>NC_063358.1:29697552-29774011 GCF_021869965.1 Rhincodon typus
GTGTGTGTGTGGGGGTGTGTGTGTGGATGTGGGACGGGTTGGGGGGAGTTGGTGGTGGGTTGTACCAACTGCTCTACTGTCCCTGTCGACATAAATCTGTTATTACTTCCAGTTCTATAGAACCTTGACCTTTGTCACTATCTTAACTTTGGCCAGACCACTTTGAGACGTTTGCTGCTCTGGTGATGGCTCAGTTTTGATTACTTCCACCTGGCAAAGGTGGACAAGGGTAGTGAAAATATGACGTTCACTTTGATGCCAGTGCTACCATTTTAGAAATCGAGTGTAGGAAATGGAGGGGTGACCTTATAGAGGTTTATAAAATCATGAAGGGCGTAGATAAGGTGAATAGCCAAGGTCTTTTCCCCAGTCTAGGGGAGTCCAAAACTGGAGGGCATAGTTTTAAGATGAGAGGGTAAAGATTTAAAAAGAGGCAACTTTTTCACTCAGAGGGTGGTTCATGTGGGGAACTGCCAGAGGAAGTTGTAGTGGTGGGGTCAATTGTGACATTTAAAAGTACATGGAAAGGAAAGGTTTAGAGGGATATGGGCCAACCGCAGATCAATAGGACTAGTTCAGTTTAGGAAATCTCTTTGGCATGGATGAGTTGGGCCAAAGGGCCTGTTTCCGCGTTGTATAACTCTATGACTCTACGAATCTAACAGCCTCTCTTAGCCCCACAGAGCTGAACATCTCTACCAAGTTTTCAGCAGCCAAGGAGCGGTGGATAAGCTCTATTCTTTTTAAACTTCTTGGTTCAGTGTAACAAAGATTTATTTTCTTTTTATCATGAGGCTACACCTCTATCCAATTAAAATGTAGTTAACTAACACCAGCAAGATCAAGGTGCCAGCCTAACGATTGTTTTGAATGAAAGATCAACCAGTTTTATTTTATGATTCCTTGTGAGCTGGAGGAGTAAGACTGTAGCATTGAACCAAGGAAGCCTCAAGTCTTCCATGTACTGGGCTAACAACTTCCTAAATATTAACAGATCCTGCCTTGCAACTCAGATACTGATTTTGGACAGAGTCTTCTCTCCATTTCTGATCCAACCCAATAATTAACAGGGCCCTGACTGAATAGCTTCCTCATCAGCCCCGTATTCCTATCAGATACATACACATACCCACTACTAGTTGGAATCTGGTCGCTTTTTGAGTGGGATCCTTTGGAGATTTGTTGAAATGGTGGCAGAACTCTTCTGTGTGGACTGCAGTGGTTAAAGAAGGCAACTCACCACTGCTGACTCAAAGGCAACTAGGGAGAGACAATAAATGCTGGCTAGCCTGCAACACCCATGAATGAATAAAAAAAGTCACAATCTTTGTTGGATTCAACACACATTAACCAGGGCAACAATGCATCCTCCCAACTGTCTCATGTGAGGACCAAAATCAACATTCCAATCTGCTCTGATAAGGGATAGAAAATTCCCTTTCCTTCTCTCCAGACATCGTTATCTTTCCAAAACACCCTGCATTGCCAAATATTGAATGCATTCTCTGGAATGAGCCATGGATTTATAATCCCTGTGACAACATTATTTGTTTTCATTACAGACGTTTCCAATCCCAGCAATTTATTCCAACTGCTTTGAACCTTCACAGAAAACAATTTAATTGTGATTATTTAGCCTTTTAATGTTTGTTTTCTTTGGCTGAATTTATTCCCTGTTTCTTATTGTGTCCTTCCCTTTCACCACTCTGCAACTATATCATATTCGTAAGCAATGCCTGATTCACATGTTTAATCCAAATGGAGTATAAAAGAACTGTAATAATTCTTGAACATCTACATCATGCTTCCTGAAGCAACCTCTGGCAGATTCAGATTAATAATGAATTTAGGACTATTGTGTGAATGATTAGGTTATAAATCTGACCTGTCATTCCAATTCATCAATGACAGGAGTTTACAAATCACCATCCCAAGGAGGCTTGAGAACAGTGTACATGGAACAGCCTCTCTAATATCCCAGCTGGCCACAGCAGTGAGCAGCTGTGTCATAAAAAAGTCCTCGCTTTTGATCGCCTATTTGTGAACAGGTAGGTAAATTGAATCAGGGCACTAAAGTTAGGTGGTCTAATGCTGCATTAAAGACGCGAAAATAGCTATTCTAGATCAAATAATGGACTTCAACTGTGATGTTTGCTGTTCACATATGTTTCTAAGGAGCCTGAAGGCATGCTTCATGGAAAAAAATGGATGTTTATATTACATTTTTACATTGTATTAAAATGGTCCATTTTGTTTTTCTTTTCAATGCTTTTTACATCATGATTGATTGAATATGGAAAAATGGGTAAAGAATATAAATGATTTTTGTCTTGATATATATTCAACAGACCAATCAGGCCATCATTTCTTCTTTTAACAAAGTAATCCCTCTCTCTCTAAGCTCCTCTGCTGCATTTACAAAGACTTTTCCTCTCCATCAGCACCTCAGATCACAGAGACACCATACCTCCTATACCCTCTTCCTGTCACTCCTGGCTGTACTCCTACTGCTTCATTCATTCATAATGGTCTGTTATGGGAAATTATTATGATAATAAACATAGTCTGGCAAGAATAGAATCGGCTAAGAGAATGCAGGATTATATATAATATTCCACTGATCCCACATCTTCATATTGACTACAGGAATGAGCCACTTGGAAGCTGTACATGTCTTGTGAGCAGACCTTTAACACACACAAAAACATACACACACACACACACACGCGCGTGCGCGCGTGCACACACACACAGCCAAATGGATTAGACACTCATGTGGACACATGGATAAACAGGAAACAACACAATAATTCGGGAAGAGTAATAAGGCTCTTCTCCAGGAACATTAGCCAACAAAAAGTAGCATATGTAAACAATGAATATACAAATGAACATAGCCCCTCAAGCCTGCTCTGCCATTTGATAAGATCATGGTTAGTCATGTCAAATCCACTTCAAACCTGTGCCTGCACTACTGAAACATACCTTTCCTACTTTTGTGTTCAATTCCGCTCACAATAAATTATAACATTCTATTAGCTTTTCTAATTATGTGTTGTGCCATATGCCAGCCTTTTGAAATTTATGTCCTGGGGCACCGTATCCCTCTGCATCCTAGAGTTCACTGCAATCTCTGACCATATAGGTAATCCATTCTTTTCTTATTCTTCTTATTAAAAATGGACAATTTTACATTTTGCAACACGTTAAAATCATTTTGCAAGATCTTTGCCCATGCACTTAAAATTGGTTGCCTCCTTATGTTCTCTTTACAGCTACTTTTCTATCTATCTTTGTGTTATCAGCAAATTTAACAACCATACTTTCCATCCTTCATCCGAGTCATTTACATAAATTGTAATCAGTTAAGGCACCAGCACTGAGCCCTGTGGCACACTACTTGTTCCATCTTGCCAACCTTATGTTTCCTTTTAGCCAGCCAATCTTCAATCCATGTCATAAACTAACATCTACACTATGAGCTTCTATTTTCCACAAAACCTTTGGTGTGGCACCTAATCAAATGCTTCTCAAGATCTAACTGCAGCACATTCCTTTTTCCACAACTTGTGTTACTTTGTCAATGAATTCCAATAGATTAGTTAAACATGGCTCCCCTTTAACAAAGCCTTATTGATTCTGCCTGATTACCTTGACTTATTTGAGTGCCCTTCTGTAACTTTTCTGATAGGTGGCTGAGTTGTTTCAGCGCCAGTTTCTAGCCCCATGCTAAATGAAATGGTATGATGGGATAAAGTTACAGTTTAGTTCAGCAGCATTTGGTTATGAAGGCAAAGTCATCCCTACTTCCAATTTATGAATGTTACTCAATGCTCTTTGCTGGAAATACATGTCAAATGAGAGCAAGTTCATTGTTGAATTAGATACTAGCATTAGTTGCCAAGGCTTATGCCTCTTGAAGCCGCTTGAAATGCCAGAAAATAATTTGTGCATGCCAAAGGTATTTAAGTGAATCAAATGAGCAAGAATTAAAAATGATTTAGTTTAAACTACTGCGAAGTCTGATGAAAGAAAGCTAACTTTTTTTCTAAAGATGATATGTCAGGAAATGTGTTGATAAACTGCTTGTTGTTTTATTAATTAGGATTAAGAAGGATCAGACTCTGCCTTTAGAAATCCTTCCTGAACTGCAAAGATAAATGAGAGGCAATCTATTTCATTTGTGAAATATCAATGCAAATAATATTTCAGGTAACCTGAGGCAACCTGCACTTTCACAAAAAAAAACTATTCTGGTAAAGAAAATACATTAAAACTTGGGTTTATTTAAATACATAAAGGTCACAATGTTCTTCTCACAATAATTATGCCGAGTTGTACATGTTGATCTTGGAGGATGTTTGTGATTGCAATTACCTAAAGCAAGCAGCTAACCATTTGTAAACAATTTTCAGAAATTTTATTCAGTTTGTCAAGAAGCAGCAGTTCAGATGTGATAAATTGCTTAGATAAAGAACGTACACCGTCACAACAATTGTAGATGATTCACTGATATCAGAGAACCAACAGGCTGTTGACACAGAGTGTGCAAGTCTTGTTAAAGTTCTGAAAGCAGCACCTTTCTCTATAGCTGAGATGTTAGGGAACTCTGCATCTCCCTTCTCTTCTAGTCTGTCTCCCATCTGTAGAAGATACACTCTGTTAAGGATTGCTGCGTCCAAGGGCTGCCTGACGATGATCACAATCTGCCCCTGAGCACTTGATGATATACTTTATCTCTCGGAGCAGGTAGCTTATATTGTGTCAATCTTTTAGACCAATGACTGTGGGATAGCTATTCATGAAGTTGAATGACCATTGCCCCCTTATCATTTGAAGGTTTGAAACAGAAATTTCCTGGAGAAACTCATCAGGTCTGGCAGCATCCATGGAGAGAAAGCAAAGATAATGTTTTGAGTCTCATGGCCCTTCTTCAGAGCCAGTTACATGTTGGTGGTCTGTTTTCATTCCTTCTAAGAACAAAAAATTCTTATTTTCCAAAACACTGCATTCGGAGTAGTGTGGCACCAGATAAATCTTTTGTTTACATTTCTTTAAGCAACCTGTTCAGACATGCAATGGCATATCCCAGAGCAACTGAGACTTGAACCCACTCTTCTGAAATCCTTTGCTTATGCTTTTCGAATGTTACTTCCTACTGTAACACAGTGACATGAGCTCTCATGCTATACAGGAAATACTAATAGCATACAGCTTGAAAGGGGACCCCAATTTCCAAGCCATCAGTCTATAAACACAAATGGCCCCTCACAAAACGATTAGGCATTTCAGAATTTTTTTTTTTAAATCAAAGTTAGACTGAATGTAATTGCAGTTCCACAAAAGTAAAAATAATGTAAAAAGACTGGGTATGATAATCCGTAGAGAGCAAAACTATTTGTTTCATATATAAATGCAGAATTAACCAGGTTTCACTCTATACAAGACCAAAATGAATGTACTTTACCTGCATTTATACGGCACCACTCACAACCACAGAACCGTCTCAATAAGTGGGATGTTTTGGGACCCTAAATGGCTTGAGCTTCAGTGAAAAATCTGGGAGAATTACAGGAGTAGTCACCCAAGGTATTTCTGATGTTGGGAGCAACTCGTTACATTTTCAAATAGAGTTCTGGGTGTCTGGGCATGCCACTAGACAACAGCAAGATGTCTATGAGCAAGAATTACTGCTTTATAACAGTCTCATGAACAATGAATCTCAACTCATTAATATGCAGCTTTCTCTTGCTGCCCAGGTGGGAAACTAGACATTGACACTTCCTAACGTGAAAGCCTGAGTTCAAAAGAACTCCCAAGAATTGCTGAACAATGACTGTGATTTTAAAAGCAGGTAACAACACTTATTGGAAGCAACATTTACATTGTCGCTTGTTCAAGCGGTAGTTGAAGTATAGTTTGCAGACAGCTGGGTGCTGATGGGTGTGTAGAAATAGAGATTCAACCAGTAAAAGATGGCTGATTGGTGTGTAGATCAATGAGCAGAAATTGATTACAAATGCCTTCTGCCTGCCAATGTCTATGTGTCTGTTTTGCAGGTAGCTGAGCAGCTTGGGGCTGTGAATAGGACAGGGAGAAGCTTACAAACTTCCAGCAGCTCCAAATGACCATGTCTGAAAGTATTTCGGAGCTTGTCCTCCATCAAGTGAATGGGAGGCTGTTGACTGTCAGGTCTGAGTTTCAGTCAAGTCTGGATCCTGTAAAATGCCCAGGGATTGGCCACACTCAGTCATCTGCTTGGGGTTGTCATGCCTTGGTGATACATCCCGCTACAGTGAGCCCCAGGGTCATTGCAAGCTGCAAAATATTAACCTACCATCAGAGAGGGGGCTTCAATGACAGTGGCCAGGGATCTGGTCATTACCTTATCTATCAAAGTTAGTGATGGGCTGCTTACTGGCCTGGGGGTGGTTGGCCTGCTATATAAAGCAGTCAGAGTGTGCTGTGTCATCCTCGATTGGAGCAGGCAATGAGGCAACATGTTGCAGGCTGACGAACTGGGAGAACAGGAGAGTTGTCTGAGGAGAGAACAAGGACACTGAGGATTTACAAAGCTCTCATTGTGAATGGCAGAATCCAGCAGAATCAGGCATTACAAGCCATTCAGAATTTAATTGACACCCACTTCCAGTAGATGAGAGCTGGGGTGTAGCGGATAATTGTGGACTGTAAAATTGTTGCTGGTGATCATGCTAGCATTTTGTTTGTGCTGTGGAGGCAAATTGCAGCCACTACCTGTTTTGTTTGCGTTGTAAATAAAACTTCATTTTCAGAATTGTCCCAATTCTTGCCTGGCTGTGATGGTCCCCCCCATAGAATGGGATATGGCTAAGGACAGGCAAGCTGTGTTGGCTGATGGTCGGGCAATGACTGGGGAAAGAATGTGGAGCAACATTTATGGGATGCCTTGCCAGCGAAGTACCATGAGCAGAGTGAGTTTAGGACTGCTGTGCCATTACATTGCAGGGGGAGGACCAGAATGCCAATGCTTGGTCAGATCTTTGGTTGGGATTTAATAATTGTGTGGGAGCCAGGAAACTGCTCCATTCCAGGATATCAATGAATGGCGTGTTCTTCTGCCTATAGTGAATGGGGCTAGAATCAATAAGGGGGACCATCGTGGTGTCTGACGAGGCGAGTGAGGAGAGTTCAGAATGATACAATGTGAAGTATCACGGGCCTCAGGGAGAGAAGACCTCTGTGAAACTCAACAATTTTGACACTTAAACAAAGTATCATAAGCTTTGGCCCAAACTTTGGTCAATATTTTTAAAGTGCAATTAATGTACACCAGGAATCTCAGTAGCTAATATGCAGCACAGTCCTACAAAGAGGAATGAGTTCAATTTTTTTCTCATGATGCTGGTTGAGGGATTAAAATGCCAGGGAGAACTCCCTGATCTTCTTCAAGATGGAAGGCAGTGAGACCTGAGCTTAATATTTCATCCAAAGTAAGGCAGCTGATTGTGTCATACACTGGGCTGTCAGTCCATAATGTGTACTCAAACCTCTGAAGTGGGATTTAAACCCACTACTATCGAACTCGAAAGATGAGAGCAGTGCTTGTACCAAGGCTGTTGCTGCCAAAAATATTCAATTATTAACCATAAGATGCTTCTAGTGATTAGATTGCTTGAGGAGCCAAAGTTCCCTGATAATCCCCTTCAAACTGCACTGAAATTTGCACAGAATCGCATTCACCATTCATTCTCCCACAGATAGAAATTTGTTTTTGGAATCAACAAGGAATTGAGAACATTTTTGGCTAGAGAACTTTAAGAACTTTAACTTGCAGTGAACGTGAGAATGTGTGACTGAACTTGCTCTTACAGTTAAGAATGTTGATTTCTATTCCAATGACTGATGGGAAAGGTAATGTTATCTCATTGGCAAACAACATATTGTATGTTTGCTGACATGTTCATAAGTGACAATTGGAAATGCTCATTCCTAACAGAACAAGCAAAAAATAACCACAAAATTCACTGCTTGGGTAAAGATGTCAGGTTGTTGTGCGTTTACAAAAATCTTTCACTGATGTAAAATGATGTTAGAGTTGACTCTAAAATTAATCATAAAGGGTGGTTTTTAAATGCATATTCCAACAGGAATTTTTATTTGATCACCAGTCATGCATATTTGAAGGCTGTCAGCACACAAGTCCATTTGTCATTGATAATGGATGGAAAATCACTGTAAGTGAAAAGACAGCATTATAACACATTATCAAATAATCATGATCAAAAAATAAAATGGCCATCAATTCCGGCAATTGAGCAATTCCACACAAAGGTTTCAGGATGAAAGGGCCGTAATCTAAATCAGCATGTATCTGAATTGAGAAATTATAGAACATGACTGATTCTCAACAAATGGGTCTCTTTTAGTGAGGATCCTTACCTGAGTTGGTCATGGAGGTTGAGATGCAAGCTGGATTATTCAGCCTTGCCTTTGCGGTTGTGTCAAGTCCATTGCATATTTAAACAGGGCTAAGCAGGTATCAAAAGAAAAATAGAAGAGATCCCAAGGAACGTAGAGGCACAAATGATTATAAGGAGCGGAGGAAGGCCATTCAGACACCAGGCCGACCCTGCCATCAAATGACTGATCTGGTAAAACTCTTCCTTATCCCATAATCCTTGATTCCCTAAAACTACAGTCAAACTACTGAAGATGCTGGAAATGTGAAACAAACACGGAGAATGCTGGAGAAACTCAGCAGGTCTTGCAGCATCTGTGGAGAGAGAAACTGAGCTAACGTTTCAAAGCCAGTATGATGCAGCTTTAGAATTGAAATGTGGTGGAAATTACTTTTTAAATTTTTTTTTGACAGAAACAGAGGCCCAGAGGAAAAGACAAAGGGGTTGTTCGTGATGGAGAAAGGAAAAAAAGAGATGTAAAATGGTGTAAATTAGAAAGTGAATGAATGAATGAATGAATAAAAGCAAAGTAAACAAGACATAAATCAGTCAAGGTTGTGGGGAATAGAGGACAGTATGTAAGATGGAGAGCAGACGTCATGCAGTTAGTTTCTGAAGTTAGTGGATTCAGTGTTGAGACCTCAAAGCTATAAAGTGCCTAAGCAAAAAATGAGGTATTGTTCCTTCAGTTTGCGTTGTGCTTCATTGGAACATTGTTGCTGGCCCAGGACAGAAATGTTAGCATGAGAACAAGGTGGTTATTGAAATGGCAAGCATTTCGCTTCATTCCCTTACTGATTAAAAATCTATTTCAGCCATGAATTTACTTAATGACCCAACTTCCACAGCTGCCTGTCATAAAGAATTTCACAAATACACTCCCCTCTGAGACAAAAATTCCTCCTGATCTCTGCCTTAAATAGGTGACTTTTGAATTGATGCCTAGACTTTCCCACAAGGGGAAACAACCTGTCTGCTTCTACCCAGCCAAGTCTTCTAAGGAACTTATGTGTTTGAATAAATTCTTCTCTTATTCTTCTAAAAGTCAATAAGTACAAGCCCAGTCTAATCAATTTCTCTGCCCTTAGAAGAAAATCCCTCCATACCCTGGATCAGTTGGAACCAAAGTTGCTCAAACTGCAAAACTTGTTACAGATGTGTTCACTGTGGGTCAGCATGGTGTCCAATAGCTCCCACATGCTGCAGCTGTGATACATCTCCTGATCTACCATCCCTGACATATTTTATACACATTATTAATTAAATAACTCTTATATCCCTGCAATTTACACTTTAAGAATCTGCAGTCTTAACACTTTATTGTAATTTGTTTTTAAGCGCACATATCTTACATTTAGCATGCTATTTTTTAAGAATAAGAGAAAGAAACAACTAGAAATCTGAACACGAACAAAATCTTCATTTTTATTTAAAAGACTATTAAAAAATTACCCATCTTACTCACCTGACAGCTGCTTTGTTTAGGCGAAAGCAACTAAACCGTTCTATTCTTTCTGCACTGAATTCCTTGAGATGTTCAACCCTGACACTATATTGTATTAAAAACCTGGAATTCTGTCATTGTGATGATACCTACACAAAATAAACTGCGGCTATTCAAGGCAGCTCACCACCACCTTATCAAAGGTAATTGAGGATGGCTGGCAGTGATTTAATTTGATTTGATTTATTATTGTCACATGTACCCAGGTACAATGAAAAGTTTTGTTTTGCATGCAGTGCATGCAGATCAAATCATACAAAGTGCATAACGTAATAGAACAGAGCAAAGAATACCAAGTTGCAGTTGCAGAGAAGGTGCACAAAGAGCAAGATCAACAGCATATTTAAAATTTCCGAAGACAATTGAGAAGTATAATGACAGTAGGGAAGAAGCTGTTCTTGAATCTATTTGTACATGTATACAAACTTTCATATCTTCTGCCCAATGGAACAGGGTGGAAGAGAACATAATATTTGGTTGCTTTCCCAAGGCAGCGGGAAGTATAGATGGAGTCAATGGATGGAAGGCTGGTTTACATGATGAACTGGGCTGTGTTCACAACTCTCTGTAGTTTCTTGTGGTCATGGGAAGACCAGTTGCCAAACCACATTGTGATGCATCCAGATAGAATATTTTCTGTGGTGCATCCATAAAAATTGGTAAGTCCTTGTGGACATGCAGAATTTCCTTAGCCTCCTGAGGAAGTAAAGACGTTGTTGTGCTTTCTTGACTATTGTGTCAATGTGGGTGGAACAGGACAGATTGATTATGATCATCACTCCCACGAACTTGACACTTAGCTCTCAAACACCTCCAACTCAGTACTATTGATACAGGCAGGGCCGTGCCCTCCTCTCTGCTTCCTGAAGTCAATGACCAGCTCGTTTGTTTTGTTGACATTTATGGAGAGACTGATGTCTTTACACCATGCAGCTAAGTACTCAATATCTTTCTACATTCGGCCTCGCTGTTTTTGAGACCCATCCTAGAGATTGGTGGGTGGGTCCGGTTGGGTTGCTCTTCAGAGGGTTGATGTCGACTTGATGGACCCAATGGCCTACTTCCACACTGTAGGCATTCTATTCTACAATAAAGGTGTCATCAGCAAACCTGTAAATGGAGCTGGGGTGGAATTTGACCACATTGTCGTGAGTGTATGAGGAGTATAGCAGGAGGCTGAGTACACAGCCTTGCAGACACCAACATTGAGGATTATTGTAAAGGAGATGTTGTCACCTATTTTTACTGATTGCAGTCTATGGGTCAGGAAGTCAAGGATCCAGGTACAGAGGTATAGAGTTGAGTTTGTTTGGAATTATGGCATTGAAGGTGAAGCTGTAGTCAATAAGTACGAGCCTGACCTAGCTTTCCTTGTAATCCAGATGTTCCAGGGACGAGTGTAGGGGCAGGGAAATGGTGTCTGCCATGGACGTATTGCAATGGTAGGTAAACTGCAAAGGATCAAGGCAATCTGGGAGGCTGAAGTTGATGTGAGCCATGACTAATCTTTAGAAGCAATTCACAATTTTGGGGATCAAAGCAACCCGGGGGTAGTCATTGAGGCACGCTGTATGGTTTTTCTTTGGTATTGGGATTATGGTGGTCTTCTTGAAGCAGGTGAGGGCTTCAGATCATAGTAAGGAGACAGTAAGGTGTCTGCGAATACTCCCATCAGCTGGTCCGCACAGGTTCTGAGAGCACGGCTGGGCACTCTATTCGGGCCAGCCATTTTCCGTGGGTTCACTCTCAAGAAATCCAACCAGTGATGACCATAATACATAGGAGCAGAAGAAGGCCATTCAGCCCATATAATCTGCACAGACATTCAATGGGATCATACTTTTCCTGCTCTCGCTCCTGAATGAATTTAAAAAATACTACAAGTTGCCCTGTAGCAATTCTTGAAAACCTCTTTGATGCCACCTTGGAACTGTTCTTTACAGTTGCTGAATCAAAATCGGGGGCTCCATCCACAGCAGCGCGATGAGTGTACCTTCGCCACCTGCTCAAGGGCAATTAGATGTCACATCTCATGAAAGACTAAGGATAATTCTTTTTGTAACAGCGTTTATTCACAATGGATCCAAGATAGTGGCTGAATGGCCCACATCTGTTCCAATGTTCCAAAGGCCTACTAACAAGGTAAAAAACCTTTTCAGAGACCTAGGAGCTTGGATTTCAGGAACTGGCTCTTGTTGCCTGTTTGAATTGTTATTCATGAGTCCAAGTATAATTTTTCTAATTAGCTTGATCGCACTTCAACAAAACAAGTCATTCAGAAAATAAGACTTTCCCTGCACACTCACTATCATCAGACTTAATTATTATTCATAGCATCATTTTATGCTTGAAATGTGTTCCTAACTTGCAACACTTAGTGCTTCGATGCATTAATTTTTAATCTTGATTCAAAGGTTGCTACATTTTCAGATTTAATGGAGCAACCTTCTCTCTTCGTATTCTTAACAACATTGTAAGTAGGCAGTGTACTCAGTGGTTTTGCTGCAATTACCCTGAAATTTCTGAGTTGGTAAGTTACAATCCTCATGTTGCATACTTAGTAGTGCCAGTGACCTATTCTAAACGTGTAATGTACCTTTGTTTCTGAGCTTTAGGAAGGCATCTCTGCCTGCGTAATTTCTCACCGAGCTTTCCTACATGCTGTCCTCACAGGAGTGTGAACCTCACTATTACCCATCCAGTGACCTGCTTACTGGATTTAACATACTCTTGTGTGACATGAACAACATACCTTAAAATGTCTGAATGACCAGATCTACAATTTTACAGACCAGCACACCTAATTTATTTACTTATAAGTAAATAATTTGATGGTCAAACACTTGGCAAGCACGAAAATATTACTGTATTCTTATTGTTACAGATGTGTGTAATTAGTCAATTGTGTCTTAATACATCTTCGGTAGAATAATTGCACCCTCTTTGTTCCTTATCTCTAGCCAGATTGATTCTGTCCTTGAACCATCTGGGATGTTCTGTTTTTCCAGAACTGAAATGTACTCCTTTACCAATAATGCCACTTCTCCTCCTGTCCTTCTTTTCCTATCTTTTCAGAACACCTGTACCAGAAATATTTAACCTCGAGTCCCACCTGTTTTTGAGCCATTACACCATATTCCCACATGGCAACCTACTTATGTAACTCCTCAATCTTATTGACTACACTCTTTGCATTCTATTAATCTATTGTGTTATATGAAATATTTGTTCTCATTGAGGTGAGCTATGAATTAAATGTCATTTCAATCAGATAATTGAGATAATACCTGAGCTGTATAAGGATCTTTTTCAGGTGGATCTATTGCATGTAGGACTCTCGGAACAGAATCTTCTCGATGTTAGGCATATTTTGGGTCCCAACCTCAATGGTATTCAATTCCACCTATTTTGACAGAGGCCCGTGGTGACTATTCTATGAACTGCTGCAGCTATTATTTGTAGATTGTGCTCCTCCCACAGACTCAAACCTGTGCAATCGTCTCTATATGACTCTATGATTTCATGGTTCTCCTGAGCGTTGGATTGGCACTGTACTGTTAGAGAGTGCACTCGCTGGATAGAATGCTTCTGCTCTGAATCCCTTCCATGTCCTTAACTTAGAGCAAATCTCTGTCATTCTAAGTAATCCTGTGAGCTCTTTATTTGCGTTATGATATGTATTATACTCGAAACACCTCCCTGGCACAGTGTTCTTCAAGTCTCCATGACATGTTTCTATCTTACCTTGTTCTCTGCTGACATCTGAGTCAAATATCATTTATATTATCATCATTTCCTGTTATATTTTCTCCATTTCCTTCACCATCTTTCCCAGGTCAGCCAACTAACAGGCCAGTTTTACAATCAACATCCATTTGGGATAACGGGTGTGTGCAGGAAGGAGGGCTAGTTGCAATACCTGAGCTGTGGATAATTGCCTGCCCCAACTGCGGGAGATGGAGACACCTTTTTAAGGCTTCTAAAATTTTAAAATTAAGTTTGGGTATAACTGTGGGGCCATCGTGAAGGAAGGACACAGGAATTGGTTTATTGCACAGTGGTTAACACTGCTGCCTTACGCCTCTTTGAGGGCGGGGCAGGGGGAGGGGGGGTTGATGCAGACTCCAGGACCTGGCCTAAAAAATTTTCTAATTCTGCTGCCTCAAGATCCATTTCCGCTAAAGCTGGAAGATATTAACCTCAAAGCACTGTTAGGTGTTAAGATAAAATCCAATTTACAAACTTTAAACCCAATTTTTTCCTTCTTACATCATCATGAGTGGTATTGTGTTCCATTGAAAGGTTGTACTCTTAATGTTAATGAGGACTTGATTAACCTGCTTTGTACTTCCAGCCTTTTCTGTCCGTAATTTAGATTATTACTGTTCATTTCTCTTTTATGTACCTGTCATTGAATGTTGTAGTGTCTACAAGTGCAAGACATGTTTGCCATAATGGATCCAAGTAAAGACACGAACTACTGGTGCCTGAGGGTCAGCAATGACAGGGCACGAAAAATAGCACAGCACAAAGAGCAGAGGGAAAGTTTTGCTTTGCAATCCATCTGTACATCCTTATCATCATGTGTTTTTTTTTGCCAAAAGGCAGAAAGCATTACATTTCAATTAGACTTAGTTCTTCATGAATAATCTCACTTGAGGTCACACAAACTTTTCAGTTGGGTTTACTACTTGTATTCAAACAAATATTTTTGATGTTCCATATACTTTTTATTGGCATTTTCTCATTTTGGCAGTGCTGATTAGAATGCTTCGTACAAATATTATATTCAGCTGTGATTTTCAGCACCCGAGAAATAATTTGTCTTCATCCCAATACCTCCAGATTGCCATTGAGCAACATTGTCAGCATGCATCAAGCCATCTAGAAGCATAGAATCACAGCATAGTCATCACTCCAAGGTTCACTTCAGACAAGTGAAGGTGTATGAAGAACACTTAAGCCCAGCAAAGAGCACAATTCCCCAAACTCTTCACAAAGTGATGAAAAACATTAAAGTCTTGTCACTCATATTAGTATCTGAGGGGTAAATTGGAAAAGAAGGGAAAGCAATTACTTACACAATTCACTTCATTTAGAAGTAATAGAACACATCTCCCCTCAGTTGTCCACTTTTGTTTGATTCTAACCGAAAGCATTGAACCCTGAAATATTGTTGTTATGTGGATGTTGGTGGATTCAGTTAAGTGTAAATTGCAAACTGTTGAAGACTGTTTTATTTCAAAACAAAGAGGCATTCCTGTTGCATGCATACAATGCAAGAGCACTTATTTTTTATCCTCTGCAGTGTGTTTAACATAGAAAAGCTTGATGCTTTATACAAGAGAAGCACATTATCTTGTTTCTTTTTCAATGGTGTTATAGTTATGCTATGTCTTGTGGTCAGTATGTCAGTATATATTTTATGAGACATTCTCATGATATCATCACTGCATCATAGCATATGACCTGAAGGTTTGTATCATTCCCCATCCTACCTCAGATCACTGAAGCATGGTACACTACAGGAAACAGTAGTCTCGTCACCTTTGTGCCTGAAGAATGTAATGGCTGTATCTTTTGATTGGTTGTGTTACATATTTGATGAATTCTTCAATATCACAAAGTACGTGCCCAGTTTTTCATGTTGTGGAGCATGATACAAGCATTACTGCAAAAGGTAAACTATCCTGTTGCATGTAAACTCACACCTTGGTCGCTGCAGTGATCACTAATAAAATATTCCAATATCTCGATGGCAGATAGCTAGAAAACTAATTAAAGTCCAACCTGGCAATATCTTTGGACAACAAAAAATTTGATCAAAGGGAGAATTTCTACCATTAAATAGTATCAGTTTTTGTGAGACAGACAGTTGCACACATCTATTGATAGAACATTAACCACCAATCAAATGAAGCTAATTTATTTTTAATTAGGATATAAGATCTTTTAAGAACAAAAAAATTACTAAAATTTCTAAGATTGCTTTTAGAAAGGTTTGCTCTAAGAAAGATTGCTCCAAGAAAGGCTTGAATGCATGCTTGAGCTAGGACTTCTACAATACAGAAACCTGGAAATCTTGAATGCTCTTTTTCTGATAGGTGATATATAAGTAAAACTATCTCACAGCCAAAGCTGCAAAGTCTTTGTTCTTAAAGAAAGAGCAGTTTGAATTTACACTGACTCAAAGTCAGGGGCTCAATGGTGTAAGTTGCCACAGTGTAAAGGTAATAAGGTGGAAGCATGAACAATAGAAACATATTTATGGATTAGGCATCCAGTGACATATTTACTGAATTACAGCTATTCAACCAACATTTGTTGTTCTACTTTACAGATGAGGCAAATGATGATCCCAAGAAAAGAGCTCTAAAGATCTTGCTTGGTATTGGCAAGAATAGGCTTCACAGAATCTGGTCTTTCCTTGGCAATCAGAAAGATTTAGAACATTTTGAAGACTAGTTTGAGGTAGAAATGAACTTCAGGGTTAAAAGACTCTAACCATTGTCAAACAGTCTGCTATCCCAAGAATCTGTTGACTAGCTTATTGGAAGATGCTTCAACAAAGACCATGAGAGTGTCATTTCTGAAGAGGAATGATCAGATCTGCTCACTGAGTTATTAATCATGCCTACAACAATTAAAACCATTAGGACAGATCTTTTGGTCAAAGAAAAGGGCCATACTATTGATACATTGCATGAGGATGAACACAAATATGAAGCCATAATGGCAGGATAACAACAATTACATGTTCTATGTGCAGTCAACATTTGCTATGGTCAGGAGAGTGCACCAAGTGAACAAGATCTGTAACAAAAATGTGGTTTGTCACACGCACCCAAATATTGTTCAGGTTTTCTTGATATATGTAAGGCATGTGGTACCAGGGAAATTTAGGCATTTGTACAGGACACAGGTGACTCAGCAAGACAGTACAAAACCACAATGCCAGCAACAAGGGTAGTGTTAGGAAAGTGCACAACATAAACCCATCATTGAAGTTCAGAGCCAACAAAGCAAAAGGCAAATCTGAGGAGATGACCAAGCTTTCTATTTTGATAACCTCAGACAACCATAATCATTGTATAAGGCAATCAAAAGATTTTGCATTCACAAATATTATATGCTCTGAAAATTCAGGGCAGCACACATTAAAAGCCAAAATCAGCATGGGAGCTAGCATTGACATAATACTCCTTTGTGTCCTGCAAGACATGCAGCTTAGTAAGTCATACTCCAAAGTACAGCTTATGAGAGATTATTTCATTACAAATAACAGATCATAAATTCCATGAATTGGCAGAATCCCACTGTAGTGCCAATACACAAACTCAGCTTGTCTTCATGAAATCTTCTACCCGACAGGCATTAATGGTCCAGCAGTGACGAAACTACCAGTATGCACAGACCTCAGTTTTATCTCAGTTCATGAGATTCAAACCGTACCCAATGTTATGGAACAGCTCAGATAAGACACAATCAAATCAGTCAACAATCTCCAAGGATATGAGTTTGAAGTGAAATATAAACTAAATGCAGATGGAAAGATGATTACCTCCAACATGCTGAGCAGATGATGCAAAACACAAAAACAACTTGACCTAAATGCTTTGTAGATTACAATCTTAAAGATGCCCTCAAACTTATTCTGTTATATTTTCACCAAATCCAGTGTAAATATTTGCAATCAATAACTGCCAAAGATGAGTAACTGCAAGAATTGCAAATGATCATTATCCAGTCATGGCTAAAGAAGTAGCAGAGAAGATTTGTTCATTTGATCATAGACAGACAAACTTTGTGCATCACAACAAATCATTATCAAAAGCAAACAAATCCTAATACCAAAAGCATAATGCTTAAGATATTGTGTCCATGTCAGACCAGGAACACATAGATGACTAACTCTATACAGGCTAACGATGAATCAGGATATTCAGTGACATGGGAATGCATTTCAGGCCTGTCAACCATACCAACCCAACAGCTGAGGGTATCTCGACATCCACGTGATGTTCTATCAAGTCTTTGGATGAAAGTAGCAATAGACACATTGCACCTAGTGCACGGAGAAGAAGAAATCTTTCTCAGACTACTCTCTAAATTTCCGATTAGTTGATGACTGAGCAACATAATGAATGGGACCATGGTTGACATGTTAAGTCTTATATTCAGTCGATTCAGTTTTCCGTGGAAATGGGCTTACTATCCCCCGCACAACATATGCTCAGGAGACAAGTGTGAACAACTGAGCTCAGCAACAAATTATCTAAC
Organism: Rhincodon typus; assembly: GCF_021869965.1. NCBI lineage: Eukaryota > Metazoa > Chordata > Chondrichthyes > Orectolobiformes > Rhincodontidae > Rhincodon > Rhincodon typus. The sequence continues at coordinate 29,715,778 of NC_063358.1, forward strand.
CATGATAGTCTCTTCAAACTTGGCAGATAGAATATAATGTAGGAAAGTATGAGGTTATGCACTTTGGCAGGAAGATTAAAAGAGCTTAGGTGAGGAAAAATTGCAGAAAGCTGCAGCACAGAAGGATTTGGGGGTCCATGAATCATAGAAAGATAACATCCAAATTCAGTGGGTATTTGAGAAGGGGAATGGACTGTTGGCCTTTATTTCAAAGGGAAGAGAGTACAGAAATAGGCAGGTCTTGCTAAAACTATACAGTAAGAAGTCACACAACACCAGGTAATAGTCCAACAGGTTTATTCGAAATCACAAGCTTTCAGAGCTCAGCTCCTTCGCTAAGCCCAGTGAGAGAGAGGAGCATTCAGACATAGAGTTTATAGGCAGAGAGATTAAGAGCTGAGAGATCGAAAGATTACCCAACTGGTTTGAGTGAAATGTCAGATAATAAGTCTCTGCAGGTGACCATGTGTGTTAGACAGTGAGTAAAGTGTCAACAGCTGAATAACCAGCGAACAGACCTATAATCTGATTAAATGAGGCTGAGAGATAATTACAAAAAAAAATAAAAATAAGGTGGTGCTGGAGACAAACCAAATGACTGGAATAACATGATAGATATGAGAGTTCCTTACTGTCCTGTTTTGACAGCATCACCTTGATAAATTGTTATGATCTCCCTACCTTGATTAGTTTGTTCAGTTTTGAATTATTTATTACTTTGGTTAGACCTTCGGCATGCGACTCTTATACCTTTCCTGTTATTCCAATCATTTGGTTTGTCTCCGGCATTATTTTTAATTTTTTGTAATTATCTCTCTGCCTCATTTCATCAGATTATAGATCATCTCTTCGCTGGTTGTTCAGCTGTTGACACTTTACACACCATCTAACACTCTTGGTCACCTGCAGAACTTATTATCTGACACTCCACTCACACCATTTATATGATGTTTTGATCTCTCTGCCCTTGATCTCTCTGCCCATAAACTTTGTGTCTGAGTTCGCCTTTGTCTCACTTCACCTGAAGAAGGGGTTGCGCTACGAAATCTTGTGATTTTGAATAAACCTGTTGGGCTATAACCTGGTGTCATGTGACTTCAGACTTTGTCCACCCAAGTCCAGCACCAGCACCTCCACATTAAAACTATAAAACGTATTTGTCAGACCACACCTGGACCACTGTGAACAGGTTTGGTCCCTTTATCTATGGAAAGATATACTGGCATTGGAGGCAGCCCAGGGAAGAATAACTTAGTTAATTTTGGGAGTGGATGATATTCTTAGAAGAAGAGGCTGAATAGGTTGGGCTTGTAGTTATTGGAATTTAGAAAAATCAGGGATGACCTTTCTGAAATAAATAAGATTCTTAAGGGGCTCGAGAGGGTGAATGCAGAGTGGTTGTTCCCCTTGGTGGAAGATGGCATGATTTCAGAGTAAGGCATTTCCTACTTAAGGCAGGGATGAGGAGGATACTTTCCTCTCAGATGGCAGTCAATATATGGAATTCTTTACCACAGGGGGCTGTTAAGGCTTGGCTATCAGGTATATTCAAAGCTTATGTAGATGGGTTTTTAATCAGTAAGAGGATGAAGACTTTTGAGGAAAAGGCAGAAAGGTGGACGTGAGGATTATCAAATCAGCCATGATCTCACTGAATGGCACAGCAGACTTAATGGGCCAAAATGGTCTAATTCCACTCCCACATCTTACGGTTTACTTGGTCTTACAGTGTATGAGTAAGAAATGTATCTACTTGGATGCCAGCAAAGGTTTCTAAAGTATGCAAAGAACTCTGATCACACAGATATTATTGATCATGTTGTGACATTGCGAAGGAACAGAAGCCAGTTCAGACCAATACACAACATACAAATCATGCATGAAGAAAATGTGGAAGAATAATGTCATGATGATAATTGTGCATTGATTCTGAATGGTAGCAACCAGCAGCAAGTCTAGCAATAGAGAACAATGTCTAACTCTCTATATGTTTACACAATCACCAGATCAGGACGAATTGTTAAATCTCCAAAACATTAAACGAATACTCCAAATGTTTGCCCTGTAGTCTCTGTGCTACGTATTTATATAATGATCAAGTTGGCAATAGGAAGGTTAGTACAAGCATATTTATTTGTATGGAATATGTTTTTATCTTTGGAAAAAGGGTGATGGTGTGTTACACCTCAGTATTACTGCATCATTGTTCCTTTAACACACATATCCATGGGATTATTGCTGCATGTAGAATGTGAACTACATTCTCTTGATCCGTCAAAAAATGGTTCAGCTTCTGTGTAGCACCAATGCATTAATTCTTTTATCTACAGTTTACTCTCTGCACCATGTGTTTTTGAATCCTATTGCCACACGCTCCTATTGTATAGTTTGAAATCTTAACTAAATGTAATTTATTAATTTTAAGCATTCACCTCCTTTGGATTGAAGTTGAATTAAGAATTTTGTCAAGGGAAATTCAGATAATCAATATCTTGATTCCATGCTCCTACCAATTAATTCAGTGACTGCTACAAAAAGGACATGATAATGTTCTGCAATCTTTTCAATTGTATAGGTTTATGAACACATCTGTGATTTTGGGTTCCAGACAAATAGCCAAGGAGAACACAAATTCAAGAACTGTCTATGAACAATATGTGCATTCATATGTGATATGACAGGGTCTGACCTTACTATTGCATTATTGAAAGACTATTCCATGAATTCTACCACCTAATGCTAGTCAGTCTGTTCCACATGCTTCTCTGCACATGTTTCTAGCATTCACATGGCTGGAATTCAGGCTCCTGCCAAGCTGTCTGTAACTTTCTCTTTTTATTCCATCTGCACTGTACTATTTACGTCCAATGAAACACCATTCTGTGACATCATTGCAAGTTTGCTCCACGGTCATAAATCTCTTGCACAACAGTTCTAACTCATTTGTAAGGAGCTAGAATCATCAAAGATCATGTTTTGCAAAAATAAGAGATAAAAAAGTACTCAAAAAGAAATTTTTAAATGACATTTGGAGGGATGAGGGTACATAATTTACACTTCAGACCTGGGATCGTTCCATTTTTCACATGAAATAATGTTAGGCTACAGTAATGGCTTATTTGATAAAAATCTGGATTCAACTTTGGTGCCTAGATTTATTTCAATTTCAGGTCAAATACTACAGATACACATAGATGTGCAATATTGTATTATGCACCATATGATCTGGATGTGCCTACCATCCAGTTTGAAAAGAAGGTGCACTGTAAGGAGGTAAGGCACATGCTACAGAGATCACAGAAGCCACAAAGTGAACATTGATACTATTGTTTCAGCCACTGATTTGCACTGTCAGATGTGAATCAGGAGCACGATTTACTGAAGAATTCACAAGAAACAGTCTGTTTTCTCATTACACAAAGTCTATTTACTCAGCACATAGCCAAATTAGAAAAAAGGTCTTTACACTTTTGTCCAAATAGATCTCATGCCTGAAACTGCAGCAAAATCTCCCGGTAATGTCATCTTGTATCTCAGTGAGTGGAGGACAGTTACATAACACAAATGCACATATACAAAATTCAGTTCCAGACACTTACAGCAGCATGGTTTCCAAGTATGAGTGAAGGATGAATTATACAATTATTTTGCTTGTGACTTGGAATGGTGGTGTTACTATATGTAGTCAAAAAATGGTTACTTCATTCATAATGCCTTTGTCTCATTCCAGTGGACAACATTACAGGATGTCATATGCGAAGTTTGAGATTTGTAACACTTGTTCCCTTGCTAAGTCCAAGGGCAGACACATGATATCAAAAATGGAAGTTATGAGACATCTAAAGAAGCAACACTTCTTTTGTTGACAAGAATAGAAATTGCCAGAAAAGCTCAGCAGGTATGGCAGCATCTGTGGAGAGAATTGGAGTTAACCTTTTGGGTCAAGTAACCCTTCCTTCGAACCTATTTTTTGTTGAATTAATTTTCTTAATTTCAATTGATGACTTGCATGACCACTGTAAAGCAACAGTGAGAAGATTTTACATGTAGGCATACAGTTTGATTACAATCAATGCTGAATGAGTTCAACCAACAGCCACTAGAAACAGACAACTGTTCGAGTGGAAATAGACACTCTCTTCAACCTTGTTCATTTTCTCAGTTCCATTAGGGTGATAGAAAATTAAATATGTCAGAATATAGGGATGCTGTTGATTGCTTTTGCATTAGTGGTGAGTACTATGTAGGTCACATAGTCTGATGAATTTGCACTACGCATTTACCAAATGAATGTGTCTCTTGAGCCATTCAGACATTTCAGAAAGAACATCTCCTTGAAATTAATTCATGATGTTCTGTTGCGTGTAGACTCTGTGATCTTAAATTCTTTGCACGTCAGGCAAGAGAAATTAACAACAAATATATTAATCCTTAAGCAGGTAAACTGCAAGCACAGTATCAATGCAGAGAAAGTAAGCTTTGTATTTGTTTCTTTTGTGTTTTGTGACTTCAGGTCACAAATCAACATTCTTTTGCTTTAGATTCTTGGAGACCTACACAAGCAGACTGAAGATGACTTGCTGTCTGATTTTTCCTCCTGTGTAGGCTGTTCACTTCCAGCTGGCACTGCCTCACAACAATATGGTTTAGAGATTGCGAGCTGTACAGAATGGGAAAATAAAACCAGCAAGCTAAATTGCAGTCCATAAAACATTGATGCTAAAATGTCAATTGTGGTTCAGTTGGGAGCACTCTTGTCTCGGTTCCGAAGTTGTGTTTGTTAGATCCATTCCAGGGACTTTGAGCCAGGTGTCCATTCCAATTTAACAACAAGGGAGTGATGTGCTATTAAAGGTACCATTTTTCAGATGAACCATTATACTGAGACTGAGTGACCACCTGAGCTAGTGGTCACTCCATGGTATGCTCTTGTCCCTTTTGAACTGTTCTTCATCTTCCATTCTGCTGGTTTATAACTTATTAACTGCTGAAAGTTGTTTGAATCAAATTGGAGCATGTTCCTATTTTGATTTCCATTTCATTCCTGAAAGTACTCGGTATTGCTTGCTCATAGATACAGGTGACATACCTTTCATAACCTCAGTCAGTTTACCTTTCTTTACTTGTGATTATGGCATTATGTAGTGGAAGATTGTTTAATCAGAGATTAATCAGAGGCATTAGGATTATGGCTGTGGGGGATTGAAGGAATTATCTCTCACTCTCTTGGGGGAACAATTTTGCAAATGTGAGTGAAGACTGCTCTGGACGTTGGCATTAGTTAATACATTTGTTAGGCTGCCTCTTATCATTGACATGGGAAAAGTCTCTGATCATCTGTCTCAGATATACTTGAGGGGATTGTGTAAAAAGAACTGAGAAAAGGAAAAAAAGTGAGTGATAAATCACCTGAAGATAATTATTCATCTCATTATCTGAATGAAAAACAACATTGATTGATCCTTGGATGAAGTAAATTTGACTTCACTTTCAGCCAGAAAGACCAAAGTTGATGCCAGGGGATAAAATGATTAATTTCAAAATGGGGTAAGTCACTTGTTTTGAGCACATTGAGAAACCCATGCCTTTTTATGCCATGGGTACATTAACTACAATAAATATGATAGACACTTTTCAAATCTTTTACTAAAGTATTGAAGAATTGTTCAAACATGTGACACATCTGAAATTGTTCATCAGATAGAGTAAGGAATGGAATAGAATTTAATGCTTCATTACTTTGAAAATTCACTTGCATAATGCCTGTTTTAATGATGCAGACTGCTTGAAGACACTGTCATTCATCTCCACAGATCTAAGGACGCATTAAAATAAAAGAGAAATATATCAAAATCAAAATCTTTGTCAGAACACGCATGGATGTTTGATAAATCACCATCAGATGACACATGTTAAACAAACATGCATGATGGTTGTAAGGATCTGTGTATTCCATTTGAGAGTCAGACTTGCTGGCTGAAGACAATGAAGATAAAAGTCTTTGCCTTGATGGATGTTATTGGACTTAATTCAGGAACATCCCAAACTAAGTAATCACTGAACAGAGAATGTCAATGCTGAGAATATGTAAAATAGAATTGAGATGAGATGGAAAGATTACAAAGAAGCTGAATGCTGCTGCTGACCATGTCATTGATGTAAGACACAGCATTTCTAATGGGATGATTACAACAATCTTTACTTCCATATTTGGGATATTCCTTGTTCAGTCTTTGTAATTACAAATTTGCAAAGATTAACTTTCATTACAAAGCAGGGGAGTTCAGTCATCCCCCTTGCAGAAATGTAAGATTTACAGAATCACAAATGCTTGACTTTTGAGGAAGATTTCACCATCAATAAAAATTTGAAACAAGTCAGCACCTTAAACAAGCAAATCTTGCCCTGGGATTCTTAATTGTGGGCGTGACTTAAATTTTTAAGGTAATGTAATGATTCTTTGAAAGCTTTCCTTGGTCAGTAAAAAATGTGTCAGTTACCTTTTATATAAAAAAATTCTTTATGGGATGTGGTGTCACTAGCATTTTTTGTTCATCCCTAATTGCCCTTAAATTGGATTGTTTGTTAGGCCATGACAAAGGGCAAATAGTAGTCAACTACGTTGAAAAGCACATGTAGCTCAGAACTCAAATATTTGGGGGTATATATTTCACATACATGCATGGATTAATGGCCAAATTGAACAGGGGAAAGTGAATTGCAGGTCAAACAATCAAGAAAATGGTGCCAGCCCCAAAGGTGGAACTGAAAAATGTTGAAGATTGCTGCTCCTTCAGCAAGGCTGGTAGAACCAAGTGACTCTGAGATGAGGCATGAATTCAGTAGCTAGAAAGGAGAGGGGAGGAAGGCAAGTGGCTGCAAAGGCAGGGAGTGGGAAAGAAGCAAGTGACTGCAAAGGAGGAGGAGAGAGGATGCCAAGGTGGGGCTTGTCGAAAAAGGAATACCTAGATAAATGGGAGCCAGGAAAATTTGAAGTCACGGACAATGAATTTGTTACAAATAAATGTACTTTTATTCACATGCTGATCAGTTGTTGTAAAAATTATTTTTGTTGCCAACTTATATCCGTTGTCTTGTACCAACTTAAGTACTGTCATGTTTAAGAAATGTAAGCTTTCCTTCTGTGTTGTGGGTTACTTATTTAGGATTTTGATGAATTCTTCTAATTCTGCTCTGTGAGTCCAAAAATCCCACATGTAAACACAAATATAGAAGATAATATTAGATTCTGACTGAATATCACCAAATCAAGGACTTTGTGAGAATGAAATAAGAGCTCCTGTAAATGAAAAAAAATTCATGGGAGATCATTTTGAGGTCATACAGGACGTTGGTAAGGCCTCTTCTGGAGTACTGTGTCCAGTTCTGGTTGCCCTGTTACAGGAAGGATATTATTACGCTGGAGAGTGTTCAGAAACAATTTACCAGGATTTGCCGGGAATGGAGGATTTGAGTTACAAGGAGAAGATGGATAGGCTGGGACTTTGTAGGAGGTTGAGGGGTGATCTTATAGAGGTTTAAAGAAATCATGAGGGTTATAGATAAGGTGAATGGCAGGTGTCTTTTCCTTAGGGTGGACGCTTTAAAACTAGGGGGCAATTTTAAGGTGAGAGGAGAAAGATTTGAAACAGATAGGCAGAGCCATTTTTTAAACAGAGAGTGGTTCATATGTGGAATAAATTTCCAGAAGAAGTGGTAGATGCAGGTACAGTTCCAATATTTAAAAGGCATTTGGATAAGTCCATGAATATGGTCCATGAAATCCATGTTTTGGGGGGATATGGGTCAAGCACAGGCAGATGGGACTAGTTTAGTTTAGGATTATGGTTGGCATGGACTGGTTGGACCAGAGTGTCTGCTTCCACGCTGTATAACTCTATGACTCTGTAGCTCTTTTCCAGCTGAACTCCAAAAAAAAACTTACTTTGACTCCTGATGTCAGCCAGATACTAAGGATGAAAGATCTTACCTGTTAAATGGCATTAGAGAGCCAGATGGATATTCACAATAAACACTGCCGGTTGTCATGACACTAGTTTCAATTCAGTTGTATTGTCTTAACTTCTTTTACTTATGTAGCTCATGCTTGTGATTGTGAGCAATTTGCAGTGAGCAAATGGAACTATTCCAGTCAGAGATAGATACCATCTATTGAACACTCCTGAATATGCCTGAGTTGGGAATGCTTGTTTAAATGTAGATGATGCTTCATTCCCTGCAATAATAACAGTTTGCACATTTGTTACTGAAAATGGTGATGCTTTATTTAAAGGGAAATTATCAATGCTAGTTTTTCTAAAGGAAATCTTCTCCACTACAAAACTGTTTAATGACTCTGGGCTCAGCAGTACGTATCAATTGACTTAATTCTGTTTGTTGATACGCTTCAAGGTCATTTTCATCTTATGTGTTTTTAAGTGAATTTATCTGCAGTTCTGCAAAGTGCCAGCTTCCTATCAAGGTTGCAGTCTATAGAGACTATTACTTTAAAGTTGCAAAATCATTCCTTACGAATAAAAAAGCTAAAAATACAATTGTTGGAAATCAAATCAAAACAAAATTCTGGAAACATTCAATGTGCAGAGAACAGATCAATTAATATTTTCAGTCTTAGACACATTTGTCAGAACTGGAAAGATAATACACATAAGCTATGTTGAAAAAGCAACAGAACAATAGGAAAAGGACAGCAGAAAGCACCTAGAAAAATAAGAGAGAGATAGCAAAATGACCGCAAACGCACCAAGAAGAAAAATTGAACATTGCTAAATTGGTTAAATGTGACATTAAGATTAGATGGTGGAATTGTATAATAAAGCAAATTAAATGCATTTCAGAAGCTTTGATAATGTGACAGTGCAGTTTGAGAAGTTAGGTGGGGAGGTGGTGGTCATTTGAGTGAATAAAATTTGAAATGGAAGCGCTTGATACCTGTTGCTTTCACAACGCTGTTAGAGACTCAACACACAACTTATTTCAATGCATGGGAAGAGGAGTGCTCGCATTCTCTATGATTCCAAAGGAAACTATAACTGAAATACATCCAAAATGTGCTGCAAAGTGATCTGCACCCAACCTCATTCTTTAACACAATACTGTCAGTGGCCATGATTGTCACAATTGTTCTTAGCATTTATATAACTCTAGATAATTTAAAGGTACTACCAATTATATCAGTTAAATTAATTTTTTGGAAACAAGTGATAAAAAGGTTTACCTTTATTTATTCATTCATGCATTGTGGGTGGCATTGGCCAAGCTAGAATGCACTGCCCATTTCTAATTGTCCTACTAGCTCACTGCACCTGCATTGTAGCCTTCATATTCATTGACAAGGATACCCAGGTCTCTTTGGCATCTACACTTTCCAACCTCTCACCATTTAAGTAATACTCTGCTCATCTGTTTTTTCTACCTCACATTTTACCATGTTATCTTTCAATTGCCACGTTATTGCCCAATCACTAAAACTATCCAAAACCTCCTGAAAGTGTTTGATATTTTTAAAAATTGATTCACAGGATGTGGGCATCGCTGGCATTCATTGCCCATCCCTAATCACCCCGAGGGCAGTTGAGAGTTCACCACATTGCTTATGGGTCTTGAGTTGACAGACCAGGTAAGGATCGCAGTTTCCTTCCCTAAAGGACACTCGTGAACCAGATGGGCTTTTCCTGTTAATCAATAATGGTCTCATGGTCATCATCAGATGACGATTATCTACTTAGTCATTAGTCAAAAGTCATTAGATTTTTAACACCGAATTTTTATTGAATTCAAATTCCATCATCTACTGAGGCAGGATACAAACCTAGGTCCCAGACAATTATCTGGGTCTCCAGATTAATAGCCTAATGAAAATAGTCTAGTGATAATCACCTCCCCTTGAATGGACTGTACATTCCGGCTTGGGTTTGTATCATTGACAAATTTGGAAATATTACATTTGGTCCCCAAATCCATATCATTGATATATATTGAAAATAACTGGTGCGCTTGTGGTACACCACTAGACACAGCCTGTCAACTGGAGAATGACCCATTAGTTCCTATTCTCCATTGTTTTTTTTCTGTTAGCCAATCCTTAATTCGTGCCAGTACATTACCTTCTAGATCATGTGCTTGGGGGAGAGGTCCATATCAAAAGTTGAGAATACAAACAAACTACATGAATCAACTTCCACTTATTGATTCCGATTGTGACATACTCAAAAAATTGCAAACTGTTTGTCAAATATGACTTGCCATTTAAAATTCCATGTTGACCGTGCCAAATCAGATAATGTTTACCAAGTTTCCATTTTATCTTGTTCTTTGTGATAGATTCTGGCATGTTACCTACTACTGATGTAATGGTCTGATATTATCTAATTCTTCTACCCTCGCCCCTTTCTTAAAGAATGGTGTGATATTTGCAAGCTTTCAATCTGCAAGAATCAATCCAGAATCCATGGAATTTTGGAGAATGCCCACCAACACATCAATTATCTCTACAGCTACATTCTTCCACACTCTAGTATGAAGACTATCACATCCAAGGTCTTGTCAACTTACAGCCAGTATAACCTTCTTACCAATATAATAACCTTCAAATTCTCATTCTCTCTAGTTACTTGGACCTCTCATTCTGGGATATTCCTTGTATCTTCCTCAGTGAAAACAAAGACAATATAATTATGAGCTTCTCTGCCATTTCTCTAATCCCCATTGTAAATTCTCCTGGCTACTTTTAAAGGACCAACCTACATCTTCATCAAATACTTCCTTTTGACATACCTGTGGAAGCTTTTACAGTCCAATTTTAAGGGTTTTGTTTGCTAAATTGCACTCATATTCTATCCCTTGCCTTATCAGATTTTTTGGTCATCCTTTGCTGTTTTCTTAATACTTCCAAATCTTACTATTTCTGGTCACTTTGTAACTTTTGCTTTTAATCTTGAATTATTGCACCTTGAGAGAACATTGCAAGCCATTGTGTCAAACACTGTCCATTGCCAATGTACAGTTGTGTAATGTCCCAATCTAGCTCAGCCAACTTGTCCTTCACGTTGTCATATAGTCCCTTATTCAAATTTAACACCCTTGCTTCAAATTGAACTATCTCACTTTCAGGCATTATGTAAAATTTAATCATGTTATGGTCACTCATCTTTAGGGGAGCTTTTACAGCAAGACTATTCATTATTAATTAATTTATCATTACATAATGCTGGGTCCAAGATAACGTGCCCTCTAGTCAGGTCTTCGACATGCTGCTGTTGAAAACCATCCCTAAGACAAACCAGAATCTCATCTTTTACAGCTTTAGAACTTAATTGGTTTATTCCATCTCAATGCAGATTGAAGACATCCATGACAATTGTGTTGGAAATGCGACAAATATCTCTCATCTTTTGATTTATACCATATCCCACATGATCATTACTATTTGGCGGCCCATAACTAACTCACTTAAACAGAATCCACACGTTGTTGTGCTGATCTGAGATCCTCCCTTACTGATGTGCTCGTTCCATCTTGTATCATCAGTGCAACTCCACTTCATTTCCTTCTTGTCCGCCCTTCCTAAATATCAAATATGCTTGAATATTCAGTTGCCAATCCTGGTCAACATGTAGCCATATTTCTGTCATGGCAATTATATATAACCATGTACCTCAATTTGTGCCTTTAGATCACCTATTTGGTTGCATACATTCAGATTTAGATAACTTTATCTTTTTGACACCATTCTGTAAATGAGATATACAGGTACTCAATGCTTAGCTTTGTTTCTTCTGTTTCCTAGTCTTCCTTGCAGCTCTTTTACTTCCTGTTACTACTTAACTTCCTTCCAATTTGGGCTATCTCTAAGTTTCCCATCCCACTGACAAACTAGCTTAAATCAACCTTAACAGCACAAGTAAATCTCATTTTGAGGAATAGCAGACCCAGTCTTGTACCTAGCAGCATGTGGCTGTCATGAGAAATGCCAAGTGTGTGAGGATGAGTTGAGGGATGTTAGGGATGGCTTATGGTGGATTGACCTTATTGAAAGAGAAATTGGGAGATGTGGTACATTGAGATTGTGTGTGGACAGTGATGCATTTGATGTAATATGACATTTGAAGATGCAGTAACTGATCTCAGCCACTTGTGGGAGATCATCAAACTCCTTGCAGAACTATATCCCAATCCTTGGTGCTAGATGCATTGTATTCCTATTGGGACTCACTGTCTTCTGAGAGGTTGTCTGGAGGGCGTCCTGCATATAGATAACATTTCTCTTTGTCTCCACCCCCTTAACCAAGACTTCTACTGTACTGTTAGAAAATCTCGGAATCTGCTTTCTGCATGTTGCAGCATTTTTGTGCCACATCCATGACAAAGTCACATTTACGATGAAGAAAATCATACTTCCATTTTAAGATGGATATTTAAAAAAAACTATATTCCTTAATGGGATGTAGGCATCACTGGCAAAATCAGTATCTGTTGCCCAAACACATTCCTACACTGAATGGCTTGCTGGGCCATTTCAGACAGTGGTTCGGAATGACTGACAATCCTGTGGACCTGGAGTCACATGTGGGCCAGACCAGACAAAGAACATTAAGAACATTAAAGGACATTGGTGAGTCAGATTTCCTTTGTTAACGATAATCAACAATAGATGGTGACCAAAACCAGCTATAGTCATAGGATGTAAACCTGTTTCATTGGAACATTAGCCTGGGGCCTCTCCACTGCTAGTCAGAATGGAGGATTTTGAGCCCTTGTGGAGAGTGCAAGCTCTTGCGGGGAAGCCCGGTGTGGAGTATCTGTAGGCCCATGGTTGAAGAAGGGCTGTAATTCTTCACTTTTTTTTTGACTTTACACTAAGAAGAACTATAAAGTTTAACTTTTAACTTATTTCTTTATTTTTCTACTTTGAACCTAAGATTTTGTACCTCGGTGCATTTGTACCTCAGATAGCATCAGGAGTGGCGACCTTGTAAATTTTTTACAGTTCTCCTGTATCTCTGTGCTTGAGTACGCGTGACAATAAAATTAATTCTAATTCTAACCCTACCATTTGCCCATCCCTCCCAGTTACAATGGCCTGCAAAAAAATGGTACAGGTTAGCTGGAATTCACGCTAGCCATTCGATTTTACATCACATTCTCAGGAACTCGACAGCACACTTAGCACTAGCTGCACTTCAAACATTTAAACAAGCGGGCAGTACAAAGTTTGCATACAACACGCATCAGATGGAAACAACTCTGCAGCAAATAAATTTTCTTGAAGCTGCGCCAAGAGTCTACAGCTGTATAAAATTAGCTCACGCTCCATTTTAAAATTCCTTTCAAATCTACCCCACGTCAGACAAAAACAAATTAGAAGAAGATTGAGGTGTACCCTTTATAATAAGGCATTTAATCAGCATTACCCAACTATTGTCAAGAATCCTTGTGGTGAGATGCAGTTCCTGCATGCAACTCTTCCTCTTATGATTTTCTGTCAAGATGTGCCACAGTCATTTGCAATGTCACCACCTCCCCTATGCAATCCCAACCTGGCCATTAGGTGGCTCTGTGGCATATGTCTTCTCCCAATTCCGACTGCTTTCCTGTTAAAAATCACAGCCAACTCACTGGGAGAAATGGCAGCAAATTTATTGCAGAATTTGCAGAGATATGGAGAAAGGGCTGTGCAAGATAGGAGCAGTTTCAGCTCATATTCAAAAAATGTCAGGCCAATTGTGTACGTGAATTTCTGAGATATGATGCTGACTGTCAAAGCTCCCAACACAAGTACAGACTTTAAATAACCTCATTGGAGAACAGCCTATGTGCCATTGCACTTGTCAGCTGAACTGCTGGGTAATATTTATCTATAACAGCAGGTTGACTCAAACACACATGATATTTCTTTTAAAGCAGTAATATCACTTAAGGATGTGACCTTTACGTGAATTCATTATTTTTTCCCAGTGTGCTTGGAATTGCTGGATGGCACAGTGTTAAGGTCGATTTAACATACTTTCTACCATCCTGGTAGTTTTGCAATACAAGGATGATTTGACTACTCATAGCAGTCAAAATCTATCAAATAGTCTACAACAGACCCAGACGTAAAAAGTGGAAAGCTCCAGTTCTATAAAACCTTGGGAACCATTGTTCCAAATTCACCATTTTCCTCTCAAGAACACCACACTTGAAACATGCCATGTCTCATTTACTCACAATTTTTTATTTGTTGATGCAGTGTGTTGGCACTTATTGTCCATCCTTAATTGCCCTCGATGATATGGTGGTGAGCCACCTCCTTGGACTGCTGCAATCTATGTGGTATAGTTTCATCCACAGTGATGTTAAGTGGAGAGTTCCCAGAATTCGACTCGGCAATGATGAAAGAATGGTGATTTATTTCCAACTCAGGATGGTGTGTGATTTGGTGGGAAATTTGGAGATGATGGTGTTTCCTTTATGGCAGATGCCCATGTGCTTCTAAGTGTTAGAAACCATGGGTTAAGAAGATACTGCCAATAACCCTTGGTGAACAACTGCATTGCGTGTTCTGGGAACTACACACTATTGCCACTGCGCATTGATAGTGCAGGGAATGGACATTTAAGGTGGTCAATGGACTGCTGATCAAATGGATTGCTTTGACCCAGGATAATTTTTGGGTGTTGTTATAGTAACATGCATCTAATCAAATGGAGGGATCACAGTCCTGAGTTGTGATACTCACTGCAGAATATCCAGCCTTTAAAGTTATAGGTATACTGTATATGTGGCTCATGCAGTTAACTTTTTGAACAATGATGATGCCTAGGATGTTGACGGTGAGAGATTCAGCAATAGTAATGTTGTTAAATGTCAAGGCAAGGTGGTTAGACTCTCGTAGCAAAGATTATTGGCAGTTGTGTGGCACAAATGTTGTAGTTCACTTTTAGCCCAAGCTTGAATGTTGGCTGTGCCCTTTTGCATAGTGTGTTCCAAAATGCTTCTCTTTGAAATAAAAAAAAGCATGTTCAGACAATTGAAACTCTTACAACGTTATTCGCTTTATAAACGGCATCTGCCATCAGAGCAACCATAATCTTGTTGAATGGCAGAGCAGACTCAGTGGGCTAAATGGCCTATTTCTGTTCCTATGCCTTATATCTTATAGTCTTATCTGCAGTCTAACTTGAATTACAACCTCAGAGCACATTCCCCTTTAATTATCCTCATTACCTGATCATATCAATAGGTTTACTGGGTGAATTAAGTCTGAGGAGAAAATCTGAAATTGGAGAAAACAAAAGATGGACAAGGATAAAAATAAATCACATATAAGCAATTAAACTCAACTTTAGGTAATTCATAATGTGATACAGTATGCACAATATAAAATTTAGTTTAATGTTAGGAAACCCAGGCACTTCTGAAGACAATCATCTACCAGCTCTTTTACAATTATAATAAAAGAGCCAAGAAAGTCAGATTGCTTTCCTTTGAG
This sequence comes from Rhincodon typus, assembly GCF_021869965.1. Classification (NCBI taxonomy): domain Eukaryota; kingdom Metazoa; phylum Chordata; class Chondrichthyes; order Orectolobiformes; family Rhincodontidae; genus Rhincodon; species Rhincodon typus. The sequence goes on from NC_063358.1 coordinate 29,731,271, forward strand.
TCACTGATAATGAAACACGTCAAAACATTTCTTTCACAAAACAATTTGAGCTTTAGATTCAGGTTTTGATTACAAATAACGTGTCATCTTTCACAAAAAAATGAAAATATCAAGCTTTTTTTAAATTGAAAATTATTTTTAGTATTTTTACTAATCTGGTGTAGTCAATTGCAATCTTTAAGCTAATGAAAGTCAATATATTCACAATGTAAGCATATGAGGTTAGAGTTTTGTGCTAAAATAATGATGAGACTAATTGCACTCTGTTATTTATGAAGAAATGATGAGCTAACATCAGACAATTGGCATTTGTATAGTTGAACATAATTATCCAAAAAGTGCTTGTTAATGTTGTATCACTCAATCATCAGCTTCATGATAAAGACAACCTGCAATGGAGTTCATTATTGCAGTGCATCGAGTAGCATAAAGTTGGTGATCACAATGGGTCAGGCAGCATCAATGGAGAGAGAGCAAGCTAATGTTTTGAGTCTAGATGGTTCTTCTAGGTGTTATAGACTGAATCAAACTCAATGTAAAAAGTTAACATTCGTTATTCAACTGTAAGTATCCACTTAATATGAAAAGTGTTTGTGTAATATCACCACACGAGCAATCTAAAACTCCAGGTTAATATTCTGGGGATTATGCTTTTGAATCCCACCAAGTGTAAACTCAGTTTAAAAAAAAGAATGAAAATCTAGAAATTGACCATTGTCGTTTAAAACCTATCACTGATGTCCTTTGGCAAAGGAAATTGTCTGCTGTCCCTAATTGGCCTAATCTACATTTGATTCTAATCTCAGCAATGCGGTTGAGTCTTCACTGCACTCTGTAATGGACATTTAAATATTGATCTAGCCAGTGACACCCACATTCTGTGAATGAGTACATTACAAATAAATCAAACTCTGAAAATTAACTAAGACAATGGAGAATCTCATTCTACCTTGTATACATTGTTGGAAATCTTTTTTTTAAAAAGTCTACTTATGTCAAAAATTTTCATTTGTTTTGCATTTTTCACTGTCTGACTTTTTCATAACCTGATTTTTTTTCTTGCTCAATTGGTTTCACTTTCTGTACCTGATTTGAAAATGAATTAATTCACTCTTATTTTATGCTCACTTTTCCCTAGTTACAACCCATCTAGTTGATTGACTAAAAAGACACATAGTGGCTTGCTCTGTTCTCTTAGGTTCCAGATGTTCTGTTTCTCTTGCTACCATTCTCGGCTCACACTTTCAGCATGATACTGTGCTAAGAAAAATATAAGTATTACTAACATTAGGTACCGTACCACAGTTAAATCTGGGCCATAACTAACACGCAATATTCAAAACTTTAGTAGGAGCAATATCAATTAAGGTATGCCTTTAATTTGACTGGAAAAGCTGTAGGACACAATCACAAACAAGACTTTGAAGCAAAGTTGAGCAGAAAAATACTGATTCAGTAGTGCAGAAGAGAACCAACAGATCTGATTCTCAATTCAGTAACGAATGTAGGAGCTCCAAGTAGCTGCCTTGTACGTGACATCTTTTTGACGAAGGAATGCTGTTGCACATCAGCAGACACATAGTTCTTGACAGGACGTTGATCCACTTCCAGTGGCAAGGGACCCTCCATTGGGGATCTCCCTACTGCTGCAGCCTTCATCCACCATGGCAGCCATTGATATCACATGAATATCTTCTGCCATTGAGAACATGTTTTGGATTGCGCTTTGTCTTGTCCCTCGCATCTGACCTTACCATCATGGACAGTCCTGCGAGGAATTGAGAACTCCTCATGGCATCACTCTCAGGATGAATGGAACATTCAAGCCTGTTCTCCACAACCAAGTGGCAATGCAGGGGAATAATGGGAGCATTGTTTTCAGAGACTATAATGCTGGAACTTTACTTACCCTGAAATGTTGATGGTGAGAGATTCAGCAACGATAACGTTGTTGAATGTCATTGGGAGGTGATCAGACTCCCTCTCCAATCATTGTGCTTCTGGAAGCACGTACAGAAAGAATTAGATTTACAGGATGCCTGCTGATTGTACAATCTAGATTCAACCAGTTCCCAGGCTCACAAGCAGTGGAAAGGCCTCAAGGAGTGAAGGTGATTAAAAGAAATCATGTACCTTTCCAGACATCTTGTGAAGAGAAATGGTATTAAATAACATTCACAGACACAGCCAACAATAAGCTTGGGATATGCTCCTGTCTTTTGTTAATCTGACATAATGAGTGCTTAACTGGTATGATTTCAATGAAGGACAAACAAAATTCCCCAGCTCAGTGCAAAATACAAAACATAATTGATCATAGCTTCAACCAAGCAGGGAAGAAATATATCAAAACTGCTGAAGGAGAGCAGTGGGATATCTGTACAGAGGTAATTCATGATCAGAGAACTGAACTTTCGTGAGAACGCAACCGAGGAGTTTCGATTTTTCCATTTCCTATCACTCCTGGATTAATACTTGGGAAATGATACAGAATAAATGTGGGACTATCATGGATATTATCGTTACTGGTGATTGTTTGAGTCATCAGCTTTGCTTCACATCTAAGTGAGCACTAGAGTGTAAAAGCATGATTGATGGTTATGACTTTATTATTGCCAACAGATCCCTTTATACGCACCACATAAAATTGAATTTATAAACCATTTTAAATCTGCAGTGACTAATAGGACAGTTTTACAATGTGGGTTGTTTTTCTGCAGAGCAGTTTCGATTTTGGAGTGATGCAAAGTGTGCATTATCACTGCAGCTAATCTCTAATTAAAACTTAAACTGGGGAGAAAAACAAGATGAGTAAGGTGTGTTAGCAATTGCAGTAGTTATGTTACAATATTACCCTGCACCAATGGAAATGGTGCAGGCAGTATCCCAACCTGCTCCTTTTCATAATTGTGGAATGCAGCCCTTGTTACCCAAAGCGCCAAGCGGTTGCATATTCCACAAGGGTTCCAGGTTTTTATGCGATCAATACCAAATAAATGGCTTGCAATTCTTAAAGCCAGCTTGCACCTCTTCTCAGGGATGCGCAATTTAGTTGATGCAGACTCTGAAACCAGCCGGGAAAACGAGTGTAAGCAGGAATAAACCAGAGAAGTATCAGACCAGAGAGAAAGTCTCCAGGGTTCTCTGACACACAGCTGCACTCCATTCTGGAGAGAATGGAAAAGTTAGGTTATCTTTCTTTATGTGCTGTCAGACAGACACACACTGTGAAGGCAGTCAGATCAGGTAGCTGTGAAGGTAAAATCCAGAAGTCTAGCATCAAATACTGTATCTGACACGGTATCAGAAAAAAGCTCAATGGCCTCACAAGAGTGATCAAGTGAATACATCTTCAAATACTACCTCCACTGAACTAAATTATTAGCCTCAGACTATGCTTAACTCAGCATATGCTCATCATTTGTCCATCACCAATCTGTAGCAATCCAGACTCAAACTCAATATTTATACTCTCCAGCTTACTATTACATGCTTACCATTGCTGGAAGCTTCATATCCACATCTCTCAGCTTCCACAAATGTTCAACTATTCACTTATGAACACCAACAATTTAGAACACGCTGATGAGCACTTGATGCTTAGAGCACCTGGAGGGCTGACATCATTGTGAGCACAAAGGACATCCAGCACCAAATTCAACACAAAGGCTGGAGCCCCTCACTTCCAGCATAGACAGGGTGGTCATCTCCATTTGAACACTTGTAGCCTTAGCCTTGATGCAGTGTCTGATGGCCAATATCTCAGCTTTCATTGTAACCCAGCCAGAAGCAACACAACACAAAGCCAGCCAGGCTAAAAGGATCAAAAGGTATGGGACCAAAGTGTGAGCAGAATACTGACTTGGATGATCAGTCATGATCATAATATATGGCACAGCAGGCTCGAAGTACTACTTGAATGGCTTACACATGTTCCAATTTCCATAGTTCCTATAAGATACTGGATGAAGTGCACCAAAAGATATTGATGGAAGTGAGAATGGAAATTGCCAAGATCCTGGCAATTATCTTTCAATCATACCTCGAGTTTTGGGGGTTCTGATGCAGGACTGGAGAAATACAAACATCTTGTTCAAAAAATGTTGTAGAAATGAATAGGAAAGGGGTAGCTTGGTGGCTCAGTAGTTAGTACTGCTGCCTTACAGCACCAGGGACCCATTTCGATTTCCCCTCAGGTAACTCTCTGTGTGGAGTTTGCACATTCTCCCTGTGTCTGTGTGGGTTTCTGCCAGGTACTTTGGTTTCCACAGTCCAAAAATGTGCAGGTTAGGTGGATTGGCCTTGCCAAATTGCCCAATATGTCCAGGGATGTGCAGGCTAGGTAGATTAGCCACGGGAAATGCAGGGTTACAGGGATGGGGTGGGTATGAGTGGAATGCCCTTCAGAGGGTTGGTGTGGACTCAATTGGCTGAATGGTCAGCTTCCACACTGTAAGGGATTCTATGAAAACAAGCCCAGCAAGTACTGATCAGTCATTTTAACATTGGTGGTGGAAAATCTTCCAGAAACAATTATTCAGAATACAATGAATAGAAAATGGAACTAAATGGTTAATTCAGAAGAGTTAGCAGGATTCGTTAATGGAAAGTCATAACTAACTGAATTGATGGAGATTTTGAGCAAGTAACAGAAAGGCTTGATGAGGGTAACATCGTTGATGTGGAAAACATGAACTTCCAGAAGCTTATTGATACACTGCCATGTAACAGATTTGTGAGAAAAATTATAGATCATGGGATAAAAGGTACAGCAAAATGGTTGGAAAAATAGTGAGGGATAGTTCTAGTTAATGGGTTTTTTTGGACCAGAGAAAGGTTTGTTGCGGAGATCCCCATGAAGTTGGCATGGGGACCCTCAGTGTTTCTGACAGATATAATTGATCTAGATCTTGGTTGGAGATTTAATCTTTTTGAGTCATCAAGAAACTGAATGTCACCATTAGTCTTGCACCTAATAGCAGCAGCATTGCCACCCTGACCTGAAGGTCCAGGTCTGAGGCAAGGAGGTGACAGAGTTCAGTGATCACATCCTTGGTGAAGCACAACTGCTGAATACACTGCCCCTGGATAAGGTTCAGGCCAGAGAAATGCTTTCTGAAAATCTAAGTGGGTACGGCATGTACAGCGGAGTTCAGGCATCTCTGCCTCCACCCTCTGTAATCATTCTGTCTGCCTCTGTTCCAGTGTCTGGGCTGCTGTTTCATTGGAAACTACTACCACAGTTCCCCATGACTAGAAGCACTGGTCAACTCAGAGGCCTTTCAAAAGCTTTTAAATCCCAATCATGACCTGCGTGGTACCATCTTAGCTCTGATGATAATAGCATCTTCTCACAAGCACATCTGGTATATTTTATATCAGCTCAGTTGTCTCTTCAAAAACATTACATACATCTATTTACAACCTTACAGGCCAGGAGATCCCTGTGCATGTGATTAAAGGTGGGCATGTTGACAGTGTTTGAGGAGAAGTCTCATACTCATGGTTCAAACAAATGCTGCTCGCTGAGACACTTTGAAACCAAATATTCAAATAATGCACATATATAATTCCTCTGTCCTGGAGGATTGAGTCTGTTGAGTAACAAAACTTTTTTCTCTATTTTGTTTTTGCCCTCACACCTTTCCCTGTAAACATATAAAATTTAGAAAGCTACAGTAGCCCTGCTGTATACTGATGCAAATCTACTTACAGTATCATCCAGTAAAGTTACAATAAAATAAAATTGCAGCAATTAAGCTGATCTATATACAGTATCGTCTAGTAAAGCTACAATAAGATACAACTTCAGCAATTAAGCTGCTCAAGTAGTCATTGGCCTGTGACGATGCTGTCACTTTAAAAAGATTATATAGTCCTGGTTTTTCTTTGAAGAGAGGTTGTAACCGACATGACTATGACAGATGGCCTAATTCAACAATCAGAGGAGGCCTTTAGATGTTTTTTGAAAAAAACAGCTGTAATAATGGAAAGGGAGTGGCCAATTCTCATAGACCAGGCTTTCGAGGTTATTTACCTATAGCAATCAGAAGTTGTTTAGGTCCCAGAAGAGTTGGACTCCAGTAAAATGATCCCTAGCTGCTACATTATCTGAAATCTCTCTTGAAGTTGTTCCCTCCTGGATTAGATAACTGCATATAAGAATTTATGTCTGAATTTACCTTTTTGTCGAGGGGTGTATTTATGGGATGTTACTGTATTGGAACAGTTAATTAGTTTTAGGTACTGTATCTATTATTCGGTTAAATTTTCCAATAGTTAAGTTATCCTAAATTCCTCTTTGTTTTGTTTGTATTTTAACTATAATGTTTAAATAAATTGTGTTTTGCTTAACGTCAAGTGGTTTGATCAGTTGCATCAGATCTGGAACATGCACTTCACATCTTTCTTTAAAATTAGAAGTTAGGGTCTGGGGTATCTTCTTAAAAGGTTTTGAGGGGATCTGGTCCAAAACAGATCCTGCACATGTAACAGATGGTTGAAAAGATCATTGTAAGTAAGCCATTTACTGCTGGACCGATAGTAATGTGTCATTAGATATGCTGCTGGTGCAATTTTCATTCAAATCTGAAATAATTTTCACAGATTGAAAGTGAGGAAAATGCTGAAGAGGAAAAAAATGAGCTCCTCCAACTAAAGGATTGTGAGGAAAGCTGAAGAATTTAAATTCAACAACCACCTGGGACAAACTTTGGGATTCATGCAGAAACTTTGAAAGTCAGCATTAGAGTGAAATTTAGATTGAAAATTACACATTGATGTCTCAAACAGTTCGCTGTTGTCTTTATATCGTGCTCTAGCTTTTAAAGAATTCTCCATATCAAAACCCTTTTTTAACAAGTTTGTTTTCCCATCACTTTAAAGCTGCAAGACATTGTTTGGGTCTTTTTCAGTCTCGCTCTATTTACACAGTGGGTACCGATGGGATTACTGAACTCAGCATTAACAGACAGCTAATTAACATCAGCAGAGATGCACTGAGTGGGTTGCACTGGTTGTGCTAAACCCATCAGCCTCAGCACTGATTGACTGGCTCCCAGAAGGTATTATCCCCACTTACAGTTTAAATAAAATGATTTAAAGACAGATTAGCTGTCATTTCTTTTTGTTTCAGCTCCTGAAGGCAACAGTTTACCTTGAGCTCCGGAGTAGCATTATCCTCTTACATCCCATCGACTGGTCATTCAGCAGGTATTCCAACCAGTACAGTGAGTCTCAACAAGAAAGTCAAAACAACAAAGGGCAATTTTGTTTTCACTTGATGATCAGTCATACCATGTGTCTCCAATAAGTCAGTGAATAGGTATCAACTGCAGGATTTTGTCCTCCGCTGCCCTCTCACCCAACATTACAAGATTCCTTATGGCATTGCTATGGCTACCTGAGCTGATAGCAATTAACACAAGCCATGGGTTACAGCATATACAGCTGAATCTTATGTTTTCTTGGCTCAACGTCAGTTTTGTTGAGTTTCATGAAGGTTTCTCCCTCTGAGACCTCACGAGATTTCTCATCACATCTTTCCCAAACTACACTATGGCACCCCTCTCACCTGGTTCTAGCCCCATTTTACCACTCGATGTTCCCCAAAAGATCAACATCACTGGCACCTCTGCCATGTGTGCTGTGTACTAGATCAGTGTTAGCAATAAGGCCATCCCATTCACGAGTAATGTGGTGGCACAAAGACACACTGCCCATGGCACATAACCAGCATGGCTGACATTCCCTCGCATGCACTACCCCATTCCCTCACCCTAAACAATGTTTAACAACTAGGCCATACAATTTACATCCCCTCTAAACGCGCTCTCTGTTCCCATTGCCCACTGTAGATCTGCATCTTGTCATGTTCAGTAGGAGAACATCTCATACAGGCAAGTGCATGAATAATTCCACAGATCTGTCTTTTAAAGCAAACGTAAAAAAAAACAGAGGCTGAATTCCACTTCCATGACAGAAACCAAATGCTGGCATAATGATCAACGATTATTTTAATGTCCATAATTGTCTGCTGCACCTCGCTCTCAACTACTGGAACGGGATACAATTCAGATTCTTTCTGACTTGTAGTACTAGATGCAAGGAGATATTCTGCCAGCTCAATGTCCTCATCATTCTCCTCCCATTTCTCAACATCCCATATATTGCTGCATTGTATTGTAGTGAGCACAGCATGCCAGAATGATGATAATGTGTCTGGACTATACATGAGGGCACCCCCTCCAGACTGGTTAAAGCAGCAGAACTGTATCTTCAGCAATCCTATTGTCTGCTCCAACATAGGCCTGGTCAAAACATAGGCAGCATTGTATTTGGGCTCAGCATCAGTCAGGGAGTTGCACAATTGTATCATCAGCATAGTTCTAGTGGGTAGTCCTGGTCTCCCTGTATCCAGCTGTGTAAAGGCTGGTACATGAGAGTGCTCCAAGAATAGGAGTCATGGTAGCGAAGTGTAGTGGTGATCACAGATGATCTCAGCATTCATGTAATGGAACCTCTTCCTATTGATCAATTCCACAGCATTGTGATACAACTCTCTCAGTGCCGCGTGTACATCTCAGTGGCACTCCGCACATGGGGGAGCCCAGCTATGTTCGTGAATCCCACTCCCCAGGCTGCAGCATTGGCCTCGTCATGGGGAAGCAAAACCTATTGATGTGACCTTGCATAGGTGGCATCAGTTATTGTCCTTACACATGTATGTGTGCTCAACTGAGAGATCCCACACAGATCACACATTGCTCCTTTGAAGAATCCAGTCACATAGATGTACAGTCCAGCAGTGACTATCGTGGTCATTGGGAGAGGGTGGCCTCCTACTCTGACAGCCCTCAGGTCCTGCTCTCACATCGAACTCAGATCACCACCTCGCTCACTTCCAAGTAATGGAGTTGGGACAACAGACTCTGGTCCTCTTGCAGACTCATTGCATCCTGAGTGCAACAGCAACCCTTCTCTCTGCTGAGGGCTCCTCAGTTCCTGTGCCAGCCTGCTGTTGCTCCTGGACTTTCCATCAGCCCTGGTCTTCCTGCATCCACGTTCACCTGTTAGGGCGGCAACCACAACCACCAACATCCCACTAATTGCTGGGAGCTGGACTCCTACTAGCAATGCCCTATGTTGGAAACGTAAGGAGCAAAACAAGTTCTTCTCTCCGAAAACAATTCGGTGCTGACTTACTTTGCAGATGAGGATTATAAATACTCCTTCCCACACAGTGAGAAATGCAGCACAGTGACAACTCCATTGTTTATTCAGCTTCAGTCCTAGCATTTGCACCAACTTGATGTAGAAGGCGCATTGACTTAGTAACTAACATATTAACATTAAATGTCGTCCCAGGCGCACGTCTCCCAGAACTAAACCACGAAATTTATCACTGCATTCAGTCGAGTCCATCACAATACTTATATGACATAATGACGTGATTATCTCTGTCACCCGCAACACCCTTAGAAGTTTCACAAGTAATGGGTCATTCAGGACAGCTTTGGCTTCTTTTTAAGTTATTGCCACTAATTTATGCATCATTGAGATGCCAATGTTCAGTTTAGGAGGACCCATGGTGTAGTACAAATTGCCTTTGATCAGCATTTGAACCTGAAACACCTTCACTCTGCAGTTGTTGCACATGGATGATGAAGTGATAGCAAATTAAATGTAGCTGCAATTTGCAAGCACATACTTCATGTATTTGTCCCTTCAATGACTTAGAATTGAGCAGAAGTGGATCTAATGCTTTCACACATCAGAGTAACATTTTTTCATCCATCCTGGGTGTAGCCCCAGCCATTTCCAATTGCAGTCCATGTCTAGTGAACAGAAGTTGTGGCAGGGAACATTGTTTGTGGTGAACACCTGCACGTGGTCACCAGAAACCACCCCAGTCTCGCTGTGTCCCATTGTACCTTGCACTGCCCAGATAGCCCATTTTGATCCACCCCTCTATGTAGAGACTTACCATATTGAACTTTACCTTTAACTTTCCTCTCTGCCCCTTATGCTCCAATATTATCTGTCACTGATCCTCACTGTTCATCCAGTGGACGTCAAGTTAGTGGTCACTGCTCAAAAGACACCAAAACTGCCAAAAAGCCTGCTGTAGCCTTGACTGCTTATCCACATACTCACCTTATACTTTGATTCCCACCGATCATTATCCTTAACTCCAACTCATCACATGCCACTGCTTCACTCCACATCCAGTCTTGACTGCAACCCCCTCCCCACTTTTGGCAATAAGACACCCTTGCTCTCATCAAGTCCCCTCCTTGCACTCTCCACAATAATCATTGCACAGAGCCTCAGGACTGTATTCACCCCAGACCTCTAGCGGACAAGGAAAGGATCCTGAGTGTCACTCCCTGAGCAGATGCCTGACAATGCCCAAGTCTCTGAACTGATATTGGAAGATGCTGTTGACTGGGAGCCATGCCTGGAGGGTGTCTGTCTTGATTTCACTAAGAAAACTCCCCGTAGACTTTGGGACATAATCATTTGTCTGAGCCACTTGCTGTGTGTTTGTTGTATAAGCTGCTGGCACATGGTGCTGGTGTGACATTGATGTAGGGTGGTAATGCACAGCAAGATGACCACCCCCTTGATTGACCACCAACAACCATGCCAAGCTGCCTGGCTTTGTGTCTGCACTAAAAGACAAGATGTAACACAAGTTATTGTGAGCCTGTTAGGCTAAGGGGCAAAGCACAAAAAGGGAAGACATGGCAGAGATGTTGGGAACATCTAAGAAGGAAAGCGCAGTGAAGTTTCTTGACCCAATGTGTACAATCCATGATATGATGCTAGTCTCTGAGAGCAAAGTGCTCTGGCAGCAGCATTAGAATGAAAGATGCCAGAGAGCTGTAAAATGCAGCGTTGAAGTTCAGAACTCAACATAGGTGTATTGAAAATGTGCCATGAGGATGTGATAAGCTGGTACATCTCTGATCCTAATCTCTGAGGATGGCTGGGGAAAGCTTGCAGCCAATGCCCATGAAGTGTGCCCTGACATGTTGGTTCCTGGGTTCTAAGGTGGAAGTCAGGAGCAAGCAGTGAGTTGGACCAGTCTGACTTCTATGCTAGGGATTCTGGACATCTAGTTTCTATCTGGCTGGTGGGAGAATGGGAAACTCAATATCAATGAGTTCAGATTAAGCAATAATGAGGGTGGTAATGAGTGTCATTCTATGCAAGTAGGCCTCTTGCTGCTCACTAGCAAGAACCTCTTTTTGTCTGCCAATGTTTGGTTGGAAAATGGGACTTTTTCCTCTTGACATCAAAGAAGTCCTCATTGGACATCTAACCCAATTTTCTCAACTTTTTCATCATGACCCATATGGTTCAGACTCCACAATTAGCCCACCTGTATAAGACAATATAATAGTTATTCTGACATTAAACAATGGTTGTCAGTTTCAATTCAAATCCCAATGACAGAACATTGAGTGACAGCAACAGATCCATGGTCACTGGCAATGGGGAAGAACATTATGGCAACCCTGTACCGGTCTCAAGTCTCCTTCACTTTTTTAAAAATGTGATTGTTTTGATATATCCACATCTTCAAAATAAATGGATCATCATGTTTTTAAATCGGGTTTTGCTCATAAATCTCACTGTCATCTCCCTCATCCTGATTGCTACGCTACAACTCTCATGTAAACAAAACCATTGAACTCAGACATTTATTCCTATTGATGAGATGTCGCAAGTCACTGCTGACTGATTTTCATGGTTAACTGAATCTGTCTCATATTTTAAAAAATATAGTCTCTGTATTACACAAATTTTATGAGTAGCATTTGAGTTTCTTTTGAAATAGATGAAATGATAAAGCCATTTATTGCAATTCTTTATTTAATATGTGCAGAATGCTTGATTTTCAATTGCAAACTGGGTCTCGGAGGACAATGTTAATATTTTGTAAGTATCATTATGTATCTATACTAGACCCAACCACTACAATTCTTGATGAAGAGTGACTGGACTTGAAACATTAACAATGCTTTCTCCCCACAGACGCTGCCAGCCCTCAGAGCTTCGCCAGCAATTTCTGTTTTTATTTCACTACAATACCATACTTGAGTATCAAAAGCCTTTGTAGTTTCAATAGGTTTGGAGGAATCTGTCAAACAGAGGGCAGCATGGTGGCACAGTGGTTAACATGGCTGCCTCACAGTGCCAGGGACCTGGTTCGATTCTCAGCCTGGGCTGTCTGTGTGGAGTTTGCACATTCTCCCTGGGTCTGAGTGGATTTTGTCTGGGTGCTCTGGTTTCTTCCCTTGGCCTAAAGATGTGCAAGTTAGATGGATTGGCCATGCTAAATTGCCCATAGTGTCCAGGGACGTGCAGGCTAAGTGGGTTAGCCATGGGACGTGCAGGGTTACAGAGATGGGGTGGGTTTGGTTCTGGGTGCGATACTCTTCAGAAGTTTGGTGTAAACTTGATGGGCTGAATAGCCAGCATCCACACTGTAGGGATTCTATGACTGTATAAAAGAATTAATGTCTCAGGTACAACCGGACTGATTAAATATTAATCTGAAATTTTAACAGTTTCACTTCCCAGATGCTGCTTGGTCTGCTAAGTGTTTGCAGCATTTTCTGTTTTTATTTCAGATTTGCATCACCTGCAATAGTCCCCCTTTGTCTTTGGGTCCTTGCTGCTCAAATAGAAGATCTCATCAGATTTGCTTCTTCCTTTCTTCACAATGTCATTGCTGGGCAGAGTTGGATAAACAAACGATAGCCTGCTGAGTGACAAGAAGGCAGAGTATCGATCAATACAGAGCAGTTACATGCCACGATGAAGTGGAATGATTAGATCTGTTACAGCAGGCTCTAGTCAAGTAAATCCATCTATGAATTCCACCAAAGCAAGGCTACTTCAATCATCTTTCATTACTGCTATAATAGGTATATATTTGGACCAAAGGTGTGGCAGAAGAGAAAGATTGGACACAATGGAACGTCCTGCAGGCTGGTAATCAGGGCATCCAGGTATCACATTATTCCTTCACAAGATACGCACAATAAGGTTGAAATACTTTATACAGCACTGTGCCCTGGTCTTAAAGCACACTATGTAAACTGATAAGAAGTGTTATCCATTTGAGTGAATTGTAAGTGGTTCAGGAATCATCCAATCTGCATTTCTTTCAAAATCGATCAGCTTTGTGCCTGTAAGCACCAGGCAATCAACATGTACAATGGCTGCAAGATTGTACTCCTCGATAGGAATGCTCGAATGTTCAATTTAAAAAGACAAACATCATCATGATTGTTTATAAAGGTGGTTTCTTTAAAGAAAAGGGGAGAAACACAGTAACTTTGGAGTTCTGAGAATCATTTGATCGTTGATGAACAACTCGCTTTAGATCATGGATCAGTTAATGATGCAACTAATACAATTTTATCTGACTCCAGCTGTGCCTGAAAGGTTAAATTATGACATCTTCATTAGGTAAAGGACAATTTGATGCATGCAGGAGAAACCAGAACAACAAGAATTCTGGGTCACGATAATTGAAAATACAAATGTATGTTAAAGTGGAAGATGGGTGCATTGGACCAGAGGCAGTTTCAAATGTTAATAAAGCTGCTTTTCCTTCTGATCTTCTTGCTGAAGAAAAGATATCATTTATTATTTAATATTTTGATCCATCTGCTGCAGGGAAGAACGGAATGTCTCAGACACTCAGGCTACACAAAATCTCTGGGCACCTTCTCTGTGGAACATCTCTCTTCCATATTTATGCTGGTGCTAAACAAATTGCAGAGCTCTTTATATTGCTATATGTTTTTAAAGCTGTTTCAAAATGTATTATTTCAAGTTGCATTTCCTGAAAGGCACAAGCCAAAAATTATTGGCATTGATATTAACTGATGAAGCAGATGACAATTCTAAGTTAAGTTTTAATGGATATATTGCTGCGCTGTCCACCAAAATTAGTATTAGACAATAAACTTAATACTATTTGAGTTATTATTATGTTCAATAATGGACAGAGGAATGTCATGTGAACTTGCTAATTCTTTGCACACTAGAATCTAGATTGAACTTTGTTCTTTTGCATGTTCATCACGCAAAAGCACCAAGCCCATGTTTACTGCAGTCATTTTATTGAAGAAGTTAGTGAAAATGGAGGATAATTTGGAATTTTTTCATTGCGCGTTGGAGTTCAAGATTCAACAGAGTTCTGTATTGAGACCATGGTTGTTCATTAACGATTGAGAGGAGAACCGAAGTGGAAATATGCTTCAATTCACAGCTGATACAAAAATGCGTGTGGGGATTGTAATCAATAAATTGCAAGCTAATTGGGATAATCTAGGTGACTGCCATGTCATGTATACCATGCTGAGGTATCAGTTGATGTCAGAAGATCAAGCACTGTTAAGTACAACGTATAAGGAACTACTTTTAACCTCATAAGGGCTCATATATTCATATTGAGGGTACTGTGACAACCTATTGTTCCCATCTCGTGAGCCATTATCAAGGCTCTTGGAAAGAAGGATCACCAGATTATTTAGAAATCTTAGAACACTCTTGTGAGAGAGGGCTTCAAGAATTAGGGATAGCTGCTTTGGAAAGATTCAGGATGACTATACATATGGTTACCAGTTCAATCAGATACATTATTTAAAATTGTTAGCAATGCTAGAACTGAAGGCAAACTCGAAAGACAGAGTTAGGTTAGATATTAGGAAGTAACTTGTTCAAAAAGATTTATGCAAACTGCTAAAATGCATTGCAGATGTTTGAAAGAGAACAGAGTAAATACATGAGAGAGGAGGACATCTTCATTAAGTGGACCTAACAGAGATTAATTTAAGATGGCGAGATAAGAAAAAACAGGCAAATCAACTAATCGTTAGGATGAAAACTAAAAGCAATATACCACAGCTGCTGGAAATCTCAAACAAACACAAAAAGTGCTGGAGAAACACTGCAGGTCTAGCAGCATCTGCGGTGAGAGAAACAGAGTGAAAGTTTTGACTCTGATTGGATTGAGTCCAATCTGCTTCTCTCTCTACAGGTGCTGCCAGACCTGCTGAGTTTTTCCAGCATTCTCTGTGCTTATAAGGAACAAAATGCCTTGGATACAAATAGATGGAACCCACAGATGTTTAAATAGACTAGCAATAGCAAAGGCATCAGCATCATTCTATAAAAATATACAAGAAAAAAGAATTGTGCCAGAAGATTACAGATTAATAAATAAAATCCTTATTTTCGAAAAGGATGAAAGAACTAATCTAGGTACCTCCAGATCAGTTAGCTTAATGCCAATGACTACAGATGTCAGAGGATTTGCATAACGATGAGATAACAAACATTTGGAGATGGAGATTATAATACAATAATCAGTGATTTCTAAAAGAGATGCAATGGGCCGAATTTTCCCATATTTTAATGGTATTATTTTCAGAGTTTTTCATGGACGGCTTCCTCACAGGTCATTCTAATGTTTCTCACACAATCTTCCATTGGGCAAAGTGTGTTTTCTTTCAAAAAAGCCAGTCTTTGCAGAAAGGTTTGTTTTCTTTCTGTGAGTGAATGAGTGTGTGTGTGTGTGTGTGTGTGTGTGTGTGTGTGTGTGTGTGTGTGTGGGTGGGTGTGTGGGTGTGTCTGTGTCTGTGTCTGTGTGTGTGTGTGCACGTGTGTGTATGCATGTGTGTGTGTGGAGGGGTCAGTGAGTGTGTGTGTGTAAAGGGGGACAGTGAGTGTGTGTGTGCAAGAGTGAGTGTGTGTGTGTGTGTGTGTGGGAGAGTATGTGTGTGGGAGAGTGCATGTGTACGAGTGTGTGTGTGTGGGAGAGTGAGTGTGTGTGTGTGTGAGAGAGAGAATGTGTGAGAGAGAGTGTGGGAGAGTGAGTGTGTGTGTGACAGCGTGTGTGTGTGACTTGTGTGTGTGTAAGAGTGTGTGTGTGTGAGTGTGTGAGTGTGTGAGTGTGTGTGTGTGTGTGTGTGTGTGTGTTTAAAGCATGACACAGATTAGGGATGTATTTGACCAGTCTAGTAACTGTGAAAAGTGTTTTCAATTAATGTCATGACCTCAGCTGGATCAAAATCTCAGTAACAAGCAGCAAGGACTTACTTTCATGTATTTGCATCTCATTATAGGCAAATCTCACTGATTTGTATGCATTGCATGATTCTCCCAGGCATTGATGAGAAACTAGACCACATTAATTTCTGACTTGGAAGTCAGAGCAGTTAGCTGGAGGATACAGTTTGCTGGTTGCTTCTCCAGTTCACCTGCATTCACCAACATTTCATGGCACACTTCTTGGGCTCTGACCAATTCCAACGTTCATCCAGGAGGTCAGCGTCAGTATAACACCAGCTTCATGTTTAGTCTTAGTCTTACTCATAAGACCCCTTTGCATTTTACTACTGTACTCTAGAGCACAGTGATTCTTTCCGTTGCAATGCTCCTATCAAGCTGTTCTGTGCACAGGGACATACTCCCATTTCATTCATTTGCACAGGAAGCAAGATTGGGCTCTTGACTCCTTACTGCTCACTGACTGTGTGCTTGCTTAGACAGTCTAAGCATCTCTTCTTTGCCTTAAAGTGCATTGCAGCTTCATTCAGAACTTACAGGATGTGGTGTTAATTTATGGGCTGCTTTATTCTGGATGGGACAAGCTTCTTCAATACTGTTGGAACTGAACTCATTTAATCTGGGAGGGAGCATTCTATCACACTCTTAACTTGTCCCTTGTAGATAACAGACAGGCTTTGGGAGCCAAGAGGTGAGTTACTCCCTGAAAGATGCCCTGCTTCTGATGTGTTCTTGTAGTTACTGTATTTATATGACCTGTCCAGTTTAGTTTCTGCTTAATGGTAATCCTCAGGATGCTGATAGAGGAAGATTCAGTAACGATAACGTCATTGAATGTAAAGGGCAAAGGTGAGATTGTCTTTTGTTGGAGATGGTCATTGCTTGGCACATGTGTGTCATGAATATTAATTACCACTTGTCAACACAAAACTGGACACTGTCTGGATGTTTTTGCTTTTGGACATAGGTTTCTTCAGTACCTGTGGAGTTATGCATGATACTGAACATTTATAATAATGAGACTGACCTAATGATGGAGGGAAGGTCACTGATGAAACAGTTAAAGATAGTTCAGCCAAGGGCACTAACATGAGGAGCTCCTGCAGAGATGGCTTGGAGCTGAAGTGTCTAATCTTCAACTACCACAACAATCTTCCTTTGTGCTAGGTATGACTCCAACCAGTAGTAAGTTTTCCCCTGATTCCCATGAACTCCAGTTTTGCTCAGGCTCCTTAATGCCACACTTGGTCAAATGTGGGCATAATATCAAGGGCAGTCACTCTCACATCACCTCTGGAATTCAGCTCTTTTGTCCATGTTTGAACTAATGCTGTAATGAAGGCAAGAGTTGAGTGGCTCTGACAGAAGTCAAACTGAGCAACAGTGAGCAGGTTATTGCTGCTTGAGTGGAGAGAGCAAGGACTGCAGATGCTGGAGTCAGAGTCAATACAGTGTGGAGCTGGAGGAGCACAGCAGGTCAGGCAGCATCAGAGGAGCAGGAAAGTTGATGTTTTGGGTCAGGACCCTTCATCAGGACTTCCCAGCCCTGATGAATGGTTCTGACCTGAAACGTCATCTCCCCTGCTTCTTTGATGCTGTCTGACCTGTTGTGTTCCTCCAGTTCCACACTGATTGCTGCATGAGTGCACCATTGACGACCTGTTTCATTCTTTTACCGATGATTGAGAGTAAACTGATGGGGCGATAATTAGCTGGGCTAGATTTATCCTACTTTTTGTAAAAAAGGATATACCTGGAAAATTTTCCACATTAACAGGCAGATGCCAGCTTTCTAACTGTACTGGAATAGCTTGGCTAGGGGTGCAGAAAATTCTGAAGCAAAATCTCCAGTATAATTGCCAGAACGTTGTCAGGCCTTGCAGTATCTAGTGCCTTCAACCATTTCTTGACATCTGGTGGAGTTAATCATATTGACTGAACCATGTGGCATTTGTGATGTTGGGGACATCACCCACTCAGCATTTATAGCATATGGTTGGTGTAAATGCTTCAACCTTATTGTTTACACTGATGCGCTGGGCTCATTGAGAATGGGGATATTTGTGAAAATTCCTCCTCCAGTGAGTTGTTTAATTTTCCACCACTTCTCATGACTGGATGCAATAGGACTGTAGAGTTTAGATCTAAATAGTTGGTTGTGGAACTGCTTAGTTGTATCACTTGCTGTTTGACATGCAAGCCATCCTGTTTTGGAGCTTCACCAGGTTGACACCTCACTTTTTTTGAGTTATGTCTGGTGCTGCTCCTGGCACACCCTCCTGAACTGTTCTTTGAACCAGGGTTGATTTTACAGCTTGAGGATAAAGGTAGATTGAGAATATGACAGGCCATGAGGTTGCAGATTGTTTTGGAATATAATTCTTCCACAGCACCTCGTAGATACCCAGTCTTGAGTTGCTAGATTTGTTTGAAGTCTGTCCCATTCAGAACAGTAATAGTGCCACACAACATGAAGAAGGGTATTCTCAATTTGAAGATGGGACTTCATCTCCAGAAGGACTGTACTGTGGTCACTTTAACCAATACCAATTTGGACAGATGCAGGTGGGTTGGTGAGAATGAGGTCAAATATGTTTTTTCCACCTTCTTGGTTTCCTCATCTCCTGTATCAGACCCAGTCTAGAAGCTATATTCTGTAGGACTCACTAGTGATGTTGCAGAGCTATTTGGTACTAGACATATAAGTCCTTCGTCCAGATTACATTTTGCACTCATGCTATGCTCAGTGGTTTCTCCTCATGTTGTTCAACATGAGGGAGTAATGATTGATCAGCTGAGGTTTTGTGCAGAGCATAACAGCCAGCAGGAGGTTTCCTTGCTCATGTTTGACCTGATGCCATGAAACATTCTGATGTCAGGGGTTAATGTTGAGGACTCCTATATGAATTATAAAATGTCTTTGCAACAATATATGGATTTTCAGAAGGACTTTGATAAGGAATTCCATGAGAAATGCATGAAATATTGTAGACTATGTAGCTCCAGAGATCCAGTGGCAGAATGGAATGAAAGAAGTCTGAAAAGATTGAGAAGCTTTCAGAATATTTCAAAGTCGAGGTAGGAAGCACGAGAAGACTTGGTTCATGATTGTTAATTGTGCACGTAAATGATTTGGACTCTGAAAACAGAGGTTTGAGTTTTAATGTTTACAGATGGTGCCCAATTTATGCTACTGCTAGTAATGCGGAGGACTATCCCAAAAAGCAATAAGTCTTTTTCAAGATTTGCAGAATAGATGAAGAAGTGGCAAATAATATTTCACATAACAAATAAATGATGATTCATTTTGTTTGGAGAGGCAAGATGATCACTTTAAGTCAAATTATATTGTCTCAAGGAGATTTGAGAACAAAATTCACAAATAGCTAGAAGTAGCAAGGAGCTGATAAGGCCATAAAATGTACAAACTATTGAGTTTCATGACCAGAGGAATAAAATACAAAAGCAGGGAAATAATGTGAAATTTATGGTTGGACAATAATTGAAGTACAGCATGCTGTTCTGTTCTTCAGACTACAAAAAGGATATGAAAGGGATTTCAGAAGAGATTTATAAGGGTATTGCCAGAATTGAGAAAATGCAACTTTCAGAAATGTTTGCATGGATTGGGACACTTTTCTCTGAAAACAAAATCAGTAACAGAGCTGAAACTATTGATTGGTTGAACATGGTGGTTGTGGAAATATTGTTTCTACTGGTTGGTGATTTCAGAACATGGTGAGCTTAAAATATATCCAGGAGTGGATTAGAAAGTGTTTTTTTTTGTTCAGAGTGTGATGAGAAGTGAAACTAATTGCCTCATGGAATGGCTGAAACAGGTATCATTAATCCATTTAAGGAGATGGTTGCTGTAAACATCAGGAAAACAGGGTAGAAAGAGATAAGTGTTGGGTTGGGAAGAAGGAACTGGAGAGGAGGAGCCTTGTATCAAGTATAAGCACTGACATGGATCTTTAAGAATGGTCTTATGTTGGACTAAAGGGCTGAATTTTCCCTTATTTTGACTGTATCAATTTCATGGAAGGTTTTACTCCATGAACCCTGGCAACTTTGCTCATGCAATTCTTCACTACTTACTTCATTAAGTATGAATCCTGCCTCCATGGTGCCAGTCCCATCAAAGCCTGCATTTATAACAGCGGAGGTCCTTGTCAAGGCTAGGGCCTGATGGTATGGGCACCATATCCAAACTGTAGCTGTGCACCATTTCAGGCACTATAAGCCAGGGGCTACCCTTAACATGTTGCTGTCAACTCTAAGCAGCATAGCTGAGAGAGGTAAGTTGGTACATCACTTGTCAGACAAGGACGCAGAAGTCCTGGGGGCTGGGATGGTGGAGAGGGGAGCTGCATTCTTTTCTCAGGACTTCCAGAGGAGACTGTGGCACCAGACTGGACTCAACAGCAATCTACATTTATTATCAAATTCTGGACTCTTGAGCAAATCTGATCTTTATTGCTTCACCATTTGACTACACTTTAAGGTATTGGGGCTCTAACTTCTGGAATTCTTTTCCCTAAAATCTTTCTGCCTGACTTTCATCCCAACATCTTAACTTATTCAGAATCTATACTTATCATCATGATGTGTGTTCTATAGGGAAGGCAGATCCTTGGCTCCTTGTTTCTTGAAGCTTCATCCTGAAACATTTTCTTGTGATTTTTTTTCAGTGATGATTTGCCGTGCTTTTCAATTCCATAGGCAGGGCAGGAAGTTAGGCACAATATCCACCTCAGAATGGGAATCAAACCCATGTTTTTGGTATTATCTGAGCCACATGTTAGCCATGTTGGCAACTGGGAATTGTTAATACTGCCTTAATAATAACAATATGCTCGTGACTATTTGAAGTGGTGCCAAAATTACATTGAACTGAAGACATTGTGAAGCTGCTGAAGTCCCAGTACTTAGGAGATAATATTGCCATGTAATTCCCAAAAGGGCAGAATGAAAGCTTCAAGTATCAGAGTGGGATGCTCAAGTGGGATTTTCCCCTCCCTGTAACACCATAGACAATGACGAGAAGGTTGGGTAGATACAGTGAGAGTGAGAAAATAGCACTCTCAGGGTCAAGGAAAACTATTTCATTTTTTTGTCTTAAGATTTAAACAGTGACTCCAGAATTTCACTGCTGAGCAGTGACAATGTTCTTTCCATGCATTTATAGCTTATCATTAGCAAATTTGTCCCTCCTACCATTTCCATTTCTCCTGTCTTCCCCAGGAAAAGAGATGGCACAAAATCCTGACTAGTACATCAGAGCAGATACCTTGTGGCTGCAACTCAACAATGGTCTGACTTCATCCAACCCTCTCTTCCCCACAATTTCTCTGCATGCTGCTGAACACCATTCCCCTCCACCCTTCATCCACACAAGTTGGCATTCACAGGCCTCCTGCCTCACTGCCATAATCTTGCCTTCTCTTGGTCTAACTCTCATACCACTTCAACCCTTCAAAGACTTGACTTTGGAGCTGACGAACATCACAACTTGCATGCTTCTGCCTGATCCCTTTGTGTGCAAGGACACTTGCATCTTCACAAGATGCATCTACGCTCTCACTTTGCACTTACTTGAGGGCTACCAGCCTCTGGTTTGATTTAGTTCAGAGGGTAAGGCAGGCAGCTTGTCATAGTTCAGAGCATTGGACTGTCGATGGGGTGAATGTGGGCTGTATCAATGTCCTTGTGTAAAGGTCAAAGAAGAGAAGTCCTTAATGGGATCAAAGGGAGCTATAGTCAGGCAGGGGGCGCTGCCAATCAAGGAGCTCATCCAATTTCAGCCTACAGGATGGGCAATGGTCAATCAGGAGCTTGGTCTGGCTAGAGTCCGGGATGCCATGCTCTTGCAGTCCAGTGATGGGACTATGATCAATCCTCCAGGTCACGTGCAATCGATACAGCAAATTTTTCCTGTAAAGGGGATAGATTGAATATGATAGAAGAGGCTGGAAGAACAGTTAATGGTGATACAGGAGCAGGAGAGGTGGTGAGATGGACTCAGTGAATGAATTGGAAGAGCAGAGGCCAAGAATGGTTAGTAATTTGGGAGGTTGAGGTGGATGAGAACCATTGAAATGACATGATACATGAAATAGTGAGACTTGCAGCCCTTGAGCTTTGGTGACATTCAGAGCACAGTTACTATGAGTGGTGGCTGTGTGAGTGTGAAGTAGGCTGAGAGAAGATGGTGGCACAGTCATCATTAGACTAAATCCAGATTTTCTTTTATTTGGAGGGCACTTAGTATCGATGGAATCACACATCAGCATAAATCATTAACTTCAGCATACAAAGGAAGACACTAGCCTTTTACTTATTCATAAACAATTTTAATGTCTCAACAATATTAAAGTGATGCTAATGGCAATTTGACATGGTGTCAAAATTACACTGAACCGAAAACATTGAGAAGCTACAAAGGTTTCAACAGAGCAGAAGATAACACTGTTATACAATTCCCGAGAGGTCATAGTAAAGGAATTACCCACCAGAATTGGACACTTGGTGTCTCATCTAGTTAAATGACTAACATGGGTTCAAATATTGATTCGATCTGTCTTTTCAATCATCCCAAGTCCTTGTGGACTATCATCAATCATCTTCCCTTCCACCACTCGTTACATCAGTTGTCTCCTGGCAATTGAAGCAGGAGATTCCAACAAAATGGCTTTTTTTTCAATAAACTGTCAATCAAACTGTCTTTATTTAGCAAGTCATTTTCTGAGTAACAGCAAGTTATCCTCTGCAGCTTTCCAACTTCTCTACATCATAGCATCAGGGATGTGGTAGAGAATGATGAGCGGACACTAATGGAATTTCCCAAATGTCTGGTTAATAATCAAACACTTATGTACCAGAATAAAAATGAATCCATAACCAGGGAGGCAGCTTTGTTCTATACTAATGTCAATTTTGCTCTATGAAACATAGATGACAGTCCTATCATTTTGGCTGTTTCTCTCACTTACGTGTTTTTACAACAATGTTGATTAAATTTGTGCCTACACAGCCAGTTTATTGTTTACTAAATTAAATTCAGTTGCGCTCAACTGGTAGAGCAATTTTTAGATATAGAACATTGAAAATAGAACAGCACAGAAGCAGACCCTTTGGCCCACCATGTCTGTGCCGACCGTGATGCCATTCTAAACCAATCCTAGGAGCCAAGAGTTTGTCTACTCTGTCCGTTTTACCTTTTCTTCTTTCTATGCCTTTTTTTTAATGTTTCCATTTATTATGGCACCTTACCTTCTTGTAATGGCTTCAGCAGACAGTGTCTTCTCCCAGTCCAGCCAGATGAGGTGGCTTCCAAAGGCGCCGTCTCCCAGTATGGTGGTCTCCAGGCACCTCCCACTCTCTGTGTGAAACAACTTGCCTTGCATATCTCCTTTAAACTTTTCCCCTCTCGCTAATCCTATGCTCTCTAGTTTTTGAGATTTCCACCCTGGGAAAAAGACTCCAACTATTTACCCTATACATGCGTCTCATAGTTTTATACACTTCTGTCAGATCACTCCTCGGCCTCCAATGCTGCAGCAAAAACAATCCAAATTTGTCCAACGTCTTCTGATAGCTAATACACTCCAGTTCAGGAAACACCCTTGTAAATCTCTTTTGCGCCCTCTCCAAAGTCTCCACATCTTTTTCCTATGGTGTGGCAACCAGAACTCCACACAATACTCCAAATGTGGCCTACCTAAAGTCTAATACAGATGCAACACAACTTGCCAACTTTTAGACTCAGTGCCCCGACTGATGAAGGCAAACAGGACATATGCTTCTTTTCGCACCTTATCCACTTGTGTTGCTACATTCAGGGAGCTATGGACTTGAATCCTCAATCCCTTTGTATATCAATGTTCCGAATGGTCCTGCACATTTACTGTATACTTTCCTGTTGTATTTGACCTCCCAAAAGGCATCACCTTACATTTGTCCAGATTAAACTCCATTTGCCATTTCTCTCCTCAGCTTTCCAACTCATCTATATCCTGATGTGTCCTTTGACAACTTTTCTCACTGTCCACAACTCCACCTATTTTCGTGTCATCTACCAACTTAACAATAAGTCCACCTACTTTTCTCTCAATTCATTTATATACATCCATATATTGCAAACAACAGAGTCCCAGCTCTGATCCTTGGGAACACCACTGGCCACAGACCTCCAGTCAGAAAAATATCTCTCTACAACTATTCTCCACCTTCTATGACCAAACCAATTTTGTACCCAACTTACCAACTCGCCGTGGATCCCATGTGACTGAATCTTCTGGACAAGCCTACCATGAGGGTCCTTGTCAAATGCTTTGGTAAAGTCCACGTAGACTACATCCATAGCCTTACCTTCCTCAATTATCTTTGTCACTTTTTCAAAAAACTCAATCAAATTTGTGAGACAAGGCCTCCTCCACACAAATTCAAGCTGACTATCCTTAATAAGTCCATTATTTTCCAAATGTAAATTCTGTCTGTAAGTATCTTCTCTAATAATTTCCGTACTGCTGATGTAAGGCTCACTGGCCTGTAGTTTCGTGGATTACCCTTGTTCCTCCACTTAAACAAAAGAATAACTTTAGCTATTCTCCAATTTTCTGGGACCTTGCCTGAGGCTAAAGAGAATACAAAGATCTCTGTCACAGCCCCTGCAATCTCCTCCATTGCTTCCTTCAGAATCCTGGGATAGATCTCATCAGACATTAAGGACTAATCTACCTCAATGTTTTTTCAAACACTCAACATCTCCTTCTTAACATTGACATGCCCTAGAATATCAACACACCCCTCCCTAATCTTACCATCCATCCATGTCCTGCTCCTTGGTGAGTACCAGTGTGAATTGATTATTAAATAGCTCACCCACTTTCTCTGGTTCCACACGTAAATTTGTCTTTTGTCCTTGAGTGGACCTATACTGTTCCTAGTTACTCTCTTGCTCCTAATATACGTATAAATGGCGAGGGATTCTCCTTAATCTGACTTGTCAAAGACTTTTCATGGCCACTTTTAGCCCTCCCAATTCCTTGTTTATGTTCTTTCCTGCTTCCTTTTGTATTCTTCAAGGGCCTTGTCTGATTGCAGTTTTCTGAACCTTACATATGCTTCCTTTATCTTCTCAACTAAACATTCAATGTCTCGTTAAGGTTCTTGTGAAGAGTTGCAGCTCATGTTGTGGATGAGGTTGTTGGCTGTTCATTGAACTGGTTATTGTACAGACGTTTTGTCACAATGCTAGGTAACATCATCAGTGTGATCTCCAATGAAGCGATATTGTTCTACTTCCCTGGTAATTATATGATCCGGTCTGTTGGGTTGGGTTGTGTCATTTCTGATTCCGTTCTGCATGGGTTGGTATATGGGGTCTCATTCCACATCCGACCACTAGGAACCATGGAGGCACACAAACCCACAGCCACACTATAACAAACACTCACAAGGACCAAAGACCCAATACCCATGACATGCAGGACCAATATAGCGTACAAAATACTTTGCAATGACTGCAACAAACATTACATCGGCCAGACTGGAAGGAAACTAGCCATCGGGATACACAAACACCAGCTAGCAGTAAAATGACATGACGAACTTTCCCTCATCTCAGTGCACAGACAATGAAGGCCATTAATTTAACTGGGACAATGTGACCATCCTAGCTCAAGCCAGCCACAAACATGCTTGGAAATTCCTAGAGGCCTGGTTTTCAACCTGTAATGCAATCAACAAACATGTAGAATTGGACCCCATATACAAACCCATGCAGAACAGAACTGGAAATGACACTACTCACCATAACAGACCAGATCATATAAATACCAAGCGGATTACAATAACATCACTTCATCGGAGGCCGCGCTGATGATGTTACCTGGCATGGTGACAAAATGTCCGTACAATAACCAGCCAGCTAGAAGTCTTAAGTTGAAATGTTGCAGTGGTACATTTAAAATTTAATTCAGGGTAAATGTGGTCATTTGTGGACAAGCAAATCAATGGCATAGGATTGCATTTGTTCTTTGATCATATATACAGTTACATTTTCAAACTCTATATTATATAAAGGTACTCTTGGGGCAGATATCTGTGCATTATATACATCTAGATGCATTAAACAAAATTGATTCCACACATGGATGGAAAATATAGTAGGAATTTTAATCAGGAAAACTCGATTTAGACTTGTAATAGTTCTGTGTTAAGCTCTTGTGGCTCAGTGTTGTGCCTCTGAGCACAAAGCTATGGGTTCATGTTCCAGGCCAGGACCTGATAGCCAAGAAAGTGATGTTTATAACCTGGCCAAACAGGTTCAATATCAACCTGTAAATCTTTCCAATATATGCCACTGGCAGGTAGTAAGAGCAGGAGTTGCCCCTGGTCAGCGAAATGAAGGAGTGAATATTGGATACTCTACCATCTGTATCTCTGTATCATCAGTACCTCTAAGACTACAAGATGCATGTAAAAGTGTATGTTGCCTTCACAACTTGGACTCCTTGGGGGTTGATTGGTTTATTTAGCTGGACAGCTGTTGTGAATCAAACTGGTGCCAATGGCATGAAGTTTGATCCCTGATCTGGCTGGGGTGGATCCAGACCTGCCTCCTCACCCTACCTGAAATTGAGTTTGCAGTACTTGGGGTTTGAGATCTGATGGGCAGAGATCTGATGAATTGCTATGGTATTCATTCCCCTCGGGTTATGTACATGCAGTTAGAATTTGTTTTCTCCCAACATCATTGAGGTCTCTCGTGAGAGATTTCCTTTTGATTAATTATTTTAATTTATTTTGTCCCTACAGCTATTGCCAAGACTTTGCACATTCCATTGCCTAGAAACTGGGCTGGCAAACCTATTTCCAATCAATATCAATCTATGGATGGATGTTATGCACTGTCCAATTTTGGGACTCGGATCCTTTACTTCAACCTCCACATTGACAATGGTTTAGGGGAATAGAAAATATTCGGCATTGTATTACTTTCAAAGGACACAATATATCATGGATAGGATACAGCACTGGGGAGAGCAAATGTTTGTCATGTACAACTGGTCAACATGAATGAGGGAAGGAACAAACATGCATTCACCTACATAAAAAATTTAGACTCAACAGTGAAGCAGGGTGATTATTTGGAATTGTTAATGAAACAGGTTACAAGGTAGGTTTTGCAATTATTCTGCTTCTTCCCCTTAACAAGTGCTCAAAATTCAAAATATATGCATTTGATCAAAAATATGCTAAATTGTGGGTTGATGCGCTCAGCATCTGTGTTTCTATTTTTGCACTAATTGCCATTATTGAGGATTCAGCGAAACCTAAGGCAAAACTCAACGTGCTTGACAGATTTGAATGCTACCTGCACAAATTCATTGAAAACACGATGACTTTTATTATTTTTAGAAGTAAACATGGGTTTGAGAATCCTGGTAAGTGCGAATGCCTAAGTGCAATCCCTGGAATGCGATGGTGATAGAAGAAATTTGACAGTGGAAAAGTAGGAATTGCGATCAGGTGTCACTCTACAATAGATCAGCTCAGTTTGGGTTTGTGGATATGGCATTCACAAAGGCTGCACAGATTTACAGATGCAAAGATCTTCAATGCACAGCTGAGTTGTTTGATGTATTTTTTTTTAATTTGATGAATATTTCAGCTGTTTCTCCTCCCTTCTAATCGGTTTATGTGATCAGCAGATGGGTCCAATGCAAAGTGGGGCTCTATGTCCATAATGTAATCACCATTTACTTTTGCTCAAATATACACTTGGCAAAATACGAGAATCATATTTCTGTCTTTTGAAAAAGCCCAAAACTAAAATAAGAAAATCAGAGGTGGCAGATGGTGTTAAACACTAACACTATTTGAAGTCATTTGAAACAGCTTACACCGAAAAAGAATTAATTGCCTCATTGGAGCTTGGTAATATTAAAGAATCTTAAACGATTTAACAACTCATAAATTTAAAGTCAGGAGAAGATGTGGCATTAAATTCAATTACAAAATGGCTAAAAAAATCCCAAGCACTCAAAAATTAACCAGGTTTCATCCATAAGTAACTGAAAGATTAACAAGGAAGGAAAAATTAGAACCCAAGAGAAAGCTAGTGAGTACTGTAGAAACAGATAGTATAAGTTTCTGTAGATATTTAAAAGGAAAAGAGTCAACAAAGTCAGTTCTGAACAAGAGTCACTGAACAAAACAAACATCATTCTAGAAATAGGTGCAATTCAAATATTCAGGAGGAAGGAACTAAAGACAATTACAACTACCAAGGAAATGGTACTGAGCAACTTGTTAGATCTGTGGTAGACCAGTCCACAGGACCTGACGGATTGCATCCTAGGATCTTAGAAAAAGTGGCTCGTGAGATAGTTGGTGTGCTGGATCTAATTTTCCAAAATTTCCTCGATCTGGCGAAGGTTTAATTTAATTATAAGGTAGCAAATGTAATTCCTTTATTCAAAAATAGAGGGAGAAAGAAAAGTAGGAAATTATTGGCCAGTGAGTTTAACATTTGTCATAGGGGACATGTTAAAAACTATTATTAAATAAGTTATATCAGAGCACTTAGAAAAGTTCAGATTA
Organism: Rhincodon typus; assembly: GCF_021869965.1. Lineage (NCBI taxonomy): Eukaryota > Metazoa > Chordata > Chondrichthyes > Orectolobiformes > Rhincodontidae > Rhincodon > Rhincodon typus. Next base: position 29,759,975 of record NC_063358.1, read on the forward strand.
ATCAGGGATGGCCAATTGTGTAAAAGCTATTTCTTGGTGTTCTGAACATTCTGAGGAAGGATCACTGGACGTAAAACATTAACTCTGATTTCTCTTCACAGATGCTGCCAGACCTGCTGAACCTTTCCAGAAATTTTTGTTTTTGTTTCATAAATGGATCTTTTCTGGTTGGCAAGATGTAACAAGTAGTGTGTGACAGGGATTTTTTGGGGCCTCAACTTTTTAAAATTTATAAAAATGACTGGTATGAAGTTATTGAAGGGAAATTTGCTAGATTTGGTGATGTCAAAAAGATAGGTCAAAAAATAAGTTATAAAGAGGACATAAGTAGGCCACAATGGGATAAACCTGAGCTAAATGAGTGAGCAAAGATCTGGCAAATGGAGCATTATGTGATAAATTTGAAATCTGCATTTTGTCAGGAAGAATAAAAAGAAGTATGTTATCTACATGGTGACAGATTGCAGAGCTCTGAGATGCACGAGTTGCGCAAGTACATGAATCAAAAAAAGCTATTGGGAAGGTACAGCAAGTAATTAGGAAAGCTAATAGAATGCTGTCATCTATTGTGAGGAATTGAATACGAAAATAAGGAAGTTATATTTCACTCATTCAGGCCATTGTTGAGACCATAACTGGATTACTGCAAGCAGTATTAAACTCTTCATTTCAGGAAAGATGTAATTGCATTAGAAGCAGTTCAGAGAAAGTTTACCACACTAATTCCCGAAATGAGCACATTATCTCATGAGGAAATGTTGGAAAGGCTCAACTTGCATCTGTTGGAGTTTAGAAGAGGAAGAGGCATCTTGACAGAAATGTGTAAGATCCTGGGGAATTTGGACAGAATATTTTCTCTGCTAGCACTAAGGGTCACAATTTAAAAATAAGGGATAACCCATTCTAGACAGAGATTAACAGCAACATTTTTTCCTCTAAAGGGGTTTTGAGTCTTTCGAACTTGCTTCCTCAAAAGGCAGAGGAAGCAATGACTTTGAATGTTTTACATTGGATGGATGCTTGGTAAACAAGGGAGTAAAAGGTTTTGAGGAAAGGTGTAGATGTGGAGTTTAGGCTACAATCAGGTGAGCCATGGTCTTATTAAATAGCAGAGCAGGCCTGAGATGTCAAATGACCAACTCCTACTCCCAACTTGTATGACTAGGTATATGTTTGTACAAACATATATAATAAGCTGGACAAAGCACATGGGTTTATGAATCATATGAAAATGTGACCAAGTTATGGTTCCGGTCATGAGAGAGAGAGAGAGATTTAGCTGGAAACTCAGGATGGTGATGAAGAATGACTGTTGGTAAAGAAAATGCTGAATACATACGGTTCAGTCAAGAAGCTGGATATTCAAATGCATCTCAATCCTCATGCTGCACAATATGTTTGTAATGTACAAAGAATCATGAACACAACCCAGTCCATCAGGCAAACCGGCCTTCCATCCATTGACTACATCTATATTTCCTGCTACTTCAGGAAGTCAACTAACATAAGCAAAGATGCCTCCCACCCAGGCTATGCTCTCTTCCACTCTCTTCTGTCAGGCAGAAGATATAAAAGTTTGTATATATGTACAAATAGATTCAAGAACAGCTGTTATTAGACTTCTGAATCGACCTCTCAAATTTTAAAGTTAATGTTGATCTTGCTCTCCGTGGACCTTCTCTGTAGCCGTAACAATGTATTCCTTGTTCTGTTCTATTATCCCAATTCACTTTGTATGGTATAAACTTCTTGTACTGCACACAAAACAAAATTTTTCGCCGTACCTAGGTACATGTGACAATGATAAATCAAATCAAAATTACTCCAAGGAAGGAGTCTGACTGAACTCTCTGCAATGAGTCAGTATTATGTGAGAGACAAGTTTGTGCATTTGCAAAGTGGCATGAATTCCCTTTGACGTAGGTGCCTATATACCGTGAAGACTGGCCTATCCAGTAACATCCACTTCCTACTTATGTCTATTAAAAAAACCTTCACATGTGAAGGTACCTGACTCAGGTAAATGGTATTCACAGTGAGAGTAAGACAAAAATAAATCAAATCAAACCAAATCAGAGCTGGTATAATTTTCACATATCTTCAACATGACTTCAGTCCTGGCATAGGCCTGAAGCCTGATAGAAGACAGATGTTCAATCTCCTGAGAGAGGGCATGAAAGAAACTGGGAAAAAAAATCTTAAAAAGCTTCAATCTCAGTGAAAGAAGTGCATATGTGTTGAGTGATAGAACAGAAATTTAAAAGGTTAAAAAATAACTCAAGTCATGGTGTTTCTTGATAAAAAAAAATCAGTTTGAACTCACGTCGAGAGACTTAATGATATGGAGTTTGGATGATTGATCACAGAAATGATCAGAGAAGTCTGATCCACCATGTGCCAAGGCAACAGAACTTGTCTTATTTTTGAGTATGAAGATTTCAGATGAAGTGATGGAATGGAAATAATTGAGTGTTGTCCAGTGGGATTTAAAGGCTCTTTTCACATGTCATTTATTTCACTTTCTTTGACCAGAATTTCAACTCTTGATTTGTGATCATTCTTGATGTCTCGAGATGCACAGCAGGTAATTGTGGTGGACGTGTTTTCAATGCCACATGCTCAGATTTCACAGAAACATGTTGACAAAATAGTGAAGCAGGCAGATTAATGGGGGATGATATTTCATTTGGATAAATATTTCACAAAGGATTGTAAAAGGACACAAAGACACGAAATATGCGAATAGCATTGAGATGGCCGAAACAGATGCAGACAAAAACATCCATGAGAAACAAATTGAAATAAACTATAAAAATAATTGCAAAGTGAGTTTGCAAGCAAGTAAGATTGAAATGCTCTGAAAATTGATATGAGTCACAAAGAGACACAGGGGTCACAGAAGCAGTTATGATTTGGCTGTGCTCTTTGTATGGCAGCATACAAACTTTGTGCTCATTTAAATTATTGTGGCATGACCGATTCTATGGGCACTGCTGAATGGTGGCACATTTGATTAGAGCATGTATAATCTTAGTAGACGGCAGGAGTTCACACTGAGCTGTCCAAGTCCAATAGTTGCTAGACTGGATCTGAGGTGAGGTGATGGTGAGACAACCAACAAAAAAGAGAAACCTGTTTGATCTCATCCTCAACTCTGCCAGATGCATCTATTCCTAACTGCATTGGTAGGAGTGATCGCCATGCAGTTACCCCAAAGGCAAAGTCCTCACAACATTGAGGAGACTTCCATTGTCTTGTGTGATACTGCCACCATGTTGAATGGGACAGATTTTTAACAAATCTAGTGACTCATACAAGGCACAGTTGAGGCCTGTGGGGCAACAGAAGCAGCAGAAATGTATTCAATGACAATCTGTAACCTCATGGCCCAGCAAATCCTACAATGTACCAGCAGGCTGGGAGATCAGTAACGGTTCAATGAAGATTGTAAGTGGGCATGGCAGAAGCAGCACCAGCCATACCTAAAAATGAGATGTCATTCTGGTGAAGTGGCAACATTTGCTCACCAAACAGCATAAACAGCATGCAGTAGACAGAACTGAGCGATCCTACAATCAACAAATTAAATCCAAGCTCTGCAGTCTGATCAAGTGTAGTCGTGTATGGCAGTGGACAATTAAACAACTCACTGAAGGAGTAAACTCCACAAATATCCCCATCCTCAATGATGGGGTCGCAGCATTTCAATGCAAAAGTGAAGTGCCAAGTGGATGATTCATTTCAGCTTCTTCCTGAAATTCCTAGCATCACAGATGTGAGTCTTTCATTCATTTCACTCCACCTTATGTCAAGAAATGGCTAAAGGCACTAGATACTGCTAAGGCTTTGGGCCTTGACTACATTCTGGCAATAAGAGCTAGCTGTACCCAGAACAAAGTTGTCCCAGTGCGGCTACAAGACTGACATCTCCTAGGTAATGTGGACATTTGCCCAGGTATACCTTGTGCACAAAATGCAGGACAAATCCAACCTGGTTAATTATTGCCCCTTCAATCTACACTGAATCGCCAGCAAACGGATGGTAGGTGTCGTCAACCGTGCTATCAAGTAACATGTACTCAACAAGAGCCTGCTCACTGACACTCAGTGTTTGGGTCCTGCCAGGGCCACTCAACTTATGAACTCTTTACAGCCTTGGTACAGACATAGACTATAAGACTATAAAATATAGGAGCAGAATTATGCCATTCAGATCCTGTTCCACCATTCAATCATGGTTGATATGTTTCTCAACCCATTTTCACGCCTTCTCCTCATAACCTTTGATCTCTTTACCAACCAAGAACATTTTGATCTCTGTCTTAAATACAATCAGTGACTTGGCCTCCACAGCCATAACTATCCTCTGGCTAAAGAGATTTCTTCTCACCTGTATTCTAAACAGTCATGACTTTAATTTGAGGCTTTGCCCTCAGGTCCCAGTCTCTTCTACTAGTGGAAATATCTCTTCGACATCCATGCTATGCAGGCAATCTCAGAATTCTGTAAGCTTCAATCAGATCCCCCTCATCCATCTAAACTCCATCAAATACAAATCCAGAGGCCTCAGCTGGTCCTCATATGATGAGACCTTTATCCCCGGATCATTCTTATAAACTTCTTCTGGACCCCATACAAGGCCAGCACATCCTTCCTTAGATTCAGGACCTAAAACTGCTCACAATATCCAATGTGACCTGACCAGAGCCCATAGTACATCCTTGCTCAGCAGAATATTCTAGCCCATTCGAAATGAATGCTAATGTTACATTTGCCTTTCAAACTGCCAACCATATCTGCATGTTAACCTTAAGGGAACCCTGAAGTAGGATGCCTAAGTCTCTTTGTACTTCAGATTTACAAAGCCCCTAAATACTTAGAAATAATCTATGCTGCTATTCTTCCTACCAAAATGTATAACCTCACACTTTCCCATATTGTATTCCATCATTGGGAAGTCTTTAAAAGTGAGAGGACAACTAAAAAAGCAATAAAGGGGTAGAAGATGAAATATGATAGTAAGGTAGTTGGTAATATAAAAGAAGGGTATATGAGGAGCAGTTGAGGACTCTGTGTCTGTGCTCGGAGTTTAGTAGGATGAGGCGGATTTGATTGAAACTTACAGAATATTGAGAGGTCTGGATAGAGTGGTTGTGGAAAATACATTTCCACTGGTAAGAGAGACTAGACGTGAGAGCACAGCCTCAGAGTGAAGGTAGGACCTTTTAGATGAGGAGGAATTTCTTCAGCCAGGGGGTGGTTAATCTGTGGAACTCATTGCCACAAAAGGCCGTGGAGGCCAAGTCATTGAGTGTATTTAAGACAGAGATAGATAGTTCTTGATTAATAAGGGGTTCAGGGGTTACAGGGAGATGGCAGGAGAAAGGAGTTGAGAAACATATTAGCCATGATTGAATGGCGAAGCAGACTCAATGGGTCAAATGGCCGAATTCTACTCTTATGTTTTATGTCTTATGGTTGCTATGCTGTCTACATTTCAAGCAGTTGACACTGTGGGTTGATGAGCTATTCACAATAATATATTTATGACTTAGATGACGGAACTAAATGTAATATTTCCAAGTTTGTAAATGACACAAAGCTGGATGGAAGTGTGAACTGTGAGAAGGATGCAGACATGCTTCAGTGTGATTTGGACAAGTTGAATGAAATATAATGTGGATAAATGAGAGGTTCTATACTTTGGTTGCAAAAAGCGGAAGGCGGATTATTATTGGAATGGCGATAAACTAGGAAAGAGGGAGGTGCATCAACTCCTGGGTACCCTGGTAACCAGTGGCTGGAAGTAAGCATGCAGGTGCAATAGGCAGTGAAGAAGCTAAGCTGTGTTGGTCTTTGTAGTGAAAGGATTTGAGTACAGGAGCAGAGCTATCTTGCTGCATTTGTACATGGCCTTGACAAGACAACACCTGGATTACTGTGGACAGTTTTGGTCTCCTTTTCCGAGGAAGGATGTTCTCATCATGGAGGGAGTGTAACACAGGTTTGACACTGATTCCTGGGATGACAAGACTGACATATGAAGAGAGACTGGATTAGTGTGGACTATAACCACTGGACTTTAGAGGAATAAGAGGGGGGAATTCATAGAAACCTTTACAATTCTAACAGGGCTAAACAGGGTAAAGGCAAGAAGGATAAACTGATGACTGTGGAGTTCAGAACCAGTCTAAGAATGCGGGTGGGCCATTTAGAACTGAGATGAGGAGAAATTTGTTTACCCAGGGAGTGGTCAGTCTATGTAGTTCTCTGTCACCGCAACTGGTTGAGGCTAAAGCATTGAATGCTTTCAAGAGGGAGATATAGTTCTTAGGGCTAACAGGATGAAAGGGTATGGGGTGAAAACAGGAATAGAATGCTGTTGGATGATCAGCCATGATTATAATGAATGGCAGAGCAGACTCGAAGGGCCAAATGGCCTTCTCCTGCTCCTATTTGCTATGTTTCTAAATTAGAATTGCAGGAATTTCTCGACCAGACTGTTTTTACAGGTGATCTGCTTTAGCCCATTGCTGTCTTCACAGCTGCTCCATTGGAATCTATTCCCTGTTTTCTTTCATCTCATCAATTCATTGTTCAAGTGAATCGTCGATCCTTGCTTCTGAGCTTCCATTTTGGTTCTAAGTCTTTAGTGAAATGCTCATATTATGAAAATATCATTGCCCTTCTCATGTTTTCCTTTTTTTATACCTGCTGGCATTTCACAGACATAATCCTTGAAAGAAAATTCATACTTTCCAGTACACTCAAGTACTGGAAACTATCAGGTGGGAATCACTCAGGTCATTGATACGACATTATTATATATTGGAGTTGAATCTCTCCAAGTATATACTGAAATGTTAGATTGCTGTAAAATCAACACTGAGGTTGTGATATGCTGTCACAGCATAGTAATAGCCCTGGTGGAGTCAGGCAGAACCTCATTTTTATTGTGATCATTCTCTATGCATAAAAAATTTGTTGGTGATCTTGATGCGACTGATATTACCAGTTTTGAGAGACACAGAGAGAGAAAACAAGGGAGAAGGCTGCATCTTAAACTGCTTTGATTTTAACGGGGTACTGGCTTCATAGAAAAAGCGCTTGATGAAGCTTCCTTATATCATAGAATCACAGAATCCCTACAGTGTGGAATGAGGCCATTCAGCCCATTGAATATATCTGTACCAGAACAGATTCACTCTATTTAATGATGTAAAAGCCAAAAGAACCGCAGATGCTGTAAATCAGAATCAAGAACGGAAATTGCTGGAAAAGGTCGGACGGTCGGATAGCATCTATGGAGAGATATCAGAGTTTTTGGTTGAGTGACCTTCCTCACAATGTGATGATGTGTTGCTTACAAGTAGTACATGTCTCTTCTATCTTAGTAAATCAAAACAAAACACATTTTGAAAAAGCTTTTTATGCACTTATACCAATTTAAATATTGCTGATATTTTGACTAATACAGACTGAAAAATCATCATGTTTCAAAAGCACGTACCAATCAGGGACAGACTTTAATGCAGCAGAGGACTGAAAGAAATAAAAATGAAAAATGCTGGAAATATTCAAGTCAGGCAGTATCTGTGTGGAGAAATAACATTTTAGGTTGAGATGAATTCCATCAGAACTGGAGAAAGATGGAAATGTAACAGGTCCAATATAAGATGGAAAGGCAGGAGAGATTAAATAACAAAGGATTTCATGATGCGAAAGAGGGTGGTAAAGAAACAAAAGATGTGCCTAAACAAAGCATGAATGACTACATAGCAGCTATCTCAATGCAACATGAAGGGTGAATGAAAGAGCTAGATTGAACCAGCCAAAAAAAAAATTCATATAATCTGAGATGGAGGTAGAAATTATGGTCTTGAACAAATTCTTCATGACTTGGTTTTAATAGCACCAATATCTGGTGTAATAAACACCTTTTACATGTTTGACCAATTAGGATGTATATTCAACAAATAGTGTAACACAGTCAGAAGTCACATGACACCAGGTTATAGTCCAACAGGTTTATTTGAAATCACAAGCTTTCAGAATACAGCTCCTTTGTCAGGTGATCAGCCATGATCACAAAGAATAGAGCAGGCTGGGAATGCTGAATTACCTACACCTGCTCCTACTCTCTATGTTTCTATGATCCTAATTTGTGTTCACGAAACAGTGACATATTACTGCTAAACAATTGGACAGAATATTGGTCAAACAAGGAAGCAGTGGTGGAAAATGACTAAGGATGTGAGGAAACAATCAATAATGAATGAGTAGTCAGCAAAATGTGCAAACAAATGAAAGGAAGTGAAACAACAAAATGACTCAAAATACTTTTTCTTTATACAAAAACAATCTTGATCTTCTTTCTTTGGATTGATTAAAACATACAACTACAATGCCAGATGCTACATTAGTAAAAACGTAAATAATATGCAAAAGCAATTTTCATTTCATCAAAGACTTATCCAATTCCTGTTAAAAATGTTTATTAGATTTTATCCAAAAGGACTTGGGCTTGAGTTTGGTTTTAATGTGGCTGTCAGTGCATTGCTGCAACCAATTTCCACATCTCAGTGATGCTGAACAACAACTTGAAAGTCAACGATAACAAGGTGTGAAGCTGGAGGAACACAGCAGGCCAGACAGCATCACAGGAGCAGGAAAGCTGACGTTTCGGGTCAGGACCCTTCTTCAGAAAAATTAGGTCCTGACACGAAACATCAGCTTTCCTGCTCCTCTGATGTTGCCTGGTCTGCTGTGTTCCTTCAGCTCCACACCTTGTTATCTCAGACTCCAGCATCAGCAGTTCCTACTATCTCAACTTGAAAGTCAACTATTCTATCATAAATAAGAATCAGTGATTACTGTGGAGAAAGATATGGAAGCCAGAGAATTTGGGGAAATACATTGTGATGTCTTGGAAAGTGTCTATACAACAAAGAACGAGAAAACGTAAATGTGGATAAATCCCTGGGATCTGATCAGGTGTACCCCAGGACTTTGTGGTAAGCTCGGGAAGTGATTGCTGGGCCCCTTGCTGAGATATTTGTATCATCGATAGCCACAGGTGAGGTGCCAGAAGGCTGGAGGTTGGCTAACGTGGTACCATGATTGAAGAAAGTTGGCCAGAAAAAGCCAAGGAACTATAGACCTGTGAGCTTGACGTCAGTGGTGGGTAAATTGTTGGAGGGGATTGTGAAGGACAGGATTTACATGCATTTAGAAAGGCAAGGACAGATTAGGGGTAGTCAACATGACTTTGTGTGTGGGAAATTATGTCTCACTAACTTAATTGAGTTTTTTGAAGAAGTGACAAAGAGGATTCATGAAGACAGAGTGGCAGACGTTGCCTACATGGACTTCAGTACGACAAGGATCCACATGGCAGACTAGTTAGCAAGGTGAGATCACATGGAATACAGGAAGAACTAGCTATTTGGATACAAAATTGATTCAAAAGTAGGGGACAGAGGGTAGTGGTAGAGGGTTGCTTTTCGGGCTGGAGGCCTGTGACCAGTGGTGTGTCACAAGGATTAGTGTTGGATTCACTGCTTTTTGTCATTTATACAAATGATTTGGATGTGAATATAAGAGGTATGCTAAGTAAGTTTGCAGATGACACCAAAATTGATGGTGTAGTGGACGGTGAAGAAGGTTACCTCAGCTTACAATGGGACTTGGATCAGATGGGCCAATGGGCCAAAGAGTGGCAGATGGAGTTTAATTAAGATAAATGTGAGGTGCTGTATTTTGGGAGGGCAAATCATGGCAGGGCTTATTCACTTAATGGTAAGGTCCTGGGGAGTGCTGCTGAACAAAGAGACCTTGGGGTGCATGTTCATAATTCCTTGAAAGCAGAGTCGCGGGTATGCTTTATTGGTCAGTGCATTGAATATAGGAGTTTTTGGGTTGGCATATTGCAGCTGTACAGGACATTGATTAGGCTACTTTTGGAATATTGTGTGCAGTTCTAGTCTCCCTGATATACGAAAGATGTTGTGAAACTTAAAGGGTTCAGAAAAGATTCGCAGGGATGTTGCCAGGGTTGGAGGGTTTGAGCTACAGGGAGAGGCTGAATAGGTTGGGACAATTTTCCATGGAGCATCCAAGATTGAGGGGTGACCTCATAGAAGTTTATAAAATCATGAGTGTCATGGATAGAGTGAATAGTCAAGGCTTTTTTTCCCCAGGATAGGAAAGTCCAAAACTAAAGATGATGGGTTTAAGGTGAGAGGGAAAAGATTTAAAAGGGACCTAAGAAGTAATTTTTTCATCCAGAAGGTGGTGCGTGTATGGAATGAGCTGCCAGAGGAAGTGTTGGAGGCGGGTGCAATTACAATATTTAAAAGGCATCTGAATGGGTATATGAATGGGAAGGGGTTTAGAGGGATATGGGCCAAATGCTGGCAAACTGGACTAGATTAATTTAGGATATCTGATCGGCATGGATGAGTTGGACTGAAGGGTCTGTTTCTGTGCTGTAAACTCTATGACTCTATGACCCTGTACTACCTGATTGCCTTGCTTTCTTCCCACAGTGGGTGTTGGATGTATAAAGTAATGCTTCTAAAAGAGTTAATGGTAAGAGAATGCAGTAAATCCTCCAGTTTCCCCAAACATGGTTAGAAGGGGGCAGCTGTAGAGTGTAAGTGATCTGGAGGAGCTGTAGTTGGGCTTGTGTGAGGTAAGAATGGGGTCAGATGAGTAATTGCTCAACGATTAGTCTGTGTATTTAATAGTCTAACTTTTCTGGAGTTACTATTTATTTAACTTCAGTGTAACCATTTGTGTTCTTCAGGTTAAATGGAGAAAAACAGATGGTATGGTGGCTCAGTGGTTAGCTCTGCTGCCTTACAGCACCAGGGACCCAGGTTTGATTCCACCCTTGGGCAACCGTATGTGTGGAGTTTGTATGTTCTTCCTGTGTCAGCGTGGGTTTCCTCTGGGTGCTCTGGTTTCCTCCCACAGTCCAAAGATGTGCAGGTTAGGTGGATTTGCCATGCGAAATTACCCGTAATGTTCAGGGATGTGTGCGTTAATAGGGGAATGGGTCTGGGTGGGATGCTCTGAAGAGATAGTAGGAACTGCAGATGCTGGAGAATCTGAGATGACAAGGTGTAGAGCTGGATGAACACAGCAGGCCAAGCAGCATCAGAGGGGATATGTCAGTCTAGGGAGGACGGACAGGGGAAGGGGGCGGGATGAGGCTAGTAGGTAGGAGATGGGGGTGGGGCTTGAGGTGGGACGAGGGGATAAGTGGGAGGAAGGACAGGTTAGGGAGGTGGGGGCAAGCTGGACTGGTTTTGGGATGCGGTAGGGGGAGGGGAGATTTTGAAGCATATGAAATCCACATTGATACCATTGGGCTGCAGGGTTCCCAAGCGAAATATGAGTTGCTGTTCCTGCAACCTTCGGGTGGCATCATTGTGGCACTGCAGGAGGCCCAGGATGGACATGTCGTCTGAGGAATGGGAGGGGGAGTTGAAATAGTTCGCGACTGGGAGGTGCAATTGTTTGTTGCGAACCGAGCGTAGGTGTTCCGCAAAACGGAAAGCAGATAAGGATGGGGAAGTTCACCTACTTCACCAACACCTTCCACCCCAACCTTAAGTTCACCTGAACCATCTCTGATACCTCTCTCTCCTTCCTAGACCTCTCTGTTTCCATCTCTGGCAACCACCTGGAAACCGATATTCATTTCAAGCCTACCGACTCCCACAGCTGCCTAGAATATACCTCCTCCCACCCACCTTCCTGCAAAAGTGCCATCCCCATCCCCAATTCCTTCGCCTCCGCCGCATCTGCTCCCAGGATGAGGCATTCCACTCCCGAACATCTCAGATGTCCTCATTTTTCAAGGACCGCAACTCCACCTCCCATTGGTTGAGAACGCCCTCGACCGTGTCTCCCGCATTTCCCGCAACTCATCCCTCACACCCACTCCCTGCAATAACAACCAAAACAGAATCCCCCTCGTCCTCACATATCGCCCCACCAACCTCGGGATCCAACACATCATCCTCCGACACTTCCGCCATCTGCAATCCGACCCCACCACCAAAGACATTTTTCCTTCCCCACCCTTATCTGTTTTCTGGAGGGACCACTCTCTCCGTGACTCCCTTGTCCGCTCCACACTCCCCACCAGCCCCACCACCCCCAGCACTTTTCCCTGCAACCGCAGGAAGTGCTACACCTGCCCCTACACCTCTCCCCTCACCCAAGAAAAACTTCCACATCAAGCAGATGTTCACCTGCACATCTGCTAATGTGGTATACGGTATCCGCTGTTCCAGATGTGGCCTCCTCTACATTGGGGAAACCAAGCGGAGGCTCGGGGACTGCTTTGCAGAACACCTATGCTCAGTTCACAATAAACAACTGCACCTCCCAGTCACGAACCATTTCAACTCCTCCTCCCATTCCTTAGACGACATGTCCATCCTGGGCCTCCTGCAGTGCCACAACGATGCCACCCGAAGGTTGCAGGAACAGCAACTCATATTCCGCTTGGGAACCCTGCAGCCCAATGGTATCAATGTGGACTTCACAAGCTTCAAAATCTCCCCTCCCCCTACCGCATCCCAAAACCAGCCCAGCTCATCCCCGCCTCCCTAACCTGTTCTTTCTCCCACCTATCCCCTCCTCCCACCTCAAGCCGCACCCCCATCTCCTACCTCCTCGCCTCATCCTGCCCTCTTGACCTGTCCGTTCTCCCTGGACTGACCTATCCCCTCCCTAACTCCCCACTTACACTCACCTTTACTGGCTCCAACCCCGCCTCTTTGACCTGTCTGTCTCCTCTCCACCTATCTTCTCCTTTATCCATCTTCTATCCGCCTCCCCCTCTCTCCCTATTTATTTCAGAATCCCCTTCCCCTTCCCCATTTCTGAAGAAGGGTCTAGGCCCGAAACGTCAGCTTTCCTGCTTCTCTGATGCTGCTTGGCCTGCTGTGTTTATCCAGCTCTACACTTTGTTATCTGGGATGCTCTGAAGGTTGGTGTGGACTTGTCAGGCCAAAGGGCCTGTTTCCACACTGTAGGGATTCGATAATTTTGAAGGGTTCCAGGGTGGAGGAGTTTCCCAGTTGAATCTTCAATTTCTACAAGGTCCTCATGCACAACTGCATCTCGACTGGAATAACGACTATGTAACCATTAGAAAATTCAGACCTGTGGATTTTTATTTGTTCAAATTACCATTATTCAATCTTTAAAGGTAACATTGAGTTTGTGAAGCCTTACTTATAAAAATGATCAAAATTCATTCCATTCTCTGATTTTAAGAGGTAAATCTTAAAGCATGATCCTGCTGGCTGCTCACAGCTTCATCACTGTTGAAAGACCTTCAGATTCCTGAATACGACTGAAGAGGATAATGTTCAACAACCCCAAGATTATTCAAAGCACTTTCGTTTAGCGCATCTACTTGAAGTTTCTAATTAGGCTAGCGCTGCTTCAAGTGGATATTCTCTTTTGCCTGTTAATCATAAAAAGCTTTTAACATGCTATTTCATCAAGATAGTTGTCAGTGGCAGAACCTGCTTTCCATTGTGCAGATCTCAGCTGGTTTATTTGTCCAGTTATTATCTGGAAGGCAAGCCGGTAAGTTCCTAATGAGTATATTGTAGTAAGAGGTACTAAAAGACAAAGTATATGATTTGACAGTATGATTATGCTGCAGTGTACTAATAATGTTCTGAGATTAAAAGTTTTTAAATAGGCCCATTGTCATTCATTTTCTTCTTGGTACTTTTATGACATTTTCCATTTAGGATATATTGCAATTTAATAACAAAATAAAAAGCTAATGGATTAGAGTATTGCTGAGGACAATTCTGATGATAAGCTTTGGACTTCAAGGTGTACAAAATGAACTGGAATGCATCAGCAATTTATTTCAGACTCACCTGATTCAAATGTAAATTAGGGAACTAACAACTGTTGAAGGCAACCACACAGTGTCAAGAGACAACAAGGTGCAGGGCTGGATGAACACAGCAGGCCAAGCAGCATCATAGGAGCAGA
>NC_063358.1:29774411-29845987 GCF_021869965.1 Rhincodon typus
ACCTTGTTGTCTCGGATTCTCCAGCATCTGCAGTTCCTACTATCTCTCACACAGTGTCAAGCTTTGTTTTAATTTTGAATCAGGCAGGTTGATATCATTTAGTCAAGGCATTGGCTTAAACAATTAATGAGACAACCAAAGAAAAAAGTTGGCATTTAACGGCTGGTTCATCATTAACTGGGAGATAGCAAAAACTGCAAATGTTGGAGTTAGAGACAACATAGTATGGGGCTGGAGGAACGCAGCAGGCCAGGCAGTATCAGAGGAACAGGAAAGTTGACATTTTTTAAAATGGAGATTACCAGAGGGTTGCAGTGGGAGAGAGATCCAATGAGGTCTTTCCATGGCAACACCTCAATCAGAGTGCATTTACGAACCAATCAGTTCTCTCCTTTTATGCAGTACTATTGTTTTCCCTTTATTTTGATAAATCTTGCCAATTGCCCTGATTACTGCAAGACAAAAAGCTTCAACAAAATGTTATTTCTCAGACACACAACTCTAACAGATCTCCTTTGTTTTGAATTGGGGTGTACAAGACGTTATTTCTGAGACCAACAGGTAACTGATTTGTGCTCAAGAAATTACACACAATGACTAAATTCCATTTTTTAGATGTTAATATCCTTAAGTCAGATTCAAAACCTCAATTGCTGTAGCATTGAAGTTGATCAGCTCACCAGTAATGTTACCAGATAGACAGACATACAAACACCATTTAGATGACGAGTCCAGTCTGGATTTAGATTCTTGTTTGGCTAAGGATCTTCCTCCATTTGCAGCACTGATATATCCATTTCACTATTTTTATCCGGTTCTTGTTCTAATAAGTTCTGATCTTGTAAAGGCTATCTAGGTTTATTTTGCATTGTCTTAGCTCCCAAACTCTCAAGCTTACCCAGTCTGTTGTGTTGCTCAGTCACAAGATATGTTGCGCAAAACTTGTTAACTTGTATTTTGTCTTGCAGACATCTCCTAGTGTCAGATCTCTCTTTTCACAGTGTCGTGAACCCATCTGAACCGACTGCATCACTTGGTTTAGTTAGCTATCCAAACTGTCTGGATTGTCTGAAATTATTACATTTCTTGGCCTTACCTTCTTTATCGTGAATGCAGTTAATGTAACACAACTTAGCAGTGGTGTGAGTTTTTCCAAAAACACTTCCATCATCAATGCTGGATGCTTCTTGAAGTTTGCTTTTAAAAAAAAAATTCGTTATATTGAGCAACTTTGAAATCTTTGAAAGCCTTTCAGTCTGGCAAAGCATTTTAATATCTCCAAGAGTTAAAGTTAACGTGTATCCTCCTGTGGTATCCTCCAGAAACATTGCGGCCCATTTATATGATGACATCTAGATTCTACCACACTGCCACCTGTTTTAAGTCAACACTGTTGATTTATCACGTTGCCAATCTGACATCAAATGACAAAGGGAACATATATTTTTAGCTAATTATTAGGAGTGCTAAGTCATTGTTTTTGGCCCCCACTATAATCACTGTTCTCTAGCCATCAATTCTATCTCATTCCATGAACAATTGTGAGGCTGAGGCATGCAACCTTAGCATATTCTTGGGTCCTGACAAGGGATACTGAACCATATCACTACATTTTTAAACTCATTTATGTGATGTTGGCTTGCATTTAATGTCCATTCTTAATTGCCCTTGAGAAGATGGTGGTCAGTTGCCTTCTGGAACTGCCACAGTTTATTTCGTGCAGTTAACCCCACAGTGGAATTTGAAAATAGGTCCCCAGAGCATTACTTGTGACAATACCAACATATCATCACCTACCACATCACTAATTTTATCTACTTCCACTTCTGCAACATCAACCATCTCTGACCCTAGATCTTCTGCTGCTTAAATACTCCTCCATGACTTTGGTATGGAAAATCTCCATCTTCTACTCTTCACATGCTTTGCTCTGCGAATCCTAATTTGCACCCATTCCAGTTCAGCAATCATTGATAATCAATGGTCTATGTTGGCTTCTGGGTCAGAAGCAAACTGATTTTAAAATTACAGACCTTATTTTTAAATGTCTCATGTAATCATTTCACCTTATCTCTGTAACTTCTTTCAACCCTACAACCTGTTGATTGTTTGGCTAGCAATGTAAAAATAAGACCTTAAGACATAGGGGCAGAGTTGGCTATTCGGCCTACTGAGCTTGTTCCCCATTCATTAGGAAGATCGTGGCTGATCTAACAATCCTCAACTCCATGTCCTGACTTTTCACTGTAACTGCTTGATTTCCTTTTTGGTCAAATATCTGTATATCTCAGCCTTGAATATACTAAGCTGCCCAGCCTTGACAGTCTTCTGCAGTAAAGAATTCCATAGATTCATTATCCTCTGAAATAAGAAATATCTCCTTTGTCTCTATCCAATTCCGTCCTCTAAAATTATGGCCCCTGTTCAGGAGACCCCCAGAAGGGGAAACAAACTCTCCACATCTGTACTGTTAAACAATTTAAGAATCTTAAATATTTCAATAAGATTGCTTCTAATTCATCTAAACTCCGATGAGTACAGGCCCAACCTACTCAACCTCTCATTATGAGAAAATCCCTCCATACCAGGGATCACCCGAGTGAATCTTTGCTAGTCTGCCTCCATTGTGAGCGTATCTTTGCTTACATAAGAGGACCAACTAATACGCTCGTTCATACAACTCACTTAGTCCCTGCAATTAAATGTGAATTAATATCCTCAGGATTAATGTTCTACTTGTTAGTCAAACTGTCAATCTCATTGTGAACATGATTATTACATGGTTTCCTAGGGCCCTCAATTTCTCTGCTGCCATTCTGAATGTCTGCTCAGAGTTCATTTCTCAGAAATTGTCAAGTTGTTAAGCTGGAACTTTGAAATGTATTCTTTATCTTTATGTCATATTTATGCTAAGCTATGCACAAAGGATGCTAGAGTTACTGGAATTGTTCCACTTTTGGCACCAGCACTGTCTTTTTCTCTGCATACACTAACCCCTGCTGCTGCACAGGAACATTGCACATGTCGACTCAGCATCCCCATTGTCTACTGGCAGTTAGAACGTTGCTGTCTCTTCCTACTGTCTGCATCCCAAGATCTCACTGGCTCCGTTCACCAACCCTGCCCAAACAATTTTTGCCAGCCTCATAGCTGCTCCACTCTCTCCTGATCCCATGTCAGTCCTGCTTGCCATCCTTCTCTTGACTCTTGTTTCTCTGCCTGATTGGCACTGAATTCAGCTGCCCTTGCTTAAAGTAGGCAACAGGAGGCTCCCAACAGTTCTCTAACCAAAAGGTGAGAACCCAGTGGCCTCAGTTAAATTCTGCCCTGGAAATGGGCAAATTATTTATTTCCACCTGGACCCCAACTCACTGAGTTTTATGTGGGGGTGTGAGTGCGGAGATTAAAATGTTTTCCATTGTTTTGTTGGTTTTCCAGATTCTAATGAAAGGATAAATTTAAGGTAATACCAAAAATAAGTAAAGTGGTGAAATCAAATAATATTCATGGTAAAGACAGAGTTGGAATCCTCTGCTAGAGACTGTTATAGAGTCATGGAGGTCTACAGCATGGGAACAGGCTCTTTGGCCCAATTTGCCCATGCCGCCCAGTTTTCACAATTAAGCTAATCCCATTTGCCTGCATTTGGATCATATCTCTCCACACCTATCCTATCCATGTACCTGTCTAAATGTTTCTTATGACAAAATTGTACTCATGTCCACCATTCCCTCTGGCAGGCCTTTGCAGACACTCACAAATTCTCTGTGTGAAAAAATTGTCCCTCTGTACCCTTTTGTATCTCTCCCTCTCAAATGCGGTTGAAACAAAATGCATAAAAAATTTTAAAAGCTGATAAATAAAAATGTTAAAGCAATGAGAAACGAGGAAGAAAAATGTATAGTCAAGGAAGTGGAATTAACCTCATGAGCTCATTTGGAGTAATACACTGACATAAACACCCTGACTGATTGCCCTGGTCTGTGCTGTGACCTTCATTGATTCAACTATTCAGACTGTTATCTCCTCAGAAACAAAAACAGAAGTTGCTGGAAAAGCTCAGTGGGTCTGGCAGCATCTATGAAGAAAAAAATCAGAGTTAACGTTTCGGGTCCAGAGACCCTTCCTCAGATTTCTGGGGAAGGTCTCCGGACCCGAAACGTTAGCCCTGCCTTCTTCTTCACAGATGCTGCCAGACCTGCTGAGCTTTTCCAGCAAGTTCTGTTTTTGTCCCTGATTTACAGCATCCACACTTCTTTCAGTTTTAATGCTGCCTCTATAGGTTATATTTTCTAAGGTTACTCTTATTTTGTTCTGTATTTATGTCACGAAAAAACTAGGACACATACAACAACCATGAAAAGAAATTAGAAGATAAACATCATAATTAAACTTTGAGTAAAAAACATTTAGGTTTTTCAAGACTACCCTTTGTAATTCTTGCTGTAACACTGTAAGACTTATTTATTGAGAAACATTCACTGTGCTATGTTTTAGCAGTCAAATATTGGTTCTTCTACTTTCTGAGAAAAAGCACAATTATTGTTTAGCTCTGACTGATATGAACTGCAATCAAATTACCAATAACAATGGAGTGCTTTAAATGCAATCTGTCGCTGCACATGGGGACAGCAAGGACTGCAGATGCTCAAAGCTAGAGTCAATAAACATGAAGCTGGAAAAGCACATCCGATCAGACAGCATCAAAGAAGAAAGAAAGTCAACATTTCAAGCTGAAACCCTTCATCAGGACTGGGGAGGGGGAGGGGAGCCCAGAAATAAATAGAGGGAGGGGAATGGGACTAGGGGGAGAGTAGGTGAAATGGAGATAGGTGAATGCAGGTAGGAGGTTATTGTGGTTGGTCAATGGGAAGGGTGGAGTGGATAGGTGAGTAGCAGAAAAAGAGGTGGGCAATGGTGCTGGTAGTTGTTGAAGAGGGACTGTTCCATGAATGCTACAAAGAGGCAAGCATAACTCGGGGCCATGCAGGTGTCCATAGCCACCCCTTCAGTTTGTAGGAAGTCGGAGGAATCAAAGGTAAAATTGTTGAGGGTGAGGACCAGTTCCGCCAAACGAATGAGAGGGTCGGTGGAAGGAGAATGGATGGGCCTACGGAAGAGGAAGAAGAGAAGGGTTTTCTGTCGGTGGAAGGGCTTAGTGGGCCTATGGGAGATGAAGAAGTGGAGGCTGTTAAATCCGACAGAGATTCACCTGTGCTTCATCTAACCTCATCTACTGCATCCATTGCTCCCGATGTGTTCTCCTCTATACCGCAGACCAAATGCAGACTTCGGGACCAGTTTGCAGAGCACCTGCGCTGTGCATGCAACAACCAACCCGACCTTCTACTTGCCATCCACTTTAACTCCCCCTCCAATTCCCCCTGGTGACATGTCGATCCTTGGCCTCCTCCACTGTCAGAGAGAGGCCAAAAGTAAACTGGAAGAACAACACCTCATATTTTGCCTTGGGAACTTACAGCCCAATGGCCTGAATATTGACTTCACCAGCTTCAAAATCTTTCCTCCCCCAACCTGCCCATCCTCCCACTGACCTATTCGCTCCACTCTTCCCACTGACCAATCACAATAACCCCCTATCTGCACCCACCTATCTCTATCTCACCTACCCTCCCCCCATTTCCAACCCCCACCTTCTCTTTATTTTTGGGCTCCCCTCCCCCTCTCCAGTCGTGACAAAGGGTTTTGGCCCAAAATGTTGACTTTCCTGCTCCTCGAATGCTATCTGACTGGCTGTGTTTTTCCAGCTCCACATT
Organism: Rhincodon typus; assembly: GCF_021869965.1. Lineage (NCBI taxonomy): Eukaryota > Metazoa > Chordata > Chondrichthyes > Orectolobiformes > Rhincodontidae > Rhincodon > Rhincodon typus. The sequence continues at coordinate 29,780,189 of NC_063358.1, forward strand.
TATTGACTATTTTTATACATAGTCATTAAGTTTGAGGTTCAGTTGGAGACACAATCTCAATTCAAAATAATCTCAGTAACCCAGCCAGGTTGACAATCCCATAGGACCAAAGAAAGGCAGAAGAACAAATGAGACTGTAATCTGCCTGTACCTTTGAGTAATTTGTAGACTTGACGAGTCCCATTTTTCCAACTTACGCCTCTCCAGACTATCACACATCATTAGAAAAAAAGGGCATTTTTCCTTTCCTCCCAGAGCAAAGAAATCATTCATCTCTGTTGAGAAATAATGGTACAGAAGTCAAACTGTTTGTTAACACTATTTTTTACATGATAAATTGCTCTTGGAACCAGACCCAGCAAGGATTCTGATAAAAAAGTACACTCTGCCTTCCCAATGGTGGTATTTTTCCTAAAGGTCGTACCTTTACAGACAGCTCAATTCAAAGGAACATATTTAAAGTTTTTTTCTGCTAAATGTTTTCCCTGATTCAGAGCATTAGTTGTCGCAATGCCAATGACCTGTTTGGGGATTTGATTTAACAATCTGACAGGATGAATTGGCAGAAGTTGCATGAAAATCTGATCGAGGATTAGTGCGTATTATTTAATCAATGACTTCCATTACGGTTATACTTTGATGAGAAAGGAGTCAATTACCAAAATCAAGATCAATAACTACAGTGTAGAGTTATAAATCATTCTTCCTATATAAGACTCATTTAAAATACTTCTTAAATTCTTTTCCGACTCTTGTTAAAGTTGCATGGATATGATGTAAAGCCAGCTGGTGTGTTCCAATGCCTAACCAAACTGGCTATTTTTCATGTATGAGGGTTTGATAAAGCAATGGAGATGGCAGCAGCAGAATAACAGCATTTGTGCTTCTTCTCATCCACTGCTTTGTTTCACCCATTTCTCTTGTTCTTCATTTTTCTTGTTTGTATTCTCCATTTCTTTTCTCTACAGTTCTCTCTTACCTTATGCCCCTTGGGGAGCTCGGCTGCAGAGGTTCGAGCAGCATCGAAGCTGATAACACGTGTGGTCCCAGCGGCTAGAGACGGTGCCAGAGCATGGCAACTTCGACGTGGGTGGGCCCAGCACACGACTTGAGGCGTCGGCAGCACCAGCATTGACGGTTTTTCTGATATCAGTGTTGCTTTAATGGGTTAAACTCCTGCATTTGTTCAGGAAGGTTGTGGGCTCTGACACTTCAATTGATTCCAAGATGGCAGCGGTGTCTGTGATGTAGGCCCAGCAGCGAGTAATGGTGAAGAGTGTGGTGACGTCAGTGTTGGTGGGTCCGGCACAAGCAGTGGTGAGGCGCAGGACTCCAGGCGGTGTCATCAGCAGCGTTGAAACGGGGGTTGCAATGATGGCAAAACCTCAGCGTTGGTGGGTCCAGTGCAGGTGGCATTGGTGAGCCTGGCTTAAGACTCATGGCGACAAGAGTGATCTAGACATTTTCTTTTCCTTTTCGTAGAATCCCTACAGTGTTTTGAAGCAGGCAATTCGGCCCAACAAGCCCACACTGACTCTCCAAAAATCATTCCACCCCTTCTCTGTTACCCTGCATTTCCCATGGCTAACACACCTAATCTACACATCCCTGAACACTGCGGGCAATTTGGCATGGCCAATTCACCTAGCCTGCACATCTTTGGACTGTGGGAAGAAACTAGAGCACCCAGAGGAAACCCTTGCAGACACGGGGAGAATGTGCAAACTCCACATAGACAGTCACCTGAGGGTGGAATTGAACCCTGGTCACTAGTGCTGTGAGACAGCAGTGCTAACCACTGAACCACCATGCCACCATTGACCACTGTGCTGCCCTTAATTTTCTGTTACTTTAATTTCTCCACTTGTTTTTAATTCTATCTATTAAATTCTAAGAGGGTTCTGGAGAGTGGTGATTCTGCACACTTTACACTGTACTCCTGTACTCGGGTACATGTTACAATAAAGTCAGAACGGATGAAAAGGAAAAAGACTTGTGTTTTTATTAGTAGGCTGCCATGACCATGGGTGGCATGGTGGCTCAGCGGTTAGCACTGCTGCCTCACACCGCCTGGGTTCAATCCCAGCCTCAGGTGACTGTCTGTCTGGAGTTTGCACATTCTCTCTGTGTCTGCATGGCTTTGCTCCAGTTTCCTCCCACAGTCCAAAGATGTGCAGACTAGGTGGATTGGCCATGCTAAATTGTCCATAATGTTCAGGGATGTGTAGATTAGGTGGGTTATAGGGGTATGGGTCTGGGTGGGATGCTCTGAGAGTTGGTGTGGACTTGTTGGGCCAACGGGCCTGTTTCCACACTGTAGGAATTCTATGATTGGACCACAGGATGCCCCAAAGCACTTTATAGCCAATTGAGCACTTTTGAATTTTAGTCACTGTTATAATGTGAGGAAATAAAGGAACCAAATCTCAATGTCAGAATGATCTGATAAGTCTATTTTTTTGTGGTGCTGACTGAGGGATAAACATTGACCACGATCCTAGAATAACTCACTTACACTTAAGAAGAATGCCAAGGAAACTTTTACTTCTATGTGACAGAGTAGATGGGGCCTTAATTCAATTAAACTTACAAAAGGTTTAATATCAGCCTTGAATTTTAGACTCAAGTTCTCAAGGAGGAATGAATCCCCAAATCTCAAATACAAACAGAGTGCTGGAGAAACTCAGCCCGTCTGGCAACGTCTGTTGAAAGAAAAACCAGGTTGACATTTCGAGCCCAGTGACCCTGTGCCAGAGCAAATATTTAATTTAGAGGCAGAAAAGCTATGAATGGAATTACAGATGAGATCTTGATAGTTAAACCCACATTTTTCTGATGCTATAGTCAACTGATTGGCAGCCAGTTGTCACTCCTAGCTCTGAAATCCTGTCACGCTCGAGTACTGTCACCTCTTTGATTGAAGTTTCAGTTGTAAACTGACAAGTTTTTTTTCATTTATTTAATAATATTGGGGATGTGCTAATCTTGAATGTGACTCCTTACTGCACTGGACAACAAGTAGCAATGACTTCAGGTAAGTGACAGCATAAATTTTTTTTTAAAATTGTAAACCCCTGAAGCCAACCCTTCAACACTTCAATTCATGTTAAGGAATGGGGATGGAGTGGCCAATCCAACTCAGGAGCTGGTCACTTAAATGTTATCTTTGAGATTAAATAATATTTTTGAGATTTAATATGAGGAGATCAATAGTATTCTGGCAATGTTACCGGATTAATAATCTAGAGACTAAAACAAATAATTATGTTCAAATTCCATCATGATGACCAGGAAATTGCAATTCAGTCAATAAATACGTGGACCGCGTAGTTTGTCTCTGTAATGGTTATCAATGCAACTTGCATTGATTGCTATAAAACCCATCTGATTCATTAATATCCTTGTAGGAAAGAATTTTGCCATCCATACCTGGTCTGGATGAGGTGACTCCAGAACAGCAGTAATGTGGTTAACCCTTAACTGCTCTCTGAGATGGCCTAGCAAGCCACTCAGTTCAGAGGGAAATGGGGATGACCATTTAATAAATGCTAAGCTTTCTGGTGACACTCTCAACCCAAGAATAAATAAGAAAAATAAATTCATGTTATGCCCCATTTGCCATTTCTCTAGGTCCCCAATGCACCTTCATTTACTCTGATGTCTCCAGCCTGTGAAATGCCTCCTGTCTTTCTGATGCATCTTTCAGCCCACTGATGTCTCCACTCACTCTGATCAATTTACATACCTCTGTCCACTAGTCTTCCTCCTATCTCTCCCTTTTTGAGTTGCAGTCAAGCACTACAGGCATTCCTACTGATAGCCAGCCATCTTCTGAAGCTAGACTGTTGTGACTGGGAATTGGAGTCAAGGATTGTTAATCGTTGCATTTGACAGGGAAATGGGCAAGCTCAGGCAAGAATACTAAATGAGGCTTGGCTGAGAGTACAGGCATCCATTACTTGATTGAAACACTAGAGCCCCTGAGTTATTGACAGTTCTGGCTCTCTAATATCTGTTGACAATTTCATAATGTCTATTTACATAAAACTGAGAGGCTTCAGGTGCTTGCACTCTCAGCTATAAAAACTTGAAAGGATCAGGATATTTGCTACTTCTTTTGGGCTGCAATGAGAATGAGTTTTTAATCATAGTGGACAGTTATTTTTTTTTATTAAACACAATCATGTGTTATTATAAGATTAATTCCTTTGATACAATGTACAGTTGCTGATTGGAGACCTAAGTACTATGAAATGGCATGGAGCCATGGGAATTATTTGGGGGACATGAGACAGCATGGATGGAGCCTGGGGAGTGTGGAGGGTGGTGTGTGAATGGCAAAGGCTAGAGAGTCTTTCTGCTTCTCTTATAACTGGGAGCAGATCCTACAGGGCTAGTGCGATTTAAATAGCCTACATCAGCACCTGACGATTTGTGGCTGTGTCCAAACATTTTCCTGCAGTAGATGAACGAAATCCACAACCCGTAGTTATAGAATCAGAGAAGAGAATCTCAACACTGCAGGTAGAAGCCATTGAGCCCATCAAATCTGCACATCCCTCTGAAGTGCATCCCACCCAAACCCACCCTATCCCTGCAACCCAGCATTTACCATGGTCAACCCACCTAACCTGCCCATCCCTGGATACGATGAGGCAATTTAGCATGGCCAATCTACCTAACCCGCAAATCTCTGGGCTGTGGGAAGAAACCGGAGCACCCAGTGGAAATCCACACAGACATGGGGAGAATGTGCAATCTCCACACAGTTGCCCAAGGATGGGATCAAACCCAGGTCTCTGGCACTGTGAGGCAGCAATGCTAACCACTGTGCCACCATGCCATACATGGTAATCTATGGTAATTTTTCGTGAGCCTGCTGAGTTGATCAGGAAAACTTCCCAACTCCTGTGACACACATCACGGATCAAAATCCAGGTTGAACTCTCACCAAAGCTCATTATGTTTTGTAATCAGGGAACAAGATGGAGTCTGCAAAGTTAGCTTTCAGAAAGTGGAACAGAATATGATCTACATTCTGCACAGACAATGATCTCACAAATGTCAATGAACAATCTGTTCCATTTTCAAACAGCTAGGTAAAATTATTTAATTGGATACATTAGCTTCAACTTATGATGAATTTCCATTAACTTCTGTCATTTCATTGCCTGGTTAAAATTTATGTTTTGTTAGTTTTTTTTCATATTTAGTCAAAGTCGATGCACCATAATTAAACCAGTCCATCTGTTATGAACAAATACCCTAAGAATTGCTTCTTTCATTAATGCTCACAGCAGAGCAGTTTCAATGCAATCTGAAATTAGCATATTCAGGCTACTGAATATTAAATCCTCTGTACCATTCAGATCTCAGGGTATCAGCAATGGAAATGCACAAATGATCAAGTTTCCTGAAAGTTCTGCTCAACGCAGCCTGGATTTTCCCAAGGAGAAGAGGATGTGGGAATCATTTGGAAGAAAATAAGTTCTTATACAGCTCCCCAATGCATTCCCTTTTGCTGGGTAACTTTCCCAGTATGCAGTTATTAAGGGACCATTGTCTACTCCACAGAAGCTGACAGCAATTAGGATTGTTACAGCCCCTGTTATGGGCAATTTTACAGCCATGTTGGACATATCCCACTGACAGTGAAGTCACCTGCTGTATACAGAGACCACCAGTTCAGGAGATACACTTTCCCTGTGGCAGGCTTAGGGCCAATTTCTACCAATGCCTCCATGCCCCAAATGACAGGGTTGTGTGAATGAAGGGCAACAACCATGGCCACAGTCACTCCTGTAGAGGGCATTCTCTTTGAGGCCAAACAAAAGAGATATACCAAACAGACCACTCAATACCAAAAACGATAATGCAGACTCAGTCCTGTCATCCCTACAAACTTATTGTCACCAACTTCATAGTTGCTGACCGTCTGACTGATTCAGTGCACCCATCATCATTAATAGGACATTGAGAATTAAAAGAGCACCTCACGGAAGATTGTGCCACAGGTCTTGCTACTGGCAAGTGTAGGCTTGGCATATCCATTTGGCCCTGATGTCAGGGGCTTGAAGATCGCAGGGAAATCTAACCTGTCAAAGGTGACAGATTACTTCTTGTCGCCTGAAAAATGAATAATGAAGCAGAGAACCTCTTTTGCTACCCCACTTGGTTCACTTACCTTGGGCTGACATCAAGATTTCCCCTATAATAAAACAAAGAACTGCAGATGCTGGAGATTTGAATTCGAAACAGAAATTGCTGGTGAAACTCAGCCGGTAGAACTCAGAGAGAGAGAGAGAGAGAGAGAGAGAAAGAGATAAGGTAAACAAGGAGATTATGGAGGGCAGGCCAGGGCAGAAGAAAAGCTGACTGAATGACAAAAAGAGCTAAGATTAGAAGAGAATGGGTGATCCGTAATGATAGCAACCCATATAATATGATATTGGCATAGGATTAGGTGAGAATTGGTGACTGTGTGAAAAGCAACATGAGCTGGTGTGAGGTGGGTAAAAAACATGGAAGTTATTGAACTTGATGTTGAGTTCTAGAGACTTGGGAAGACAGTGTTGTGTTGAAATGGCAGGCAACTGGAAGGGTCATTTTTAGGGACAGAACATGCGTATTCTGCAAAGGAGCCACCCAATCTGCCTTTTGGATCCCCAGTGCAGAGGAGACCACACTGTGTACAGCAAATGCAGTTGACTAAATTGAATGAAGCACAGGTAAACGGTGGCTCAGTGGTTAGCACCGCTGCCTCTCAGTGCCGGGAACAAGGATTCGATTCTAACTTCAGGCAACTGTCTGTGTGAAGCTTGCATATTGTCCCTGTGTCTGTGTGGGTTTCTTCCAGGTGCTCTGGTTTCCTCCCACAGTCCGAAGATGTGCAGGTTAGGTGGATTGGCCATGCTAATAGCCCAAAGCATTCAGGGATGTGTAGATTAGGTGGGTTATAGGGGGATGGGTGTGGGTGGAATGCTCTAAGGTTCAGTATGGACTTGTTGGGTCGAAGGGCCTGTTTCCGCACTGCAGGGAATCTATGATAAATCACTACTTTACCTGGAAGGTGTGTCTGGGGCCTTGGGTAATGAGGAGAGAGGAGGTAAACAGGAAGCTGCCATGAGGGTGTGAGGAGGTGTTGGGAGTGGAGGAGGATTGAAGCAGGGTATCCTAGAAGGAATGGTCCCAGTGGAATGCTGATAAAGGAAGCAAGCAGAGTAGGTGTATGGTTATAGAATCCCATTGGAGGTGATGGAAATGGCAGCTTAAAATCATTTGGATGTGGAATCTGGTGGGATGGTAAGTGAGGACAGCGGAGGCCCTATTTTTGTTGTGCGAAGGAAGGAAAAGCATGAGGGCAGAGATGTTGGAGATGAGTTAGAGATGGCTAATTGCCCTGTCGACCATGGTAGTGGGGAATCTCGATTGAGGAAAAAGGTGGACATTTCTGAGGCTCCCCTGCAGAAGGTGGCATCAAAAGAACAGATGCAATGGAGACAGAAAATGGAATGGAGGAAACAGGGTGTGAAATGTATAGTCAAGCCAACTGTGGGAGTTGATGAGTTTGTAATGGATATTTGTGGCCAGCCTAAACCCAGAAATGGAAAAAGAGATGGTGAAGAGATGTTGAAAATGGACCAAGTGAAGGTGAAGACAGGGTGGAAATTGGAAGTAAAATTGATGAATTTTCCCAATTCCAAAGGGAAGCAGCACCGATGATGTTATCGAAAAGCCAGAGAAAGAGTCGTGGAGAGGGACCTGTGTAGGATTGGAGCAAGGAATGTTCCATGTGTCCCACAAAGGGACAGATATAACTAGGCCACATGCAGGTGCCCATGGCCACACGTTTGACCCGAAATAAAGTAAGAGGAGTTAAACAAAATGTTGTTCAAAGTGAGCATATGCTTTTCTTCTGCCCCGGCCTGCTATCTATCATACCCTTGTTTACTTACCCCTTTAATATCACTCTCTCTGGGCTCCATTTCCACCTATCTGTTCACCTCTCCCCTTGCCCCTGCCCTCCCCAACTTCAGCTTCAGCATAAATACTACATTTTCTTAGCTGCTAACACTTCTGATGTAGAGTCACTGGACTCGAAATGTTAACTCTGCTTTCCTCTCACAGATGCTACCAGGCTTGCTGAGTTTCACCAGCAACTTCTGTTTTTGTTTACGATTTCTCTGATAATAGCTTGACCCCTGTTGGTGAGAGACTTTTTTTAATGACAAAGGTGAATTTGAAATCTTGCCAAAGCAAGAGTACATAAATAAAACAAAATTGGAATTTATCTGAAGTCTTGGCCAATCCTCGACCACATGTTCACTGATGCATCTGGTATCAACTGAGAGTGAATAGCCATAGTGGCATTTAATTTAAACGTGGCAGTCAGTGCTAAGCCAACAAGAAAGGACAAGGCACAGCTGCAATTTGAATGTGTTTAATGTTAATGCTGACCTTTCTTATCCCAAAAACTATTACAAAGTAAACAGGCACAGTGACACTCCCAAATTGTAATATTTCAGGCCTGAATAAGAGAATCTTGTAAAATAATGTGATTTTCTTACATAACGGGCAAGGAGTTTCCCCAGTATTTGCGACATGAAATTTGTTAGTAAATTATCCTGTGAAAATCACATAAACCTTCCACTATCTGTCTGACTATTTGAAGTCTTTATTTGATCACTTACGAATGGTCACATTGAGGAAATCCTTCAATGAATCTTGTCACAAATTCTGGCAGGCAATATCTACATGTTTTTAACCAGAAAATTGATGTGTATGAAGCAAGGTTCATAAATCTCAAAGCTGTTTGTTAATTTAGGGTGGTTCACAAATCCTTAGCACCACAATTTAATTTGCTATGGAACAGCTTGTAAAAGGAATCTTTCAAAGTTTTCAACTTCTTTGGGAAGTCCAAAAAACTAATTTTCCAGGTTGCGTATCCAATACGTACAGACAAATCTCAAGCAGCCTCTAACAATTCAAACACTTGCTGTGCTTCGGAATTCTGATACCTACTTGCTACAATGAAGAAGTTCAGTTGTGGTTTTAATTGACTTCTCACTGGGCATTAGTCAAGTCTGGAATGGTCCAAGTAGCTCAACTGAATCTACTGTAAATAATTGCTGGATTAGTCTATACAGCGTCTGACTTAACGTGCTTGATGCCAACAGCATGGAAATGCAAAAATTGCGTTTTTTTCCCCCAGCATTAGCTAACAATTTCACTAAATCAAATCAGACATGAATGGAGATAATCTGTCGATTCAATGTTGCTAGCCATGTTTTATGAGTTCATTGGAACATAACTGGGTATTGATGTATAGGAAAATATAATCAGCAAAAATGCCATTAAAAATCAGATAGCAATGCCAGATGTCAGTTGTATCCTTCATAGACAACTGGATGCAAAAGATCCTGCAACACTTTCCTCCCACAGTCCAAAGATGTGCAGGTTAGGTGGATTGGCCATACTAAATTGCCCACAGTGTCTAGGGATGTGTAGGTTATGTGGTTTAGCTATGGGAAATGTGGGGTTACAGGGTGGGGGGAGGGTCTGTGCCTGGGTGGGATGCTCTTTGGAGGGTTGGTCCAGACTCGATGGGCTAAATGGCCTGCTTCAATACTGTAGGAATTCTATGATTCTAACAGCAATGGGGTCATCTTGAGTGGTCTGGCCAATCTCTATGCCTCAATTAATATTACAGAAACTGTTTACCTTGTCATTAACACAATACTGCTTGTGGGAGCTTCTGTCATGTTTCCTGAAACGGTGAGCATATTTCAAAAAAGTATTTCCTACATTACAAATGCTTCGAGATTCTTTGTGGATATGAAGGACATTAAAGATATCTAAGTGTTTACTTTTACTTTTTGACGGGTGTCAAGAGACTGGCCAAAGTTTACTCATCATTAAGCATAAAACAAACATTATGATGTCATTTGTAACTGACTAAGAACTGGTGTTGATGAAGTCTTCTGTTCCATAAAGATACACATGAGCAAGCACAAAAGTTCATTGTCAAAACTTTTATTCAAAAAGTTAAAATAGTTTTCAAATTCAGGAAAGTATACTAAGATGAAACACAATGCAAAGCATCATATACAGACAGATAAAGTACATATATATAATATTTATATAGCAGAGTGGTCATAAAGACAAGTTGACACAGTGGTATAATACATATTTACACATCTCTACAGAAACAGTATATTTTACAATTTTTATACTACTTTTTATTATAAAAGCCGATTTCAACACTCATTCACTACAATAATGAAAAACATTTAGATCTTGTCCTTGATTTTGCTGTACAAATTTTTTTTTCTTGCATAAAAATATATCTCTGTACAAAAAAAAAGGTTTGTTCCACGCAATGCAAACTTGATGCATGTGATTCAGTGGAAGAAAGGGTTTCTTGCAGAAGAAATCTGATATAAATAAATATCCTGTGCTGAAGCATGTCAAAGTATACCTATGTATATTTTTGAGGAGAAGCTACTGTAGCTGCTCAATAAATGAAAGTCATCATCAGTCATAAGTCTGGTTAGCAGCATGTCTAGACTGTCTGAGATCTGGTGCCATTTCATATGATGATGCTATTTTTACAAGAAAGTAATTTTTGAGTGGTTTCAAGTTGTCTCTATGAAAGCTATACTCATTGTGAAAAAGCTGCTTCATTTCACTTTGAAAGGAAAATGGTGGTAGACTCACATTGTAGCCACGGTTCTAGGTTCTCCGAAGTTACCTGTATTTTTTCCCCTTCTTGTGGTCAACTGTTAGACTGCTGTTAATAAACTGAGTAAGGTGAAGATGTTGAGCTAACTGAAGACTGTTTTGACTCAGAGGTTGATTCATTCCCTTAACACATCCCATACAAAGCTAAAATTCCTTCAACCAACCAAATGTAAGAGTTCATAAAAATTCATAGTGCCCCAAATCATTAGATCGTGTTTCATGCTGCATTGCACAAACACAAATTCTCACAATGAAAATGGTCACAGCTTTCCATTTGACAACACACCAAAAAGAGGAACAGTTGATTTAAAAATCAAAGATTTTGCCAAACCGACACTTAATGATATATGTTTGATCTGCTACTTGTGCCCATTGTTAAATATTCCTAAAAATATCTTGATAACACAGATCTGGTAGTCTACCCGGTCAGAATTAACTACAATAGCTCAGTCTAGAACTGAAGAATGTTCAAGACTTTAAGATTTAAAGCGAAGAGTGGCTAGAAGCATTCATGTTTTACTCTCAGTGTTTCAACTTGCTCTGTTGAATTTTAGCTAACCTTCTACCATGCTTGCTCTAAACTCCCTTTCAGAGGGGGAAAGAAAGCTTTTTATTTCACAACACAGAAAAATATTAGCACTTTAAAACTACAAAGTCTACTTGACTGTATAATTTTATGGAGTCCTTTTAATTAGTTCCCAGCTCTTTATCGCCTCTAATTTGAAAATGTTACCTACAGAACTGTGGTGTGACAAACTTTGATGATATTGATGATTCTAATGACTATTGGCTGGATTACTTTCTCAGGTGTTGAACTACCAAGGAGTCAATTCCAACATCACTCTACACAATGCAATACAGTCTCTGGGACACCTAAGTATCTTGAAAGAAAACAGTCTGAGACAATGTCAACTATTAGCACTGACTCTCATCAGTTGCAAAACCTTCATTTTAACTTAAAAAATTAAGACTAAGATCAAATAAGCATAATTAACTGCATCACCAGTCAAAATGGAAACATCTGCTGCATTTCCAAACTGTATTTTTCTTTACAAATTCCACACCATTGTTGTAGGCATTCAAAACAATAATGCATCCCAGATTCTGAAACTAGTTTTGCTTTCATCTCCTTAAATGAAAAAAAAGTGTTGTCCTGTAATTTGCCCCGATGACTTCTACATGTTTTGCTTTGAGACAGAATGTTATTTTGTTAAATAAACAGTTACAAACCTACTTTTTGCTTACATTGTTAAAGTTAAGTAGCACAAATCCATTTTAGCAGATGACTGAGGGAGATGATCGACTGTGCTTGCAAGGAGCTGTGGCAAACAACCTTCATTTCTTCACCTGGGTTTTCCCGTGGGATGAAGCAAACACGGCCGAGAGGGTCAGGTGACATGGCCCCGAGATTCTGCCATGACTTCTCTAAACACGCTGTTGGGGGTTATAAGACAGCTTTACCACTTCCTTTTCCTTATCCTCTGTGTGAAGACACTTTCTCATAGTCAACACTTTCCCAACACTATAACTGCTATTAGAAACTCAAAAGGATTTGGTCCTGGTGATTGAACTTCAGCATCTTAAGCAATGAATAGCCAACTCTAATACTTTCTTTGTATAAAGGCAAATATTTAAGGTGAATTTCTTTCTAAAACTGATTTAATTCTAGACGAAACTGACTTATAAAATCCAAATCACAAATATGTTGTTTCTGCCCCGAACAATGCACCTTAACTCGATTTGACGTTGGATGATCTTTCTCCATGAAATGAGAAATTCATTGTTCCATATTTGTAATTGAAGAAAAACAATATTATTTGATGCAAACATAGAGAATGCTGGAGAAACTCAACAGGTCCAGCAGCATCTGTGGAGAGATAACAGAGTTGACATTCTGAGTCCGAGATAGTTACGTTATTGATAAGTAAAGGTATTAAGGGATATGGGCTGGATGAAGTGAGCTACAGATCAGCCATGATCTCAATCAATGGTGGAACAGACTTGAGGAGCCGAATGGCCTACTTGTGTTCATATGTATGATTCTTCTTCAGAACTGAAGCAGTCACACTGAACTCAAAATATTAACTCTGTTTCTTTCTCCACAGATGCTGTCAGACCTGCTGAGTTTCTCCAGCATTCTCTGCGTTAGTTTCATATATGCAGCATCTGTAATACTTTGCCTTTATTCGCATATTGTTTGATGTTTTTCAAACAGGGAGATAAAATCTTTCAGCTGTGCTTTCCTCCTTTTCTAAAATTACCAGCAATTTGGAAGATGGCTAGTGGTTTTCTTTTCAAAAATAATCCACCTGCCCAGATTTTCCCTAGCCTGGAAGCATTACACAAATCTGCAATGTTCATGCCTTAACGTGTCATCTACAAATGCAACTTCTGAAATCTACACAGTAGAAAAAGGAAAAGAGAGAAACAGAGAGAATAGAGAAAGAGTCTTAGAAACAAAATTTTAACTGTAATGTGGCACAAATCTACAAAACTGCGGAAAAGCGCTATAGATTTTTGCTAGATCCATAAATATAGATCTATAGTGAAAATAAAGGACCAGTACAGAAATTAGAGTTATATTTTACAACTGACCTCAAGGGTTCAATTATGCAGGAACATTTCTGAATTCAATTACAAGAAATGTTGACTAAGGTTTTCTGCATCTATTCTTACAAAGGGTTTCGGCACGAAACATTGACTTTCCTGCTCCTCGGATGCCGTCTGACATGTTGTGCTTTTCCTGCTCCACATTTGTTGACTCTAGCTTCTGGCATCTATTTTTGCTGGTTCTCAGATCGTTCTCAGCGAAGGAAATGTTGGAGAAATGGCAGCTGACAAGCCCAGCAGTAGAAGATCTGTACTGCATTAAACGTATGGAGAATGTTGAAAGAACAGAAGGATATTGTTCTAAAACCAATGTTTCACTAATGCCCTTTAGGGAAAGAAATCAGTTGTCTTTCCTTCGTCTGGCCTACATGTGACTGCAGGCCCACAGCAAGGTGGCCGTTCCTAATTGTCCTCTGGGGTATTGTGGATGAGCAATAAACGCTGGCCAAGCCAGCCATGTCCACTTCCTATGAATGAATTAAAAGAAAAATTCTTTGCACTTTTTGTCTGTATTCGCAACTCTCTATTGAACCAATCATACATTAATTAGATCTTATTTTATAGAGTCACAGAGGCATACAGCACGGAAACAGATCCTTCCATCCAAACAGTCTATGTAGAACATAATCCCAAACTAAACTAATCCCACCTGCCTGCTCCTGGCCCATATCCCTCCAAACCTTTCCTATTCACTTACTTATCTAAGTGTCTTTTAAACATTATAACTGTGCCATATCCACAGGAGGTTCATTCCAATGCGAACCAACTCTGTATAAAATATTTGCCCTTCATATCTTTTTTAAATCTCTCTCCTCTTACCTTAAAAATATGCCCCCTCATCTTGAAATTCCCCATCCTAGGGAAAAGACACCTACCATTAACCCTATCTATACCTCTTATGATTTTATAAACCTCTATAAGGTCACCTCTCAACTTCCTAAACTCCAGTGACAGAAGTGCTAGTCTATCCAGCATTTCTTTATGACTCATACTCGGCAACATCCTGATAATTCTCTTCTGAACCCTCTGTAGCTAAATAACATCCTTCCTATAACTGGGCAACCAGAACTGGACACAATTCTTCAGAGGAGGCCTCACCAATGTCCTGTACATACACAACATGACTTCTCAACTCTTATATCCAAAGGACTGAGCAATAAAGGCAAGTGTGCTAAAGGCCTTTTTAACCCTCATGTCCACCTGTAATGCAAACTTCAAAGAATTATTCTTCTGATGAAGTTAAGAACCTGAAAGATTCTTACACAGCTCTGTAAGTGAACTGAAAATTCAAAAAAGACTATAAGAAATAAACGTTGATAACTGCCACGTTATTAATATAAAATCTTTCAGGATCAATGTTGCTGTGTTCAATGCTTGAAATTAACCCTTTTTTGCTAAAAGGAAAATAAGCAGGTTTTTGAAGGTAAAAATTTTTCCTCAGAAGTAGAGTCAAGTAAATAATTAGGGTTTTCCAACAAAGCGTGGCCAATACAAATTGAAATGTATGTGATTTATATTATGTTTAATGGGTCAAAGAGCAAATCAGTGACCCTTGGTGTATGACAATAAAGAATGGAATATTTCAAAATAAGAGAACATTACCAGAATGAATACTGCTATCATGAACTGAACCGACAAAATGTTGCATTTGCCTGTTTAAGTGTAGATAGTTTTGATAGACTGGAGGAAATGGAAACTAGTTGTGCTGGTTTTGAGTGCTAAGACAGTGATCAATCTCTAACTCTCATCCAAAGTGAGAAGCTTTATATTGATCGAAAACCTTAGGGTTTACCTACTTCATTAGGGGAAACTGTCAGCAGCTTCAAAAGCACCTCATATGCCTACAGCAGGAACTGAGCATGGCAGCTGCCTCAGGTAAGTGCTAATAGATTGAGATGCAGTCATAGGCACAGTAGTTCTATAGGGGCAATACTGCTGCTACTTTGGCTGTGAAGTGTGGGTTTGGTGACTGTTCCGTTCAGGATAACTTCCAAAAGACATCCTATCGAGTGTATTAGGACTCTCATTTGCACGCAAAGGACCTGTTTCCATAGTTGGTCTGAAAAACAGCCTGACCAAATATAGGGGCTTATATGTCTCCAGCACAGAAACCTGGTCCATAAACTGACTCCAATTTGTGTGTTTTACCCTCATAAAGTGATATAATGAATTTCAGTTTCCAAGCTATTGTGGTTAAGCCAATTAATTTTTTTCTATCAATGAAGACATTGACATAAATTTTGTTTCTTACAACTCATGATCCCATTGTTGAAAGTGTTTTGTGAAATCATTCTTTGCTGACATTTTTCTTATCTTCATTTTCCCTTCATGTTAGAAAGTCTCCATACCACAGATCCTCAGGTCTTGTCCACAGACTAGAAATTTTATAGTAGGAGAAAATAGCAAGACTTTCTTTTGAGAAGTGTCAGCTTTACATCATTTTTAAAAGATTCTTTGCATATCATCTCTATGTATCCTCTTCTATACTACAAGTACATGCTAATTAAAGGAAATGAGAGTAGATCATTTGAAGTGCATAAAAGTACAAGAAATTAGTCGGACTCTTTCCTTAGTGGCACAATCCAATTTGACTTTTCCGACAGTGAAATCTATTTTTACCAAAATGAATTGATCAAGCAAATAAAATCTTGCCCATAATCATGCCACAACATGTATCAGTCAGCCAGTTTCTGTATAGAAATTGCGTATCATACCCTTCCATGATGATGCGTTCTACTCAGTAGCAAGGTCCATATCTCAATTTTTTTATATAAAAGCTAAACAAATTTTTAAAATAATTGAGGTAAAATATTGCCACTTTGTGTTATAAATGAAAAATGCAGAAAGATAATAATAAACCACTGAATGTCTTAGTCCTCAAAAACTAACTCCTCCTTCCAATCACCTAAACAACAACTGGCAACATATTTATCCATCTGTTTACAGATTGTGCAGTCAATAGATTTTTGGGATTGCTAAATTTTTCATCTCTGGTTCCTGTCTTGCTTGTGCATCCTTGTTTCTCACCTGCTTCTTTTCAACAGGAAAGCTTTTAGATAGTTAACTGTGACATGATTTTACAATGGTGCAAACATGATGCCATCAAGGCAGTTCAATATTTATGAGCTGAACCAGACAATATGCGGAAGAAAATTACCTACTTTTGAAAGACTGCATCTGGAATCTCCAGTATTAGAATTGTTATAGGGGATGACACAAACAGAGACAATGCTTTTGAATGAAATCATGTTTTAACTGCCTCAACAACCTGGTAGATTTGTAACAGAAAAACATCTTTGATGGCACACTGAGATTTACGATCAATAACATGTTTTGCAAGGGCAGCTATATTTAAGTTCAATAACCATTTCAAATATTTTAAAACTGCAACGGATACTTTTTCTTAAGTTTCTCCAACACATCCATTAAAAATAGGAGCTCAATTTTCCAATATTTAAAGGTATTGTAAAATAATGACATCCTTTACTCACAGGATAGAGACAAACATAGATTATGAAGTAAGTTCTCCTGTACCAAGGGCAAACCTTCATATATATCACTGACTTCAGATGTCAGTCTTGGTTCAGTGGTATCTATTTTGTCTCTGACTCAGAAAGTTGTAGGTTCAAGCTCCAATTCATTGATTTGAGCACTTAATACTGACAGATTCTCAAATATGATGTATTTTAGATTAGATCTATGCCCAGGCTCCAAACTGACCTCTCAGGTGGAGGTGAAATATCCTATTACATTATTTTGAAGACGGGTTAACACATTCTCCCGGATAATGTTCATTTCTCAGGTACACCAGAAGCAGATCATCTGGTCATTGCTTTTACGTAAACAGTGACTACACTTCAAAAGGTGCTATAATTCCATCAAGATTGTGTTTCCTGACACTCCTGTAAGGTTCATATTATACATGTTGAAAGTTCTGCACATCTGTACTTTTGAAAGGCTCTGCCAGTTAAAAACATTGGTGGTGCCTGCATAAGCACAATCAATATAAGCAAATGGGATGGAATGACATCACTGGCAATACTGTCAGGGGCAGTGCACATACAGCTGGGGAGGCAATGGTCTAGTGGTATTATAGCTAGACTGCTAATCCAGAGACCCCTGTAATGTTCTGGGGGCCTGGGTTCAAATCCCAGCAGATGGTAGAGTTTGAATTCAATTAAAAAAACAGTCTGATGATGACTATGAAACCATTGCTGGAAAAACCCATCTGGTTCACTAATGACCTTTGCTGGTCTGGACTACATGTGACTCCAGACCCACAGCAATGTGGTTGACTCTTGACTACCCCCTGTGCAATTAGGGATAGCAATAAATGTTGGCCCAGACTGAGATATCCTCATCCCACAAATGAATAAATTGAAAAATACTTTTTACACATGCCTATAAGAGCATTTTGAGGGTGTCAGCAGACATTATCTTCTATAAATGGGATGTTATGACTTCTGCCACACAAATGGAAGTCCCTGCTTAAATTTCATGTATGCATTTGTTCTGTATATTGTTACATACTGATGAAGGTAAGTAGGGAACAAAAATACATCTTATTATCCCTTCTTACTGTTGCTGCAGGGGTAGAGTTCTGGCGAGGTAAGCATTGCACTGAAAATCAGCCAAACCAGTGCAAAGGATCACGAAATTTCACAAGGAAATCATGTCAGGTACCAATCAAGTTTCCACAATCTTCGGCACTGGTTTGATAAAACAAAATCACACAGTAATCCAGACCTAACCATATTAATTACCATGCACATTTCTGCTCGTTGAAAGAGAGACTCTTTCAAAAAAGCACAAATCTTTTTTTTTAAGATGCAAGGACACTTGCAGACACCTTATTGAAGTTTCCAAATATTTCAAAATATTGAATTTACTAAAACCTGATTGGTGTCCTCCAAGGAAACTGGCAGAAGCTTCTGTACCTTTATTTACAGTGGTTCCTACTTACTTCAAATTGGGTAATTGACAGGTGGTACACTGGACATTGCTTAAAAATGCTTACTTTTGTGATCAACCCATTTTCAAATGTAATAATAAAATTGCACCTCTCTGGTTACAACTTCTACTTACCAAGGTATACTTTTAATGCAAGGGTGGAAATAAAACACATTTTAAAACACAATCTGATTGCAGTTATTCACAAAGATATTTCTGTATTATGCAAATAAATTTCAATGTAAACTCAAACCATAACTTTACTTCAGAAAACTAGCACAATTTTCACAGCATATTGAGACCAAATTGTCAACTGCTCCCTAAGCAGACTCCACCATATTCTCTTCTGTCAGTTTTATTTTCTGCCTCTTGGTTTGCTTCCTCCTAAGTGGTTTGATTTTTCATTTATTATGCACTTACAGCCTCACTTTATCCAAGTACAGATTAGCTTGATACCATGTGGTGATGCTGCACCACTCAACTCACATCTCTAGATGGACCAGACATCTGAGTAATGAAGGGAACTCCCAGGCTGACAGGAACACTGAAATATCAGAAGGCAATATTGGCAGGATGACTGCACAATTACAAACTGACCTTTGCTGTAAAACAAAACTGAATAATTTCAGAAAACTCATAAAAGATAATATTAAAGTATACATCCCACCTTCTTTATATCCTGTATCTATGAGAGCACCATGGTTACCTGCAGAGTAACTCTGTGTCTTAAACATAGACTCAGTCAATGTAAATGAAAAATAAGAGAGTGCTGAAGAAACTCAGCAAGTCAGGTAGCATCTGTGAAGACAGAAAATAAATTAATGTTTCAAGTCTGATACGAATCTGCTTCAGACAGAGTTCCTGCTACACCTCACATGAACACCTTGCATTTTTAATTCAGCAGTATCTGCAATATATATTATTTTTCTGCAATAAGTTACATTTCTTCTGAAGTATGACATAAATTACATGTTCTCACCTGGCACCAGGGGCACAAAGTTAATACCCTACCCTGTGGTGGGTTAGGTGTTGGGAGGGCATTTGATTGTGCAGGAGGGTGGAAAGTGAGCATTCTTTTGCCTTCATATCTCCAATGCTGGTTAAGTTCATGGTGGGAAGGCCTACGGACAGCCTTTCTCCTCAATGGCCAGTTGAAGCCCTTAAGTGGACAATTAAGGACCTTATCCTTTTGCTATTAACTTAGCACCATTTGGGGAGCTTGACAAGCAAATCGGTGGAAGATTGCTTATAGGCTCTTCCGGCTTGGTCCCTTGTTCAAAGGCACTCAGGGCCTGATCAAGAGATCTGGCATCAGGAATGAGGGGACCTGTTGAGAGCTATCCTTCTGGTCTTGCTGCCAAGTTTTCTCACCCCACTCATTCCTCCATCCTCCGCATGAACCTCTACTCACTATCATTCCTGTATGACCTGGAATCTAGAGACGATCATCAGCCTCAGGTGTAGGTCATATAGGCAGCAGCCACCACCTCTGGTTGGTTGGCAGTCCTTGGCAGGCAGCACTTCTGTCCAAGGGTTGTCCATCCCAGGGAAGGCCAACTATTATTCAGTTCGTTGTCTGAATACTACTTCAGTCAGTGGGATTTCCCTCAATAAGACTGGGGCTTTAGCATGTTTTCCAGTCAGTGAGTGACAGCCTGTTGTCTCCATTAAAGTACACCAATATTGTACCAAGCTAACAGGATCTTAAGATATCCATTAACTTTAAAATGGACCCTCTCTAAAGCTCCATGCAGCCTAAAATGCTTTGAGATCATAATACCTCTCCAATTCTGGTGTCTAGCACCTTTCCAGGTTTAATTGCTGCACCTTTGGTCATTAGGTTGACAGCTGACTAGGGCCTGAACTTCCCTCTTGAAACTTCTCTGCCTCTCCATCTCCTTCTTGCAAGATTACCCATGAAACCTACATGGCTGACCAACCTTTTGATCACTGGACTGATCTCCCCTTTTGTGGCTCAAGGTCAATTGTTGCTTGGTAATGCCCCTTTGAAGTGCCTTGGAGTGCTTAAAAAATGACAACTTTTCAGAAATGTTAACTATGTTAAAAGTCCTAGATAGGTGAACATATTTGCTGTATCTATCTGCTCCAACATGATGCCTGGCATTTTTGAACTGTGAAGTTAATGTCTTCTCACAGTAACATGAACTGCAATACCTGCTCACCTGAATGGACCCTCAATGTTCTTCATTCCCATTGTAATGAGGTTCCCCATATCTTTCATGGTAGATTTATCTTACAGAACCTATTGCATTCTGCTTTGACAATTTAACACCATTGCTCTTGGGGTACCTACTGCCAGTCAGTTGTGGACGGTCATGAGCCAGTAATAAGGCTATTGCTTTATAATGCTGGCTACTGCAGAAAAATTAAGTTGCTTCTTGGAGACAGGAATGTCAGTGATTCCAGAAGAAGAATTGAGCTTATAACCAAGGGCACGGAGAAATCCACTAGAACCGGGTACAAATTTAAGCCACCTACTACCATCGTAATGTTGTCATTAGAGTTCCAAATATGAGTAAATAATTGATAAAGTGTAATAATATATGATTCATAACAGTAATCAAAGTTATGTTAAATGTGCAAAAACACAGAATTAAGGCTGTAATGAACGTGCCTTGAAACTTCAAAATCATGCACACCTTTAGTACAATTTTCAGGAGATTGTAATGAATCCTGTAGAGTTTAAAATATTACAACTGAAGATTAAAAGGATAGCTAAATTTAGGTACTGATGTTTCTATTCACTTCCTGGATTAATGTATATGTGACTGCAAAGGAAAGGAATGCTCAACAATGTGAAGTTACTGAATACAAAGGGAATTAGCTCATGTCCTGGTAAAGACCAGAAACACCAACAAGGGAGGACCCAAGGTACATTTCCCCCTTTCAGAACCAACAATTTACTTAAAAGCTTACAACAAATGTTTGTTTCTTGACGGTTAATGTGTATGATTATGCCTTGCTATTTAAATAGATCCTCGTTAGGTCCTTGCTAGAGAGTGGGCTTTCTTGTTTGGCTTGTCCTTTGCCAAAATGTCATCTAGAATGGAGATATTTACTTGAAGTCATTGGATTTTGAGGGCTAGAACTCAATGATGTATTTAGTTCATCAACCTCAATGTACTGTGTTGGTTATAACAGTAAGAAAATGGTGGTGAATTCTGACAAAGTTTCTCGCCATCCCCAACTAGCTGGCTCTTCAGAATAGAAGTAATGTAAAGGGCAGCATCGTTAGTAGCTTCTCCACAGTCACTACGTCTTTGAAGAAAAGCAGTCAAGTAGAATCTGATGAGGTGATTCTGGACTTCAGCATTCTGTGAAGTGAGAAAACACAGATATTTAAACAAATGTAATAGATCAAAAAACTGTTAAAAGATGTCACTCAGTTCTGGATGATTGAAAGTTGGAAATTAGGCTCACATTTATGAATGATCTGCCATTACAGCAATGTAAAGTCAGATGATTTTATGGAACAAACACAGAGATTGCAGAAGAAAGTCAGCAGGCTCTTCAGAAGAAGTCATACCAGACTCAAAATATTAACTGCATTTCTCTCCACCACTGCTGGCTAGACCTGCTGAGTTTCTTCAGTGTTTTCCTTGTTTTGTGTCAGATTTCCAATAGCAACAGTATTTTACTTTTACTTTCGGGTTTTTTTCTTTATTTTATAGAAGTCAGCTGAACTCCTTGTACTCAGATTAAATTAATCAATAACTTCTATAATCTTCTGGAAGGCAATAATGAAAGTGTTTACATCAGCCAAAGAACAAGACACTGTAAAGTGGTTTTCATAAACATTTTTGGTGTGCACATCACAACATTATGATCTAATATGCCCCAATATTTTAGTCTTTTTTACATCATGATCAGACTTCCCAAATTCTTCAGCAGCATAACTCTGTGACTTTATCAGTTAGTGTTATTCAAAACCCAAATTTCACAGATTTCCCTGCTCACAGTTGCATATAGAGGAATTAAAAAGTAATGGAGCAATATATAATTGTGACACACGGCTAGATATGGTGGTGACTGATCTCCATGGCACGCTTCTTTGGCTGTGAGTCAATACAAGCATTCACCCGGTTTTGAGTGCTCTAAAACCAAATTACATCATTTCTGGAAATGATATTGAGAGAAAGAACAACAAAAACTCTTCCTTTGAATGTTCTAACCTATTCAGACTTAATTTACACGGAGGGGATTTGCAGCAGAAACTGAGTTAGATTGTCAAGTGCAAGGTTCCCTTGTTGAAGCACAAGCAATAATGCCTCCTGCCACTCAAAACAATCACATGGATCAAATGGAAAGAGTTTAATTCAGAGTCTGGTCTAATGAAGTAAATCAAAGTACAATCCTCAAACATCTTTTTGTCAGAGTTTTTTTTTCAATACACATCTTTAGTTTGACCATAGTTAGATCCAATTTTAATTACCAATAGATAATTGCTGTTGTAACATAGCCAGAAAATATGTGCTCTTATGGTAGATATGGCACCCTTAATAAATGCTTATTTCCAACTCCCAATCGTTTGGAATTCACATTCGTCTTACTTAAGTTTACAGATTATCTTAAAATCATGAATTACATTTGATCAAATTTTAATGCCTGATTTTAAGATAACCTGGTTTTCATAAACTTTTTTGGTGTGCACATTATGATCTAATATGCCCCAATATTTTAGTCCCATGGAGGGGATTTGTGTTGAATTTGAATAAGTCAGTGATAAGACATGAAACCCAATTTACTTGACGAGTGATTCACAACAAAAAAGAAATGCAAAAAGCAACAATAGAAATTAACTTTTTGTAGAAAATAGTTATACAGTTCTGAAGGCGCTGATTATTCATTAAACTCTAGCATTTGACTGGGATACCAAGCCATTTGATAATTTCGCATGAGGTAAACTAAAATTTGATAGAGGATTCTCCGTTGGATTTCACACAGAACTACATCAATTTGTTGCATTCTTTTCTCTAAAGAAAGGTGCAATTTGTGCATGTTGAGGTAAAGCTTGTTAATGCTGGAGGGTACAATAGAATACATTTCTATTTTTGTTAATTGAGGGACAGTATCAATTATGCAAAGGCCAGATACAGCACATTTAAATGTAGAAAATAATCTTGCATTCAACAATTTGTCACCATCAATCACTTGATAGTGCACATGATTATCCTGGTCATGGATGCTGTGTCTAGCAGTTGCTTGCACTGGTCATTACTTTGATAATAAGGACATTCTTTAAGTTTCAGGATCATTTGGTGACCAGAAGAATCCCATCGGAATTGCAATTTCTGACTCCTTCCTTTCCTTTGGTTCTTTTCCAGAGTTGAGCATCCTCTCCAATCCTGGTGTTGAAGTCCCCAAGGAGGATAACTTTATCTTCCTTAGGGACGTTGATGAGTATGGTTAAGGTTCAGGGTTGAGTAGAAGCCTTCTTTGGACTCATCTGTGGCATCAAGAGTTGGGGCATAGGCATTCATGATCATTGTCTGCTGGTTTGTGACAAGTTGTAGATCGACAATCATGAGGCGATCATTGATGCCAGCAGGGAGCTCTGAGAGTCAGATGACGAATTCATTCTTCTTAGCGAATCCGATTCTAAGCATGCTGGGTTGGTTGTCGGGTTTTCTTCCCCAGATAGAAGTGTAAGCACCCTTTCTTCCCTCAGTTGTCCTTTGCCAGCTGTTTCCGTGGATTGCTGTGGTGGAGATGCTTGAGTGTTCCACTAATCAGAGAGTGATGCCGGAAGGAGTTCTCCACACCTGGCAACGCCATCCTGATGGTCAGATCAGAGGGGAAGAACCAGACAAAGCACTATCTAAAACACGTCTCAGCAGCAATTGAGGTGGGAGATATTTGTGTGAATCAACGATGCAACCTTGCTCTTTGTATACCTTTTCTGCAGCTGTAACGTTGAGTTCTTTGCTCTGATCTATTACCCTGTTGCACTTTGTATGGCATGCTCTGAGTGTGCAGCATGCATAACAAAACATTTCACTTTTCACTTAAGTAATGTGACAATAATAAATCAAATCAAATCAAAATATTCAATGTTCATGGTTCCTTACAACTGAAACTGGATTTACTTTCTGTCAAAGGCCATGTATCTGCTGATGTGCAACAACATTCCCGTGCTATAAGATGTCCTGCACGTGGCATCAACCTCAATGAATTCAACCCTGCTGTACACAACACAAGCCCATGATGGTTAATGAGTGAGGATCGGGCCAGGGTTGTACACTTTGGAAGTCCCTGGCTTCAGACTGGCAGATAGGTGGGTAGAGTTTGACTCAGTCATTTCACTCTTGGAATTGGAGCAGCAGAGCATTTTTACAGCTTTCTTCATGACTGAACAGCTCTCTTTGGAATCCACTCTGCTCACCCTGCACAGGAAAGGGGCTAGAAAAGGCACCCTAAAAATAGTCTGTTCCATTAGCACCCTGCCTGGAAAACCACATCCAGTGGACTCAACTACTTGCATCTGAAAACCCAAGTGAAACTCAATCTCGGAACCTGGAAAGTATGAATCCATGTGGATAATGAGCAAAACAATCATCCAGAACAAAGACCTGCCCTTGTCACCCTGGTCTCAGGCACTTCATTCAATTAAATGATTTACCTTAACTAAAGTCTCAGGTGATCATTTTTCCATTGTATTATAATGAACTCTGCATGCTGTGTAGTGGTCATTATGATGAAAATTATTTGAGAAATTAGTTTAGAATATTGCAAGCTTGCCTTGTTTATAGCCAAAAACAAACAGAGGTGAGACTTTCAACTTGCCTGGATCTGAATACTGGTTTCAAAGGTGTCATTTTGTTTTCATTAAGTATAGTTCAAAACAAAACTTCTACATTTCTTTCCCTCTACATGGGTCAGACCTGACATCTGTTCCCAAGCCTATTTTTCACTTCATTAACTTTAAAGTTATAGCTGGGATCCACTGGCAAATTGTTTCACTTGCAAACCTAAAATCAAGAACTCATCATCTGAGTAATTGCGGACACAAATCTCTCACGTTCTGGTTTCCTGAAACCCAATCAGTTGGAACAGTGAGATTTGCATAACTGAAAAACTTGTGAATGGAAAATCCTTTGGCTCGCAATGTCACATAGTTCTTGACGGGTGGAGCTCTATAAAGACAATGGAGAACACCTATCAGAAATCAGTGGAGTTACAAAGGACAGGGACTTCATTATTTTAAAACCATTTAACAGTGTACCACATTCACCGACTTACCAATGTTTTGTCAAGATTAAGTGCTATACTGCTGTGCATACAGTGCTCACTGTCACTTCAATCTCATTGGCCACAATGTCAGAGGATTGGACATTTCGATCGTACATGGGATTTTCAAAAGTTGCTCGACCGTTTGTATTTTCATGGCCTGCAAAACCATTGAATGGTACTTTTGGCCTTTTCCTGAAAGAAACACAGAACACTGTCAATCCCAATCCTTTTACAGAATTGAGGCCAACTCCTCAGCTTCGTACCAAGAGTTATAGCTACAAGCACTTCCCACTCACTCCTGCTAAACAGGACTCCAACAGATACAGAACTGATCAATGGACTGATCAGGATTTTACAGCATTTCTGTGAAATTTCTGCAACTGTGCTTGAAATGCAGGAGCAATGGTAAAATACATCTTAAAATGAATCAAACCATTTTCTCTTGATTCTCATAGACTATTACTCAAAACTATTTCCACTGTATATCATTCACATCATCCAAATACTCAAACATGTTTAGATGTGGCTAATATGGCCATCTATTAGCAAATGCATCAGGCCAGGTAAGGATAGCAGACTCCCTTCTGTAAACAACTTTTGTGAATCAGATGGGGTTTTATAACAAGTGATAATGGCTTTGACGAGCTTTTCATTCCAGATTTATTAATCAATTTATATTAAATTTAATGTTAATTGAATTTAAATTCTAGCAGGGCCACTGTGATGGGATTTGAACCTGTATCCCCAGTGCATTAGTCTGGGCCTTATTGGCTTACTAGTCAATTTACATTACCATTACACCATCACCTCCCTTAAATCTACCAGTCTGCTCCTGAAGGGAGTGCTAAAGTCCTGCTATTTCTCACATAAAAATATGAAAGCAGAAGTGGATAAAGTGGTCAAGATGGCATATGGTGCTTGCCTTAATCAGGCGGGGCAAAGTGTATTAAAATTGGCAAGTCATATTGCAGCCGAAGAGAACTTCAGTCAGGTCATGTTTGGAATTTATGTACAGTTCTGGTTGCCACATTATCAGAATGATGTGGAGGTTTTGGAGACAGTACAGAAATGGTTTACCAGAAGATTGCCTGGTTTGGAGTGCATTAACGATTGGACAAACTTGGTTTGTTTTCACTTGAACATAAAAGGATGAGGGCTGACCTGTAGAAGTTTACAAAATTATGAGAGTCATGGATAGAATGGATAGTCAGAGTCTTTATCCTTGGATATAAATGTTAATTTCTTGGGCACAAACATTTAAGGCAGAAGGGGGTAAGTTGAAAGGAGATGGAGAGACACATTTTTATACAAATAGTGGTAGCAGAAAGAGAAGGTAGTGGAAGTGGATACAATAGGAATGTTTAAGATTATGAATAGGCATCATGTATCGGCACAGATATGGTGGGCTTAAGGACCTGTTCTAGTACTGTACTATCCTCTGTTCACAAAGATAAATAAACACATTTCAGAAATTACCAAATCTGTCAGGATGTTTGAATAGGAAGACACTATTTGAAAATGTGTTACATTTACTACAAAACATCCACCAGAGGTAGATTTGGCTGTCAATTTCTATCAGGTCTGCTCACATCTAAAATTACATTGAATAAGAAAATCAGTCTTAAGGTTAACTTGTTCTGTGGGCCAAAGCTGGCAGATAAACTGATTGTGCACTGAACTGTAGCCATTTTGTGTAGGATAGCTCAAGTTAAATTTTGTGCACGCTGTTATAATTGCTACCAGAAGTGAACAGCGTTAACTCATTTCAATGTACAAACAGCGTGTGATAGTGCTTCTGTCTATTAATGGCCATTTGAAGGGTAGCTCCAACATTCAACTAAAAATACCTGCTCAGATTGATATTACAGCAGCAAAAGAAATAGGAAAGCACCTGAACAGAACCAACATTTGGGAGAGTAGGGAATTTAATGTGTAAGATAATGGAAACTAAATAAAATCCAATGCTGTTCAGGTGGGAAAGCACCCTGTATGCTGGGAGCACCTCTTGTGGGTCACTAGTGCTATTGTTGCCACTGACCTCACAGCTATGTCTTTTTTTTAAAACTGCCTACTTTTGTTCCCAGGCATGCCCAGCACATAGGAACATAGGATTTAGGAGCAGGGTTAGGGCATTTGGCCCATTGAGCCTGTTCTGCAATTCAATAAGATCATGGCTGATCCAAGTGTTGCCCCTACCTCACTTTGCTGGTCCCATAACTCTCATCTCCCTCCTCTATCAATAATTCCACTCACACAGCCTTGAATAAACTCAATGACCCAGCTCCCCTGCTTGCTGGGTGAAAGAGGAATCTCATTGAGAGATCGCCACATCAAAATGAAGACTTTTTTTTACATTGTGTCTACTAGTTCTAGTTGCCCCACGAGAGGAAACACCCAGTATCCACCACGTCAACTCACCTCAAGGTTTTCTATATTTCAATAAGATCAGCTCTCATTCTTCTCATACCCAATGGATCTAAGTTTAAACTATTCAACCTTCTACCGTAAAATAAATCCAATAAAAATAACAATCCAGGGCTAAGTAAATTTTCAGATAAGTGGGACAAGATGCCAGAAAAGGGTGGTGGAGGAGGAGGGGATGAAGAACTCTCAACAGGATGTCATATCCACCCAGGAGGTTCAGGGAGCTATTCTCCCACCTGGACCTCAGTGATTGACAAAGTATCTGACTCCTGTGCTTCGGTAATGAGGATCTCAATGAAATCTTCTACTTGCTGCAGCTACAAACTAGGTGGATCGGCCATGCTAAATTGCCCGTTGTGTCCAGGAATGTGCAGGTTAGGTGGATTAGCCATGGGAATTGCAGAGTTACAGAGATAGGGTAAGGAAGTGGATCTGGGTGGATTGCTCTTCGGAGAATCAGTGTGGACTCGATGGCTTGCTTCCACACTGTACAGATTCTATGATTCAATGATCCAAGCACAATCTCACAATAAGGCAAGACTGGCATTGCCAGTGGCTGTGAACGTGATCATCATGGTGAACCTTCAGGGTGGAGCTGGAGATATTTGCAACATCCCACACTTTGTTGTCAACTTAGGCTCTCAATTCAAAGGGTGCTAACCAAACAAAGAAAGGTACAGCATAGGATCAGGCCCTTAGGCCCATCAAGCCTGCACCAACACATGATGCCTTTCTAAACTAAAAGCCTTACGCGATTGGTATCCCTCGTTTTCTGCCCATTCATGTATCTGTCAAGACGCATCTTGAATGTTCCAACTTGTAAAGCAGTGAGCCGACCTTGGTTTGACAGAACCTGAGTTTCCACACTGTGGTTAAGGTACCTTCAGCTTGTGCTGTCATGGAAACTGAGATAACAGTCTTCAGGTGTCACATCACAGCTAAGTGGACAATTTTGTTGATGGAGTGGTCACCAGGTCCATGTGGGAAAAGATGAGTTCCAAACTCTGCACAAAGGTCTGTGCAGGGTTGGTACAGGACTCCTCCATGCACGAATGTAGATATTCCAGCCAACACCTGAAGCACTAGCCTTTTTTTATATAGCTACACAAACAGGTGGCTGGAAGAACACAGCAAGCCAGGCAGCATCTGGAGGAAAGGAGAAGTCAACGTTTTGGTATTACCTTTTTTCAGGACTCCTGTTTGTCTACCTTGGATTCAAGCATCTGCAGTTTTTTTTTGTTGCTAGCCTTCTTGTATAGCCTGCTTTATTGAAGTGCTCGGAGTCCTGTATAACAGAATGCACACACAGCCTTTCCTCGCTCTGCACTGGCACCTGTGCTGCTGTTGTTCCCTGTCCTGTCAGCAGGTCACCAATACCCAGTGTATCACCCTATGATGTCTAACTTCCAAATTATCATCAAATTGTACACAGTGTGACAACCTGAGCTGGTGGCTGCATGTGAAGTTTTGAGTAGCTGTATTCTTGCACTTTCATCACAGACTGGCCAGGTTACACCTCTTGGTTACTGTTACTGTGAGAGTGAAAGCTGTAAACATTGAACTTTCATCATTTCCTTTCAATGCCCCTGACATTCATCAAATAGAAAAGGTGTCAAAAAGGACAAGATTTTCTGAATTGGCAGCAGTGATCAGTCGACAAACTCAGGTTGTGGCTCACCATGCCTGTTTGACAGTGTGACAGAACTGATCATCCTGTGTTTGCGTCAAAGAGTTATTGAGTTGTACAGCATGGAAATAGATCCTTCGTTCCAACTTATCCGTGCTAACCAGACATCCCAATCTAGTTCCATTTGCCAGCATTTGGCCCATATCCCTCCAAACCTTTCCTATTCGTATACCCATCCAGATGCCTTTTAAATATTGTAATTGTACCCTGCTCCACCACTTCCTCTGGCAGCTCATTCTGTACATGCACCACATTCTGTGCGAAAAAGTTACCCCTCAGGTCCTTTTTAAATCTTTCCCCTCCCACCTTAAACCATGTCCTTCAGTTTTTTTCCAGGAACCTACCATCCTGTGTAGAAAAAAACTTGCCTCGCATATCTCCTTTAAACTTTCCACCTCTCACCTTAAACCTATGCCCCCTAGAATTTGACATTTCGACCCTCGGAAAAAGACTTTGACTATCCATAATAGAGATAGTAGGAACTGCTGATGCTGGAGTCTGAGATAACAAGGTGTGGAGCTGGATGAACACAGCAGGCCAGGCAGCATCAGAGGAGCAGGAAGGCTGACATTTTGGGTCTGGTCCCTTCTTCAGAAATGGGGGAGGGGAAGGGGGCTCTGAAATAAATAGAGAGAGGGGGAGGCGATGATAGAAGGTGGATAGAGGAGCAGATAGGTGGAGAGAAGACGGACAGGTCAAGGAGGCAGGGACGAGATAGGCTGGTCTTGGGATGAGGTCAGGGTTGGGGAGATTTTGAAGCTTGTGAAGTCCACATTGAGACCATTAGGCTGCAGGGTTCCTAAGCAGAATATGAGATGCTGTTCCTCCAGCCTTCAGGTAGCATCGTTGTGGCACTGGAGGAAGCTCGGGATGGACATGTCATCCAAGGAGTGGGAGGGGGAGTTGAAGTGGTTCGCGACTGGGAGGTGTTGTCGTTTGTCACGAACCCATTTGACTATCCATGTCTTTCACAATTTTAAAGACTCGTGGTGCAATCATTTTGGGTGATGGGGCTGTCATGATTGAACAGTTATTAACGTGGGCGAATTGTCAGCTGTAAACTGTGACACTTGCTGTAGTACTCAGCATGTGTGGTTAAGGAAAACATATGATTCTTTGGTACAAGTCCTGACACATAGAGACTGTTGGTGAGTGAGTGATAGGGATATAGTATGTTGAACATCATGTTCAGTTGTTGGTCCACCTGGTGGAATATGGCATTTGATGTTGTGTTCGCTGATCTCGATCACTTGTGGGAGATCACTGAACTCTCTGCATTATTGTATTCAGTGAAATCAGGGCCTTAGAGCTTGGCTGCAGACACTGAGTGCCACAAAGCACTGGTCCCAGTGCCTTCTGACACTTTGTCTGAGTTAAGGGATAGGGGAGGGGTGGAATTGGCTCCCTGTAGATAGAACATGTCACCTCTTATTCACAGCTCTCCAGTGTCAGAAAATTTTGGAATCATCTCTCCACTGTTGGGCTGGATGTTCTGAGAAGTGGCAATCACATGCCATTTCACTTCTTTAATGTAATGATAGAAACTCTGCATTTCAGACAGGAGATTTTGATTCGGGCTCTTTCAGAAATATGTGGCACACTCTTATTGTGACAACTCCTTCACCTAAGGTCCAGTGTTACAGACAGCCACTTTGACTGATTCTGTGAAACGGTAAGCACTTAACGCAACTGTTGAAGTTTGGATGCCGGAATGTGGAGTGCCAGGCCACAAATTGGCAATGGAGTATTTAGTATAGGTCCAGGTGGGTGGGGGTTAGTGTCGAGTCCTGGGGGAAGGGCAGGTTGGGGGCTGCAGGGTTGGAGGTGAGGGAGGTTCGAGTTTTGCACAAGGGGATGGCAGATCAGGTCTTGGCGGGAGAGGGGAAGTGGGTGATTTTCAGGACCCAGGGAGGTAGGGGTCGGTGCATATGTGTGTGCGTATGCGTTGTGTGGTCTTGTGTTGTGTTATGTGTGTGTTTGGTAACTTGGGATGTCAGTTCAATAGTTACTCAGGAGTTAAACTAATTACTTAATATTCTGACTTTTCCTCAGTAGTTCTTAACTGGAGCAAAACCTTCTGAATTCTCTGAAATGAATAGCTATTTTCAGAGGGTTCCAGGTGTAGGGGAATAACCCAGCAGAATCTTCAATTTCCCAGGCAAATCCCTCAGAGTTGCCATTTTGGAATTTACACAGAGCCCCTAGGCACAGCTCCCAACAATGCTGCAGAAATGATTATCCAGCTTTTGGAAAATCCAGACCAGTCAGAATCAACGGCAGATTGACTTCCAGCATCTGTTCCAGCCCCCATGTATTTTCCTTTTAGGTGGAACCTAACGGTTTCAAGGAGTGGAGGCTAGCTATCACTGCAGCAAGTCTTTCATGATTTTGAAGTTGCTTTGAGACTGTAGCCACTCGATAGTGCAGTCAGCATACTAAGTGGCAAGCAGAAGGAATCCGATGTGTTGTGCATATTGGGAATAAAATGCATGCACGAGCCAGCACTGTGACCTACCCCCAACCTCGCCTGCTTCTTGGAGGGAGCAGAGAGTGCTACAAAATGTCACCCCTGTTACGCAAATCTTTAAATAAAACAGATGACCTGACATTTCAAATGCTTTTGCTGATGAAAACTGGTGCTGGAATAAACATCTGTCAACATCTTTTTCGCAAGCTAGCTCAGGTCAGATACAGCATGTTCACAACCACTGTCGAGCATCTTATTCCCCTCAACCTTAGATTATCTTATAAAAATTCTTTCAGGGGCCGTGCACATTGCTGGCAAGATGTTGCCCATTGCTCGTTGCAAAAGTGTGGCATTTTGATTCCCACATCTGTCACTCTCATTTCCCCAAATAGGATAATATATTCAGTAGAAACACTGACAACTTGCAATGCTTTTCCTGAGACCTCGGAACTCCAGGCACTTGAACAGGTGCTGCAAAATCATAGAATCCCTACAGTGTGGAAGCAGGCCAAACAGCATCCCACTCAGGCCTACCCCCCTTCCCTATCCCTGTAACCCTGCATTTGCCATGGCTAATCCACCTAGCCTGAACATCCCTGGACACTATGGGCAATTTAGCATGGCCAATCCACCTAATCTGCACATTTTTAGACAGTGGGAAGAAACCAGAGCACCTGGAGGAATCCTATGCAGACACGGGGAGAATGTGCAAACTCCACACAGACAGTTGCCTGAGGCTGGAATCAAACCCATGTCCCTGGTGGTATGAGGCAGCTGTGCCAGCGACTGAGTCACCATGATGCATAAGCTGTTGGTCTCTATTTCAAAAGAAAAGGCAGTCGCAATTTCTCCTCAGGTGTACAGAATAGTGATGGGTATTACCAAGTCTGAGTGTATTTGCCCATGAGAGAAAAATCTGACGTGGAAAGAATTTGTTAATTGACTTTACAACTCACTCAGCACTTATCATAACAATAGTATTGGGAGAGACTCAGGACATCATCTATTTACACCTCCCAGAAACATGTATAAGGAGATCTGAAAAAGGGCAAAGATACATTTAAATAACATTAGCAAGATCAAAGACTGAACAAAGTGATACAAATTACCATTCTGTAGAATATAACATAGAATAACTGGGCTGAACACACTTTAAGGAATACAGCAAAGATCAGCAGTTCTTCAATACTGCCTCAGGTACTCAGCGCTGAGGAAACAACTCCATTACTGCTAAGCAGCCAAATATCATGCTACGAGAAATACAACCGGGTATCAATATGACAGCTACCCCGAATTCACGAGTCTGAATGCTTATGTGGTTAGAATGAAAATTGGGACAAACCTGGTCGAACTGCAGCACTTGGCTGACCCGCCCCTGCCAGTGCAGCACTCACCTGTGTTTGTAGAGATACAGTATAAATCCTGCTGTTATCAGGGCAAAGAAAGGCACGAGGATGGCAACAGCTACTGAGCTGCTGCTAGTGCTAAGGTGATGCCCTATCGAATCCGTTCCAGCTTCCAGCGTGTGCAGATCTGAATGAGAGAAAAAGAAACAATTGACATGTTCAAGAATGGAGCTTAAAATACAACTGCAGAAAGAAACCATGAAGTTAGAGAGCATACTTCCATTCAGCAAACTGAGGTTTGCGTGAACAGCAACTTCACTTTGCTTCCTGATATGTGTTGATATTCTTTGAAGTTTACTGGAGTAATATCCAATGTCTCATTGATGATAGAGCTCCTCATAAATTCTATAGAACAGCATTTTTTGACAAATCCCCTTATTATTGCTTGAGCTCATATTCCATAATAACATGATAAATCTCCAGATTTCAAGCACAAAGTAACAGTTTCCTGTGGAGCCTCAAAAGGTCAGGTCACAAGCTGCTTACTCTCCTGTATATTTCTGACACGTGCGGTGGAATTCATTCAGTCCTGGCTCCTACCATCATGCATATTGTAAGAGAACATCTTGTGAACGTACTTCAGTAACTGTGTTATAATGGGCAATTCATAGAAATTGCTGAAAGTTGCAATGTAGAAATTGTAGACCTTTTGTTGCAGTACATTTTCTGCATTTTTCACTTGACTTTTGAAAAAAGTGGCAAAGCACTCACTGTTTTTTCTGTGTAAATTGTACAACTTCAGGCAAACGATAAGGTGCTGTCATGTGTGAATATCTATAAATTACTAGTTGAGTTGCCTTGTTCCATATCTCTCTCTTAGCCTCTCTGTTTTTAAAGGAACTTGATGCATTTTCACATTAAACGCAAAATGGAAAGTTAGGGCATGTCAATAGGAGCCTCAGCACCCTTTATAATCTTGTGATAAGTGTTAATGGTGTAAATCAATCTTGCTAGCATAAAACATGATTCATTACAAATGTAGAGTCCTAGTTCTTAAGATGTTATTTCTTTTTGGGAGATTTCCAAAGTGAAAAAAATGAATTTTTCTTCTCCTTTCTGTCTTAAAGTCCCACCATCCATTTCTTCCTTTTAAACAGGATTTAACATTAACCAAACTATGTCATTGTAATGACACAGAAATAGACGACTCAGTCCAACACCATCTATCCCCACTTTCTCTTGTATGCTTTACCAGCTTCCCTTTAAATGCTTTGGTACTTTTGGCTTTAACTACTGGCTGTGAGAGTGAGTTCTGAACTCTACGGGTAACAAAGTTTCTTCTGAATTTCCTATTTCATTTCTATTAGATTGATGGCCTCTGCCTTTACTCTTTCCTGTAAAAGAAAGATTGGCATGGGAGAAATGGGTTCAAACTCACAGACATTGGCACAAGTACTGGGGAAGGAGGGAGCTGTTCCAATGGGACAGCTTCCATGCTGAATCATGCTGGGACCAGAGTCCTGATGAATCACATAACTAGGGCTGTAGCAGAGCTTTAAAAAGCCATCAGATGAGCACAGTGCTAAAGCCAAAGCCCAGCACAGATTTGCTGACAGCCTCCTCAGGGAAACAAGAGAGCTATTGATGCCATCATTAATTCCTTTTCTTATGAAGCGGCAGGAATCACAAATCAATGGTGTGGTCACAGGCCATCTATTTAGGTGTGGCATGGTGGCTCAGTGGTTACCACTGCTACCTCACAGTGCTATAGACCCAGGTTCAATTCCACCATCGGGTGACTGTCTGTGTGGAGTTTGCACATTCTCCCCGTGTCTGCATGGGTTCTCTCTGTGTGCTCCAGTTTCCTCCCACAGTCCAAAGATATGCAGGCTAGGTGGATTGGCCATGCTAAATTGCCCCATAGTGTTCAGGGATGTGTAGATTAGGTGTGTTATAGGGGGATGGGTCTGGGTGGGATGCTCTGAGGGTTGGTGTGAACTCATTGGGCCAAAGGGCCTGTTTCGACACTGTAGGGATCTATGATCTATGAAGAGCATTCCCCTTCCATAATGATGGTCAAACAGCTTTTCCTTGTTTTTATATTTCCATATGACTTTAGGAGAGAATGGTCCACATGGGAGGCAGGTTAAGAAAGGATATAAGGCATTTGGCAATTTGGATCCAAAACTGGCTTCGTGGCAAGAAGCAGGAGGTGATGGTCAAAGGTTGTTTTTCTGAATGGAATGCTGTGTCCAATGGTGTACGACAGAGACTGATGCTGTGTCTCTTGCTGCTGGCCGTGCACATTAATGATCCAGATATGAATGTAGGAGGTTTGATCAGTAAATTCAAGGATGACACAAAAATTATTGGTGTAAAAATTAGTGACGAGGAAAGCCTTAGACTACAGGATGATACCAACAGGTCGGTTAGAGGGCTAGACTAATGGCAAATTGAACTTAATGTTGAAATGAGTGAGGTGATGCAAGGGAGTACAAATTGAATGGCAGTACCTTAGGAAGCGCAAAGGAGCTTCAACTTAGTTTTAGAAGTATTTGACATTGTAAAGATTGATTAAGTTAAAGGGGTAAGACATGGTAGGAGAGCTCCAAATAGTTGTCTCCTCCTCTTGCTCAAGAAGCCTGAGTTTTGGAGTTGGAGTGGCAATTTGGGGACACTGTGGAGGTTTCACGAGGCGGAGGGTATTGTGGATAGCACATATAGACAGGCAGTCACACCGCTGACTCAGACTCCACAGGCAGGAGGTCTAAGCAGGCAGTGCAGGAATCTCCTGTGGCTATTCCCCAGCAAAACAGGTACACCATTCTGGATACTGTTTAGGGGAATGGCCTCTTAGGGGATTACAGCAGCAACCAAATGCATTGCACCATAGTTGGCCCTGCTGCAGAGGGAGGGAGAAATAGGGATAGAAATGCTATAGTTAGAGGGCATTCAATCATAAGGGGAATAGTAGGCACTTCTGTGGCCGCAAATGAGAGTCCAGGATGGTGTGTTGTGTCCCTGGTGCGAGGGTCCTGGATGTCTTGGAGCATTTGCAGGACATTCTGGAGGGGAAAGGCGAACAGTCAGTGGTCATGGTACATGTTGATACTATCTACATAGGTTAAAAAAAAGGGATGAGGTCCTTAAAGCAGAATATAGACAATTAGGAAGAAAGTAGAAATGTAGAACTTCAAAAAGTATCTATCTCAGGTTTACTACCAGTGCCACGAGCTAGTCAGAGTAGAAACAGCAGAATATATGGGACAAACGCATGGCTGAAAAGATGGTGTGAGGGGAGGGTTTCAGATTTGTTGGGCATTGGGATCAGTTCTAGGGGAGGTGGGACCTGTACAAACTGGACGATTACACCTGGGAACGGAACTGATGTCCTTGCAGGGAGTACTTAGTAGAGTGGTTAGGGAAGGTTTAAACTAGAGTGGCAGGGGGATGGGAACCAGAGGAGTAGGGCAGTAGATGCAAAAATTGAGGGAGAGGTAGAAACCAAGGCAAACGTTACTAAGAACAAGAACAGGCAGGGAAACACTGCTGAAAAGAACAAGGGAGGTGATCTGAAAAGCATTTGTTTCAATGCAAGAAGTGTGATAGGCAACGTAGATGAACTTAGAGCTTTGGTTAGTACTTGGAACTATGGCATTATTGTGATTACAGACACTTCCTGAAAGGGGGACAAGACTGGCACCTGAATGTCCCAGGATTTAGATGTTTCAGTGTGATAGAAAGGGATGTAAAAGGGGTGGGAGAGTTGCATTACTGGTAAGTGAGTATCTCACAGCTGTACTTAGAGAGGCTACATCAGAGGACATGTGCAGCAAGGCCATTTGGGTAGAACTCAGGAATAGGAAAGGTGAAATCACAATGGTGGGGATACACTACAAGCCTCCCAACAGCCAGTGGGAGAGAGAGGAGAGAATATGTAGACAAATTTTGGAAAGATGTAAAAACAGCAGGGTTATTGTACTGCAAAACCTGTCCATATACCACCTCCCTCACCTCCATTCAGGGCCATAAACTGCCCTTCCAAGTGAGACAGAGCTTCATCTGCATCTGGTCCAACCCTGCCTATTACATCCAGAGCTCCCGATGTGGTCTTCTCTACATCGGTGAGACCAAGCGTAGACTATGTGACCATTTCACCTTTGCATGCCCCATAATGGCCAACCTAACCTCCCGGTCACTGCCTATTTCAACTCCCCGCCCCGCTCCCCCTCAGACATGTCCGTTCTTGGCCTCCTTCAGTGTCGCAGTGACTCAGAACACAAATTTGAAGAACCACACCTTATATTCTGCCTGGGCACCCCACAGCCTGGAGGACTCAACATTGAGTTCTCCAATTTCAAATAACCTTCCCACCCATCCCCTGCCTCCCCTTCCAGCCCCACCTCCTCTCTTCCATTCCACCTTCTGACCCTCCCTTCCAGCCATCAACCGGATTTATCCCTCCCGTCGACCAACCAGGTCGTACCTACCACCAGTGTCCACCTATCACCAACATTCTGCCTCCACCTCTCCCTCCTGCTTTATCTGCAGCTCCCCCTACACCCACAACCAGTCCTGAATAAAGGTAATACCCGAAACGTTGGCTTCTCCTTTCCTCCAGATGCTGCCTGGCCTGCTGTGTTCTTCCAGCCTCCTGTTTGTCTACCGAAGGTTGTTGTGGTAGGTGATTTTAACATCGCCTATATTGACTGGGACTCACTTTGTGCTAGGGGCTTGAATGGGGTGGAATTTGTAAGGACAATTCAGGCGGACTTCTTGACACAATATGTAAACAGTCCAACCAGGGAAAGGTTATACTGTTATAATGGTTTTGGAAAATGAACCTGGCCAGCTGAGTGAAGTTTCAATGGGGGAGCATTTTGGGAGCAGCGAACAGAATACTGTGAGTTTTAAGATACTCATAGATAGGGATAACCGTAGTCCTTGGATGGAGGTGCTAAACTGGGGGAAGGCGAACTACAACAATATTAGGCAAGAGCTGGAGAATTTTCATTGGAGATGGCTGTTTGAGGGTAAATCCACATTGGACATGTCGGAGTATTTCAAACAGCAGTTGATTAGAGTTCAGAAGTAGCATGTTCCTGTGAGAAAGAAGGATAGGTACGGCAAGTTACGTGAACCTTGGATAACCAGGGATGTTATGACCTTGGTCAGAAGGAAAAAGGAAGCATACGTAAGGTCTAGGAGGATGGGAACTGAAGAAGCCTTTGAAGTATGTAAGGAAAGTGGAAATAACTTTAACAAGGAATTAGAAGGGTTAAAAGGAGTCATGAAAAGTCGTTATGAAACAGAATTAAGGAGAATCTCAAGGCTTTTTAATACATGTATAAAAAGCAAAATGTTAGCCAGGGAAATGGTTGGCCAACTCAAGGACAAAGAAGGCAATATATGTGTGGAGTGAGAAGAGGTATATGAGGTCCTGAACGAATACTTTGTGTCGGTATTCACCAAAGAGAAGGGATTGCTGGAGGATGATCTCAGGGAAAGGAACACTGAATTTCTAAGTCAAGTTGCTGCCAAAAAGGAAGAGGTGTTGTGCATCTTACAAAGTATTAAGGTAGATAAGGTCCTCGGTCCTGATGGAATCTATCCAAGAATACTGAGGGAGGCAAGAGAACAAATTGCTGGAGAATTAACAGACATCTTTGTATCCTGTCTGGCCACAGGCAAGGTCCCAGCGGGCTGAAGAATAACCAATACTGTCTCATTATTTAAGAAGGGTAACGGGGATAATCCTGGAAATTACAGGCCTGTGAGCCTCACATCGGTGGTAGGAAAATTATTGCAAAAGATTCTCAGGGACAAGATCTGTATGCTTTTAGATGCAAATGGACTAATTAGCGATAGACAGCATGGTTTTGTGCTGGTGAGGTCGTGCCTCACTAACTTGATCGAGTTTTTTGAGGAGACGAAGATGATTGACGAGGGAAAAGCTGTTGTTGTCTACTTGGGCTTCAGTAAAGCCTTTGACAAGATCTCTCATGGCAGACTGATACAAAAGGTGACTGGTATCAGGGGTGAGCGGCCGAAATGGACACCTTGTCCAACCCAGTCCAACACCGGCACCTCCACGAAATGGGTACAGACTGGCTTAGTCATAGGAGACAGAGGGTAGCGGTGGAAGGGTGCTTTTTGGATTGGAGGATAGCGATTAGTCGTGTTCCACAGGGATCAGTGCTGGGACCTCTGCTGTTCATGGTCGACATAAATGATTTGGAGGAAAACATGGCTGGTCTAATCAGTAAATTTGCAGATGACACAAAGATTGTTGGAGATGCAGATAGTGAGGAGGATTGTTAGAGGATACAGCAAGATATAAATCAGTTGGAAGTATGGGCAGAAAAATGGCTGATGGAGTTTTATCACAGACAAATGTGAGATGATGCATTTTGGAAGGTTAAGCACAGCTGAAAATTATACAGTAAATGTCAGAACCCTTAGGAGTATTGATATGCAGAGGGATCTGGGTGTTCAGGTTCACAGATCACTGAAGTGACAGCACAGGTAGATAAGGTAGTAAAAGAGGCCTGTGGCATGCTTACCTTCATTGGAAGGGGCATTGAGTATAAGGATAGGCAAGTTATGCTGCAGCTTTATCGAACTTTAGTTAGGCCACACCTGGGATATTGTGTACAATTCTGGTCACCATACTACCAGAAGGATATGGATGCTTTGGCGAGTGTGCAGAAAAGGTTTACCAGGATGTTGCCTGGTATGGGGGATTTTAGTTATGAAGAAAGGTTGGATAGACCGGGTTTGTTTTCACTGGAGTGCAGGAGGTTGAAAGGTGACCTGATAGAAGTTTATAAGATTGTGAATGGTATGGATAGTGTGGAAAGTATGAGGCATTTCCCAGGGTGGAGGGGTCAATTAGTAGGGCAAGTTTAAAAGAGATGTGTGGGGCAGTTTTCCACACAAAGAGTGGTGAGCGCCTGGAACGTGCTGCCAGAGGAGGTGGTGGAAGCAGACACGATTGCAGCATTCAAGAAGCACCTGGAAGAATCCATGAATAGGAAGGGAATAGAGGATATGGATACAGTAAGTGAAGACAGTTTTAGTATGAAGGCCATGTTTCTGTGCTGTATTGTTCTTTAGGTCAGAGGGACATCAGTATGCATTTACATGGGTTTTTGAAAATATCAGGACAGATGGGTAAGGTTAAGAAAGCAAATGGGATATTCGTTTTATAAGTTGAGTCATTGAATACAAGAGCAGGGAAATTATGACAGAGCTGTATAAGATGTGAGTTAGGCCAGAGCTGGAGTACTGTGTGCAGTTCTGGTTGCTACACTACGAGAAGAATGTGATTCTGTAGAGAAAGGGTGAAGAGCAGAATCACCAGGATGTTTGAAACAACAACAGAAACTGCTGGAGAAACTCAGCAGGTCTGGCAGCATCTGTTAACAGAAAGGAAAGCTCATGTTTTAGTCCAGTGACCCGTCTTCAGAACTGCGGACATGATGGGCTGAAGGGCCTCTTTCTATGCTGTAAATCTCTGCTATTATGTTTATGTGACAATGGTGCCTGCATCTTTGAGGGGCTTCACTGCTTCCTATGTGCTTCAGCAACACCTACTCTCCTGATGAGGCAGTCACTCATGGATCCTCTGATTAGTTTTCTCATCCATTCTCTTTTATTGGACAGTGAATTCATACACGGCCCGTTCATTTGTTGCCTCCGAGAAGATTGTTTGGTTGGGCAGAATATAGGCATCATCAGGGACTGGGGGCAGAATACAGGCATTATCAGGGACTGGGGCAGAATACAGGCATTATCAGGGGCTGGGGGCAGAATGCAGGCATCATTAGGGACTGGGGGCAGAATGCAGGCATCATCAGCGACGGGGGGCAGAATGCAGGCATCATCAGGGGCTGGGGGCAGAATGCAGGCATCATTAGGGGCTGGGGAGCAGAATACAGGCATCATCAGGGACTGGGGCAGAATACAGGCATCATCAGGGACTGGGGAGCAGAATACAGCCATCATCAGGGACTGGGGCAGAATACAGGCATCATCAGAGACTGGGGGCAGAAGACAAGCATCATCAGGGTCTGGGGGCAGAATGCAGGCATCATCAGGGACTGGGGGAAGAATACAGGCATCATCAGGGACTGGGGGGCAGAATGCCGGCATCATCAGGGACTGGGGGCAGAATACAGGCATGATCAGGGATTGAGATCAGAATATAGGCACCATCAGGGATTGGGGGCAGAATAAAGGCACGATCATGGACAGGACCTAGAAATGACCCCAGTGCAATATGAGTATCTTCTCAGAGCAGAAGGTTCTGCCTGGTCACTCCTGTTTCATTCTCCACAGATGGTGTTAGACCAGTGAGTATTTTCAGCATTGCCTACCATAAATCAGCCAAGCACATGCACATTACTTACAACAGAAAACCGGCTTGAATCATTCATTTCAGAGATATATGAGCCAATTTTCATGGATAGGTACACGTCACTTCTACATAGTTAAGAACTTGTACAAATCTCTCTGAAATAGCAATGTATAAGCCATAATCAAATTGCATGGGTTCAATAACTTTTTGCAGCCTTAGGCACAGATTAACATGGACAGATGGAGTGCAGTGGGACTGGCAATATAAAGAAAACTGCATGCTAAATGCAACTTACAAGGATTGTAATGATGAAATGTTGTGTTAAAAATCTAGAAAACTTCTGGAATAAATTAAATGGCACTTCAAAGCCTAGCCATGTATGGCAAGACTGAAGCACCTGCGATAAGAGGTGACAACTACAAACAAATAGAAAGAAATGTGTATGTGCAGGCACTTACATTCAACCAAGTGTCAGTGTAGACCAACACCCAGCCTCTTTAATGGCCACTGAATGGAAATGGTTAAGAGGGTGGCTGCCCTCTGGTTCATAGGTCCACACTGCAGCATCCTTTGTAATATGGGGATAGGCTTGAAGCTTCAGCTAACTCATACTGGCACTGCTAGAGCCAACTCAATTCTTCATGTTTGTATCACCAATTCATGACTCTCCATCTGGCTGTTTGTCAACCAAGTGAAAATAATACCCAAAGTCAGAGGCTATGTTGCGAACAAATTGGTAGCTGTGACCAATCAGTCTCTGACGTCAACCTGCCATGTCTTATTTTGTGCTAAACTGTGTAAAACATCTCATGCATACTTCTTGCTGGAGTTACCTACACCTTAATTTCACAAGACAGGTGTTGTCCTAATGGAGGTCTACTTATCTAGAAAGATCAACTTGGTTAATAGAATAGCGGGCCAGATTTTATGATGCCAGCATTTGTCATTAGTTAGATTTGCCCCAGCATCCTTCAGATCAAAGCAATTTTTTACCCATAGATTTTCCAAAAGTGCAAGCAGATAACGGCAGAACAAAGGAAACCAGAATATCGAGGGCTTGGAGGTACAGAGCAACTGAAAAGGCATCTGCTCCATAAAAGAAATTGAAATATTGGAAACTAACTGTCGAAGAAAAAAGGGTGAATTAGCTTGGGTGAATTCAATGTTGAATCAGGTCAGGAAAAGAAATAAAGGAAACAAATTGAACCTAAAGGGATAGAAAAGTGAGACAAAAGGAAAGTAAGAACAAAAAGGACACTTTGAAATGTTCCTGAAAAACAAGGAATGAGACTCCATGCTTTAAAATTATTTTTTGGGACTAAAGTGGTTGATAGGCAGTCATGAGCAAACACTGCATTGCTAAAAGGGTACTTCTGGTCCTAATGATTAGGCTTACTTGTGAGATGTTTAGTTCAAATCTATTCTAGAAATACAACAATTTCATATGATTTAGTGCTTTTCAGTGACTGTGTGAATGGTGAAATGGCATTTTTCATACCTTATGGTTGATCAACACAACTCAGACAGGAGTCTTTTATTGTTACAGAAAAGGATGTATCTGATCTCCTCTCAAGTTGCTGTATAGTTCATGCATGAGGGCCATTCGTTTCACTATTATATTCATAGCAAATTCTGATCCAATATGTCAGGAGCAATGATTAGGTGTGGAATGATAAATGTGAAATAGAAATTATTTACCAAGAATTTTCCAAATAGAAATGGTAGATTTGTCAGGTACCACTTTTAAGAGAGAATAAAGATGTTTTAGAGGCTAGTGCAAAATAGGTGGTAGAGATTTAATAGTCTGCTTTGTATTGCCCTGGTTTCTTTTAAAAGTAAATCAAACAAAGTGTAAAAATAAAACAAAGAACCACAGATGCTGGAGATCAGAAATGAACAAAATCAAAAATTGCTGGAAAAACTCAGCAGGTCTGGCAGCATCAGTGGACGGAATACAAAGTTAAATATTTCAACCTCAGTGACCTTTCTTCGGAACAAGCAGAGTGCAAAACTAGCCACTCATTTGTTGTTATAAATGTAATATCT
Organism: Rhincodon typus; assembly: GCF_021869965.1. NCBI lineage: Eukaryota > Metazoa > Chordata > Chondrichthyes > Orectolobiformes > Rhincodontidae > Rhincodon > Rhincodon typus. The sequence continues at coordinate 29,824,069 of NC_063358.1, forward strand.
GTATCATAATTGACAGAAAGGTCATCAACCTGAAATATTCACTTTCCACAAATACTCCCGATTGCTGAGAATTTCTCGTATTTGGTTTCTTTTTTAATTTCACTTCACAGACTTCTGTTTCATGGAAATGAACATAATTAATTTATACCACAAAGCTTGCATTTCCGATCATATACAGAAATTTTTTTGATGGGCATGTCACTGGGGTTGTAATATATTTTACTTTCTGCATAGAAAAAGAAAATCACCCATTTCCAGTGATTTTCATCTCACTCTATGATGGATTATTCTAGGCTACACCTTACATTGAACAAACTTTGAATTAGGACCTTTCATGACAACTGGCTATTCCAAGATACTTTCTGGCCAATGACATACAATTCAAGTGTAGTCACTGTTGTAATGTGGCAGTTAATTTGTGCCCAGTAAACTCCCACAAACAGCAATGTGATAAGGAACAACTCTGCTGCTTTATTATTGTTCGTGGCTAAGACACCAAGGATAATGCCCTTGATCTTCTCTAAATAATGCCATGTCATCTTTGACATTCACCTGAGAGGTCAGATGCAAGTTTTGGTTAAGCATTTCATCTAAAAAGTGGCATGACTGACAGTGCAGTGTCCTCACTGTATTTCAGCCTCAAGTTTTGTATGGCTGAAGGAAGCCTTCAATTTAGATTCAGAGTCTAAAGATGTGCAGGACGGAAACAAACCCTTCAGACCGAGACATTCATACTGACCTATCCTAAATTAATCTAGTCCCATATGCCAGCATTTGGCACACCTCCCTCTAAACCCTTTCTCTTCATAAATCCATCCAGATGCCATTTAATTATTGTAATTGCACCAGCCTCCACCAATTCCTCTGGCAGTTCATTCCATACATGCAGGTCCCTTTTAAATCTTTTCCCTCTCACCTTAAACCTCTAGTTTTGAACTCCCCTACCCTGGGAGAAAGATTGTGGCTATTCACCCTATCCACGCCCCTCATTATTTTATAACCTCGATAAGGTTACCCCTCAGCCTCTGACGCTCTAGGGAACATAGCTCCAGCCAATTCAACCTCTCTCTATAGTTCAAACCCTCCAACCCTGGCAACATCCCCGTAAATCTTTTCTGAACCCTTTCAAGTTTCACAACATTTTTCACAACATAGCAGGGAGACCAGAATTGAATGCAGTAGTCCAGAAGTGGCATAACTAATGTCCTGTATGGTTGTAACATGACCTCCCAACTCCTATATTCAATACACGGACCAAGCATACCAAATGCCTTCTTCACTACGCAGTCTACCTGCGACTCCACTTTCAATGAACAATGAATCTGCACTCCAAGGTCTCTATATTCGGCAACATTTCCAAGGAGCTTACCATTAAGTGTATAAGTCTTGCCCTGATTTGCCCTACCAAAATGTAGCACCACACATTTATCTATCTATCTATCCATCTGCCACATATCGGTCCATTGGCCATCAGATCAAGGTCCCGTTGTACTCTAAGCTTACCTTCTTCAGTATCCAATGCACCACTAATTTTAGTGTCATCTACAAATTTATTAACTATACCTTCTATACTTCTGGAATTATTCTTACTAAGATACAGATGATGCGTATCTTTACCTGCTGTGGCAATGCTTATTCCTTGGAAAATGAGAAACTAGGATGTTGGTAAAGTGCTATTGAAAGATCCAACCAACATTTATTTCAGCTCACTGATATATGTAAAAATTAGATTTCCAGGCGCATCTGTGTGCGGGCCAACATCAAGCTATACCCTCAGGTCATGTGCTACAATACAGTGATGATAATATCTCTTAACAGAATACTGATATACTAACTGTTGGAGAATATTGGACAAGAGAAAGCTTCTGTCTTAGACAAAATATCATTGCTGATCCGAATCTACAAGTACTGCCCCTGCACTTGGCCCAGTCATTTTTGCAGGAGAGGGGATGAGTCCCATTACACCCTATTCCTGGATCAAGGGTTGAAACATCCAGGGCACTGGATATCAGGTTTGTGGAGCTGGGATTGAAAGTTCAGGCTTCAATTTAAATTGATGCTTAAAGAAGTGGGACTTGAACCAACAACATTGACTCAGAGGTGATAGTGCTCCTTATTGAGGTCTGGCTGACACAAGCGAAACCAATTTGTTCCACATGCAGGTGGTTTTTCTGGATGAAAATGAAAAATAATCACAGCCAAATTAACTTGCTGTTGCTAATTTGATTGCCAAGAATCCTTCGGCACTATCATCTTCAGGGATCTCACAGGTCACTCCTTTGTGAATCAACCTTGACTAGCAGATTTCCTCATTATGCTTCCTTAACTTGTAAATGGACTTCTTCTGAGTAGAAGATTATGATTAGAGATGGCTGCTCACGATAAACCAAGTGAGTTAATCCTATCATTTTTGAAATTGATACTATGGATTACAGGATTATATTGTGGGACACTATCTGTTTCAAAGTCTGTAGGAGTAGTTGACAGAGCAGATCACACAAATTCCCATTGAAGAGATGTATTATTATCACTGTCAGTTCTTCTGCTCTTTGCAATCTATCACATTCCATTTAAGTAAACACTATTGAGGCATTTTTTTTCCCCCTACTTTGAGTTCTTGGCTGGGAGCAGTGCTTTTTGAGAGCACAGATCAACGGTTTGGGCATACATTGTGAGTGATTTTTCTAACCATTTAAAACTAATGGTTGGAGCATCATTTGTGCATGTCTGATATTTCTGACAAATTCCTGGTGATCAAGGATCCCTGTCAGAATAAGAAGTCAGAATATAACCTATTCTGGCCTCAAATTCCTAGAGTTTCTTGTGATTTGCTGTTGTGTTTTTAGCAGGCGATTGGTACGACGGAATAGCATTCAGGGCTGAAATAGATGGTGTGATATTTCCTTCTGCTGAACTTAAGTTGGAAGAATTGAAAACTACTATGGAATTTAAGATCCAATGAAATTATCTCCTGGAGAAAAAAAAAATCTTCATGACAGCTGGCATTGATAAGTCTGTTTCAAAATGTAACATTAGGTAAATTATCCAGAATGATGAAATTTCTTAGTTGAGAAGAAAGAAATTTTACCTATTCTTTGGAGACCGAACTGTCCAAAGTCTTTGCCTTGTACAAATCCTTGGTACACGAATGTGCTGCCTGAAGCCTCTGCTGAAACCTGTGAGATAATCAATGAGGTCAACAATCTTGCAAATATCCACTATACACAGGATAACTGGGATAATTGCTGTGAATTCATTTTCGGCAATCAGTCCTCACTGGAGTAGGATTTCCATTTGTCCATCATTTGCACCCCTAATCCAGGCCCACTTTCTAGGGTTCCAAACATTTGTCCATTTCAGGCAATGCCCATGTCACAAATGATGTAACTAAAAGACTCAAATCAGGTCGAGGGCTTGGAAAATTGCTGTGTTGGCCTTTGGCCAATGATAAATAGGTCAATGGCATCATTCAGTGAATCAAAATTAATTCTTTCATGCATGTCAACTGAAAAGACCATTTATATTCTTGCAGATTATGAATTTCACCATATGTACAGTTTGAGGTTTTTTTTGTTTGGTCCTGGGATGTGACTGTCACTGATTGGGTCTGCATTTGTTGCCCATCCTTAATTGCCACTTGATCTGAGTGGCTTGCTCGGGCAGTTTTCAGATGACAGCTATGAATCAGCCACATTGCTATGGGTCTGCAATCAATGTCAATGGATGAACCTAAAATATGTTCATTCCTGGACCATATGTACATGTGGGATAAGTATTCTATGGAGTACTTAGGACTAACTAGGAATGGCTGAGAAATGTTGGTCTTTCTTGCAATGATTAGTCATAAAAACAGTAATAAAAATAACCCCCTCAAACCATTAATGAGTCTCAATGGTAGTAAGCATTAAACTGAGAACAGCCTCTGTCCCAAGAACAGTTAATTATATTTCTAGTCCTGACTGTTTCTCTATGATTCCATTAGGTTGTGCTGTTTCCCGGAGATCAACCGAACGAGTGCAAAAAATATACTCATTCGAAGTACATTTTATGTCCCACACAAATCAAAATTCCGTTGTGTTGATTTAAAAGGTATTGCACTGGAAGCTACAATATTCCTGGAATTGTTGTTATGCTAATATAGAGCATCAATAGAGTCTACTGAGGTAACTTTATTTGAAAACACGTTCATACTGTGGGTTATATCTTCTCATGAGGTTGTATGAGCAGGGTGATATCATGTGACATCACATCACTTCTTGTTATGGTGTGGAAAGTCTGATTAACATATTGCACAACTCGAATTAACCCCTTATGCTATAGAAGCTGACTATTCCCACAAAGCTGAATGCATCTTTAGATCAATCAATCAGTATGGTATGTTTTGCTAATTGTGTCCATTTACTAGCCTTTAAGAGCATACTTATACTTAAACATTTGTTGTAGGCATGTGTACATGAACAGGTATATTTAAAGCTTTTTTATAGAATGTAATTTTCATGAATCACACTAGCGTGATGGTGCAGGAGGAGGCCATTCAGCCTGTTGTGCCTGCACTAGCTCTTCAAACAAGTATCATTACCTAGTGCCAAACTCCTGCTTTCTCCTCTATACCCTTGCACCATATTTCTATCCAAACAATCATCCAATGATCTTTTGAATGCTTCAATTAAACCTGCTTCCACCATATTGCACAACCTAACTACTTGCTGTGCGAAAATACTTTTTTTCCTCACATTGATTTTTTTTTGCACATCATTTTAAATCTACGCGTTCTTGTTCTTGTTCCCTTATGAGCAGGAACAGCTTCTCCCTGTCTTCTCTATTGAGCCTACTCGTGATTTTAAAAAGACCTCTATCAAATCTACTCTCAGCTTCCTGCTCTTTCAAGGAGCACAGTACCAACTTGTTGAATCTATTGTCGTAACTGAAGCTTCTCATTCCTGGAACCATTCCTCTACGGTGTCTCCAGTGCATTCACATCTTTCTCATAATGTGGACACCTTAAAAATGCACACAATACTCCAGCTGCGGTCTAACAAATTTCTTACACAAATTCAACATCAACTCCTAGATCTTGTATTCTATGCATCTATTAATAAAGCTGAGGGCACTGTATATTTTATTATCTATTCTCTCCACCTGTCCTGGCATGTTCAATGATCTGTGTGCATTTATCCCCAGGTCCTACTGTCCCTGCACCCCCTTTAGAATTGTACCACATTTTTACATTGCCTTTCAATGCTCTTCCTTCCAAAGTACATCACCTCACAATTCTCTGTGTTGTAGCTCATCTGCTAACTGTCTGCCCACTCCACCAACTTGTCCATATCTTTCTAGAGTTCTACATTAATCTCCTCACAGTTTAGAATTCTTTGAAGTTTCATGTCATTTGCAAACTTTATAATTGTCCCTAGCACATGAAGATCCAGATATTTAATATTAATCATGAAAAGCTCCAACACAGCCATTGGGGAGCTCTACTACAAACCTTCCTCCAGCCTGAAAAATATTCATTGACCATTACACTGTTTCCTATCACTTAGACAATTTTGCATCTATATTGCTCCTGTTCCTTTTACACTGTGATCAGTAACTTTCCTCTCAGGTTTGTTGTGTGGGACTGTATCAAACACCTTCTGGAAATCCATGCATACCACATCGACATGATTACCCTCAGCGAGCCTTTCTGTTACCTCTTCAAAAAAAAAGTCCAACAAGTCATTTAAACAAAATTACCCCTTTAGAAATCCATACTGACCTTACTTAACTATACCAGGCCTATAGAATCACAGGTGAGCAGCACAAAGCCTGAAGTAAAGCCCAGTGACAGTGCAGTGTTAGAGGGAAACCATGAGACCAGCCCAGCAATCCAGAAGAGGGGAAATACCTGAAGAGGAGCTCAGTTGTGACAAGGAGCAGTAAGTAACAAGTCCTCCCTAGACACCAAACGGAAGTAAGGGAAGCTCATAAAAGGTGTGAGGATACGCACAGTTTAGAATGTGGCTGAACAAAAGAAACAGTCAGTCAGTCAGCCGCAGTGCGTAAAAACATTCCAGTAAATCAAAGGTATTTATGGAAATAGGAAAGAAGTGGGCACTCAAAATCTTCATCTGTAGCAAGTGTATAAAGAAATTGGGCGCAGTTGATGCTATTAAGGAACCCCACTGGTAGCTTCTCAATAGGGGCTTGTAAGTGCAAAGAAAGAGATCATGTTACAGCTGTAGCAGCAGCATAGAAAATTAAACACAGACGCAGCAATGTGCAGGTGTCCGAGCAACAGAGAACACAGAGGGGTGCAAGATGAATTCTGAAATGTGGGTATTATGGATAATTACAAGAAAATTGATTTTAAATTGGATAAAAGGAAGCATGTGTTCTGACTCGTGGAGGTCTATAATATGGTTAAGGAGAAAAAGACTTAGACCATCCCCCATTCAGCTTTGGGGTTGAATTAAAGGGAAGATGTGTGCTACACTTTACTGCAATGGAGGAAATCACAGAAGCTAAGTATGTTATTCCTAAGTAGAACACTTCTTCGATAAACAAAGTTGTGTGCGTCTTTAAATATCCTTCCATTAGCAGATGTCATAGTGATGCCAAACTACATGTTAACAGAACTTGAGTCTGTAAGTTTTCTGCAGAATCTCCTATATTTAATATGGCCTGTTAACATTCTCTCCCGTGACTGTACACTTCGTGTTACTACACAGATAGGACCTTGGTTTAAAATCTCATCAGAAAGATGAGACACCAACACTGCAGCACTGCCTCAGCACTATATTGGATTGAGAGATCTGGACTGGGACTTTATATCAAAATTGTAGGACCCAGAGGTGAGAGTGCTATCCACTGAGGTCCTGCTGATGGTTGTTTTCACACAGAGGACTCTACCATGTTTTTAAAAAATAAGTCACGATTGAGACAGAGACTAAAATATTATTTAAAAGCGATGAATAAACATTTGCAAAGAAAAAAAAAGGCATCTCGTAAGGATATAGGGATGTGTTGGGAAACTAGATTAAAATAAATGACTCTAGTTCAAATTGTATTATTTGCCCAGGTATGATGGAACATAGGATTATAAATCCCAGGATCTATTGCACATAACTTTTTGTTAGATTTTGAACATTTGCTTTCCAAGGGTACCAATAGCAAGAAATGTACACATCCTTTCACATATGCCAACTGAGAAGATCCTTTTTATTCTTAAAAGTTATGAGTTTCACCAGATGTACAGTTTGAGTCCTTGTTTATAATGCATGGAACGCAGGCATCACAGGCTGGACCAGCATTTACTGCTCCCATCTTTAATTGTCCTTTGATCTGAGTGCCCTGTTAGGGCCATTTCAGAGGGCAGTTAAGAGTCAACCACATTACTCTTTATCTGGAATTGGTATCAGTGTGGGAACCTAACATAATCTATTCACTATTGGACCACATACAGATAGAGCATAAGTATGGTATGGATTCTAAACCACAGTTAAAAGCACTGACATTTGGAAAACTTTTGCCCTCATGATTTTATATTGCATGTCTTCCATCCTTGGAATCCTATCATGGTTCCGATAATTGCTGATATTTTCTTAAATATGTGGATCAATTTGACACTGAGCTGCAACATTAAAGTTGTCTGAAATATCTCAAGAGAATTTTGTCCAAAATATTTTCTAACCATATCATCACCAAGCAGCAGAAGTTCAGATTTACTTGATTGATTTTATCAGTATAAACACATTGTAATGTCCTTTATTGATATACTGGATGTCCTATTGAATGGCTCGATAAGAACTTCTACTAGGGGGGTATCAAGCAGATTTAAATGCATTCAGATTTTGGGCCTTAATTAAAGTAACACTGTTATATTCTACGTGTTCAATTTCCCTAGACCATAAGTGCTCCATGGTGTTGATACACAGCACCATTAATTTCCTAAGTGAATGACACTTTGTTATTTTTCTGTCCAACATGTCTCAAGCACTTGAGCTACTTTGCTGTAATATTTAACTGTGACATTTGGAAACTGAAAGATGCAAGACATCCAACACTACTTACATAGCCGTCCAGAGCCAGATTGTCATTCTTAAACTTGTGCACAAACATTTCAACAGGACCACGGATTGTATAGAGTTCAAGAAGAAGGTGATGTTCTTCCTTTTTGTAGAAACCTGACAGATATAAGCATGTCCGCAATTATATGAGAGTCATTTAGTAACTCACTTTATTTTTATTAGGTTCATGTTGAGTAAACATGCAGTGGGATTCATCACACATGCTGGATTTTATACTTAAAAGATAAAGGAAAATGTCTTGGCCCACTGTGTAAAATGGGACTAGGATTTAAAACATTTGGGGTTCTTTGTGAAACAATGATGAAGTGGTTCAAGTTTAGAATACAGGGCCTTGAGATTGTGGAGTTGAAAAGCCAAGGTTGTTAAGTACTTCTACAAGTTTGAGATTGTGAAAAAAATTCAGCTGAAGTAGAAATAAGAATTATTGTACAGAAGATTCTGGACTTTCAGAATCAATGCATATTCTGTGATTCACTTCTCCCTGTTGGGAGTGATGCTGGTGGCAGCACATCTCAATTTGTCAGAACTCACAATTCTACTCAGCTTTATTGGACACTAAAAACCGTAAGTACAGTAAACTTACTGGTGCCTGCCACCCAAAACGGGCTTCCTCCACCTCTCAAATCCCCAACCCTACCCAGGACCTTCCCCACAATGTGCCTGCCGCCATTGGCCATGTGGCCACTGTCGGAGCACCCATGGATGACGTCATATCCGCCGCCGCGGGGTACACCACTTCCGGGACAGCAAACGCCATCGCTGCTGATGCCACCGCCTCCATTTCCGAGGCCAAAAACACAGATACTGAGGACGCACCTGCCGACACCGCTGCTGCCGCCGCCTACCCCCCTCCGCCCACCGCCGATGCAACTCTGCCCACCACCAACGCCAACGTCGCTCCGCCCATCGCCTCCACAGCCAGCAGCTCCAGAGGAGACAGTAGCACTCAGCCCTGCCGGGTCTTCACCATCCCCCCAGACCTCCCCCTTACTGAGGACGAACAGTCAGTCCTCAGTAAAGGGCTCACCTTTGTCCCCCTCCACCCAAACATCGATGAATACCGCTCATGCTTGGATGTTGAACAGATTTTCCCCTGCCTCATCCTCCGTGCTTATTTTTTTAATCGTGAGCTTAACACTCCCTCTACTGACCCCTTCTCCCACCTCCAACACACTCCCTCCTCTTGGACTCTACCCCAAAGCCTCCTAACCCTCCCTCGACCTCTTCATCTCCAATTGCCTTCGTGACATCAATCGCCTCAACCTCTCCACCCCTCTCAGTAAACCTCTCCCCCACAGAACGTGCAGCCCTCCGCTCCCTCCACTCCAATCCCAACATCACCATAAAACCCGTGGACAAGGGAGGCGCAGTTGTAGTGACTTCTATATCACCGAGGCCAGGCGCCAACTCTCCGACACCACCTCCTACCGCCCCCTTGATCATGATCCCACCCCCAACAACCAAACCACCATCTCCCAAACCATCGACAACCGCATCACCTCAGGTGACCTCCTACCCACAGCCACCAACCTCATCGTTCCCCAACCCCGCACCGCCCGCTTCTATCTCCTTCCCAAAATCCACAAACCTGACTGCCCTGGTCAACCCATTGTCTCTGCCTGCTCCTGCCCCACTGAACTTATCGCCACTTATCTTGACTCCATTTTCTCCCCCTTGGTCCAGGAACTCCCTACCTATGTCCATGACACCACCAATGCCCTCCACCTCCTCCAAAACTTCCAATTCCCCAGTCCCCAACACCTCATCTTTACCGTAGGGACGTCCAGTCCCTATACACATGCATTCCCCATGTAGATGGCCTAAAGGCCCTCTGCTTCTTCCTGTCCCGCAGGCCCGACCAGTCCCCCTCCACTGACACCCTCATCCGCTTAGCCGTCCTCACCCTCAACAACTTCTCTTTCAATTCCTCCCACTTCCTACAGACAAAAGGGTTGGTCATGGGTACCCGCATGGCCCCAAGCTATGCCTGCCTCTTTGTAGGTTACGTGGAACAATCCCTCTTCCGTAGCTACACTGGCCCTAAACCCCACCTCTTCCTCCGTTACATTGATGACGGTATCGGCGCCGCCTCGTGCTCCCACAAGGAGCTCGAAGCGTTCATCCACTTCACCAACACCTTCCACCCCAACCTTAAGTTCACCTGGGCCATCTCTGATACCTTTCTCTCCTTCCTGGACCTCTGTTTCCATCTCCGGCAACCACCTGGAAACCGATATCCATTTCAAGCCCACCGACTCCCACAGCTACCTAGAATACACCTCCTCCCACCCACCTTCCTGCAAAAATGCCATCCCCTATTCCCAATTGCTTCGTCTCCGCTGCATCTGCTCCCAGGATGAGGCATTCCACTCCCAAACATCTCAGATGTCCTCGTTTTTCAAGGACTGCAACTTCCCCCCGTCAGTGGTCGAGAACGCCCTCGACCGTGTCTCCCGCATTTCCCACAACTCAGCCCTCACACTCCCTCCCCGCAAAAACAACCAAAACAGAATCCCCCTCGTCCTCACGTACAACCCCACCAATGCATCATCCTCCGACACTTCTGCCATCTTCAATCCGACCCCACCACCAAAGACATTTTTCCCTCCCCACCCTTATCTGCTTTCTGGAGGGACCACTCTCTCCGGAACTCCCTTGTCCACTCCACACTCCCCTCCAGCCCCACCACACCCAGCACTTTTCCCTGCAACCGCAGGAAGTGCTACACCTGCCCCTATACATCCCCCTCACCCCCATCCCAGGCCCCAAGAAGACTTTCCACATCAAGTAGATGTTCACCTGCACATCTGCTAATGTGGTATACTGTATCCGCTGTTCCCGTTGTGGCCTCCTCTACATCGGGGAAACCAAGCGGAGGCTTGGGGACCGCTTTGCAGAACCGCTGTGCTCGGTTCGCACTAAACAACTGCACCTCCCAGTCGCGAACCATTTCAACTCCCCCTCCCATTCCTCAGACGACATGTCCATCCTGGGCCTCCTGCAGTGCCACAATGATGCTACCTGAAGGTTGCAGGAACAGCACCTCATATTCCGCTTGGGAATCCTGCAGCCCAATGGTATCAATGTGGACTTCACAAGCTTCAAAATCTCCCTTCCTCCTACCACATCCCAAAACCAACCCAGCTTGTCCCCGCCTCCCTAACCTGTCCTTCCTCCCACCTATCCCTTCCTCCCACCTCAAGCCCCACCCCCATCTCCTACCTACTAACTTTATCCCACCCCCTTGACCTGTCCATCCTCCCTGGACTGACCTATCTCCTCCCTAACTCCCCACCTACACTCACCTTTTCTGGCTCTATCCTCGCCTCTTTGACCTGTCTGTCTCCTCTCCACCTATGTCCTCCTCTATTCATCTTCTATCCACCTCCCCCTCTCTCCCTATTTATTTCAGAACCCCCTCCCCTCCCCCATTTCTGAAGAAGGGTCTAGGCCCGAAACGTCAGCCTTCCTACACTTCTGATGCTGCTTGGCCTGCTGTGTTCATCCAGCTCTACACCTTGGTATCTCAATTTGTCAGCCATTGGATTCCCAGTGATTAATTTCAATGAATGAAAACTTCATTTATAGGCTTGCTTTTCTGGTGGATAGTGAAGTGAAATGGTTCTTTATTGGTAACATAAAACATGGGCGTAGACAATTTTCTACACTACCTACTTTTCAGTTTATGTGCCTATTAGTATTTTTTAGGCATTGATTGAGTCAATGCGTATATTCAATCACATCCACATTGCAACTGCCAACAAAGAAATGCTAAAGTTGCAAACACATAGATTTGACACATTTACCCTGAGGATAGGTTGTGAAAAATAGTGAACAGCATTTTATTTTTCCCTCTATTTCCTTAACATTTTATTGTATTCATTTTTAATACATTGAATGGAAACATTTCTCCACTGAGATTGTAAACATTAACCCACTCACATGTTTCTACTAGCGCTAAATATGAGGGGATAGACATGGCAATCTCTGGTTTAACACCAATGTAGACCACCATTCCTTCTATGGATTACCAATTAGATATGGAGTCTATAAATATGAGTTCAACTTAGTGAAAACACATCATTCATTTTGAAATTAAGGGTCTTTTTCAACTTGTAACAGAAACTTTTAGATTTCATGAGAATGAAAGATCCACTTTTCCATGTTTGCATACAGGTAGTTATGATGAGCTACACTGGGAAGGATAGTGGGTTTTGGTTTGGAACCTTGATATCAATGTCATACGCTGGAAGGTGGGAGGGGTCACAACCTCATGCTGTGTGGGGACCAACCATCCGATAGTGATTATCCTCAAATTGGGTAATTAGTGGCCAAAGGGGTGCATCTCTGTCCAACTAAAGGAGAGTGATTGAATGCTCATTTCTGGAGACAAGAAGAAGCCTTTCAGCCATCCTTAATTTGGGCAGTCCATTTGATGCTCTCTAGCTCAGAAAAAGCTTCAGCTTACTATTATAGATGAAACAGAGAGTCAGACAGAGAGAGTGGGTGCCTTAGATGGAAGCATCAACTCTCAAATGTTTTAATCACTAAATTGAAAATTGACTCAGCCACAGTGGCCACTCCCCAGGATAGCTGCAGCTGAAATAAAAACAGGAATTGCTGGACAAACTCAACAGTCAGCATCTGTGGAGAGAAAACACAGAGTTAAAATTTTGAGTTCAGTGACCCTTCTTCATAGACCTGCTGAGTTGCTCCAGCAATTTCTGTTTGTGATCCAGACTTCCAGCATTTTATCTGTTTTATTTTAGCTATAGCTGAAGCCAGGCAAAGGGGGAGGGTCTCAATACAGTCTGTGTGCTTCCCTGGTGTGACACTTCCAGGCAGCTGGTCCATTCTCTGGCACCTCAAGGGCATTCAGGCTGACTGTAGAATTCCAGTGGGTCTCTGATAATGAGCCTTAGATGGTTTAACGATCTGTAATTTGGCTATCCATCACTTATGAATGGGAAGCCCTGCCATAAATGTCCTGTCTCCAGGAAATGACGGGGTGCAGAATGGCACTGGGAAACCTACCAGGGGCTAAAAAGCCTGCACATTATATGTTGCATTAAGAATGCTTTGTGATGTTTCCTGTGCTTATAAAGAATGGATACACAACTTTATTACAGAAACTAGTGGGTCTTGTAAACATCACTTACTGTAAAATATAAAAACTTGGCTGTACAACTCTCAGCAGTTGTATATTACTTACCTTTCAATCTAAGCTCCACTCCACTCTGATCTAGAAGAGTTGCCTTAACTTGACCAGTGGATAGATTAAAACTGTTAATTGTTAACATGACTGGCTGCCTCTTCCCAAGGTACTCGTAAGAACCTTTCCAGAGGGAATTCTGAGCAAAAACATTGGGTGGAACTGCAACAAGGACAAAAATAGGATTATAAACAGTCTTTCGCCAGGTGAACAAGGTCTCTGAAGGCTTTAATGTTCGAGTTTGTATTCCTGTAGTGAACTCACCTGAAAGTTTGGTACTTGGAATTTCCTTGGCTGTTCCAATTGGTCTCCCACTTGGCCTGGTGTCTGCTAAACAATTCCAAGAAGAAAAGTTATGCTTGTTAATAACAAAACAACCAAGGTAAAAGTGGAATAAGACAGTCGCCAATGAGTCTACCAATGAATAACACAGTGCAACGCTTATATCATAAACTTCAAGGCCCTTATTACTCCACAGAAAGAATTTTGACAGAGAGTTGCTGCAGGCTGCTGATGGCATCAAAAAGACAGTACTGGAGATTAAAGAGGAGGATATCACAAAGATGCAGTTGTTTAAGTCACATGTTAGATCAAAGACTTTACTATCTTCACAATCCAGAACAAATCACTTAGACCTTTATTAATGAAGGCAAATTAGTATCCACTGACACTTAACCATGGACAGCAATGTGCTCATCAGAAGTCACTGACAAGCTATACTAGACGGAAAAATAATAGTGTGCTTGTGAAAGAGTTGACAAAAATACAAAGATAAGATGCCAACACCAGGCGCACATTGTAAAGTCTTACCTACAGCAGAAGATAATAGTTTCCAAAAAAAACCTCCAGAAATAAAGTACATTCTATCACAAAGGCTTCATTAAAATGGGTTTATTGGCACTGATTTGCAATCGTTCACTTGTTCCATGCCGTTTGCAGCACTTTAAAATGTGATTGTGTCACAGGTTGTAGTCAAGCAGCTAAAGTTACTGACAGTCTGTAACCCGGAACCTACGTTAATAATGCTACATTTTATTAGGTCACAGGGAACAATGACTATTTCTAACTCAAAAATTATACTCATCGACGGGAGGTGAGATTTATTGTCCATCCCTAAATGCTCTTGAGTAGGTAGCAGTGACTGATCCCCTGAACCACTCTCATTCATGTGGTACAAGTACAATCACAGTGCTATTAGGAAGAGAATTCATGGATTTTCATGAAACCCTGGAGAAGTAACAGCAATTTACTGATAAGGCTGGATCATGAGCAGCTTGCACTAGATAGCTAGAATATTAGTGCCAGACGTTCCAACTGTTAACACTTCAGGTAAAACAAAAACTTTCCTGGCCTTGTGTGGGGGTCTGAGGAGACAGGGCGCTACAGCAGGACAGTTCCTTGACCCCGAGATAGTAGGAACTGCAGATGCTGGAAAATCTGAGATAACAAGGTGTAGAGCTGGATGAACACAGCAGGCCAAGCAGCATCATAGGGGCAGGAAGGCTGACGTTTCGGGCCTCGACCCTTCAAGGGTCTATGATGCTGCTTGGCCTGCTGTGTTCATCCAGCTCTACACCTTGTTATCTCATTTCCTTGACCCCATTGTGTCAAGCAGATGTTTCCCAATATGGGTCAGATATTAAGATCAACTGTCTACTCAACAGTGGGCAGCAACGAAATAATGAAGACCCCAGTTAGGAGCAACTCATTCTGTCATGTATACCATCTACCACCTGAATGGGGGTGCCCTCTCTTTAGCATAATGAGACCATCCAAACCTGAGGGTCCATCCAACAACGAGGACTCTGCACCATTTTCTGAAGAAAGGTCCCAACCCGAAACGTCAAATTTCCTGCTCCTCTGATGCTGCCTGGCCTGCTGTGTTCCTCCAGCTCCACACTGCGTTATCCCTGACTCCAGCATCTGCAGTTCTCACTATCTCAAAGAGGAGATGGCACAACAAAAGGCACATCTGTTGTCCAACGCTGCTACCAGGTGGATTGATCATGTGATGCTCGCTGGACCGCTCTGAAACTTTATTTCTATCTGAGCCATCCAATCCCCTTACATGTCACTGATAATAGAACCTCTATGTTGGTTTTTCTCCAACCTGCCTTTGCAGCTCTTATTCAGGCTGCTACCAATCAGAAGGACACCTATGGGAAAATAAGTCCCTTGGTTTGGCTCCCAGGAGGTACAGGTTCAGGATTTCCAATGGCGTTCTTGAAATTGAGACTTTGAAATACATAAGAAAATCCTGCCACTTCTGTCAATTGATGACATTGTCTGGAATATTTTACACATATGGAGAAAGTGGATGTCTGCACGTGTTCGTCAAGATCAGGACAGGAAACTTGGCTGTCAAAAACAGATATTTTAATAACATGACTTTCTTCAGTAAGAGGGCAGGCAAAACAATTGGGAAATTCATGGATGTTTAGAATCTATCAGATTACTGAGGAATTGCAATAAAACTTTATGTCAAATGGGAAGGTGTAAAATATTACTCAGCTTTCTGTATTCCCATCAGCAAACTGTGACTTTATTTTCTCCTGCCAAAGCCAGATTGCTGATGACAAAGTGTCAGTGTCCTCGGATCAGGGGTAACAGGGAAAAATATAAATAAAAATGACGTTCCAGAGTTGGTTCACATTTTTAAGCAAGGATTGATATGAGCTAGGACACTTACATAATATGCAAACATTAACTTGTCTCCTGTTGGTCCTCCTAATCGTAGTACGAGGCACTAAGGATTATGAATGGATGTCAATTCTTCAGTTATGTTAATCACAAATTTCCATATCAATCTTTGATGGAGTAAAGCAAAAATCTAAGGACATCAACTGTACAAGTCCTGCCCTTGGTGTATGCATGGAATGAGCTGTCAGAGGAAATGGTGGAGGTGAGTACAATTATAACATTTAAAAGGCACCTGGATGGCTATGTGAGTAGGAAGGGTTTAGAGGCTAAATGCTGGCAAATAGGACTAGGTCAAATGAGGATATCTGGTCCTTGCAGATGAGTTGGACAAAGAGTCTGTTTCCATGTTGTATGATTTTATTACTCTATGACATTACAGTCCAAATTTTGTGAAGACCCATGTCTATGAACAGCCTCGTTTAAACACTAATATTAAATTGGTTCCAATGATAAGTGTTCCATCTTTGAGTGAGGTTCTGTCAATTTAGTAGCCTTGGTGTTACATTTTATTCCACGTCGGTTGGTTTAGTTGAGTAGTCGTGCATTTTGTATTTTTCTAGCCTTATGACTGGGTATTCCTTTGCTGGTTATGCGTACACCAGACAATTGAGACAAAGCAGATATAATTTCAAGGGACTGGGAATACAAATGCATGTGTAACATGTTATGTGACATTCTTTTGCCATTTACCTTCACATAGCCGTGTTTCACGTCCTTACATTCAGAAAATTGATTACGATCTCCGCTTTACAAAATAAGCTTAGTGTTGTAAAGGTGAGAATTTCTTAGGTGGCAGTTTATTTTAATGATTGCACTTTTGCTTTTGAAGCAGATGATCGTGGGTTCAAGTCCCATTGCAGAGGCATTAAAACTGTGTGTCGCTTGGGTAGTACAGTACTAGAGGGGTACATTGTTAGACATAGCAAATAATGAGTGAAATGCAAAAAGACATCTCAAACGGAAAGAATACTACCTGTGGCACTACATTCAACCCTCAACCAACATTAAAAACCCATACATCTGGTCATTTATCTCAATGTCATACATGGATACTTGCTCTGCATAAATTAATTGATCAGTGTGCCTACATTATTACACTTTGGAATTACCACATTGACTGCAAAGGACTGCTTTTGAGACCATGAAATATATTATATGGATATGAGTTACTTCTTTACCACAGCATTAAGCTTTTATGTTTGATAGAATCCCTACAGTGTGGAAACAGGCCCTTTGGCCCAACAAGTCCACACCACACCTCAGAGCATCCCACCCAGATCCAGTCCTCATAATCTACCTAATCCACACACCCTGAACACTATGGGCAATTTAGCATGGCCATCCACCTAACCTGCACATCTTTGGACGGTGGGAGGAAACCAGAGCACCTGGAGGAAACCCACACAGACATGGGGAGAATGTGCAAACTCCACACAGACAGTCGTCTGAGGGTAGAATTGAACCCAGGTCCGTGGTGCTGTGAGGCAGCAGTGCTAACCACTGAGCCACCGTGCCTCCATGATGTGGAGGCCATTTTATCCAGATATATCTGCAGTTTGTCAACAAGTTCCAATATTTTCCTGTTGACAGGAAGCACAGATTACACAATGTCAAACTGATGCCCTGAGAATTGGAAATTGAAATTCCAAGCTTCATTCCTTGGAAACAAAAGATTTGAGGGTAGTTTTCTTTTAAATGAAGGGTTTAAGACAGCAATCTAGAGCAGCAAATCGAGCATCCATTGAGGAGAAGTGTCAATGTCCCTGTATTGGTCATGGCAGTTGAATATATGGAGTAGGCCGGAATATAACTTGGAGAGAAGGTGACAGGTCTTAGAAACATAGAAGTGCTTGAGAGTATGCTGTGGTGAAAAACTGAGGAGTAAGAGGCAATGGAATTGGGCAGCAAATGAAGCAGTAAACCTCAGTTTTGAGGAATAAATCTGTCCAGCAGAGTTTCTTCTTACTTTACAGAAGTAATACACAGAGGAAAATTGGACAGGCACTATAAAAGCACAGCACAGATTCTGCAAATCATTCACTGAACTTTCTTAAAATAAAAATCAAGTTTTCATGATATCCTTGATGACTTTTAGAATGAGTAGTTAATTGCATTTTGATAAACTGAATCCAAGCCAATGTGGAGATTTGAGGATCTTACACTTAAAATACAACGTCTTATTGCTCTATTCAGTTTTTTTCATGAATTATTAAGGCACAAAATTAGCTGCATTCCACATTTTTAAAGGAATTTCGAGCCAGAAGACATCTTTAGTTGAATGGCTTCCTTCACAGTAGCAATTCTGTGATAAGAATGTGCCAAAAAACTGAAGTGAAGAAATCAGATACAGTACCTCCTGCAGCACAAATAGTGCTTTTTCTAAAAAGTTTACAAAGTTTTGAAGCTCCAGAATAAAGTGATCTGGGTGAGTCATTGAAAGACAATGTAATCAGCAAGTTCAGAATAAGGCCAAACAGTTCAGTTACCTGTACACCCATCACATTTGTTTAACATATTGTTATGACCAAGGGGTCAGACCTCCAAACTACTGTGGACATTTGTAACTTGCAATTCCAATCTTTTAGGATTAATACAGCCAAAAATGGCTGCAGATGTAAATTAAGTGATTTCTGGTGACTTTAATAAAAGTGATTAGGGGCTGACAATCCCCTGCTCAACAGCAAACTGCCCCCTGTAGATTAGGTCCCAAACTGCAGGTAAACTTTATGTTTTTCCCTTCAAAGAACACAGAAGCATAGGAGTTAAAAAGACAGTTTCAACTCCACATCAGTCTACATTTGGCTGTGAATACTTTCATGTGTATCGCCCTCTGTTTGAACACTGGGGCGCTGTGAAGGTCACAATCAATGAACTATCCCTTTGCTACCCCTGAGTTGCCAGTAAAGATCTTCTCTCACTCTGAGTGCAGTAAACCACTTCAGGAGGCAACAGGACAAAAAAAAAAGACACCCTCTCACCCTGAATGCTGGAATTGACTGACAGTCAAAAGGAAACAAAACTGCTGAATCTTAACCAATCTAAAAACTGATGATTATGGAACTGATTGTCCAACTACAAACATCAAAGTTACCAGTAACATTCACTGCAACAGCTACGATGTACAACTACCTGCTTTTAAAATAGAACTTAGAGACTGATCTGTAAATCTGTGTTTTTCGAACTTTTCTCTGTTTGGATTCACCTATTATTTTTGATCTGTGCATATGTGTTCTGTGCTACTAATTCTTCTCATCTTTAATAATTAGTGAGATTGCACTTTTCATTAATGCAAGAAAATCTGGTCAAATTGGTTCCTTTTAAAATGAGTTACTTTTGTTGTTGGAGGAAGGAATCCACAGGGGGAAGGGGTCCTTTCTAAATTAACCTTGTTGCAATGAACCAATAGGGAACCAGCTCTTCCATCCTCAACAGACAGCTTAACAGTTTGAGGTATACATAAATGGTCAACCACCCTTTCCTCTGTGTTCAACCTGATACCTCAAAAAATAAATCCACCATTTCCCATTGGAAATCCAAACATTTGTAGTTTAGATTTTGGCGTTCTTATTGGTCACATCTATGTATGTTTATTAGTTATAGCCAATTTGTGCCAGATTATTGGCTTATTTATGCTACATATAAAGGGAGATTTTTTTGTTCATACTATTCAATAAAAAATTAAAAATCTCTTTTCCTTTCAATATATTTGTATCGGTAACAAGCAAAGATCATACTACTCAGAGAAACTGATTTTGTGGAATTAATTGTCTGTTGAAGGGGCCAACAATGGTCATAGCTGTGCAAAATGTATTCAGGAGTCAATACAGCTGGAGTAAACTGGAACAAGATACTCCCTATCCCTGCAAGAGGGTAAGGTCCTGAATTTGGATTTAGGCTACAGTTACAATATTCTGATGGCATCAAGAAGCAAACTATTCTGGGTTAACACCTGTTTCAGTGTAAATGCACCTGAGGGTTAGAGGGAACAAAATTAACATGCAAAACTGTAGCAGAATGCATTGCTAAACCTGAGTAATTAACATTTCACCAACCTCTGAATATCATATCAATATTTCAGACAAAATGCTTTCCCTACAGAAATTAATGTTCATGTAAAGGAAATATTTTAAAATGGAAATAAATCCAAATGTATGGCAATCATAACTCTTCATTCAATCAAATGAAATAGCCAAGAGTGAGGTTACTTCTTTGAAGCACTATACTCCATCTATGCAAACTATAGATAGAGCAAACAGGTTTTGTAAAAACTTTACCATAACAGAGAGGCTGTTTTCCTGTCCAGCTTCCATCAGGCCTGCAGGTTCGATGCTCTGACCCTCCAGTAAGGTAGAAGCCAGGCTGACACGTGTATATCAAAGTGTATCCCAGTGAAGGCAGCTCGATTGATTCCACATTCACATGAGGAGGAGTCTCAGGCTGTCTGCAGTGGTGTGCTGAAAAACAAACATAGGTAAATTCTTAAAGCCTCATGATAGAAAATAATAGCACATGAATTAGACATTATTAAGTTCTGTTTCAGTTAATAAATTAAATAAGACTTGAGAATTTTAAAACACATATTCCAATCTTGTTTAAGCTGCCCCTACCTGCAAGCAGAGGAGAAAAGTCAGTGCCTCCTGTAACTGTCTATGGGTACAAGGTTACACCAGTAATAATACACCTTACACATTTTACTTGTTGATCACTGATGGCTCTCAGCATTTCTGAAAACACAGGACTACAAAATTTGACTTCTGTTAAGAAGAAATTGCGTGTTATTTACAATTATTTTTGTTATGTGTTTTAGTTGGTGTGCTATGTTGGGACAGTGTTCCGTTAAGAGGTAAATTATGTGAGTCACATAGTGAGTCATCAGCCAGGTTCAGGGGCATGTTCAAACTTATATGAGCTTTCAAAAAGTGCACAGTTACAAAATAAACCTCCCTGTTTGGTTGCAGCCAAAGATGAGTTTTTAGTTCTTCCGTTCTGACTGGTGCCTAGGAAATGCCTAGTACAGAATAAATTTCATCTGACCATTACACAGATAAACATGAACTGTGGTCTCCTGAAAATAACCTGTACCTATATTTCTATGTTCAGAACTTTGAAAGAGTTCAGTCAAACCTCAATACAGGCTAACTTCACCTCAGTTTGAATCATGAAACTGGAAGTAGGGGAGATAATTCATCAATTCCACTTCAGTTATGGGCATAGATTTTATTTTGTCCTGTTCAATCAATAGCATCGCAATCAGTTGAACAAAAAATATGGTGCCTGGCAAAAATATAAATTATTTTGTTCCATTTCCATCTTCCTGCAGCCCGGTCCTTCTGAAACTCTCTGATCTGAGCCATGCTCAACATAATTAACCTTAGCTTCAGATTGACTGGTCACCCATCTGACATTGCCAGAGCGAAATAGGCATGAGATCACACCTGTGTTAGTTTCATTAGATTGCCTCCCTTGCTCAAGAAAAATGCTCCAATTTGCAGCTGAGAAAAAAATTTCTCAGCCAAAAACATAAAAGAGCATCAGCCCAAACTCTCACTTAATCATTTGTTGGTGTGCCGGGCAGAGGCAGTGACGAAGATGTGCCGCACACAGGCGGTGACGAAGATGTGCTGGGCACAGGCTGTGACGAAGGTGTGCCGGGCCCAGGCGGTGACGAAGATGTGCTGGGCACAGGCTGTGACGAAGGTGTGCTGGGCACAGGCAGTGAGCAAGATGTGCCGAGCACAGGTGGTGACAAAGATGTATCGACCCAGCAGTGACAAAGATGTGCTGGGCAAAGGCGGTGACGAAGAAGTGCCAGGCACAGGTGGTGACAAAGATGTATCGACCCAGCAGTGACAAAGATGTGCCGGGCAAAGGCGGTGAGGAAGATGTGCCGAGCACAGGTGGTGACAAAGATGTATCGACCCAGCAGTGACAAAGATGT
>NC_063358.1:29845997-29905033 GCF_021869965.1 Rhincodon typus
GCACAGGTGGTGACAAAGATGTATCGACCCAGCAGTGACAAAGATGTGCTGGGCAAAGGCAGTGACGAAGAAGTGCCAGGCACAGGTGGTGACAAAGATGTATCGACCCAGCAGTGACAAAGATGTGCCGGGCAAAGGCGGTGGCGAAGATGTCTCCCGCACAGGCGGTGACGAAGATATGCCGGGCACAGGCGGTGACGAAGATGTGCCAGGCACGGGCGGTGACAAAGATGTACTGGGCACAGGCGGTGATGAAGATGTATCGGTCCAGCGGTGACGAAGATGTGCCGGGCACAGGCAGTGACAAAGATGTGCTGGGCACAGGCGGTGACAAAGATGTGCTGGGCACAGGCAGTGACGAAGATGTTTCGGGCACAGGCGGTGACGAAGATGTATCATCCCAGCGGTGAAAGATGGCACCTGAGGATTGGCACCTTCAAAGTTCGCTGGATCTGTTGAGGCAGTGGCAGTTCTGAGTCACGTCAGAACTCGTACGTAGGTAGACTTCTCTTTTAACTATATCTTTTCATTTTCTTTTACTCTTAAACTATCAAAATGGCACTGGATTTGATGACAAATGAAAGTTTTTCACTGTATTTTATTGTATTTCACTGTAAAATGCATGTGATAATAAATCATTCATTCATTCTTACGTTTACTGCATGATACTCCTTATATGAGAAAATTTCAGAACTTCTGGTGCAAAACTTTTCCCATGTCTTCATACCAAACTGGGAGGAAAGCATGTGCCCAAGCCCAGCAGCATAAGAGAAGAGCAGAGGCACACTTCCTTGCTGGAAGCTGTGGAGCACTTTCAGTCATGAGAAAGCTCATGCTTGAAATGTCAGTCTATTTTCTTCAAGGGTTAATTTCACAACAAACACGTACATTACTGTTGTCTGTTGCTACAAAAGAGTTGCTTTCTTAGAGCGAGAGGGACATCAGAAGGCATGCTTTTCAATCCCACTCTAGAAAAGAAATAGGTAGACTCCTGAATTCTTGGGCTGATAATCTGGCTGCAGTCATAAATGTCATCTGCTAAGCAGAAGAAATTGTCCATATTTTTAGACACTCGCTGATAATACCCTGCATGAACAAGCAGTATGCATCAACTAATTGGCTTCTCATTCCCTGATAGTACATTATTAATTCTTGTGGGTGTGAACTTGTAACAATTCCACTAAATGCTGAGACTTAACCAGGACACCACAACAAAGGACTTACAGATGCACTCTGGCTGAGTACCACTCCAGGTAAGATTGACCAGACATGTGCGTGTGGTTGATCCAAGGAGCAGATAACCTTTCTGGCACTTGAATCCCATTGTACTTCCAACCTGTATCAGAATGAACAAATTTATGTTAATAAACGTGATGACACATGGATGTTTAAAAATTCCATCTAATTTAGAAATGTACGTATTTCATGACATGACTAACATTTTGCATCCTTATTATTTCAATCTCCAGGACCAGTGAGAAAGACTTGTTCCAGTGACAGCCTTCTAATACCAAGGCTCTATTGCATCCAAAACCAACGGAATACTTTCAGTTCTTTAATCCTAAATTTTTGTTTGCAATTAAACTGTTCTTAAAGGGCATCATCACTGTCGGGAAGTTACTAGCGCTTTTTCCATGCCTGTTACACTTACTTTTGGCATAATCATGATAAAACTAGTGCCAAGATCAACTCCCAAGAAAGTACAAGCATGTTTCCTCATAAAGATCACAGGCACAAAAAAGTTTTTCCATCTCTGGTGAGCATCTTGTGACAATCCCTGATGTGATCGAAATGTGCTGCTTTCATGCAGCTCTAATTGCCATCTACTTGGAGTACAATATACAGTGAAATCACTTCCACCTGGTTTTTACAAAATGTGAACATATGTGTGGAGCAAACATAAAATTCATTTTCGTTTAATGACCTGAGTGGCAGATACGTCTTCATGTCACAGGATGTTGCAAATATGACATTTGAGTTAGGAATGGTGCACCAGCTCACTTGCATTGATGTTGCATTATTCATGGGAAACAATGTCCAAAATTACCCGGAAGTGGTGGGTATCAAACAGGAGATTATAAAATGGGGCAGCACGGTGGCTCAGTGGTTAGCACTGTTGCCTCACAGCGCCAGGGACCAGGGTTTGGTTCCACCTTCAGGCGACAGTCTGTGTGGAGTTTGCACCTTTTCCCTGTATCTATGTGGGCTTACTCTGGGTGTTCTGGTTTCCTCCCACAGTCCAAAAATGTGCAGGTTACATAGATTGGCCATGCTAAATTGCCCATAGTGTCCAGGGATGTGCAGGCTGGGTGGATTAGCCATGGGAAATGCAGCGTTACAGAGAAAGAGTCGGGTGTGGGTCTGGGTGGGATGTTCAGAGGGTCGGTGTGGACTCAATGGGCCGAATGGCCTGCTTCCACAGTCTAGGGATTCTAAGATTCCATGAAAATATGTATGTAATTTTAATACGGGGTAGGGGTGAAAGATAATTGAAAGTACATCACAGATCCTGGATAGATACTCAGGATAAAGTTAAAAACAGAGAGAGAGGGATGGTTTCTTGTGGCACAGTTGCAGAGTTCCTATCTCTGAGGCAGAAGACCTGGGTTCAACTCCGACCTGCCTCAGATGTGTGTCTTAACATATCTGAACAGGTGAATTAAAATAACAAAAAGCAGAGAGGGAGATAATGGGAAAAAATTATTTAGAGAGAAGTTTTCTGAGGGCATGACCACGATGACAGAATAATTTGCCACCCTGGTGAAGACGAAGAATTGGGGAACAGTGTTCTAACTGGGAGGACAGCAGGGTTGGCAAAGAAGTATGATTGTAGATGATTACTCAAATAGCACGCAGCGAGGTCATGAACTGGCTTGAAGTGCAAGTCAGCACAGAGACTCAGCGGAACCTAGCCAGTAGTTTTATATCCCTTTGTGGTGCGAGAGCATCACTAGCAAGGCCAGAATAGTTACCAATTCCTAATTTCTTGAGAAGGTGATGGTGATCTACATGTCTGTCCCTATACAGTACATCACAATACATCTACAATGCTGTTAGGAAGGAAGTTCCAGGTTTCTGACCCAGCCACAGTAAAAGGAACAGCAATATATTTCCAAGCCAGGATGATGTGTGGCTTGGAAGGGAGCCTGCAGGTGGGTGATGTGCCCATGCATCTGCTACTCTTGCCCTTGCAGATGGCAGAGGTCAGAGATTTGGAAGATGTTGTCGAAGGAGTCTTGGTGTGTATTGCAGCAATGCATCTTGTGTATAGCACTCACTGCTGCCACTGT
Source organism: Rhincodon typus (assembly GCF_021869965.1). Classification (NCBI taxonomy): domain Eukaryota; kingdom Metazoa; phylum Chordata; class Chondrichthyes; order Orectolobiformes; family Rhincodontidae; genus Rhincodon; species Rhincodon typus. The sequence goes on from NC_063358.1 coordinate 29,849,288, forward strand.
GAGCTGATGGTGGAGGAAGTGAATGTTGAAGCTTGTAAGTGGGGTCCTAATGAAGTGGGCTGCTTTACTTGGGATACCTTTTGCTCCTGAGCACTGTTGGAGCTGCAAATATCCAATGGAGAACAGGGATAAGTAGATTAGTTCAACAATCATGGCAACTGATGAAGTTGAAGCTTGACAGATGTAGGTGAATATAAAGCATGCAGTTGATGAAGGTTGGAAGAAACTTGGAAGGAGTGAGAGAGAGGATTTTCAATTTCAGTCTTAGACTTCGGGGAGGCACTGGACACTTTGAAAAGGTTTTATAAAGCTGTCAGAGTAGATTTTTTTCAGAGACAGAGTGAGTGAGGGGTGGGAAAATTTAAGGGATAAGGAATGAGGAACTAATTAGAAATTATTCATCGATATTTCATGTGATGAGAATCTATCTGCCAAACAGGCAGGGAGAAGGTGCAAACTCCACACTGATAGCAGTCACTCGAGCAAACGCTGGTGCCTGATGTTGTGAGGCAACAGTGCTAACCAATGAGCCACCGTGATGCCCTATTTTATAATCTCCTGATTGATACCCACCACTTCCTGGTAACTTTGGGCATTGTTTCTCATGAATTATGCAACATCTGTTGAGGTGTTTTGTGTCATTTCTGATTCTTTTTTGCAAGGGTTTGTGTATAGGGTCCAATTCCACATATTTATTGATTACATTATGGGTGAAGAACCAGGTCTCTAGGAATTCCTGTGCATGTCTATGTTTGTCTTGAGCTAGGATGGTCATGTTGTCCCAGGTAAATTGTTGGGATTTGTTGTCTCTTTGTACTGAAATGAGGGAAAGTTTGTCATGTCTTTGGTATGTACTGCTGCTTAGTTATTTAACAAATGTGTACAATATTAAATGGAACAGTATCCAAATTATTGTGTGCCATTGAGATCTGGGCTAGACCTCTTTCAACAAAGTAAGGGCTTGTGACTCGAGCTCAAAATTGTCTTCTGAAGTGAAACCGTATTAAACCACTACGAAGAATGCAGCTTCACTACACGCACTGCAGTAGCTAAAGCAGGTGATCTACTATCATGATCTCAAGGACAATGAGAAAAGGAAATTAAATATTGCCTTTGTGGATCAGGCATAAAGAAGGAGTAAGTAAAGTCTCAGCATAGTACTAGACAGTGAATTAAAAACTGAATATTCTAGCAATCCATAGCAGTCTTACCTGCATCTAAAGGACAAAATAATTGGTGCTTTAGCTGTGAAATATTCACAATGATCAAACCCCGTTTTATTAAATACCTCACAGACTACCTTAAGAAATCGGGGGGAGGTGGGGGGGAGGAAAACTGTTCCTCATGTGCTTCTCCAAGTGATGTTATGCAGATTACTTCAATTCTGTGTTGAAAGAAAGGACCGTGCAGTGCTGACCTTGTGTGAAGTGCACAGCATTCTTCAATGATATCAAAGAGAAAGCTGTAACAACTCTCGGGTGCTGTTTGCCATGGGGAGGTGTTGGGTCGATACTGTGGCTTTAAGAGGCACGCTTTCTCCTGTTTTCTTTTAGACAGAGATTGGGGGACAAGTGCTGAGCAGTTTATGAGAAGATAAACAATTTGTGAAGCCTTGTGTTTTTTTTCAGAAAAGTTGGAACAATAGAAGCAGCCTGAATAGGTGTGGTCAAGCTCCCACCCATAGAATCAGGGATTTTAATTTTAGCTTTTAGCAGTTGTTGTTGTGGTCTTGAAGAAGTGGAAACTATTTTTTGCTCTCTCAATCACAGCCAAAAGCTGGAGGTTCTCTTCTTAGGATTGCATGTGAGACAAAATCTGTTTTCTGAATTTGCCTTTTTGCCAAGGGTGTGTTTATGGGATGTTACTATATTGGAACAGTTAATTAGTAATAGCTATCATTTCTATTATTTTGTTACATTTTCTAATAGAGTTAGATTATTCCAAGTTCTTCTTTCTTTTGTTGTATTTTAACAACAGTGTTTGAATAAATTGTCTTTTGCTTAAGGTTAAGAAGTTTAACCAATCAAATTGCATCTGGAACACAGCACCTGACATTTACCTTTATAAAAAAGACAAAGTTAGGATCTAGGCTACCTTCTTAACATATTTTGAGGGGGTCTGGTCTGGTCTGTAATAGTATGTATATTTGCTCAACACCATTGAAGCAGTGCTATGCCAACAACATCTTCCGCTCACTCCCTCAATCACCAATGGACTGCTTCTTTGAAAGCACCTCAAACACCTGTGATCTCTTCCACCTTGATAAACAGGGCAGTGTAAGTGTGGGAACACAGCCACTCGCAAGTCAATTGCCATCCTGTCTTGGAGATATGTTGGCATGCCTTGACTGTCATGAGGTCAAAATCCTGACCCAAAACACTTTATGCATGCCTAAACTATTCAGATTACAGCGGTTGAAGGAGGTGGCTCAACATCACCTTCTCAAAGGCAATCGAGGATTGACACGATTTCTCATATTACAATAATGTACAGGGAAAAAAAGTCCTCGGTATGTTTAAGATGTTACAGATGAAATAAAAACACATGTTGCTGTTCTGCACAATCATAGCCAAGTACTACCTTTAACTCATCATCACAAACTCAAACAATACAACGCCAACAGTACAGGCCAGCCAATGTACAGAATCCCAAATTAAGTCTATCGGCGAATGCAAATTTTGCAGAGTAACACTTTCTATCAATTATTTTTACAGGTTGGTTTGGTTCCACTCCAGACTCTATGAAATTCTCTTTCTGCATAGCATGGCCATAATTCTCCACCTTTGTACTCCATCAATAAACTGGGAAGTGCGAGTGAGGTCAGCCACTTAAGCTTGCATAGGTAAATACTGCATGCCATTCCTTTGGTGTAACTGTAACAGAGTACCACACACCTGGTAACCTTCAGAATTGTTCTGTATTCCAAAGATGGGCACACCTGGGTCAACGCAAGTGGTATGTGTTGAATCTTAAGAGAAAGAGACATATGATTAATATACCATTTAAAATTTGAATGAAGAAGCATTATAAAAACACTTTTTCATTATTATGCTAGAAGCTGAAAAATTTGGATTTTGCAAGGAAACTGGAGTATTTTGTAACTGAAAATTCTTAACAGACCAGTGGGGTAAGGCACCATTGTAGTACAATGTTGTGTTATGGAATAGCAGTCACTGGTATATACCTCATGTAATTATCGTTGGTATATTGAGGGTGGTGGGGTGAATGGAGCAGGGCAAGAGTGAATCACTTGAAGAATCAAACAACACAGTTTCCTTGTACCATTCCTGCCTATTGAATCAGAGAGTATTGAGAGAAGGTTTGAGGTGGAATGAGGGAGTCGGTGAGCAAAGTGGGAAAGAAGACAATTTGAACGAGGTTGCTTCAAGATCTTCTCATAGTCACTCAACATTAGAAAGCATAAGGTCCTGTTTCCTACACACCTTCTTGGCAATGAGGGACTTACAGATGAGAGGCACTAAAAAGGCAAATGACTTGGATTCATACAATGCCTCACTCAACATCCAGTGCTTAAATATTGCAGAATGTTTTTGGTGAGCACATTAGACAATCTGTTTCTGCTGATCCCACAGTCCAACAACACAGTCTAAGCAACATTTGGTCTCCCAAGTTGAGTCTCTGACTGAAATGAACATGGACCTATCATTTACCCATACAGGTAGGCTGTGTTCCACTCCAGGTGCCATCAGACTGGCAAAACCTCCTGGATGACCCCACGAGTACCAATGATGGGTTGCAGGTGAAGAAAACAGCAGATTTGTATGTAAACCCTCGGTCTTCTCGTCTTCCTTGTGCTGGGATTCCTGGGTCTCCACAAAACACAGCTGCAGCAGCGAAGTGACAGATGAAGTTAAAAATCAATATTCAAAAAACACAATCATACCCACATCAATCTTTAAATTTATACATAGCAATATTATCAGCCCATAGTTGGGAAAGAAATACATTGCTCCGTCTGCCTTAAGCATTGATCTTGCTGGGCTTGCACCTTGAGCTTAAGAAAGGGAGCGGACTATCAAGGAGTAGGTGACGTGTATTTAAGAGGATTCTAATCCTAATGCGGAACATTCACTGGAGTACACACTTGCAGTTTGAACTGATTGTTTTGTAAGGAACTAGTAATCTGTGACCAGATGCTTCAGTGCCTCACATCAAGACCATGACAGGTATCCTTAATAACATAAGCGTTGCACTGTGGCATTATAAATTTGCAAGCTGGAAGCAGACACTACAGGTCGTCCATCCTGAAAACCCTCAGCTTCCCATCAGAGCAACCAAGTGGTTCTTAAATGTTTACACACTATTGCTTTACTGCATAAATCAGGGGTCCTTTCTATCAGCTGATCACTGTGTGTGTGAAACTCCTGTATCAGTACAAAGTTTTATTCTGCCAGTTTGAGATGCTCGCATTTGAATAAACATTTTATCTTAACATCAACTAAGTTTTCTGATTTACCTTTTACTGTTCTATTTACATCAGTGAGATCCCCTTGGGTCATTTTTTTATACATTACTCCATGTACTTTAGCTCTGGTAAGTTACATTACTTCCATACATGTGTCTTAGTTCCCAATGGCCACCTAAGTATTCATGAGCTGAGATCCAGACATCTTCAGAGTGTGAGCCCAGGATAATACATAAAGGACTTTCTGTACATTTCTTTGGCTATCATGTGCTGCCTTGGAGATGAATTCTGTCTTTCAGAATTTGATTGAAAGCACAGTACGCATCAACAATCAAATAAATGAAAATACAGGTCAACAGGTGCAACAATAATGTGAGATACGTCTATGCTCACAGTAATTTATACCAATCAAATCCTGGCAATGAAACAATAAACGCAACAATTGAGCTATGCTAAGAACACAGTTATTCTTTTCCTCTATCTTGCAACTGTGGAGGCTAACTGTAACGGGTCATGCCTTTCAAAGTTGCAAATTCAGTGCTTGAATTGGCTAGCTCAACCTGTATAAATAGGTGTCATTCTATTTATTGGAGCTTGTTAGATTCAATGATTGTCAGCTCAGGTCAGTCAGAATATATTACTCATCACACAGCATGTTTAGATTTGAAATATGTCCCTCCCTTGAGCAAATTTACTCAGGAACAATTACACATAAAAGAAAATTACAACAATTTTTTGGATAAATTGAACTACATTCCGTTAATTATGGTTTTGACTGTAGTTGTGAGTTTTTAAATTATGGGGTATATGGGCTATACCGTCAAAGCAAACAAAAATGCTTTAATTTTGTCATACTCCTAACTCAGTCATCTTCTCCCAAGGCTCAATAACCTACGTTTCTTACCCAGGAAATTGTTTTTTCTGCTTATCAGAATCTTACCATGAAGGCCCTTTGCATTACCCTTTCAAATGTATTATTGACTTAAAGCATTCTGTAAATCCCATTTCATGGCTCCATTCATGAACCACTCATTTATTGATCCCAATCCCATTCCAATGTTTGGAATGAGTTCCATGTGATGTTAATTCGAGGTCCATATCTGGGGATGGTGGTTGAATGGGGAAACTGCCTGTTGAAAAATGAGGCTGTTGATTCAGCAAAATAAAAAAAGATAGTTATTACTGGCTATCTTCAGGTTCACTTTGAAAGACATTTGTGGTTTTGTGTCTCTTGTTTCTGAAGTTCTCCATGCAGGTCACATGACCACGGGGAGCCAGATTCACGTCAAGGAATTTTGCTCCTGAACTTAACTAACATGAAGTGAAGTCAATAAGCAATGCTTAACCAACAAAACTAAATTGCTGTTGGCAACCTTTAACCTTTAGACCAGTCAACACTGGACATCTAGGGCTAAAGTTCTGCTCAGTATTTTTCAAAGTATGCTTCGCGCAGTCAGCTATCATTCCCACGTAAACAGGCTGACAGACAATGTCCTTGATCCAAAAGTAGTTCTCTTTCACTCACTGACATTGTCACTTGCTTCAGGAATCCACAATAAGATTGAGACCACGCCTGGAGTATGGAACACAACTTTGGTCCCCTTACTTGAGAAGGGTTGTAGTTGAATTGGAAGCAGTTCAGAGGAGGTTTAATAGATTGATTCCAGAGATGAGGTGTTTGTCTTATGAAAAGAGGTTCAGCAGTTGAGGCCTATACTTTCTGGAGTTGAGAAGAATGAGAGGAGATCGAATTGAGGTACATAAGACACTAAAGAGGATTGATAAAATATATGTACCATATTGTGGGGCAACGAGAGGTCATAGTTTTAGAGTAAAGGGTTTAAAAGATTTAAAACAGAGATGAGGAGAAATTACTTCTCTCAAACGGTTGTGAATCGGTGGAATTCACAACCCCAGAATGTCGTGGATACTGGGATGTTGAGTAAATTTAAGGAGATAGACAAATTTTTAGTTGTTAATTGGTTGAAGGATTGTAGAGGATGCGCAGGAAAGTGCAGATGAGGCTGAGACAAAGCTAATTTTACCTGGTGGTCTTTCATGATCTCTGGGCATCTCAAAGCAGGTTAAAGCCAATTTCATACTTTTGAAATAGGGTAACTGTTGTAACATAGGGAATAAGGCAATAAGTTTCGCACAGGCAACTCCCTATAAACTATAGAAATGACACTGTAGTTTTGGTAGTAACATTATCGAAGCAAAACCTATCCTTTTGAACTTCCTCTTCCAATCTAGCTAGCTTTCATCCTTGGCTAGTACAAGGAGGGTAAATGTCATTTAAATATTAACCCTTTGGTTTGAATTACAGAAAATTACAGATTTTCGGTACTAGTGCAATGAAAAATACTGAATTGACAGTCAGGTATGCAAAGCCCAAAGACCAAATTCATGAAAATTCATGATCTTTCAGTGCATTTCCCTTGAAACCTGGCAGGAGGACTGAAAATGAAACATAGATTAGACATCCTGCCCTATCTCAGGATGCGGCCTCCATCAATCCCAGACAAGATTTGGCCAGAGTCATACAGCACGGAAACAGATCCCTCAGTCCAACCAGTTCGTGCTGAACATAATCTCAAATTAAATTACTCCCACCTGCCTGCTCCTGGCCTTTATCCCTCCAAACTTTTCTCATTCAGAAATCCATTCAGATGTCTTTTAAACGTAATTGTTTCCCATCCACCACTTCATCAGAAACTTTATTCCACATGCAAACCACCCTCTGTGTTAATGGTCAGCAGGAGGGGAGGGCAGGAATGAAAAGTTCAGGTCAGCAGACTGGGAAATCACTCACTATATTTGCTCCGCAGCTCACAGCAAAGAGACTGTAAGGAATCAGTCAGGTAGAAGTTGAAGGGGTTGAGTTTGGGATATAAGCACTTCCGACTTGAATCTCTGTGATAGATGGTGTCAGGTAACAAGTGGAAACTTCATTGTGTTGTGTGTTTTAAGATCATTCTAACTTTCTTCTATATATGGATAGATTTTTTAAATTAATCTTACTTCTGTATAATAAACTTCTGTTCTGTTGTTAAATAAAATCTGCAGCCTCATAAATATATTTCAGTGACTAACCACTACATTAATTATTAACAAACAAACATATCTACCAAGTCCACTTTCATTTTGGAATCTGACATGTGCAGTTGCACCATCTGCTGAGACCATATATACCAAAGCTAGGATTATGGGTGAGCAATGGGGGCAAGTAGAAAATATTTGCAGTTTCTACCCAAATCTTAATGGTTCTGGTTCATTGCTCAATTTTGCATCAACTAGAATGAATGTGAAGTCTGGTTCAGAAAAGTCATATAGAAATTGAAACATTGTAATGCTATAGTAAGGATTGATATCCTGAGGCTGTAATTAATGTATATTATTCACTTGGCATAAAGTAAACTTCTTTGCAGTTAACCCATACGGTATGTACTGTATTCTGAGTCAAATGTTCAACAATCGTAACACATATAAACTAGGTTGATATTCTAAAGCAATGCTGAGACTCCACTATGTTGTTGGATATGTTGCCCTTTGAATGACACTTTAAACCAAGGCTGTGTGTCCTCAACTAAATATTCCACAGCATTATTCACAAAAATAGTGGGGTGATCTCCTGGCCAATAATCCATCTGTCAATAGCACAAAAGCAAATTTTCTGGTCTTTTGACTAGTTATTGTTCGACAGTGATTGTACTTCAAAAACACTTCATTCATTGTAAACTGCTCTGGGACATTCTGACATTGTGAAAGGTACTCTATAAAAGCAAGTTCCTTATTTTCAAACTTGACTTTGTTTTTAAAAAAGTGAGTTAAACAGATTTGATTCTTTTTTCAAAAATAAAAGTTCCATTGGACTCGAAATGTTAAGTTTATTTCTATCTCCACACGTGTTGCCAGACCTGCTGACTTTCTTCAGCACTCACTCTTTTTATTTCAGATCAATAGCAGCCACAGTACTTTGCTTTACTTTTCCATGTGAGACTGAAGATGGTGTCAGGTGATGGAAACTCTAGCAGCCAGATCTGCTAGGAACCCGTATATTGGTTTCCATAAAAGTGTACTACAATTAATTGCAATTACAACATCTGTAACATTTTCTTTATCAAGTTCTGCCATATATTTATATATTAAAATTAAATACAATGTCTGATATTGCTGGTCAGTGCAGCTCTGTCTGTGTGATATACTTACGAAAGCACTGTGGGATCTCCCCAATCCAGGTCCCATTTCCCTCACAGGTAAGCACAGCAGGTAATGACAGCTGGTATCCCTCAGCACAGGTGTAGCTGATGCTGGCCCCCCAGCTGAAGTCTGTTCCCACTACAATTCCATTGAGGATTCTCGGAGGAGGTTGGCATGTGATTGCTGCAGAAGAGCAGTGCTCATGAGAAACTCCAAATGGTTCAGTTAGGTAACTTTTGCACTCAATGTCATTCAGCTATTAGCAACACAATATCATTTCAAGTGACAGTTATTGTGAGGGAACACTGTCCTTTGGATAAGACTTTAGCCCACCACTCAAGGTGAAGCTCATGCCCTTAAAACATAATTTAAAGGAGAATCAGACCAGGGCTTCAGAATCAGACCTATTACGGGATATGAGAAAAGGCAGAGAAACCTTTTTCTCTCGATCGCTCGGGTTTATAAGTTAGCATGAGCCAACAACCTTTTTCAACATGAGATCTCCTTCCATTCAATGACTCCAATTATGACCTCTAAATCCCGGAACCATCTCAACCACTCATCACTAAATCCTCTTTAATGTATCAATTTCCTTTCGAACGTAATTTTGTTGAAATTGTGCATAATCAAGTGTTATTTAAGAACATTAGCTAACTTGACTTATAGCCATCTGCCTTTGTGAGCCATCATTAGTACTGTTCAGAATAGCTCCATATTAACAGAATGTTTACCACAAAGGTCACCAGTTACATCCAAACCATTTTACTTTTTGAATTCTGCAAATAAAGATATACAAAATAGATACTCTCACTATTTGTTTACTTCATCCAGATCGTGTTTAACATTCTCAATCACTCTCAATCACTCTCTCATTATATTACTAGCCAGTCAGCATTTCATTGGATTCATTGGCAATTTTTAAAATCTTCCTGTTATATTTATCATTTCATTGTAAATAGAATGGGGAACCATGAACAAATCTCAGCAGAAGCTCATCAGCAAACACAAAGTGGAAAACTCTCTGGATTCCTTTCCACAAATAATCAGAGAATAAGGAAAATTTACTTATGGAATTGCCAAGGTAGTCACTAAATAGGAGCACCTGGACAGTTTGTTTCCAGTGAAACCGCTTCGTAAACACTGCAAATGGGCAGAGGCTCTGTAAGGAGCACAACAGATGCTGATCATAAAACTGCCAAAGGCAAAATTATTTGATGCAGCATTCCCTGATGAAATGAACACACAAAAATGCAAATTTCATCTGCACAGGCTCTGCAATGATTAAAAAATACAAAATAGTTCATTGTAATTTAGAAAGTCAAAAAAACAATTTTGGAAGTCATTAATTACTCCATTTTTCAGTTCGTGGTGATATTCTTCAACAATGACACAGTGCTTTTAATGCAGTAAAATGTTCCTGGGTACTCTTGATAGCATTATCAAATAAAATTTGACATCATGCCACACAAAGAGATGTTAGAATAGATAGCCAAACACTGGGTCAACAAGGTTTTAAGAAACATTTTGAAAAGAGGCAACAGAGGTCGCAAAGCTTAGGGAGGAAATTCCAAAAGCTAAGGCCGTGAAGCTAAAGGTACCACAAGGCAGGACTGGAAAAACAGAACTAAAATGCCTATGAGAGAAAGCCCACAAATTCCAGGAGTGGGGAACCAGGCAATCATTAATGAAGTTACTTAAAGTGATAAGAATTGGGCAATTTAGTTTGTTTTCTGAAAACTTGGAAAATAAAACGGGAGTTATAGTGAAGCTCCGAAGCACAGGATAACTTCCATCACAGGTACAAAAGGGTGAGAAAACGTCCACTACAATAATAAATTATAGAAAAAAAAACCTTCAGTACTGCAGTGAGGCATGAGCTAACTGCTTTTATTTCAGAATGAAAATCTTTAAAGAAGATAAAATATCTAATCACATTAGGAATCTATACCTTCAGAAATACTAAAGTCAGGAAGATTTAATTTTAAAGATAGAACACATATAGAAGACAAAACTGGACCTCCTGAAAAAGACAATCCTTGAGATATACAGTAGTTTCTAAATTTTATAGTGATATAGAAGGTGAACAAGTAAGTACATTTCTGTACACAACTGGGAACATAGCAAATGATGTTTTTACTTGACAAGGGATAAAATAAACATCAAACAAATTTGAAAAGATACCATAAGCCTCTGACAATTATTTTGACCACAGAATTAAGAAAACTCTTTAAAGGGCAAAATTTAACAAGAGACAGTGTCACATCTAGTTGAATCTATAGGTTATGTCCTTGTTTTATTAAAAATAAAAATGTTGGACTGGGAAGTAAAAACGTGATCTTGTTAAAATACTGAAATAAAATCATGGGCCAATTGACATTCATGTCTCGCTTGTCCGTTGTCATAAATGATTGACTTACATCTGCAAGCTGGCCTGGTTCCATTCCAGGTTCTGTCCTTGGTGCAGATGAGAGTAGAATATCTCAAGGGATCCATTGTGTAGCCTGGCGTGCACTGGAAAACCACTGTCTTGTTATAGGTGAAGTCAGAACCCAGTCTGATTCCATTAGCTGGTATTCCAGGGTCGCCACAATTTATCACTGTAAGAAACAAGACAGCTAAGTACCATGAAAACAATACACTTTCATTTTACCCATATCCAGCGTGAGATATAGTACACTATAACAGCTTGTTTTGTGTCACAATCTGCCAGAATATTTCTTAGCTAGTACAAAGTTAAATCCATGCACCGGTCATGCTGTCCTAGAAAGACACACTGTTAGGTGTTTTTGTGCCCTCTGTGGTCGGCTCATGCTCTGTCACTGGAAGCAGAGTGGAGCATGCTAACACATACTCTCAGCTCAGATTTGTTGAAAAACCAGAGAAAGCTCAAGGAGTATGGGAAATATTTTTTTCAAATTTATTTCCATATTCCATGATCTAAAAGAATATAAATTAAATGTTAATTCTGGAATTATGAGCCACTGGAACTAAATTAGAAGGCAGAACCTCAAAGCTAACAACCTCTAGGCTAGTATCTAAGCCACTAGTAAATCAGCATAGGATAAATCGGATAATAGAGCTGAATACATGGCTCAACGATTGGTTTGGAAGAAATGGGATTTGATAAATGGGTCACTGGCACTTGTTCTGGGCAAAATAAAAGTTGTGTCATTGGAATGGATTTCATCTGAACCATGCTGGGACCTATGATCATGTTAATTGTATTACTTGGGTATAAATAAGGCTTTGAACTAAATACAAGGGAAAGGATTATGTGAGAGGGGATGTGCTAAATCAAGGGGAAACAATTAAGTAATGAAGTAATGCAGGACATTAATTTGGGTAATGATAACTGGAGTGCGGCCGGCAGGAACAGTGGGTACAAATGTAAGAATGAACCACCAGACAAAGCAAGAGATTAGAAGAGGTCAAAACACAGACTTCAAAGTTATGTATCTTAATGCAGGCAGCATTTATAACAAAATGGATGAACTGTTAACAAAGATAGGAATACCATTATTAAAGTTCCTAACTTCAGTAACATAAAGACAACTTCATAAAATAACAACTCATGGCTTAAGAGGTAACATGTTTGTGTGGATAAACAAACAGTTAGCTAACAAGAAGGTGAGAATTAGGATAAACCTGTCTGTTTCAGGCTAACTAAATGTAAGGAGTAGAGTGCCACAGGAGTCAATGTTGGGACCTCAAATATTTACAATGCTTTGGTAATGGGGACTGGATGAATGGTATTTGCTGATGAAACCAAGACAGGTGAGAAAGTAAGCTGTTAGAGGAGGTAGAAAGTCTGCAAAAGGATAAAGATAAATTAAGTCAGTGGGCAAAAAAATGATGCAAGAAAAATATGAACTTGTCTACTTTGACAGGAAGAAGAGAAAAGTAAGATATTAACTTAAATAGAGAGAACTGCAGAATGCTGAGGTAGAAAGAGATCCTGGAGTCCTGGTACATGATTCTCACAAAAAGAAACTAGTTTTGCAGGTGAAACAAATGATTAGGAAGGCAATTAAAATAGTGGCCTTTATTGAAAGAGAAATATAAAATCAGAGTCTGGAAATTTTACTCCAGCTGTCTAGGATCGTTGTGAGACCACATTTGGAGTACAGTGTAAAAAATTGTTAATTATTAATCTTATTTAAAATGCAAGTATATTATTCCATTACGATAGGTTCACAAAATGTGCACTCAGCTCACTCCTATGAACAAACATTGAATGGTTAGGTCTTTATCCATTGGAATTTAATAAAATGACTGGTGATCTTGTTGAAAAATATAAGATTCTGAAGGGACCAGACAGGGTGGATCCTGAGAGGATGCTACCGGTACTAGGGAATACAATTTAGGAAAAGGAGTTCTCACATTTAAGAGGAAGATGAGGAGAATTTTCTTTTCTCAGAAAGTGATTCATCTGTGGAATTCTCTTCACAATAAAACTGTGGAGGCAAGGTCATTGACCTTATTCAAGACCAAGCTAGATACATTGTTTTTAAGCAAGAAAGACAAGTGTTTTGGGGGCAGACAGGAAAACGGAGTTGAGACCACAACTGGATGAGCCATGATGTTACTGAATGGCAGAACAGCCTTGATGGGTCAAATTAAGTAATCCTGCTCCCAAATTCTATGTTCCTTTTGGGAAAATTAATCACAGAAGATTTCATGGCTGACGCAAAGTAGATAAAGTTTGTTGGAATAAATTGGACTGAAAGTTGTGATGGGCATGATTGCAAAACTCAAGGAAAACTGTAGCAAAGGACAAAAGTCAGTTTACAAGTAAGAATTTACCATCCTGTGCACATAATTAGAAAAATCATTTTTGATCCAAAGTTTCATTTTCCTTCCTCCCCTGTGTCACTTTTATAGCATATTATTCGGGTAATCCAATTAATGCTGCATCATTTATGAATCTTACTAACTTCCATTCCTACACACGAGAAGAGTTTCTAGTTCAGATTGCCAAGATTTTGCCTGCCAGATGAAAGCTTGTGCAGGAACAAATGCAGCAAATGTCGTATATGCTTCCCAGGCTTTGTTCTCTCCTTTTAGTTGAAGGAAGAGTGTTTAAAATGTACCATGTTACATATGTAAAATGAGTTGGCTATACACCTTTGTAATTCAACAATATTAGTTTCAATTTTGATATGTGCCACACAAAGAGAAAATGGAAATACAAAACTGACCTGTGCATTGCGGAGGCACACTGGTCCAGGTTCCATTCACAGTACAGTGTCTAGTTAACAAGCCAGTCGAATAGTAGCCTTCTCTACATGCGTAGGTAATGGAACTTGAGAAGACCAATTTGTTGCTGTACACTATCCTAGCGTTACGTGGCGTTCCAGGATTTCCACAGGACACAGCTGTTAATCATGTAAGAAAATGACAAAAATGGATTCATACTTCAACGACACAATAAAAGGGACCTCCTCTCTAGAAACGGACCTGTGGATGTCACTTTTAATTTTAATTCTCTATTCTGAATCTCAAGCCAATTGCCAGACATGACTGGATTGGCCTCCTAGATTCTGAAGGGTCATCTAAAAGATATTTGGAAAGTACTGAAAAGGCTATAATTATGTTTTAAATAAAAGGGCACATTGACAGTAAACAATGGGTGGCAAGGTGGCACAGTTGTCAGCGCTGCTGTCTCACAATGCCAGGGACCCTGGTTTGATCTCAGCCTCCGGCAACTCTCTGTGTGGAGTTCATACATTCTCCCCGTATCTGTGTGCGTTTCCTCTGGGTGCTCTGGTTTCCTCCCACAGTCCAAAGATGTGCAGGTTAGGTGGATTGGCCATGCTAAATTGTCTCGTAATGTCTAGGGATGTGCAAACTAGGTGGATTAGCCATGGTAAACATCCCATACGGGTGTAGGCTGGGTTTGTGTGGGATGCTCTTCAAACAGTTGGTGTGAACGTGTACTGCCAAATGGTCTATTTCTGCACTGTAGGGATTCTATGATACTAATTTTCTGGTTGACCGTGTATTTTTGTCCAGTGTCATTTACAATTATTCCAAGTCTCAGCCTGTCTTGACCAATTATTTTCTCATAAGGAAAAGAGATTTGTCTGCTGATTTATTTCAGTCACAGGAAGGGATTAGATGAAGTCTTTCCTATTCTCATGCTCAGAGTCTCTCACTTGAGATCAGATTGCTTTGGTTAGGTTGAAGTTATGGAATGTTCATTAATCTTGTCCCAAAACATTGACAAAGCAATTTTGTCAACATTAACTAAGAGCAGTGCCCAGTCCTCTATTAGTATTTTTCTGTAAACACATGAGAATGCACCAAATGCTGCAACAATAAAATACATCCAAGTTACAATGCCAACACTGACAAATTTAATCTTTCATCAGGTACCCTTTCTCTTTCAGTTAGAGTATCTGGGGTCAGAAGCTTCATCTTGGTTGTTATTGTTGTTCTACATTTGGAACCTTCCCTCCCTCACGTGTTTGTCACATTTAAACGGTGCTGCCAACAGGATGAGTGATTTATTTGTGGTATACTCAAACCTTTCTCTACGCTCTTGGAATGCCACATTCCTGAATCTCTCTCTGTCTATCTGTGTCTTTCCCTTACACACACGCAAGTACACATGAAGCCTATAAACAGCAAACAGCCACTGTTTGACAGATTTTAATGAATTATTTTGCTCACATTTCTGAAGCACCCTTGTGAACGAAGATGAAATCTCTTTTGATAAATGGAAGTGACACATTTACCTATTGCATCTTCTAATTACTTCTATAATCTCCAGCCCCAGGCTTCTTTGAAAAACAATAGTGAATGAATTAACTCACTGCCTGCTTCCTTGGAAAAAAGAGATTAAGTTGTTTACTCTTCTTGATTGAGTCCCTCCCTCTGCTACACATGCACCAAATGCTACATAACAAAAATATTGCATAATTATAACTGCTCAATATTACAGCAGGCAATTTTCCTTACTGTAACTGTCTCTGCCTCCCAGCTTTTTTGCTGGCCCAACTATATGAGCAGTGCAGATATCAGAAAGTGCAAAGAACAAATCTGCCCTCTCTGAGGATCATTGGTCTCTGATGATTATAATATTTGGGTAAATCACCTGATTTGCTCCATGCATTTCACCTATGCATATTCAAAGACGGGCTTACTTAAGCAACATTATTTTGCTGACAGGAGGAAGAGACGAGAAACTTTCATTTGTAAATTGGCCAATAAAGATTCTAAGAGACCCAATATTTTTCTGTTTTTGGATTATAAATTGATGTTCATATCAGACAACCTTAATTGAAAAATAAGAACGTTTTCCAACTTGAAGAAAAAAACAAGTGTTGCATATTGTTGAGCTGTGTATTACATGTTTGGAATCAGAAAGGGGTGGGAGAAAAGTCAAGACTGAGCAACATCAAGAATCTTTTGACTTAAGGACCTTCCGCCTGGCAACAAATCTCTGATTGGTTGAGCTGCTGAGCGTTAAGAAGCTCTGAATGCCAAAATCAGTCGAGAGGGAAAATATCCAGCCAGTAGATACCATCATCTCTCACCTGGCATGTGACCAAGAAGACAGAAAATTCCAGACAGTTTAAAAGAAATAATTCATACTAAGTAGCTAAACAACCATCAAATCAAAGGATGACTGTCACTAACAGTTTTGGGATCATGTCCAACATAATTCATTGGGTAGCTCACAATCACCCAAAGACATTTAACAGTTAGAGAGGAGTCAGTATTAGCTGGGAGCTGATGAGGCTTTGCCTCCAGGAGAATATTTGGCATGGCAATGCCTACCCTTTGTAACATAGGAAACTAGGCATGGTTATTGTGGCATTGAAGAATCCAACACATGTTCATGGCAGCTAATTATACACAAACAACAGAATACAATTGAGTATATGCTTCCCTTAGAGTGTAATACTTCAAATAATATGGAATATGAGAAAGCTATACCCTCAGGTCATATGCTATGATAAAGTGATGGTATCAGGAGCATATTCTTTTAGGTATACAAGTATATATTTATGAGACATAACACAACAGGAATTCGAGAGGACTGAAATCCTGGGTGGGAGTTCAGGAGCTCCAGGTCCTGATTGAGAGTTTGGGAACAATGAGTGAAATTTCCTTTGCTCTGGTCCAAGAGAAAGCCGTCTCCAGCAGCATTGTGACAGCTTCACACACCTGTTAGCCTTGCAGCTTGTCTGGCTGAAATTGCCAGAACAGTGCTAATTAGTGCAGAATAAATGGCCAGTTTTGGAATGTCAACTTATGCACACTAGAAACTTGAATGCTATGCCAAACTGATTTCATGTAGGACTTTATAACCAACAGAGAAGTAAGCGTGGCTCAGTCCAACTGTTGCTAAAATTGACCAGAAAAATGATTTAATTAACACCATCAATCCTGAAACAGCAATTTATGTTTTCTTTCAAATTTAGCTGAATGGGAAGCAAACTGCTGGTGGCAGCAACAACACAAAACAAGCCTCTGAGGCACAAGGCTACTTGTTTAATTCAGGCTGGCCACATAGAATGCTGCAGCCTTGCGCATACATTGAAGAAATCAAAGTTATAGAGTTTGATGTTTTATTCGCCCCTGCTGTGTTCCCTTGCACATGTTGCCAAATAGTCATTGGAAGAACATCTTTGGTGCTGGTGGACCAGACCATTTGCTCATGTGATTAAATTGAGAGGAAAATAAAGGTTGTTGTCATCAGTTATGATGTCACATTACCTCCTGTGCCAGGGTTCAATGTGAAATGGATTCCATGCCAGCTTTCACAAATACTTAATATCTTACTCCACAGCCACCCACTGAAGTAAATGGGTTTTCATGGATCAGTTGATGCTCTAATCTTTCTACGTGTGGCAAACAGCTTTTGACAGATTTCCCCAACTCTTATTCCACATAAGTCTTCACAAATTTCTCAAAGGTACCCACGTATCTCCAGATTCCTGCTGCCAAAAAAGATTTCAAATATTCATCTTCCCAGCACATTGCTATTGAGTTTACACGATAGATACTGGTAGATTGTTCAGTTAAACAGAGCCCCTGAGGTTGAACAGCAAGCTGCATATGGTTTAAGGGATGTACTTACAACTGCAATGGAGCAGATAGTCAATATTTTGTAGAGATCTTTCAAAATAAAGCTACATTTATTATTGATTTCTTCTTACAGATGAGCTCATTGGCTTCCAGTTTTCTGAAGGACAACAAACATTTGGCATTGCAAGGTGCTGATGTTCAATATTCTGGTTTGATGGGGAGGTGCAGGCAGCTTTATGGCAATAATGCCCCTTTACCATAAAAAGTAATTTTTTGTATGTCAAAGTTATTTTTAGAAGAAAATTTTGGAACAATACCACAGATGCATAAGTGAAAAGAGAAAATTGATATCCCATAATAGGAACATAGCTCAGCATGTATTAAGCTCATAGCTGTACAACATGCACGTTTGGAGTGTAACAGCGCTACCATCCCAAGGACAACTGCAATGGACAATGAATACTGGCTTGTCAAAACACATGAATGGATTAATAAATGCTACTGTTCTGTATATAGGTTAACCAGACATGAAACAAGGAGACAATTGGAATGACTGCACCCTAAAAGCTTAAACATAGTTCCATTGGGTGCAATGTGGCAAATAAATTTCTGTGTTGTATTGCTTAGGCTGTTTAGCATAAAGACTCGGAGCACTTTAATACAAGGGTTACATGGGATCTCATTGGACATACAGCATATTATTTTTATGCTCACGTCATCAAGTTGACACATTTTATTCCATGCAAGTTGAAAAGAAATGCTATCAAGGTGATTTCTGGCCTATTTGCTTTAAGCTATAGAGGATCCTCACACATTGGAGAGAATTGCAGGAAGATTATTAGGTTCCAGAGGCAGATATCTCATGAGAAAAGCAATCAGTTGAGTGTTCAGTAGAAGACAGTGGGGGTCAGAATGTTTATGAATACTTCATTAGAAAATCTTTCCATGTTAAGTTGGGATATATTCTATTTGTATCTGTCTGGGCCAGAGCAAGACATATGAAAACCTTAGAGAATACAACGGTTTCACCTAAATGTGATAGGATTGCTGCAAAAGGTTGCATACATGAATGAAAAATCAACTCTTTGCGCGTATACTGTCATGAGTTCAGGGTATTCCAGAATGGATCAAAGCTTTCAGACTGAAAGGTAGGCACAGATGAAATCTTGCAAAGTATTTCAGCGACAACAAAAAAATCAACAGTAGAGGTTGATAAAATAACATTTCAAAATGACATGGGCTGTATGCAGTGATGGCCAGAAGAATCAAGGCTGGAGAGCAAACCAAGCCACAAAAGGAGTTCTGGATGACTCTTGCAGAGATTCAGACAGAAGTAAATTTTCAGATGCTGATAAGATCAACGCAAGAGAATGAGAGAATCATAAAAGATAGAAAATAAATTTTGCTAAGTGATCGGTAACCAGGCTTAAATAAGCAGCTTGAACAAAATAGTTCAAATACTAGAAAACAAACTTAACTCACTGCAAGATTAATTCTGTTCTGTCATTGGAATCTGTGGCAGATGGTTTGACTTGACATCTTCAAATTGAAACATATTGACTCATGGAGGACAATGTCACCCTTTAAGTGAAATATTCATTCTTGGGATTAGTGTCATTGGCAAGGAGAGCACTTATTGTTATTCTCTAGTTTTCCATGAAAATGGTATTGGCTTGCCTTTTCCTTTTGCTACAGTCCATGTGGTGAAAGCACAGGTGTCAACATCGTCCAATGGGTGTGTTTGTGTGACTGAAATTTTCCCACTGTGTAATACATAAACTGGCTGGTTTTTTTTAAATGGACAACAGGATGCATTGTGGCAATAAAAAGAAATTAAAGATTTTCAATAACTGGATTAATGCTTTTAAAAATGATAATGAAAATTTTTGAGGGAAAGTGACTGAATTGTTAGACAAAGCTTTGTAAAACCTGCAGTCGCAGGGAACAGTGCAACAATTGTGGGATACAACTTTGGTCTGTTACTTGGATCTCTAATTCAAGGTGAAATGGGAACAGAGCCCACAGATAATTCAGCCAAAGAGATGTGTCCATCTGCCAGTGTAACCAAGTGAGCTTATGCTGCAAATATAATCAGTTGCTGCTACTGACTCTGGCAATGAGGCAGACGGGTCTTGAAGCAAGCCCCAGAGGACTGTCAACACCAGGCTTCCTGAGCACTATAGGTGATGTGACATGAGCTGCAAATGCTCCTCTCAACTTCATTAACTTCTAGAATGCCCAGTAACCTGGAATGTGGTCCTGATATCTTGTGTAATTCCCAAACAGATAATTAAGAACATTTTAGATCAAGTCTGCAATGTATGAACCTGAGAGTCAGAATGGTTGCTTCTGTGAGGAATAAACAGAATAGTTAAGACATTCTAACCAGCATCTTCAGAAACTAAAATGAATGCACATAGCTAATGGTTATTGCATATTAGCCACTATAAGTGTTGATGCTTTCAGTCAAAAACTGAAAAAACTGCGGATGCAGGAAATCGAAACAAAAACAGAAATTGCTGAAAAATCTCAGCAGGTTTGGCAACATCTATGGAGAGAAATCAGAGTTAATGTTTCGGGGCGAGTGACCCTTCTTCAGAGCTGGAGTATCAAGTCAGGATGATATGTGGCTTGGCAGGGAATTTGTAGGTGCTGCTGTTCCTTTACATCAGCTGTACCTCTCCTTCGAGGTGGTCGAAGTCATGGGTTTGGAAGGGACACCCAGTGGTGCCTTGATGAGTTGCAACAGCACATATTGCAGATGGCAAATAGTGCTGTCATTGTGTTCTGTTGGGTTTAGGAGTAAATGCTGAAGGTAGCAAATGGGGTGTTGAACAAAATAAAGATTTATTTTAGGCGTTTATATGTTCAGTTCTATTTTAACCAATATTTTATTTTTTCATCAGCATTGAATAAATATTAGAACAGTTTATGAATAGATTTTTAATTTCAAACATTTGGATGGTGGATGAATATGCTACAAATAATTGAACAGTTTCAAGGTCATTGTCTATTTCAGCAACACTTTTGATAAATAACTTTTAACTTACACACCGTTACTGCATCCATGTTATATTTTTGTTTGTCACTAATGTTGGTCTCTTTCAGTATGGCTGAAAGCACGGTGCCAAATTATGGGCAGTTTGACACTAGGGAATTAATATTGCCAGATGGGAACTTAAGGTCATTCAAGTAGTTGGGATTCAGACTGGGTCTCAGTGATGAAAAGACTGCTCTTCTTATTCTTCAGTAATGAAAACTGAAAACGATGCAGCAGCAACAAGTCAGATAGCATTTCCGGAGAATGAAGCGGGGTTAATAGGCTGAGTTCTCACAGTCCTTGGGAGGTAGATTTGGAGATGAGACCTGGAGAAAAGTGGGAATCACACAGCCTCCAGACAGGCGGGTCCACTGACATTTTCTTTATATCCCATGACATGGAACCACAGGGATCAGATATCTACAGCTGTGGCTGCAGACCATCCTGTGGAGAGGAATCCCCTTCACCCTGACAACCTGGCAGCTGTGAACACACTTACTCTTACCAACTTCATAATTCTTCTGGGGACTGCTTTACCTTTAGGCAATCTCACGTCCCCTTCAATGGATTAGCCTGTCCACCTCTCCCAGTGGGGCTGCAGGCTGGTCATTCTTATGGACCCTCTACTGTGCCTGTCGATCCTTTCACCTCCTTTACTGGATGGATTATTGGAGGTGGCTTCTTCATTGGCTGCCTCCAAGAAGATCAGGGCTGATCAGCTATTAAGAGGAAAATTCAGTCCAATATTTCAGTTTGATGACACTCTTTCAGAAACGCAGCAAGTACAGAGGCAAACAAATAGGGGGAGGTGAGGAAAGAAAAGAAGAGAAGTTCTAGGATGGGTGAAAGCCATGTGGGATTAAATGACCAAAAAGGATGACAGTGCAAGGCAAGGTGCATTATCGTGACACAATTTTATTTTTATTCATTCATATCAGTGTCACTGGCGAAGGCCATCATTTACTTTCCATCCTTAATTGGGCAATTAAGAGTTAGCCACATTGTCATGGATCTGGAGTCACTTGTCAGGCAGACCAGGTAAGCATATCAGAGTTCCTTCCCTAAAGGACATTAGTGAGCCAGATGAGTTTTTAAAACAACTGATACGTGGTTGCATGATTTCCAACAGTCCAGATTTTCATTCCCCATTTTTAATTAATTTATATTTCAGCAACTGCTATGGTGGGATTCGCTCAAAGTCTTATCTGTAAACAAGCAGTTTTGTTCCCTTCAGTTGTTTATCTAATAGCTCTGTGCAGGACGGAGAAAAGTTATGCAGAGCACTGCCATGTCCGGTGTCCAATATCCAAGGAATGCAAGCAGATGGGGCTGTGGGAAAGAAAATCATGATCATAGAATTCACATCCCACGCTGCTACATTAGAAAGCAGCCAGCAATGTTCTGATTGTTTGAGAGGTGCAGATTCAGAGGCTTCCATGCAGTGTGATCGATAGCAGAGTGACGCCATGAACCACAAGGTTAAGCAATAATGATGAAGGATGAATTTCTGTTCACAACTGTAAAAGGTAAAAGTGTTTGCCTTATAAGTCACCAAAGTATATGAATAGTTAAAAAGAGGAATTTGGAACAATACTACACAATGATGCACAGCAAATTCAAGGATATTCTTCCCTTGAACAACATGCTTCCAACAAAGAAAGTGTGACGAGCTGAAGGTCATTTTGAAAGCTCAATAGTCATTTTAATTTAGACTAGCAGCAAAAGTTAATGGCTGTATTGCATTTTCCGTCTTGTAGCAAATCACAAGATATCTTTCACAGATGGTGAAGTAATTAAAGAAGCAGTGACTGAAGCCACTAACTCTTTGCTCAAAGACTTTAAGAATAAAGAAGACACAATAACAGCAATCCAGAACATGTCACACAACATATCTACAGGAGCAAGATGAGTGGAACCTTTGTCCAAAGATATCTTTCAGAAACTACAACAGGCTCTGAAGGATTGAATGCTTCTCACTATAGTTCAAAGGATCCACTGAAATAATCAGCACAGCCTAGCTGATTGTTATTGAGTGAATGGCTTTTAAGGATATAATAATTAAACGCATTACTTTGCCTCTTAAAAAGAGAATTAGGAGTAAGATATCATAGAAAATTCAAAATGTGTTCGAGAGCAACGCTCCAGCCAAGAAACTGGTTTCCATCACAACCGATGGTACACTAGCTGTGCATGGCACAAATGCAGGCTTTGCTACGTTTTGGAAAAATGTGATCCTGATTTCCCCTCTTTTGTCAATTACCACTGTAAAATCCATCAGCGAGCATCAACGAGCAAATTATGAACTTTTCTCATGTAATGTAAGTTGTTAGGATTGTAAGTTTGATTTGAGCAAAAGCCCTTCAGCACCACTTTATAAAATTATAACTTGACAAACTCAGTGCTACCTAGGGTAAAATCCTTCATGCAGATGCGAGGTGGTTAAGTTGAAAGCAGGTCCTGCAAGCATTTTCAGATCTAATGTCTGAAATTGTCACTTTTCTAAAATCAAGGAATGAAGTGTGCAGTGAGCTGTCAGACATTGCATGGTTGATTGACTTCAGGTTCCTTACAGATACAAAGTTAGAATTAAACAAGCCGAACTATGGAACAGCAAGATAAGGACAGACTCTGAGCAGTGCTGTGAATACATTAAAATTGAAACTGGGTCTGCAGTCCTCCCAATTAAAAAATAAAATGCAGCAACACTCCCCGAGTCTGGAGAAAACACTACTATAAGTCAAAGCAAAATGGTTCCACCCAGAAAACATCTGGAGACAACTGATGAGCTTAACAGAGGAATTCAACAGGCGAATTCAGGAACTTGATGTGATGGAACAAATCATCGTGCTTGTCTTAAATCCATTCCTTTCGATAGACACTGGTGGGTTGGCTGCCAAAATTCCATCAGGTGTTTTAGTTACAAAGCAGTAATCTGATATGTGATATGGAGATAATCATTGTGCAAAACGATATTGAGCTGAGAATCAGATCAAGGAAGATGATTTTTGGGGACTCATAAACAGAAAGAAAAAACACTCCTTTCATCCTGAGCTTTAAAATGAAAGCTCAGTTTGACTCCTCATATCTCTGAGAGGCAGTGCTCTTGCAATTGAAGATAATTAAATCTAAGTATCGTACTGGTCTCACAGTTGATGCGCTGTATATTTTAGCAGTCTCAAAATATAACCCAGACCAAGGCACTGATGGTCACAGGTCTCACAGTGAGACTTGGTGAGTGGAGGACAAAATAAATATTTATTTATCCCTGATTTTAGATTCATATAGCACAAAATATAAACTAATTATTTTATATTTTGTTCTGCGCAGGTCCTGGGTTGCACTTAAATTTTTAAAAAACTACATTGTGCTTAGAAACGGTGGAGACCACTGCTCAACATCAATACAATTAATCTTTTGAAAGAATGATCGAAAGAACATCTCAATATTATATTTATTGTGGATGCAGCTACTAGTCGTCAGAGACAATTGTGTGCAGGATTAGTGGGTTGATCACACATGCCGGGACATCAGAGTACTCCTCCAGCTTAGGTCCTTAAATAATACAGCACCAAAGCACATACTTCAAAGACAATAATAAGGTCATGGATTCATTCTTTCTTAACCTTTTCTTAAGCCCATTAAACACAATATTCTCATGAAGTTGTTCATCTGATCTTTTTGGAGGGGATAGATATTTTCTTGGACTTTGTCTTGTAACACCATCACTCAAATTTTGGTGATCCTAGATTTAAATGTCGAGTACTTCTGTTTGTTTTGGTGAGACATGTCTTTCTCTATAGATGCATCTTTTTTCCTGTGGCTTAGAAATGAACAAGATAGCTCTTGTTTCTTTGTACAGAATACTTTGTTCTCAATACATGAAATCATTGAGACAATGAGGCTTTTTCATGATTTTATTCTTTTAGCTTTGAAACTTTCACCCACACACAGATTTGGAAGAATTCTATATATCATAAATTATGATTTACCACTTAATAGAAGTATTCCTCTTTCCAGCAATTGTATAAATATAGTCACTGAGGTGCAAGGCTTATGGTCAATATTAGCAACATTGTTCTTGGTCATCTTTTATAATTCCACTGGAATAAAGCCATTTCTCACATTCAAATTCCAAGTATGGGTATTTCAATTCCAATATATTGTTTCACCACTCTCCGCTTCATCATTATTCCACTGGTATTTACAGCCAGTGGAAACGTGATTGCACACACATTCCTGAGGAACTTCCCATTTCTTTCGATAATCAACAGTGGTCAATTTGTTTGTTTAATTTCATGAACCACAAGGCAAGCAAGGTGTCACTGCATTGTGCAGTAATTGCAGGTCTGATGGATAAGGCGTCTTGTTTTGGTATAGATCGTGATTGTAAGAAAGGATCTTACATTGCAGTGGTAGTGTTCCTACCACTGGGCCAGGAGCCTGAGTGAAAGTCCCACCAGCCCTGGAGTTGTTTGCATTCCATCCAAAGTTGATTTAAAACAAAATATGAATTCCAAATGAATTGCTATTGCTAGTAATCTAAGATCAATTGCTTCACCAATAACACTCCCACTGCTGTGAGCTCAAAAGTGGGACTGTTTGCTAAAGATTGCGGAGCGCTCAGTTCCATTCACAGTTTATTTTGATAATGAACAGTGTGTGTTTGCATGCGGCAGCACCTGAACAAAAAACCCAGGTTTAAGTTGGTGATTGTGAAGTAAAATTATAACTGCACATGTGCAAGGCAAAGGTCACCTCATCAGCAATTGATAGCCTTCTTTTGACATTGAATGGCATTCCCATCACCGAATCTCCATCATTAATATCCACTGATCAGAAAATCAATTGGCTAAGGCAGAAAGAGCAGGTTAAGAACTAGTTAGAGAGATAGAGCAGGCTTGTCTGTGTAGGCCTTTGAACCCCACTGTCAGGGTAAAAATACATTCAGAAGCCTGCACTTATTTAGAAATGATCATTCATTGTCATTTTCCCTGGGGCTGAAGATGGGATGACCTCTTAAAGCTGGAAGGCCAATCGGAAATGATCAGCTGGAAAACAGCAGCTGGTTGTGATGACAAGTAAATGATGGAAGGATAAGACTCCCTCTCTATCGCTTAGAACAAAAATAAGCATGGCATTTTATAGACAAGTCTCCAGTGGTGGAGGCTAGGGGGAGAGGTACCCTCTACAGACGTCTCATTACTGCTACATTACTCAAGGAAGCAGGTTCATGCTCTAGGAAGTCTCCAACTGGCTGATGAGAAAATCACTGCAAGATGCAATTTGACAACCATTCCAAGGCTTCTTTGGCAGCAGCTCCAAAACCTACAATCTCAGACAATATGTACAGCATATGCTTGGAAACACTACTACCTCAAAGCTCCCTCTGCAAGTTACCCACCAGATCTGACTTGCTGACATATGTTATCCTGTGTCAAAACCCCATAAACAGAAGCACCATCACTAGTGGATTGTAGAGGTTTTAGAAGGCTACACGCCATCACCTTCTCAAAACAACGAGTGACAGAACAGGACAGCTGGCAGAATCTATTCCTTTCTCCCCCATGATATGAGAATGAACACAGAACAAACTGTTCTTGCGTGTTTTTTTTTAAAATGACAAGTTTGGCTTATATTGAACCATCACAAGACTCATCACTTTCATTTTTAGTAATTCCCTCTACAGATAATAAAATTAAGTCCCATCAGCCAGAAAGCTTTCGCTAGGTGCCATAACATACCAGGAAGTATTTACAGCACATAAGCAGTCCAAATGATGCATGCCAATGTTTATGTTCCAAATCAGCATCCTCCCAGCATTCTCATCTCAGCCTGTTAACATATTCCTTCGACTCCTTTTTTACTCGTGTGCATTCAGTGCTTCATTGAATGTAACAAAGCTATTCACTTCAACGACTCCCTGAGCTACCAAATCTATAGTTTTAATCTGCCCATCAAATGAGCTACTCGCATAACTCAGCCTATGATACTCAACACTTTCAACTTCACCTGAAGAGTACAGCTCATTTTTAATAAAGTACACATTTAATACCTGCCTTTTACTATACTGGGTCTTTTTTTTTGTCAGGAGTCTATTTTGTTGATTGTTTTCCTATTTTTTGGCTTGAATTGGAGACTGTATTTTATTCTCCTAACTACCCGATTGCCAAATGCAAGACCACTGTGAGCTCCTAAATGTGTGATACCACATTGCACGCCAATACTTAGCTTGTACATGAACCAATCAATATCACAGCAGCATTCATAACAGTCCTGCAAGAATACAGGGATGGCACACTGTAAGATGGAGCAAAAATCCCCAATATTAGAACATATGGGCAAATCCTTGGATTTTGGACAGAGTCCTGGACTTTCAGAACCTTTAAAAACAAAATGAAAAGCTGGAACAAGTCTGTGGGAAATACACAACCAGCAAGCTTGGGAATGGAGATTGCTGTCGAGGCCTATTGTTAAGCCTGGAATCCCAAACTGCACCTCCTCTCTAAAAGAAACCAACCGACCCTAGCCTGAGACAGCTTTCACACCTCAGACTACTAGTGCAGACAGCATGGTGTCTACAGAGATATGGGACATTCAACCTCAATCAAAACCCATTCACATATACTCTTACCATTGGAAGGTCAATTAACTTCACAAGAGAACATCAAGAACTCAATGAAAACTACAGAATTGAGGTCCCACAGTCAGTATAAGGTGTACAGCTGGATGAACATAGCAGGCCAGGCAGCATCAGAGGAGCAGGAAAGCTGACCTTTCGGGTCTGGACCCTTCTTTAGAAATGGGGAGGAGAAGGGGGCTCTGAAATAAATAGAGAGAGGGGGAGGCGATGATAGAAGGTGGATAGAGGAGCAGATAGGTGGAGGGAAGACGGACAGTTCAAGCAGGCGGGGATGGAGCCAGTAAAGGTGAGTGTAGGTAGGGAGTTGGAATGGGGGTTGGTCAGTGAGGAGGGAGGGGTGAGTAGGTGGGAGGGAAGACGAACAGGTCGAGGAGGCGGGGATGAGGCTAGTAGGTAGGAGGTGGGGGTGGGGGTCGGTCGGTGAGGTGGGAGGAGCGGAAAGGTGGGAGAAAAGACGGACAGGTCAAGGAGGCAGGGGAGAGGCTGGTTTTGGGATGAAGTCGGGGATGGGGAGATTTTGAAGCTTGTAAAGTCCACATTGAGACTATTGGGCTGCAGGGCTCCCAGGCAGAATATGAGGTGCTGTTCCTCCAGCCTCGATCTCACTGGAGATTGGCCTTTTCCAACAACAAGCTTCTGCACGAACAGCTTCCCCACAGGCATCCCCTGCTCCCACCAGCACAAGCAGCTTCAGAACCAAGAACAGAACTGACAACAGAGAAGCTGAACCAAGGGCCTCTTCGAAACAAAAGACATTGAGAGGGGGGTGGCCAACCAAGAGCTTCTGAACACAGGCCTTTCCTGAACCAAGAACACCAATGGTAATAACCTAAACAACCGACCACGACCATCAGAACTAAAACCTGACAACTCAAAGCAACAACCTGATGCTCTGGTTATGGGAAGCCAGGACAGCCAGGCAAACTTCAAAACCGTATGCTGAGTGGTCAGCAGAATTCCTGAGACCCCAGAGTTCCAACATATTTAGCGGTGGCATCAGTGCATTTGGACTGTATTTGGTAGGAATAGCCAGAACTGTAGATACAGGAATCAAAGACAACACAGTGTGGAGCTGGAGGAACACAGCAGGCCAGGCAGCATCAGAGGAGCAGGAAAGTTTATGTTTCAGGTTGGCACCCATCTTCAGAAATGGGGAGAGGGAAGGGAGTTGAGAAATAAACAGAGTGCGGAGGGGTGGGGCTGGGAAAGGTAGGTGGGATGGTGATAGGTGAGTGCAGGTAGGGAGTGGTGGGGATTGGTCAGTGTGGTGGGAGTCGCGGATAGTTGGGAGAGAAGATGGACAGAGTTCTGAGGAAGGGTGACTGGACGCGAAACGTTAACTCTGTTTTCTCCTTCACAGATGCTGCCAGACTTGCTGAGCTTTTCCAGCAACTTTGTTTTTGTTGTTGAGAAGATGGACAGGTTGTGTCAGGTCAAGAAGGTGGGGATGAGAGAGAGGCTTGAACATGGGATGAAGCTGGGGGTGAGGAGATTTTAAAACTGGTGAATTCCATGTTTAGGCCATCGGGCTGTAGGCTCCCAAGGTGGAATATGAGGTGCTGCTCCTCCAGTTTGCAGGTGGTGTCATTGTGACACTGGAGGAGGCCCAGGATGCATATGTCACCCAGGGAGTGGGAGGGGGAGTTAAAATAGTTGGCAACCAAAAGGTGTTGTCATTTGTTGCAGCTGCTCCCCAAAATGGTCCCTGAGTCTACGCTTGGTTTCACCGATATAGAAGAGGCCGCATCAGGAGCAGCAGATACAGTAGACCAAGTTGATGCGCAGGCAAACCCCTGTCCAATACAGAAGATGTGTTTTGTGCCCTGAATGGAGGCGAGGGGGGAGGTGTAGGAGCAGGTGTAGTACCTCCTGCAGTTGCAGGGAAAGGTGCCGGGGGTCGTGGGGTTAGTGGGGAGTGTGGAGCGGACGAGGGAGTCGCAGAGTGAGTGCTCCCTATGAAAGGCAGATAGGAGTGGGGAGGGAAATATTTCTTTGGCTGTGGGGTCGGATTGTATGTGGCGGAAGTGGCGGAGAATGACACGTTGGATGCAGAGGTTGGTGGGGTGGTATGTGAGGACAAGGGGGATCTCTTTGGTTGTGGGGTCAGATTGTAGGCGGCTGAAGTGGCGGAGAAATCAGCATCTCTTGCATTTCCTGTAATTCTCCCCTCACATCCCCTCCTCCCAACAAAAATAAAGTCAGAAGCCTCCTCGTAGGATATGTGGAATAGTCTCTTTTCTGCTGTTACACTGGCACTATTCCCCACTACTTCCTCCATTACTTCGATGACAGTATCGATGCTGCCTCATGCTCCCACGAGGAGCTTGGACAGTTCATCAACTTTACTAACACCTTTCACCCCAACCTCAAATTCACCCGAGCCATCTCCAATACCTCCCTCCCCTTCCTGGACCTTTCCGTCTTCATCTCTGGTGACCACCTCAACCACATCTATTTCAAGCCCACCGACTCCCACAGATACCTGGACTACTCCTCCTCTCACCCACCTTCCTGCAAGAATGCGATCCCCAGAATACTCCCAATTCCTCCGCCTCCGCCACGTTTGCTCCCAAGATGGGATGTTCCACTCCCGCACATCCCAGATGTCCTCCTATTTCAAGGCCTGTAATTTGCCCCCTCCGGTGATTGAAAATGCCCTCAACCGCATCTCTTGTGTTTCCTGCATCTCTGCCCTCACATCCTCCTTGTCCTCACATATCGCCCCACTAACCTCTGTATTCAACATATCATTCTCTGCCACTTCTGCCACCTGCAATCCAACCCCAACCAAACAGATATTTCCCTCCGCATCCCTATCTGCCTTTCATAGGGACTGCTATCTCCATGACTCCCTCATCCGCTCCACAGTCCCCGCTAACCCCACCACCCCCAGCACCTTTCCCTGCAACCGCAGGAAGTGCTACACCGGCCCCTACACCTTCCCCCTCACCTCAATTCAGGGCACAAAACAAGCCTTCCATGTCAGACAGGGGTTCACCTGCACATCTGTCAACTTGGTCTACTGCATCCATTGCTCCCGATGTAGCCTCTTCTACATCGGTGAGACCAAGCGTAGACTCAGAGACTGTTTTGGAGAGCATCTGTGCTCTGCACGCGACAAACCAGAACACCGCCCGGTCACGAACCATTTTAACTCCCCGTCTCACTTCCTGAGTGACATGTGCATCCTGGGCCTCCTCCAGTGTCAAATGACACCGCAAACTGGAGGAGCAGCACCTCATATTCCACCTCGGGAGCTACAGCCCGAAGGCCTAAACATGGAATTCTCCAGTTTTAAAATCTTCCCACACCCGGCCTCATCCCATATCCAACCCTCCCTCTCATCCCTGCTTCCTTGACCTGACACAACCTGTCCAACTTCTCTCCCACCTCTCCGCCTCTCCGACCTTAATGACCAACCCCCACCACTCTCTACCTGCATTCACCTACCACCATCCCACCTACCTTCCCCAGCCCCACCCCTCCTCTTCGTATTTATTTCCCAACTCCCTGCCCCCTCCCCCATTTCTGAAGGAGGGTGCCGACCCAAAACATCAAATTTCCTGCTCCTCTGATGCTGCCTGGCCTCCGAAGTTCCTCCAGCTCCATACAATGTTGTCTCTATTTGGTAGGAATTCTGCTGAACACTATAAATTTAAACACTGTTTATTTTCTATGTGTCATTAAAACTGTATATAGCGGTAATCTAAGTAATATGTATTCCAAAGTCCTACTATTCTCTTGTGCATCGATTGTGGCAATTTCCTTGACTTATTGCATTACCTATTTCTTGTAATATAATTACCTTTTGTACCTTAAATAAATGCAGAGATTCTTTTGCCATTAAACAACTGTCTGCTGCCTCTTAATTTTACATCTTCATAAATAAGTCCAGTATCCAGAACCAGGGGTCTGGGAGCAATTTGAACCACTTAAAGATCAGGAAATAAATGACTGCAAACCAGAACCCTATTACAACACTTCTGATTACAATAAAACAGATGCTCAGTGCACAAACTAGTGTACTTTTATTGTAATACTAACACATTCACATATGTTTCAGACAATTCGCTACACAGTCGATTTAAAACCATCTCGGAAAGGCTAATACAAATTCCTTTGCAGTTTCACTGAAGATGTATTCATAATATTCAGAGTGAGAGGGAAAAGAGGCAATTGTCACCTCTCCTTTGATGAAAATGCTGGTGGCAAAGAGAGATAGATGAAATGTGAAATCTGAAAACCTTATTCAACACCATAATCTCTGAAGAGGTCCATTCGAGTTCAGGTAATCTCCGTCGCCCATTATTTTCATACTTGAGGTGAAATGAAATTTAGCATCAAATCTGCGGCAGGCAATCTTCCAGTTTATCTCTTCTATTGAGACTGGTAATGTCTCAAACAATAAATAACCAGATTACAGGACCAGGCTTCACATTAATTCATTATACTGAGATCACCATTTTAATCAGTTACTCTGCAACCATCCTTTTAATGAGCCATTCTTTGGTCATCAGCCCCTTCCTAACCACACTTTAATCAGTCCCCCTTCATCCATATTTTTAATCAGTTTTTCTTTATAGATTTGTTAAAGAGGGATTGATTAAAGATATAATTTAATCAATCCTTTTCGCTAAATCTTTAATTAATCCCTTTTAAACATTATCGCTGATCAAACTCTCTTAAACTATCCTTTTATAAACTCGTCGACAATAATAGTGCAAATAGTCTCACAACAAGATTCTGCTAAAAGGTAAATCCTAGCTTGCAGAAGTTTGAGTGGACTTTTTAAAACATTTCATTATTTTACTAATGGATTACCTAAAAAAAAAAGATATACAGAACCTGCATGCTGATTCAGTTTGTTACATTTTCATTCATTAATGTTCATAAATACTGAACCCCATGTTCAATGCAAGTTAACTATAAATTCAGAAAATAAATCGTATCCACAGCATTAACCTCTTGTTACAGATGCACTGGTTCGCATTTGATTAGTGACAGCAAGAGGTTGTACTGTTGTACATAAATTATTGGTTAACTTAGATAATAAGGTGTAGAGCTGGATGAACACAGCAGGCCAAGCAACATCAGAGGAGCAGGAAAACTGATGTTTCGGGTCTGGACCCTTCTTCAGAAAAATTGATTAACTTAACTGATTTTCAAGATAATTGGCAGGGCAACTAATAACTTTATGTAGCATGCAATGCAAGAAAAGCTTGGCTAATTGTTAAATAGCTAAATGAAAACTTGTCAAGCATGCACCATTTGCTCAAAAACTGATAAGAGCTATTCTTTTTGCATGATATTCTCTGCAAGTTCCTTAGCTGCCTTGTTCTAGATCCCAGTGAATCACGTACCTTTACATTCTGGCTGGATCCCAGTCCAGGTTCCATCTGGTTGGCAGACACGTTCCGAAGATCCTTTAAGAACATAACCAGCTTCACATGTGAATCGAAGTATGTCCTTCACTCGGAAATCCTTGCCCAAGCGAATGCCATGTGCTGGGAGTCCTGGGTCACCAC
Source organism: Rhincodon typus (assembly GCF_021869965.1). Taxonomy (NCBI): domain Eukaryota; kingdom Metazoa; phylum Chordata; class Chondrichthyes; order Orectolobiformes; family Rhincodontidae; genus Rhincodon; species Rhincodon typus. The sequence goes on from NC_063358.1 coordinate 29,882,155, forward strand.
AATATCCAAGATTATTATCTGCAATGCAAAGAATATCAAACATAATTAAGAATTTGCTTTCAACTATTGGAAAGTCCAATCACACTTGGCTTCTCAATGAAAAAAAAATCAGAATTACATAAGAACATAAGAGCTAGGAGCAGGAGCAGGCCGTCCGGCCCTTCGAGCTTGCTCCGCCATTCAATAAGATCATGGCTGATCTTTTCGTGGATTCAGATCCACTTACCCGCGTTCTTACCGTATCCCTTAATTCCTTTATTGTTCAAAAAAATATCTACCTTATCTTTAAAAACATTTACTGAAGTAGCGTCAACTACTCCACTGGGCAAGGAATTCCATAGATTAACAACCCTCTGGGTGAAGAAGTTCCTTCTCAATTCAGTCCTAAATCTGCTCCCTCTAATCTTGAGGCTATGCCCTCTAGTCCTAGCTTCACCTGCCAGTGGAAACATCCTCTCTACTTCTATCTTATCTATTCCCTTCATAATTTTATATGTTTCTATAAGATCCCCCCTCAATCTTCTGAATTCCAATGAATATAATCCCAATCTACTCAGTCTCTCCTCATAAGCCAACCCCCTCAACTCCGGGATCAACCTAGTGAACCTCCTTTGCACCCCCTCCAGTGCCATTACAGTTTATGGATTGGAGTAGTAACAAGATGAAATGTCATATCAATGATGAGATGAGAACATGAATTTTCAACCATTCTCTACCATTATAATTTTACTGTTATTCAACGTTCTCATAGTGCCATTTAAAGATGGTTGGAGATTTTTAGTTAGAGAGTCAACCTGCTGGGTGGGCATTAAAATTTGTCCAGAGTGTGAAACAGGTATCTGAGTTAGAACTGGATTGAGATACAATGCACAAATTCAAGCAGGAATCTGGAGAATGGAGTGTCTCGAGGTGGTGATCAGAATTTGAATTTGTGTCAATGGGTGGAATCTTCTAGTCATGGAGGTGGCAGGCTTGGAGGCGGGAAAGGCTGTTCATTAATAGTGTGCTGGCATCTCAAAATCCTGCTGCCTTCCTGCCTCCACCTGAATTAATTTCTGCTGGGAAGGTCCAAGCTTCACACTCCTGCCCCGTCACCAGTTCATGACCACTCCAGGGGCTGTTCTGGCCTGGGCTGTAATGATCTCACCTTCAAGTTCAATACCAGAAACCGTGGGTCCACAGAGCAAACTGATTCACGCACAATCAGGAGAATGCATATACACGACACCTTGGTCCTCTCGGTCTTGGCAGTAGTCATTTAATGGTACTGACCTCAGCAAGAACTTCTGACCTCTGATTAATCAGCAGTTCTCACTGATTGGGACTTCTGCCCCTGGGGACTTATCTCAGAGACAGGCCTGGTGCTGCCCTCCAAACTGCCCGGTCCGAGCAAAAAGTAGCAAGCTTTGATCTGAAGAGACCCCATTTCAGCAAGCCAGAGAGACAGCTAATGAAAATGAAAGTCTGTGCCCAATACATTTATTGGCCAGTGACATAATGGTGGAGCCAACTTAAATGGCTGCATTTGTTGTGAACACCACCACCACCATCAGCACACAGAGCACGAAGTGCACACGTGTTGGAAGCATGTTACCAGCCCCATCTGCACATGTGCAGTTGAGCAGTGGAAAGGAAACAGGTACAGCAGCAGTCCCGGGCCTCAGGAACAGCCTCCTTGCTCAATGAAGGGCCCATCGCCAGGGAGCATGGAACTTGGTGAGGGTTGGGTGGCAGAGAGATCACAGAAAAGGAGTGACAGCCGAGGAGGCCAATCTACAGACAATGCTGGAGAGGGATGCTCCAGTTCATCAGCCTCAAACAACTCATCTGCCTTCTCCTGACCCTCAATCTGGTGCCATCAGCAAATCACGTGCTTACAGACACTTTCTGTGCCTGTCACTGCCAGCGGATGTCCTGGGCCATGTCTGCACATGTGTGGGGGCCATTTTGGCATTAATCACACTGAACTTAAATATTTAATTGACCACCACTTTTTATGAGCCGGCAGTACTGTCAATCACCGTAGGGTAAATTTGTTGCCTTCATCCTTTTTTTAGGTCGGGATTTATCAGGCCAGCTTTGTCCAGTGTTGGGAATACACAGTCCTTAAAAATAACAATGCAAACGATGCTGGAAGCAATGAAAATGTTCGGACAATTTCAAAATTGGAGTGGGTTGACCATATGACTTCTTGGATCTGAAAAGTCAAAAGAAAGAAAAGTGCGCTGTGGTTCACCTACTATTTACAAAACATCAAATGATTTTGAGGAAAGAAGGCAAGCAAAACTTTAAGGAGAGATAAGATATGTGTTGAATTACTTTAATTGCAGGACCGGCTAGGTTGGAAGAGGTCCAGGTGTTAAAGGTTGTTAACTACAGCCTCTGGACTGGAGTTGCAGTTTTTCCAGTATAGTGACGGGGTTATTTGAAGAAAGACTTCCAAGGTAGAAAAGTCCAGACCCTGACTCTCCTGAGAAGGAAACAACATACCCTAAAGCACAACCAGCTGCATGGATCTCTGTCTTGACTGAAATGTTGTGGGGACCCAATTAAGTTAAGTATCAGAATTTCTAAATAATTCCCATCTGAACTCAACTCTGATTTGAAGATCTCACCTCCTTTCCAGCTGCCAGTATTTTGATCTTGTCACGAGGAAATTAACGAGACCAAAAAGTCTTCCAATCTTCTAATTTGCATTTGAACTCTTAGTCCAATGCAGTGTTGTTCAACTTTCAGCTTTAAAGTTTTAGCAAAGATTTGTAGCTCGGGTTGTGGGTGAGGTTGTTGACTTGCTCGGTACATCTCCATGCTAGGTAACATCATCAGTGAGGCCGCCAATGAAGCGATGTTGTTCTACTCTGCTTGGATTTTATACTGTCTAGTCTGTTACAGCGAGTAGTGTCATTTCCGGTTTTGATCTGTATGAGTTTATATATGGGGTCCAATTCTATATGTTTGTTGTTTGTATTATGGGTTGAGAACCATGCCTCTAGGAATTCCCGAGCGTGTCAATTTTTGGCTTGGGCGACTATGGTTACATTGTCCCAGTTAATGGGACACTAACTCGGACAATGAAGGCCGTCAGTTTAACTAGGACAACGTAACTATGGTAACCCAAACCAAACATAGACACGCACGGGAATTCCTAGAGGCATGGTTCTCAACCCGTAATGCAATCAACAAACATATAGAATTGGACCCCATATACAAACCCATACAGATCAAAACCGGAAATGACACTACTCACCATAACAGACCAGACATTATAAATTCCAAGCAGAGTAGAACAACATCGCTTCATCGGAGGCCTCACTGATGATGTTACCTAGCATGGTGACTAAACGCCTGAACAAAAACAAGCCAGCTCGGCAAGCAAGTCAAAAAGCTCACCTTTCATCTTTTTTAAAACCTGTGTAATCTCTGCAGTGTTGTATTGTCTTATCTGGCATGTGACTGTGTTTGGGATTAAGGGAATGTAGTTTAGTTCTCATAGGAGCTTTGATGCTTACCAGTTTTGTCACTTACTTTAAGAATAAGTTTGCTTCCAGTAAACAAGTTACTTTTGAGTTTCTTACAGAGGCCTGGTGGAAATTTATTTTACTCTAGATAGTATGTAAAATAGAAATAATTTGACCATCTTGATGATGAAAACTAAGTTACACTTTAGTATGGTTTGTGGACCAGTGGGGTTTGATGACCAGCACAATCTTCCTTATTCCTAACTGATTTTGTGCTGCACTGCAACTGTGTCCTATTTCTGTACGTTGTCTGGAAGTCATCTAATGATTAATTTAAAAATTGCATTTTTAAATTTGATGGACTCTGCTTGTGCTTGCAAGTTTTCCTAATTCTACAGTATTGGCATTAACTCTTAGTGCCTGCTGTCTGGTCTAGACTCTGTAATGTATTCTCAATTGTATCTTTTAAGCTTTTCTACTTTATGGCATGAATGGATTCTGCATATCTCCTAGGATAAGATTTATCTTTCACTCCTTTGACTGTTCCATGTGGCTTTCGAGCTCTCACTTCACACCATTTTAGTTGATTTCCCCAAAATCAAATTGCTTGGACTGTAATGAATCTGACAGACTCTTCAGCAATTGCAACAACTGCAACAACAATTCTACCTCTGAGGAATTCTGAATTCAAAGCTCCATAGTCACATTTTTCCACTAATTTTGAAATTATTAATGAAATTATCTATGTATTCCTTTCTACGCTGAACTCTCCTGTTAATTCTTGCTCTTTCAAAAATATTATTTGTTCCAAGGCTGAAGTAATTGTCAAAAGATTGTAGTATATCAAAGGTATGTGCATCTTCTTTTACGCCTGGGTGAGCTCTAACATCAAGAGCACTAGTCCTGATTAACATAAAAAAGCACATTTACTTGCTCAGCTGCAGATTTAGTGTCTACTATGGAAGAAATTCACTACCTTAGGAACTGGTTTCTCCAACATGTCTGGTTCTTACATTCTATTTAGCCCATATCTGAAAGCAAATCTTTATGACAATGTTATTTCTGCTGCCATTTCTTCTGAATGTGGTGATTTAACATTTTTTGAAGATTTTCAGTGCTGTGTTTTCTCAAATTTTCATTATCCTTTTTGATTAAAAGACTTTTAAAGCCACTGACGGCAAGCAGTTTTATGTTCCTTTCCTTAAAATCTTTCAAGTCTGCAGAATAGCAATGCTGCTGCATTGTAACGTTGCTACATTCTGCAAGTCTATAAGTAACGAAAACAAATATTGCTGGAAATTCTCAGCAGGTCTGGCAGCATCTGTAGAGAGAACTCAGAGCTAACATTTTGGGTGCTAGTGACCCTTCTTCAGATCTGATTGTAGCCAGGAGAAAGATGTTTTTATGTAGAAGATAGGGTGAGGGGAGGAGTAAATGATAAGTGGAGATAGAGCCCAAAGAGAGAGAAAAACAGTTTGACAGACAGAAGATTGAATAAAGACTAGCTGAGGCAAATGACTAGCTGTTAATGGGAACTATTAGTAGCTGATTTTGGGCTGTGTGTGGTCGCAGCCCATCTGATGTCGGTGTGTGGTGATGGTTGACAGAATGGGGAAAGGTACTCATGCCCTAACATTGAACTCAATATTAAATTCTGAAGGCTGTGGAGTTCCCAAGTGGAAAATGAGGTGCTGTCCTTTGAGCTTACACTGAGCTTTGCTAGAGCACCATAGCAAGTCTGAGACAGAGATGTCAGCAAGGGAACAAGGTGATGTGTTGAAATGGCAAGCAACTGGGAGCTCAGAGTCTTTTTTGCAGAAAGAACATAGGTGTTCTGCGAAGCGGTCGCCCAGTCTGTGCCTCCTTCCCCCAATGCACAGGAGACCACATTTTGAGCAGCGAATACAATGGACTACTTTGAGTGAAGTGCAGGTAAAGCACTGCTTCACCTGGATGGTGTGTTTGGGCCCTTGGATGTGAGGAGGGAGAAAGTAAATAGACAGATATTACACCTTCTGTGATGGCAGGAGAAGGTGCCGTCGGGGTATGGGAGTGAAGGAGGAGTGGACCAGGGTGTCACTGAGGGAATGGTCCTTGCAGAAGGCTGACAAGGGAGAGAAGGGGAATAAGTGTCTGGTGGTGGCATCCCACTGGAGGTGGCAGAAATGGCAGCTAATGATCCTCTGGATGTGGATGCTGGTGGGGTGGTAGATGAAGACTAGGAGTACCCTTTCGCTGTTGTCAGAGTGAAGAAAGTGGGTGAGGGCCGAAATGCGGGAGATAGGTTGTACAGGACTGAGGACCCTGTCAACTACATTGCTGGGGAATCCTCAGTTGAGGAAGAAGATGGACATTTCGGAGGCCCCCTTTTTGAAGTTGGTATCATCAGAACAGATGCGACAGAGATGGAGGAACTGGGAGAATGGATGAGAATCTTTACAGAAAGCGGGGTATGAATGTTGAGGAAGGGATGGGAGGAATCAGAGATGGACCGGGTGAAGGTGAGAGCAGGGTAGAAATTGGAAGCGAAATAGATAATGTGTGTATGTAATTTTATTTTTCCCCTGTTAATGTCATCCAGGTTAGAATAAAAATCTTAAAATTTACAAATTTTACATTCAAATCACAGCTTATCTTCAAGGTATTCATTTATTCAAACAATCACTCAATGAGGTATAATGTTGTTAGGCTTTATCCATTGCCAGGGTAACACAGGAAAGAGTTGTCACTTGCAAACAGCCTTGGTATATTTGTGAATGTCTAGTCGATCCAACAATGAGAAGAAAATGTATGTGAAACATGCACACCATATGAAATGGGTGAGTACACCAAAAAACAACTTCCTATTACTCTGAACAGGAGCAACTTTAAGGCAGTTTCAGAGAGCTCAATGCCATAGCTCCATAGAACAACAATAAGACATTCTGGCCTCTTGCACTCCCCTGATTTTCAATAACATTGGTCACCACTATTTCAGCCAGTCAAGGCCAAGCTCTGAAATGTCCTCCCTTAACTTCTCTTCCTCTTTGCCCAACTCTTCTCCTTCTCCTGAGATGTTTCTTAATACCTTGACTAAGCTTTTGATGATGTGCCCTTTTATCTTATGACTTGTATTAAATTTCTTTTGACAATGTTTTTCTGAGGCTCCTTGGGATGGTTTATTATTGGAAAGACGAAATATAAATATTGTTTTATTTAGGGAGGTGTTGTCAGTCATCTGGTTGCATTAAGACAAATGTAGGCATGATGTGAAGGTGCCGGTGTTGCACTGGGGTGGACAAAGTCAGAAGTTGTATGACACCAGGTTATAGTCCAATAGGTTTATTTGAAATCACAAGCTCTCAGAGTGCTGCCCTGAAAATTTATGATTTCAAATAAACCTATTGGACTCTAACCTGGTGTTGTGGAACTTCTGTTAAGACAAATGGAGGCATTGATGAAAGGTGTGTAATTTATACACACACACATAAGTATCATTTTTAGGACTTTGGATTTAAAACCATTGGCAAGTGAATGTCCGTCTAATTTTCTGAAAAGGTTTAAAAATTAACTAGGTCAGTTTTTATGGAACTATGACATTAAGGCAGTGTCAGCCTCCTGTAGTGTTAATGGCATTTGGATCATCTTGCGGAGTTTATGACAAAAGAAACAAAAAAAACCCATGAGATTAGCAGAAGCTCGGGTGAGCTTTTTTTTAGGGTATGGTAAGGACCTTATCTGACTTATCTGATTTCATTCTACGATAACATCAGCTCCAATTATAACACAGAATTTGAGAAAAAAAAGGCCTCCGCTACAAAATGTAAGAAAGATGTCAAACAGTTAACAGTATATTATGCTTGTGATAGTATTAAATTAAAGCTATTTTTGTATTGTGACCTTGGGCTATTCTAAATCACTTTTCAAATGGTTATTTCATTTCCTTTATTCACTGCTTTATTCGTAGCTGTTTTAGAATTGATTATTATTGCTTCCATTTGTAACTTTAAAAAAAAATTGTATTTCTGTTCACTATTTGGTCACTACTCTCAAAAAAGTTTGTTGGGACTAAGTTAATTGAAACATTTTCAAAATAAGTTTGACAAAACACTCACTCAACAAGAAAGAGTTATGGAAATGAAGAGGGGAATGCGAATTAGAAATAGCATCGGTTCCCTGCAGGAGACTCAGATTCATGGCATGGTGAATGGCTCAGCTGTAAAGGGAGGTTGGGCGAGGGTGGAGGTGGTGTAAGAGAGGGGGAGAGCAGTGGTGGCGGGGGATTTATTGCATAAGGAAACAGACAAATTGAAATAACTACACAGAGGCCAGCCAGCTGAGAGTCTGTCCTAAATAGATGAAATTCTAATCTTCTGGTTATATTGGTCAGCTAAAACTTCCCTGATTGGCCCAGGTTAACAACCCCAATCAAGAACCTCATAGTTAATGTGGTCTACCTGGTCCTAATCACTACACAAATGTTTCTATACCTAGAGATGCAAAGCCACCAAGGTATTTTGCCTCCCAGTGCCAGGATCAAGGACATCACAGAACGGCTGCAGAACATTCTTCTGGGAGGAGGGTCAGAGGTCATGGTTTATGTTGGTACAATAACTTGGATGGGAATGCAGATGAGGTCCTGAAAGTAAATTTCAGGGAACTAGAAAGGAGTAATCCAAAAGCTGTATTCGTAGAAAAACTTTCAGTCCCATGTGGTCAGGATTACAGAAATAAGAGGTTTAAATGATTGAAATGTGGTTGGAGAACTGGTGTAGGGAAGGACAGCATCAGATTCATACAGTCATAGTCATTGACTCATACAGCAGTGAAACAGAATCTTTGGTCCGACCAGTCCATGCCGACCATAACCCAAAACTGATCTAGTCACACCTGCCTGCGCTTGGCCCACATCCCTCCAAACATTTCTTAATCATGTACTCATTCAAATGTCTTCTAAATGTTGTAACTGTACACACATCCACCACTTCCTTTGGAAGTTCATTCCACACACAATACGCAATCTGTGTAAAAATGTTGCCCTTTATGCCTTTTTTAAATCTTTCTCCTCTCACCTTCAGAATATGCCCCTAGTCTTGAAATCCTGCACCCGAAGGAAAAATACCTGCCGAAAGCTTATGTATACCCCTCATGATTTTATAAACCTCTATAAGGTCACCCCCTCAACCTCTGATGCTCCAGTGAAAAAAAAGTCCCAGCCTATCCAGACTCTCTTTTTTAACTCACACCCTCCATTCCCAGCATTCACAAGGTATTGGGACCATTCTGGGGCATATGGGTCTTTACAAGATGGGCAGGTTGCATTTTAGTGTGTCTGGTTCTAACATCTTAGCAGGCAGATCCACTAGTACCACTGGAGACAGTTTAAACTCGATTGGCAGGAGGATAGGAACATGAGGGGGAGCTTGGGCTCAAGCAAAACAGAACCCTTAAAATCAATTACAAAAGTAGAAAGTGAAAATTGAAGACAGATGAAGCATAAGCAAGTATCAAGTAGGATAAGAATAGAGAACTAATTTAAAAAGCAGAATTAAACACATTCTATCTGAATGCACATAGTATTCACAAAAGGTTGATGTTTGGATGCACAGATTGAGATAAATAGATGTGATTTAATTGCTACTACAGAGATGTGGCCACAAAGTGACCAAGACTAGAAACTAAAGCCCAAGGACATTTGCTATTTAGAAGGGTGGGCATAAAGAAAAAAAGATGAGTAGCCCTCTTATTTAGTGACAAGATTAGTACAATTATAAAAGGATCAAGATGTAGAGTCAGTCTGGGTGTAGCTCGGAAACAGAAAAGGAAAGCAATTGTTTGTGGAGTTATTTACCACTGGCTTTGTAGCCTATAATATTGGACATAGTATAAATCAGGGAATTAGAGATGCATGTAACATGGCTAACACAGTAATAATGGGTGACATCAAATTACGCAGAGTCCAAGTTACTAAATCAGCAATATACTTTTTGGTGGGGGAGGGGTAGGGTAAATAACCTGGATTGTGAACAGGATGTGTTTCTGCAGCAGTAAATTGAGAATAAGCTGTTTTGTATTTTGTGTTTTGTAATGGGAAAGGTCTAATTAATAGCTTGCTGTCAAGGAGCATTTGTAAAATAGTGACCTTTTGCATCAAGTTTGATTGTCATGGAATTCACTTTGAAGCTAAGAAAAAAATCTGAAGAAAGGAAATAATGAAAGTATGAGGACAAGTGGACCAGTGCACAAAAAGATTTGATGATAGACAGGTAATAGCTAGAATCTGAATAAATACTACACTGTCCACAGTAGATGTACATTCCTTTCAGACAAAATGCCAAGAAGGAAAGGTAAATCAAACATGCACAACAATCAAAGGGAAAGACTGCATTAAATTATAGGAAGTCATTTATAAGGATACCACAAAAGTTAGGAAGCTTGAAGATTGGGAATAATCTATAACTCAGCAAAGGAGGACTGACAAGTTGGACAAAAAAGGAAAAAAAAGAACACAGGAAAGAAAACTACTAAGGTACACAAAGGTGGATGTAAAAGCTGTCTTGGTTACAGAAAAAAGGGAAAGATTAGTGAAGACAAATATGATCCCATTTCAGCATGATTGACAGTTGAGAAATGGCAATGAAAAGAACTATTACTTTTGCAACAGTTTTCACAGAAGAAAATACAGAAAATCCCACAGGAATATTAGGTCACCAAGGGACTTGTAAAACAGAGGAACTAAAATAAATTAATATTTGTAAATTAATATTAATATTGTAAACATCTAACTACTTGAAAAATTAATTGGATGAAGGTTGAGAATTTCCCAGAACCAAATAAGCTTCATCCTAAAGCTTTGAAAAAGGTGGCTAGAGAATTACTGGATCCATTGATGATTACCTTTCAAAATTATAGAAACTTTTTGAGACACTGGAAAGCAACAAATGTAACTCCACTAGTAAAGAAAGGATGAAGAGGGAGAATGGAGAACACATTAGTTTGACATAACTGGTAGGGAAAATGCTACAATCTATTGTAAAGCATGTGGTAACTGGAAAGCTAGAAAAGAATTGTAAAATTGAGCACAAATCAATGTGAATTAATGAAAGAGAAATCATGTTTGAAAAACTTGCAGGTTTTGAGCGTGTTGTCTGTAGTATTGATAAAGCACAGCCAGTGCTTTTGGTTCATTTGGATTTTCAGAAGGCTTTTCATAAGATCCCAAACAGGAGGTTAGTAAATATGAGTACAGCACATGGGATTAGGGGAAATAATATGCATACAGATTGAGAACTAGTTAACAGACAGAAAGCAGAGAGCTGTTACTGGTTGGGTGCTGAAAAGATGTACAGAGTTTGCTCTACCCCAGAAGGCTGTAGAAGCTCAATCATTCAGTCTGTTCAAGACAGAAATTTATATATTTCTGGCGATTAATGATACCAAGGGATATGGAAATAACATAGGAAAGTGGCATTGACACAGATGATCACCTCGGATCTAATTGAATAGTGAAGCTGGCACAACAGGCTGAATGGCCTACTCCTGCTGTTATATTCTGTATACATGTCTAATTGAATGACACAACAGGTGTGAGTGGCCTGCTCCTGTTACTATGTACGGTGATATGCTTTGAACATCAGTTTTATTGACATGACATTTAAGGAAATCAAGCACAAGCACAGCATATACTTTTGGATTGTGACAAGGTATGACATATTGAAGTCTTACAGACATGTTAGAACTGAAGCATTTGAGAGCGATTTGGCTGAAAATTTGGCAATATTCAGTGTTTTGGATGGAAGGTCATATTGGATTGGAAAGTTCAACTGACTAATAGAGATACAGGTGAGGAAAATGGGACCAGTTAGGTCACAACCATACCCTAAAGACTGAGCTCCTGCATCTTCCCATAATCCATGCATAGCCTCTTTTGCATCCTCTGGTATATCTTGCATCACTCTCCTCATGGTCAGCAAGCTCCTGACTTCAGTTGTGCTTTTAAGTATAAACATTATTTACCTTTCAATTAATGGACAGAAAGTCACAGGTTGTGGTCATGCAATTTCCTAATATGCACTTCAAGTATGTGTCAAACTTGCAGAGGCAGGAGATTTAATACATTATTAGTGCTTGCTTACTCCCAATTTTTATGAAATGTAAATTTCCACTAACATAAAATTACCTCACAGAACACTGAAAAATTCATTGTTTGCACAGTTTCCCAGTATTTTTTATAGCATCAAAGATATTTGAAAAGAATAGCAAGCAGATAGGTGCAATTCAATATGTATTGCATTTCACAGACATTATTTCTCAGTATCAGAAAAGCACAACTGTCAGCTATTTACATAAATTCATAACTTGCCAAAAGCAAAACTTTTGAAAATACAATCTGCAATTTCATTCAAAACCTTTTGAAAAACAAAACAAGAAAATCCCATATCTCCCCAGAGTGCAGCCTTCTATTCTTCCATGCCTGTTGACATACAAATTCTGGGCTCGGAAAGTGCAGTAAATCAGAATTAGGGTGAGCTAATGCAGACAGACATGAGGTGACAAATATCCAGATGAAATCTTGGTGTTTAGAAGTTGTTGAGGCCTTAAAGTAAAAATGCGATTGCTGGTGCCAAATGATAATCCAAAGATTAAATTTAATCATAATATTGTGGATTTTAAATGATAATCAATTTTATTTAAGAGTTTAATTTTGGCACTAGAAATTTCAATTACTGAGGAAACAAATGACTGTTTTTCAAAAACCATTTGTCAAGATTTGTTGGAAAAAGGTAACTGAGCATTACGTATTGTCATGACAGGTCTGTTTTATTATTTAACATTGGGATTGCTGTCAGATATCACTTTGGGGCATGGCAGCTAATAGTTATGCGTAATGTAACAGGGAGGTATTAGCATTTTAGTTTGTAATTTTCTTTGGAAATATTTGCTTGAAAACTTTCAACAGAACTTATGTTGCATCCTAGGTTTCACACAGAATATCGATCTGAAACATAATCAATAAAGATTATTTGAGAGTCAATGCAAATATATCTAACACTGAACTAAGGTGTTGGCTAGCAAAGTCAACAAAATGAATGGTTAAATCTTAATACTTGAGGAAGTGGACCCACCCATCAGCCTGAAAAGACGTGACAACCTTATTGTAGCCATTCTATGCCCCGGTTTGATTTATTACTAATTGGACAATTATCTTGCTGGCATTGGGTTCTCGCAAGAACTGCTGTGGAATTTGTGAATGGCAGTACTGAAAGGAGCAGTGGCCAGTGTTAGCACTGAAGGAGACCCTGGCTGCAGGATCACTGCCATATACTGAAGTGAACGTCAGTGAGGGAGGAAAGCCACAGCAAGTTGGGGAGTGCCCGGCAAAGCTCGGGAAAAGGTTAGCTTTAATGTCAAGTGGGGGTCTTCAATTGTGGGCAGCTCATGTCTTCAGCAGATCTCTCTGTTGGGCATGGGCTAAATAGGAGGAAATCCCCACGAGGTCACAGGTTTGCTCACAAGACAAGGTTAAATACCAACAGTGATGCGATGAAGACCTCAAGTCCTTAGGTAAGCTTTAAATGGTCATAGGACTCTTATGGTGTAGTGGTAATGTCTCTGAGCTTTGATTCAGGAGGCCCAGGTTCAAGTCCCATCTGTTCCAGAACTGTACAGGAACATGGCTGAACAGGATAATTAGAAAGTTAAATAGTCATGTAAGGGCTTCAGTTATCATCTGAGTATGAAGGCCATCCTTGGTGTCCAAAGCTCAGAGTTAACTTGGAGGAGTTAGGAAGATGACAAAATCTTCACTACATGCATTCCTATCCAGCTAAATGGGGCACTCAGCTACGTCTCCAGGGGTTAATTAAACTCCAGCCGATTTGTACACTACGAAATGCTAGTGGCTGTAAAATATTTCCTATAGGCTCAATGTTCCCCTCCCTGGAGGTGGTGGAGGGGAGCTGAGTTTCTCTCCAACACCTTTCCTTTGCTTTAAATGATGAGTGACATGATCCACGGGTAACTTTTTCAGCTCACTAGCAATTAAGGGCCGTAAGTGATCAATTTAAGGCCAGTTAAGGTTCTCAACTTATCAGTTGCTCAACAACCAGTGTAGTGTAGGGTGGGGTCGGTGGGGTATGGGGTGGGGCGGAATTATTTTCAGACATACAGCTGCTTGCAGTAGAAGCATAACAAGCAGGTACAGACACCCATTGGAGAGACAATGGTAAAAATATTCTGATGAATCACTGTACACTATGCAACAAGTTGGTTAATCGAATCAATCGGGGAGACATGTTTGTGACTGTCAGGATGAGAACTGCAGAAGAAGAACATCAGGTTAACATGACAGATACACCCTGGTGCAACATGTAATGTCACATCCTGTACAAATTTGTGCAAAGTAGCTCAGTATGGTGATATAGTTCTTGAAAATAAAGACTGTGTAATGGCACCCTACTCAAGTGGAGAGGTTAGATTACTCTGCAATCTGATTGTAACATCATAAATGAGGATTTGCAGTTCCAGACTGTAGACAGCAAGGAAATGCCACTCATGTGAGCCAGAGCAAATCTAATGCTTGAACTGGCAACCCTCAATATGCCATAAGAGATTTCCACATTTTGCAATACAGTAAATCATTCAATGTGGAACACATCTTAGCTAAGTACAAAGATGCATTCACAAGGTTAGGAAACTATAAACTCAGAATAGACGAGAATGGAAGACCAATTAAGCATCTGCTGAGTAAAGTTCCAGCTGCTTTCAAGGTCAGCTTGAAAGGCAAGCTAGAAGAGTTGGAAAAGAAGGGAGCAATCAAGGAAGTGCAAAATCCAACAGAATGGATTAGCAGCTTGGATCAGTGAAACAACCAGAGAGCTAAGAACACACATTGACCAAAGAATCTAAATAAAGCCCTGAACAGATGTCATTATCCCATGTCAACCACTGAAGGAATTTTGCCATAACCTGCAAAAGCAATAACCTTCACTACCCTAGATATAAAGAATGATTGCTGGCAAGTGCAGTTAGGTGAAAGCAGCAGCTTTTTAGCTACATTCATTATACCCTTCAAGAGATACAGATTGTTGCGCATGCTGTTTGGTTAGTAGTAGGCAAACATCTTACGCTTCACTGCATAAAAATCCTCATGTTGAGTGCACTGCTGTGTTATACGCCTGAAACATAGTGTCAGAACAGCCACTTGTCCAGAAAAAATATCAACACAAATGACATGAGATATCTCCTGATCTCCCAGAGTGAAAGCTCCAGCAAATTATTTTCTAACTTATGAATTCAGAAATACAATGGAAGAAGCCATTGCTGACCACTATCTAAACCTACTGCAACTGGTCAACAGAGCTCTCCAGGTGAACTTGAAGTTGAACAAGAGAAAGTTTCATGTAAAGATTCCTAAAATTAACTACAAAGCCCATGTGCTGACAGCAAAAGATCTTTGCCCAGATCTTGAAAACATAAAGCTCTGGCAACAGTGCATATTGAAAAGTCCTCTTGAAAAAAATATGGAGTATGCTACAACAGTGTAATCTTCCAAATTCAATGTGGAGCAGCACCTTGAAATGCTATTGAAATCAAAAACTTAGCAGAGACATTGAATAGAACAGATAAGCAACTTGCTCATTGAAATAACTCCATAGATGCTGGTACCCCGTCACCAAGTCACCCTTCATTTACACATGAACAGTCCTTGACTCTCGTACTGCCTCTTCAGAGTCAGCTACAGAGTGTTTGTATTTCTGACACTCCACTATTTATCTGACCTTGTTATTAATCACTACAGCTCAAATCAAGCAAGCTATCTAACAAGTGTTGAGATAAGTCACCAGACAGCATCAAGAGCACACCTGTTGTTATAAGAGCATAGTGGGCATATAGAGATAAACTGGTAGCCCAAGATGGCACACTGTACAAAGGAAATAGAGTAATCATCCCAAAGGAGATGTGAGGAGAGACACTAAAGTACATTCCTGCAAGCCAGCAAGGAACTGAATCAAGTCTATGGAAGGCAAGAACTGTGCTTCACTAGCCAAAGATGAACAACAAAATCAAGGACCACATTAGCCAGTGCTGTGCTTGTTTGAACACTAAGTTAAGCAAGATTGAGAGCTGCTGATGATATGTGATATCCCAGACAGACTATGAATGAAGTTGGGAATAGGTCTCTTGACAATCACAGGAACTGATTATCTTGTGATGATCGAGTACTGGGAGGTGGAACAGTTGACTTCAGTGACTACCGCAGAGACTGGTAAATATGTAAAAGCATACTTCAGGTGTTATGGCATGCCAGACATGGTCATGAGCAACAATGCCCCACAATTCATAAGTAAAGAGTTCAGCCACTTCATGAAAGATTCAAAAATTCAACACCACACATCATTTCTACACTAACCCAAGTCAAATGGATAGGCTGAGGTGGCAGTGAAAATCGCCAAAGGAATCATGAAGGATTTGAGTACATTGAGTACAGATTTACTCAAGCCAATCTAAATGGAGTAATACACCTGCTGAAGGCATGGAAGGTAATCTAGTCAAAGATTTTTTATCACACTAGACACAAACTATTCTTCCAATAGCAACAAAGCTACTGAAGCCAGAAGTATCTTAGTATCCCTAAAGTGTGGAAACAGGCCCTTCGGCCCAACACGTCCACACCGACCCTCAGAGCATCCCACCCAGAATCATACCCCTATGACCCACCTAATCTACACATCCCTGAACACTATGGGCAATTTAGCACGGCCAATCCACCTAGCCTGTACATCTTTGGACTGTGGGAGGAAACCAGAGCACATGGAGGAAACCCATGCAAACACGGGGAGAGTGCGCAAACTCCACACAGACAGTCACCCGAGGTTGGAATTGAACCAGGGCCCCTGGCACTGTGCAGCAGCAGTGCTAACCACTGAGCCACTGTGCTGCAGGCGTGAGTGAAAATATCAAGGTAAAACAGCCAAAAACTATATTTTATTTCCACAAGACTGCTATACTGTTGCCAGAGTTGAGAGCCAATCATGATACAAACATTCGATGATCGCAACAAAAACCAGCTCAAGTGGCAACTTGGACCTGAGTGGAGCAGTTGTCACATTGATCGCATGCAGTGGAAATGAATGATTTGGAATACCTTCACGACTTCAGGTGGCTAATCTGCGAGAGGTGCACACACCACTTGCACAGAAAACACATTAACTAACGAACCTAAAGACCCACAGCAACCCAAAAACAGAAAATAATAACAATGACTGCTACAGCAATAAAAAAAAACAGAAATGATGCTCTCTAGTGAAGGAACATTGGCTAGGCAAACAGCCAATGACACGAACGCTCACTCATACCTTAACAGAGCAATATGATTTAAGGATGGTGTGTGCAATGTATACACAGAAACTGATGGAAATAATGGACTGCTAAGTCTTTAGAAGAATAATTACAATATATATTAATGGCTTGGATAGAGAAAGTGAATGTACCACAGCCACGTTTGCAGATTACACAAAAATAGGTGGAAAGGCAAGTAGGGAGGATGATACACAAAGAGTCTGCAGAAGAATATGAACTGGTGAGATGAGTTGGCAAAAACTTGGCAGATGGAATATTGTGACGATGCTGTCACTTTAAAAAGGTTATTTTGTCCTTGTATTTTTTTTTGAAGAGAGCTTGTAAAGGCAGAAGTACCAAAGTGTCTCGAGAGTACCAGTTCAACAATGCAGCCAGTTCTCCCAGTTCAGGAATTTTCCAAGTTTTTTAGCTGCAGCAATCACAAGATGTTTTGAGTACCAGAAGTGTTGCAAGCTTCAGTAAAGCATTCCTCTGACTTTCTCTGAAATGTTTCTCTGGATGCTGTTCTCTACTGTCTGTAAGAATCTGTGTTTGAATTTACCTTTTTGCCAAGGGGTGCATTTATGGGATGTTACTATATTGGAACAGTTAATTAGTAAAGTTGCTGTATTGGGATGATTAGGTTTTCCAATAGTTAAATTACTCCAAATTCTGCTTTCTTTTGTTCGTGTTTCAACTGTAGTTTTAAATAAATTGTGTTTTGCTTAAAGCCAAGTGCTTTGACCAGTTGGATCACACATGGAACACCCATTTCACATCTGCCTTTAAAATAAGAAAAAGTTAGGGTTTAAGCTACCTTTGTAAAATATTTTGAGGGGGTCTGGCCTGGTCCATAATAATACAATGTGCGAAAATGTGAAGTTATGCAATTTGGGAAGAAAAATAGAGGAGCTGACTATTATTTAAATGGACATAAACTGCAGAAAGTTACTGAACAGAAGGATTTGGGGGTCCTCATCCATGAATCACAAAAATCAAGCATCTAAGTTCAGTGGGTTGTAAGGAAGCAAATGGAATGTTGGCCTTTGTACCAAAGGGAATGGAGTATAAAAGTAAGGAGGTTTTGCTAAATCTGTATAAGGCATGAGTCCAACCACAGTTGGAATACTGTGAACAGGATCGGGCTTTATCTCAGAAAAATGTATCCTGGCATTAAAGGCCGTCCAGAGCAGGTTTGCAAGGTTGATAGCAAATATGGAGGTTCTGTTTGACGAGGAGAGTTTGAGTACATTGGGCCTGTACTCACCAGAACATAGAAGAATGAGGGGTGACTTTATTGAAACATACAAAATTCTTCGATGACTTGACAGGATTGATGTAGAAAGGCTGTTTTACCTTATAGGAGAGTCTGGGACCAAAGGGTATAATCTCAGAATAAGGTGTCGCACATTTAAGATAGGAACAAAGCAACGGGAGTAGGCCATTCAGCCCCTTGAGCTCATTCTGCCATTCAATGAGATCATGGCTAATCTATGGCCTAACTTCATATGCCTTCCCATGACCCATATCCCTTCATGCATTTGCTTAACAAAAATGCATCTATCTCAGTTTAAAGTTAACAACTTATCTAGCGTCCAGTGCCGTTTATGGAAGAGAGTTCCAAACAACGACCATTCTTTCTTCGTGGAAGTGCTTCCTAATATCCCTCCTGAATACTCTGGCCCTACTTCACAAATTATACACCCGAGTTCCAGAATCTCCAACCAGCGGAAATAGTTTATTTTTATGGACCCTGTCTTTTCATATAAATATCCTGAAAATTTTGGTCAGATCACTCCTTATCCTTCTAAATTTTAGAGAAAACAGATCTAATTTGTATAACAAACTAGAACTGTGGATGCTGGAAATCAGAAACACAAACAGACATTGCTAGAGAAAGTAGCAGATCTGGTAGCATCTGAGAGGGAAAACACAGTTAACGTTTTGGGTCCAGTGACCTTAAAAAGGGTCATTAGGCCTGAAATATTAATTTGCCCTCTGCTTTCTCTCCACAGATGCTGCCTAATTTGTACAATCTCTCCTCATAGCTTAACCCCTGATGTCCATCTATCATTATTGTAAACCAATGTTGTACTCCCTCCAAGGCCAATACGTCCTTACTAAGGCATGGTGGCCAGATTTGCTCACAGTTCTCTACGTGAGGTCTAACCAGGGTTCTGTATAACTGCAACATAACTGCTGTATCCTTGTAGTCCAGTCCTCTAGATATAATGGCCAGCATTCCATTAGCTTTTTTGATAATGTTCTGCACCTGTCTGTGGCATTTTAAAGATCTACACACCTGAACCCAACATATCTTTGTATATCCATTGCATTTAACTTCAGACCATCTAAAAAGTACCCTGATCTATCCTTCTTCAGTTGAAAATGGATAATCTCATTCTTACTCACTTTGAACTCCATCTGCCAAAGTTTTGCCCAGTTACCTGATCCACCACTATCCCTTTGTAATTTATGCTATCACATACAATGTCTACAGGGCCGCCTAACTTTGTGCCTTTATCAAATTTGGATACGTGATTTTCTTTGCCATTATCCAAGTTGTTAATATATAGTGAATAATTGAGGACCTAAAACAGATGCTGTGGGACACCGCTGGTAAGATGCTGCCAATTTGAGTGCCTCCTATTATCTCTACTTTCTGTTGCCTGCCACTCAATCAATTTCTCAGCTATGTCAGTAACTTGCCTTCAATTCCATGGACTTCTACCTTAGTTAATAGTCTTTCATATGGGGTTTTAGCAAATGTCTACAGTAAATCCATTCAAACAACATCCTTAGACATTCCCTTATTCACCAGCTGAGTCACCTCTTCTAAAAATTCTCTGAGGCTTATCAGGCATGAGCTACTCATCATGAATCCACTCACTGATTAATGGAACATTTGAGGCATTCAGTTACCCCTTTCTTGATTATTGACTTCAACAGTTTCCCCACCACAGATGATGGCAAACTGGTCTATAATTTCCTGGTTATCCTCTTTCACCCTTCTTAAAATGTGGCGTGACATATGAAAAGTAGACTGATGTAAGTGACACAGAGGAAGTGGAATTTCTTCTCTCAGAGGCTTGTGAATCTGTGGAAGTCTTTACTGCAGAGGGCTGTTGGGCTGGATCATTCAGTAAATTCAAGGCTGAGATAGATTTTTAATTAACAAGGGAATCAAGGGTTATGGGGAAAAGGCAGGAGAGTGGAGCTTAAGGGTTGTTAGCTCAGCCATGACCTTATTGAATGGTGCAGCAGTTTCAATGAGATGAATGGCCTACTTCTGATATCACATCTTATGGCTTTCTGGAAGGCGACCAAAAAGGATTGTTTCTCAAAGCACAAAGGTGTTGTGGTTGATACTTCATTGGAAACTCTAGGGTACATTTGTAAATATATTGCTAATTCAAAATGAAACTACATAGGCTATCGGTCTTTAAAACCTTGCCAAAGGGGCTGCTACTCTTTCATAATGTTCAGTGGGACTATCACACAGTGGAAATCTGTAAATGGTCAGAAATATTCACTAGAATTCATCAACAGCAACTGCACTGACAGAAAAAAAAACATCAGAGATAGTAGGAACTGCAGATGCTGGAGAATCCGAGACAACAAGGTGCAGGGCTGGATGAACACAGCAGGCCAAGCAGCATCATAGGAGCAGAGAGGCTGACGTTTCGGGCCTCGACCCTTCATCAGAAAAAAAAACATTATTTGTTTCTGGGGACCAAAAGGACTGCTTGTATTTCAATCAACAACAAATCTATAGTTGATGAGTGAGCACTGCACCCAGCTACTTTTATTAGGACTGGGTGTCAGTTAAGCCCTGCATGACTTGTTGTGCCTGACTCTGTACTATTCTATCATGCTGAAAGTGACACATCACAAATCAGTCAAAGCATTGCAACTTTCTCAGCAGGAGGCACAGCATCTGTTCCATAATGGCACCAGTTAAAGAATGAGCAGCACTGTAACCATGTTCAGCCTCAGTCAGGTGGTTGTGTAATAAGGTCATCAGACATGGCTTCAAAAGGCAGCCCTGGTCTCCCAGTAACCATCTTTGTAAGGTTTCTGGCTTTTGATGATTTACATCTGTACAGTGAGACATGGAGGACTCTGTTAAGGAGGGTTAAGAATGCATCCATATAAACCTGTGACACTGGGATCTCATTCTGATGAGTACAGCCCAAGCCACGCTGTGCAAATACAGTAGAAGATCATAAGTGCTGTCTGATGACTAATACCCTGTCCCTCTCCGTCCCCACACTAAGCAAGAAAGGCATTGCATACAAAAGGTTGTTGGCGAATACTGTATTGTTCAAGGTGAGACAAAATCTGTGCCATGTCCTTGTGCAGCATATGAGATGTGAGATTTTCTTTGTGAATTGTGGTCCACTAGTCACACGCTAAAGATCATTTGTAATTACTTCTGCTTTACAGGGATGACTATTTTCAATCTGTAATGAGCAATGACATGAGTACAATTGCTCATGATCAGGATTTGCACCCCATTCAGTTGAAAGTTGCATGTATATTCACATACGGTGTACCATGATTACAGATGACTTTAACCTGTTCTGTGAAAGTGCCTGATTAATAATAATTACCCTTTGAAGGGCCCTCACATTGTTTATAAATTGAATCCATTTGTTCAAGCAGAAGAAAAACACTCACTCAGTTCACTCTGGGTGTGGTTGTAGCCATTTTCTGTATCTATTGAGTAGTTCCAATTTGCATGAGTATGGAAGACAATGCAGGTCATGCTTGGGACAATTGTCAGTGGGTGGTAAGCACAAGCTCAACCTGGTAATCAAGCCCTCTGCCACCCCCACTGTGAACATCCATATTCCTTCCTTTCTCTCACTCCCAGTTGAGTTCAACTGCACTGACCTTCCACACATCACCATGCACTTTTTTTGATATGCAACTTCATCCCCCAGAATTATCGCCTGAGCCAAGCCCTCCAGCTTGGTCGTAACAACCATCATGCTGCACTTAAACCCACCCACTGCGAACGGGTTAAGTTTGTGATCTTTTAGGGCAGTTACCTCCTGCCATAACCCATGTTGTATCTCTTGCTACTGTCTCCCTCCTTGTGTCACGTAAGCCCAAAAGACTGAAAAAAATTATTTCCATTTACCCTTATACCAGTTTAAATTTGCAAACTGCTCACTTATCCTGCACCGGCAATGTGCAGATTTCTGTCAAAGGGTAAGAGGAAATGGAAAACTGGTAGACGCTGAAATTGTCAAAGCAAAACAAAATGCCAAATTATTGAGACAATCTGTTGAAATTCTGTATTTTTTGCAACACGGATTTTTTTTTAACAACGAAGAAACACTCGGGCCAGTGAGAGAAGTAAAAGATAACATCAGAGCATTGTGGTTGACCTTC
Source organism: Rhincodon typus (assembly GCF_021869965.1). Lineage (NCBI taxonomy): Eukaryota > Metazoa > Chordata > Chondrichthyes > Orectolobiformes > Rhincodontidae > Rhincodon > Rhincodon typus. The sequence continues at coordinate 29,904,333 of NC_063358.1, forward strand.
TGAATTACTAAGCAATCTGTTCCTTTATGGACACCCTGCCTCACATCTTGCTATAAGATTTTCACAACTTAAAATTGTTGACCAACAAATGGACACGAAATAAAATCAGTGTGTACAATATGCTGGCCTTTATTCCCCCACTCATAATTATTCCAAACGACTCTGTGGAGAATGCAATCACAACAAACAAAAGCATGAGTTTTCCAAGAGCCCTAATCACAGAAACATTACAATTTAACAGCCTAATTTTGTTCATAAATATTTCAATATGAACAAATAATTGAAGTTCTGAAAGAAACATAACTTTATACTAGGTACCTTACACAACAAGTGTTATTGTTCATTGAGGAATTTAGCAATGGACCGGATTTAATGGAGGTATTGGAGATTTCTGCTGGCAACAGGCAAGCCAATGGGAGGACCGAGCCATATCTTTTTGGTAAGGACCACTGAATTAAATACCAATCAGGCATCTGACAGGCTGAAGATACTATGCGGGTCATGGGAACACAATATTAAGGTTGTTGAGTTTCAAATTTGTCCAAAATGAACAAAATACAAGGCAGAGATAATAAGGTGTAGAGCTGGATGAACACAGTAGGCCAAGCAGCATCAGAGGAGCAGGAAAGCTGAAGTTTTGGGTCTGGACCTTTCTTCAGAAATGGGGGAGGGGAAGGGGATTCTGAAATAAATAGAGAGAG
>NC_063358.1:29905433-29926673 GCF_021869965.1 Rhincodon typus
GGGGGTTGAGGTGGGAAAAAGGATGGACAGGTTAGGGAGGCGGGGACCAGCTGGGCTGGTTCTGGGATGCGGTCGAGGGCAGGGCCCAATGGTATCAATGTGGACTTCACAAGCTTCAAAATCTTCCTGTCCCCGACCGCATCCCAACACCAGCCCAGCTGGTCCCCGCCTCCCTAACCTGTCCATTCTTTCTCCCACCTCAACCCCCCCCCCCACTCCCCACCTACACTCACCTTGACTGGCTGCATCCCCGCCTCCTTGACCTGTTCGTCTCCTCTCCACCTATCTGCTCCTTTATCCATCTTCCATCCGCCTCCCCCTCTCTCTCTATTTATTTCAGAATCCCCTTCACCTCCCCCATTTCTGAAGAAGGGTGCAGACCCGAAACGTCAGCCTTCCTGCTCCTCTGATGCTATTTGGCCTGCTGTTTTCATCCAGCTCTAACCTTGTTATCTCAGATTCTCCAGCATCGGCAGTTCCTACTATCTCAAAATACAAGGCATACTTTTTTACGACGTTACTCTTTCATGCAAGGCCAGCATTTGTTGTCTATCCCTAATTGCCTTTGAGCTGATTGGTTCTTTGGGGGACATCAAAGGGGCATTTAGATTCAACCAAATTGCTATGGGTCTGGAGTTACATGTCAGCGAGACCAAGTAAGGATAGGAATCGAGTTTTTACGACAATTGACAATGGTCACATAGTCACCAGAAGTCTAGCTATTTAAAATTTAGATTTTTATTGAATTCAAATTTCACCATCTGCCATGGTGAAATTCAAACTCATGTCCCCAGAGGACTAGCCTGGGGCTCTAGGTTACTGGGCAGCAGATTCACCAGATAGGACCAACATCCAGCTGTATTAGGTTCTTTTCTACAGCCTTACTCTCATTTGGTACTGTCGCAGAGGTATAGATGTAATAAGTTTGTTAGTACTGAAATCAGTTCATTTGCACTGGGCTGTACATCAACCATAATAAATATTTCCAAGAGAGGATGCTGGTGTAATGTACATAACACTGCAACTGTGGGAAATTTAAATGCAGTTAATAAAATCTAGAAATAAAAAGCCAGTCTCAGTAACAGTGACCGTGAAACATATGTGTTTCCTTGGTTCTGGCTTCTTATGCATTTCAAATTTCTTTCTTTGTTTGTTTGGCATCATTGCCTCAACTCTCTGCCCTGAAATTTCCTCCTCCACAATTCCATGTTTTATTAACTCTGTTTAGAGAAGGGGCATGTACAAAGGTGTCTACAGCAAAGTCTACGTTAAAAGCATGAAGTCATAGAATGCATCAGCGGGGTGTACAAAATAAAACACACAAATGGTGATTTCTGGGTCATAGTCACTTTCAGAGCAGTAACAATAACTAATGCCAGCAGGTCATTGTTAACTTCCACCCCACTGAAATATCTGCACTCTTATATTTACACAATTGTTCAACAACCAAGCTGGCAATGTGGATAGAACAGCTTGACTTTTGCAAATGGCATCTAGTTTCCTTTACAGATCACCACAGTTACCTCTCTCCTTCTTGGCATAACACTTTCATTTTAAATTTTTTTCATTCTGTCTGTTTAGGTATGAGACCTCACCTGATCCTACCTCCAGTAACCTATTTCACCTTTTTCACTTTTTCTCTCAAGATAATTGAAAATCTTCACTTCTCTTGCCATATTAAATACAACATTTTTCTTTTGTCATTTGATGCCCTTTTTACACTCCAGGTACCAGCTCGATAACTAGAAATGAAGCACATTATACATTATACACCATAGCCTTGATACGTAATTCTAGAAGTCAAAGCATCCATACATCAGGTTTTATCTCATCGATTCTTAATACAACTCATTAATCATTTCGTCCTGGTCTGCTTCCATTTGTACACAGAGATATCTTTCCTCTCCTTTACATCCTTACCCCTTGTCCAACTGCTTGAGGCTCAATCAGATCTTCTTGATACCTTATATATCATATAATGTCAGATATTCCTTAACATCACTTGGTCCAGCCCAATATAATTCTTTATCATTTTTGTGGTTCTTTGATTCATTGTTCATTTCCAATTTCTATCATTGTTCCTTTGGCTTCATTGCCTCAGCTCCAGTGCCCTGGAATTTCCTCCTCCCACTAACCCACCTTTAAATCAACACCCAGAGCCATTACGTACCACTTCAATGAAAGTTTTGGTTACCTTTCTCACCGTCTCGTGTCACCTGGTGTCAAATTTTGTCCGAGAACACTGCTGTAAAATGCTTTGTGATTATTCACTATGGCTCTATATCAGTGCAATAATAGTTGTTTTAACATCTAAATATATCAGTCCGTCCATATAACATTAAATACATCCAAGCAAATACTTCAGTTTGTTTTGCCTGACAGGTTTTGAACCCTGTGTGATGAAACAAGAATGTTTACCTGAGCAGTGTGGTAATGATCCACTCCAGTGCCCATCCAGTTGGCAGATACGAGTGGCATTTCCAATCAAGCGACGATTTCTTTCACAGTAATACCGCACTGTGGAGCCAACTGTAAACTGGTCACCATACAGTTCTGCACCAGGTGGAATGCCAGGATGGCCACAGCTCACCACTAAGAGAAAAAGAAGTGAGACAGAAAGCAAGCATTTTATTTGCACATTGAAAACTTCATTAAATCTGACAGTAAAAAGCTAATCTGAAACACAAGATGGAACATGCTATATCTATAATAATGCATAGCTTGGAGTGTATTCTATTATGATTGTACTTAACAAATTCAAGGATAGCAAATTTATCCCCAATAGGCTTGGGGATTACAATCTCCTTAACTTCCAATTTAGGAAGAAATAATTGAGGGCATTTTACAACTTGCAATAAGCATTTAAAGGGAACAGTTCTTTAAAATTCTCTCATGACACAAGGGCATTGCTGGGACGGCCAGCATCTATTGCTCATCTCGACTTGCCCTTGAGAAGGAGGTGGTGTGCTGCCTTCTTGGTCAAGCTCCTTGATGCCACACCTGGTTAAATGTGGTTTTGATGTCAATATCCATCGGGAAAAGCTCATGTGCTTTTTGAAATAATAGATCATGACTTATAGACAAACTAGATTTATTTGAGATGGTTAAAAAAGAGGGGCCTGGGTTCAGTCTATAACCATGAGAGGTGAACCCTGATCACAGTTAGTTTCATAGGCTGCATGGTCTTTGTTATGTCCACATAATATCTCAAATATCTCAGAATTCAACTGACCTCCCTAAACTGCAAGAGAAAATCTTGCCCCACTGATTATTGTTAAGCATCTGTCGTGAATTGTTTAACCTTTGAATTAAGCTTTCAACATATAAGACCATAAGGAATAGAAACAGGAGAAGGCTGTTCGGCCCCTTGAGTTTGTTCCATCATTGATTAGGATCATGGCTGATACAACACTCTTCCTGCAACTTTCCTGCATTTTCCCCATAACCTTTTATTCCATAATGATCAAGAATCTCTTTTTCAGCCTTAAGTACACACAAGGACTCTGCTCCCATAACCCTCTGTGGCAAGGAGTTCCAAAGACTCTCAGCCATCTGAGAGAAGAAATTCCTCCTCTTCTCAATCTTAAATTGGTGCCCCTTTATTCTGAGACTATGCCCTCTCGTCCTAGATTCTCCCATGAGGGGAAACATGGTCTCAGCATTTACCCTGCCAAGTCCCTTAAGAATCCTATATTTTTGAATCAGATCATCAATCATTCTTCTAAACTTCATTTCGTACAGTCCCAATCTGCTTAGCCTTTACTCATAAGTCAACCTCTCCATTACAGCTTCCTCGTGAACCTTCTCTGAACTGCTGTCAATGAAATAATATCCTTCCTGAAGTAAATGGACCAAAACATCTCAAAGTACTCCAGATGTGGTCACACCAGTACCTTGTCAAGTGGCAGTAAGGCTTGCCTACTCTTATACTCCAACCCCCTTGAAATAAGGACCAATAATCCATTTGTCTTTCTGATGACCTGCTGCTCCTGTGTAGTAGCTTTCTGTGTTTCTGTACGTTGCAGAGTTCAGCAGTTTTTCCCCATTTAATTCATATTCGGTCCTTTTCCCCCCCAAAATAAACAACTCCACATTTTCCCACATTATTCTCCATTTGCCAACTTTTTGCTCACTTCCAAACAACATCTCTTTGTAAACTGTATCTCTCTCACAACTTGCCTTTCCAGCTATTTTCGTGTCATCTGCAAATTTGGCTACAGTACATTCACTTCTTTCTTCCAAGTCATTAATGTGCATTGTAAACAGTTGAAGTCCCAGCACTGATCCGTGTGGGACCCCACTGGTCATGGTTCGCCACCCTGAAGAAAAACTCCTCGTTCCCTGTCGCTGTTTCCTGCCTATCCGCCAATTCTATATCCACATCCATGTACTACTTCCAACACCGTAGGCTCTTATGACTTAACCTTTTGTGAGGTACCTTGTTGAATGCCTTCCAGATGTCCAAGTACAACACATTTAATGGGTTCTCTCTAACCTGTCTGGTTCAGACTTCATCGAAAAGCTCTCATAAATTAGTTCAGACACAAGTTATTTTTCATGAAGCCATGCTGACTCTACTTGATTAGATTATGATTTTCCAAATATGATGCTATTACTTCCTTAGTAATTGATTCCAATACTTTTCCATCAATAGATGTCGGACCAATTAGCCTATAGTTACCCAAGAGGTTACTAGTATATCATTGTTTATGACACATTGTGTGGATGTTCATCACACATCAGTCTTGTTCCAGTTACTGGACTCATTTTTGATCAAAAGTTGCAGTAGATTGGGTTTGTGCCATGACCGGCTTTAAGCAAAGACAGTTTGTGCTATGAAGAGGTAATTTCCAAGGTCAAGCTATGGAGTTTAATTCCAAGTTTTGTTGTGCCACATGACAAAATTTCAGTGAACTCTCTGATTAAACATATGCTAGACAAAATAAAATTATCCAATGCATGCTGTAAATAATGGAATAGAGAGGTTACTCCATGACTGTGAGATAATATTCCAATCGCATGGATCAGTGGTTAGCACTGCTGCTTCACAGCATCAGGGACCCAGGTTCGATTCCATCTTTGCGCAACAGTCTGTGTGGAATTTGCACATTCTTCTTGTGTCTGTGTGGGTTTCCTCTGGGTGGTCTGGTTTCCTTCCACAGTCCAAAGATGTGCTGATTAGGTGGATTGGCCATGCTAAATTACCCATAGTATCCAGGGGTGTGCAGGCTAGGTGGATTACCCATGGGAAATGCAGGGTTACATGGATAGTATAGGAGTGTGGGTCTGAGTGGGATGTTCTTCGGAGGGTCAGTGTAAACTCAATGGGCTGAATGGCCTGCTTCTACACTGTGGGATTCTATGATTCTATGAAGTCATCGCAAACAAATCACAGGGGATTAAATAATCCCACACATATGTTCCTGAGACTGTTCCCACAACAGTTTGCACTCAAGAACTTCAGATATACTTTTGTGGCATTTGAACTATAATCAGAGCATGCCCAGCACATCAAAAACAATGAATGACTGTTAGATTGGCCGTCAGTGTTCTGAAATATTCTAAGATAAAACACAGAACTGCAGATGCCGGAGATCTAAAACAAACTCAGAAATTGCTGGTGAAACTCAGCAGTCTGGCAACATCTGTGGGAAGAAAGCAGAGTTAATGTTTTGAGTCCATTGACTCTTCATCAGGTTCTGACGAAGTTTTGCAGCGATTTCTATCACTGCTCCTGAAACAGCCTACTTGTCACCATAGCAACCGTGGTACAACTTCATTCCACTCCACTCATCATTATACTGGACAGGCTTTAAGCTCTATTTCTCAAAAAGGATATATAAAGGGATGGAAAGTGGGGACATAAACTGATTACCATACAGGAATTTCTTCAACATTTTTTTTTGAAAGGAAATAGCAGGAAAGATTTTTTTGGCTTAACTGCAGCTTTTCTTTACAGAATATTATGAGCTCCTTCAGTCATGAAATAACATAGTGTTCAATACATTTGTTCTCCTTGGTGACCAGCATAATGAGATGATAGGACCTCTGAATTTTCTGATTTGAAAAAGTGCTAATGACTTTTTCTCCCCTTTTCCTCGATCGACCATGATTTGTACTGGACCAAAGTTCTATGGATCACTGTATTATGTATCTTTTGACTGGGATGGTTTGTGGTTGCAAACAAAAAAAATGTGAAAAGTGCAAAGTATTGATAATTACTTGATAGTTTAAATATTATGAGATAACTTTCCAATTTATGTTAGAAAGGATTTTGTAACTGGCATTGATAAATTTATTTATTCAATCATTCACAGGTTGTGGATATCGCTGGCTAGTCCAATATTTATTGCCAATCCCTAATTACCCAGAGGGCAGTTAAATATCAATCACATTACTGTGGATCTGGGGTCACATGTAGGCCAGACCAGTATGGATGGTAAGCTTAAATAACATTAGTGAACCAGATGGGGTTTTCCGACAATTGGCAATAGTCTCACATCTCCGTCAGCCTCTTAATTCTAGATTTTTACTGAATTCAAATTCCACTGTCTGCCATGGTAGGGTTTGAACCTGGGTCCTCAGAACATTACCTGGGTCTCTGGATTAACAGATCAGCGATAATAACACCGGGCCATCGCCTCAACTTGACTAACAATTTGACAATAAACAGACTCTTCATTTCTTAAATATTAAGGCATCAAAATCGCTTACAAAAACACTTTGGAAGAGATCGATCCCAGGAACCATCTCCTTGACAGGTCAACACGTCTGATCCCAACAGGTGGTATCTGGGATTGCACTCATACGACACGGTACTACCGTAATTGAACCTTTGTGCGACGTTTAATTGCACTCGACGAATGCCATTTTCAATATGTGCAGGATCTGAACAATTGACAACTGTAGGAAAGTAAGACAATATGAAGTTCCTTTCTACCCTGTTTTAATATCACTGAAGAAGTGTTAAAACTGCACAATGCTTCATACTTCTTACCTTGACATGTCGGAAGTGAATTGCTCCACTGTCCATTAGATTGACATTGGGAGCTAATGGCCCCATACAGTGTATATCCTGGATTACAGGTGAACCGAACAATGTCATTCAGGTTAAACTGAGTTCCATGTGTTATGCCATTAGCTGGATTACCAGGATGTCCACATGTAATTGCTGCAAGAAGAAAACAAAACAACAACTATTTGGTAATAAATAATCAATCAGCAATATCTTCCAGTGAAGCTCTCAAACTCTAACCAGCCCGTCCTCCATGGATAATTCAAAACATTTTATAATTCTCCATTTGAAACTAAAATCAGATAAGCATAGAGATACAAGACGTGGGATCAGATATACACTACAGAAAAGCTAACTAGAGAATGTCGAATATCTAAGAGTGTATACAGGTGAATGAAAGATCCATTTTCAATCAAAATAATAATCACCATCCATGTCCATTGAAGATACTGCCTTGGATACCAGGAATAACCCACTTGTTGTTGTTGTGAGGTGATTTAAGGGCCTATGTTCCTTTTGTAGGGTTACAGTTAGCAACAATACTTCTGGGGAATTTGGGAAGACTGTCATTTTTTCTTTTGTCTACGCAGAATTAATTCTGAAACCCTTAGGCTTGAAATTGAGTGCACAGAGATATACTCAAAGCACTTAGTTCCCTATATAAGCAAACTCAGTACATGATTCATATACACTGAACAGGACTTAACATTAAAACAATAGATTGGTTCACATCAACTGGAAGTGAAATGTCACCACTTCTTCAGTATAAACTGTGCAGTGCCAACCATTAGTCAATTCTTTGCTCATTCCCAGTGTGCTGAATTTGACTGGTAACAGTAAATTGGTTCTATTCTTTCACATTCCAGAACGATTCATAACTCAAAAGCTCTACCAGTGTGAGTTATGACTGTCTTTAGCAAGAATGAAAGAACTCAAAAACTCACCAGCACCAGTGAGCCACTTTCTTTTTATTGCAAAGGATTGAGCTATTGTTTAAAATGAGCACGGCAGTTAACCAGATTTTAGAAATGTGCATGTGGACTTGTCAACTGCTGAAAGATTATTCAATTCATGTGTGCTCCTTTCTGCTTTTCAATGTTATAAATTAGCACGCCATTGGACATCAAAATAAAATCTATCCTAAGCAATCAAGGCAGTTAAAACCCATCGAGCCCCTAACATACCACTTGCATTAATTTTTACAAGAAATAGCAGTGTTTACTGTCTAAAAAATGCACTGCATCAACTCATGAAGGCTCCTTCGACAGGAACTTCCAAATCTATGATATCTATTATTTAGAAGTACAAGAGCACAGATGCATGGGTACACCACCAACTGCAAGTTCCCCTCCAAGGCACACACTTTCTTGACTTAGAGCTATATCGCTAATCCTTCATTACCACGAGGTCAAAACTCTGGAACTGCCTTAAAGCAGCACTATGGCTCAAGAAGGCAGCTCATCACAACCTTTTCAAAAGTAATTAGGGATGGGCAGTAAATCCTGGTTTAGTCAATGATGGTGACATTCCTAATAGAATACAAGAAAAATAGAACATGTGGAACCTGTATTAAAACATTGTGCACTGGTAGTGGATGACAAGCCAGGCCCTTGAATGGACATCTCTATTCCACAATTTCAGATGCAAACATCTCACAACATACCAAAGACCCTTTCGCCACTGCCTCACACTGATGTAGGAATACATCACGCTGAAATCCCCGTTTCCCCCCGACTCTGGATCTCTGAACCCTCAAATACACGTACAGAAAATTGCAGTTGGGTTGTTATTTTAACTTTTGAGTTTTGATTGAAATTTGGCAGAAGAAAAATATCACAGGTGGAGAGCTTCCAGTTTCCAGGTAAGCAATAGGTATGCACTGACAGCCCTTGGACTTCCTGAGGGACTGAAACTGTGGGAATTGCCCAGGAAATTTAAATTCCCAATGGGCAATTCTCTAGGTCTGTTGAATCCTGTGCAAATATCTGAAAGCCGAGTTGGAGTCAGCGATTTGGAAGAAATCTGAATAAAAAAGAAAAGAACGGTGGATGCTGTAAATCAGGAACAAAAACAGAAGTTGCTGCAAAAGCTCAGCAGGTCTGGCAGCATCTACAGAGAAAATATCAGAGTTAACATTTCGGGTCCGGTGACCCTTCCTAGAACTGATGGTAACTGGGAAAACGTCGGCTTGTATGCAGAAATTAGGGAGGGGGACGGGGTAGGGAGTAGACAATTGGATAGAGCCTGAAGAGACAGAAGAGCAGTTGGACAGATAAAGGAGTTGATAATGATCTGGTCGGGCAAGGTGAATAATTGTTAATGGGGACTGTTAGTGACTAACAACAGTGGGTGTGTAATGGCAGGCTATGTGGTAACAAGGTCTGGAGTGTGGGGTAGGGGAGTAGGGCATGGGAGAGTTTAGGCCCTAAAATTATTGAACTCGATGTTGAGTCCGAAGGGCTGCAGGATCCCCAAGCGGAAAATGAGGTGTTGTTCTTCCAGCTTGCGCTGGGCTTCACTGGAAGACTGCAGCAAGCCAGAGACAGAGATGTTGGCCAGGGAACAGGGTGGTGTGTTAAGGTGGGAGGCAACAGGTAGCTCAGGGTCTTTTTTGCGAGCAGAACATAGATGTTCTGCGAAACGAGTACCCAGTCTACGCTTCGTTTCTCCAATGTAGAGGAGTCCACAATATGAGCAGCGAATGCAGTAGACTAGATTCTGGGAAGTGCAGCTTCACCTGGAAGGAATGTTTGGGCCCTTGGATAGTGGGGAGGGAGGAGGTAAATGGGCAGGTGTTGCACCTTCGCTGGTTGTAGGGAAAGGTGCCATGGGGTTGTAGGGGCCAACATGTCTGTCTCTGGCTTGCTGCAGTGTTCTAGCGAAACTCAACGCAAGCTGGAAGAACAACACCTCATTTTCTGCTTGGGGACCCTGCAGCCCTCTGACTCAACATCAAGTTTGATAATTTTAGAGCCTGAACTGTCCTATGTCCCAGCCCCCTACTCCACACACCAGGCCTTTTTATCATGTAGCCTGCCATTACACACTAACTATTGTGAGTCACCAGCAGTCCCCATTAACAATTATTCGCCCTCCTAGTCAGATCGTTATCAACTCCTTTGTCTATCCAACTGCTCTTCTCTCTCTTCAGGCTCTATCTTATCGTTTACTCCCTGCTCCATTCACCTCCCTAATTTCTGCAAATAAGGCAATGTTTTCCCAGCTACCATCAGTTCTGAGGAAGGGTCACTGGACCCGAAACGTTCACTCCGATTTTTTCTTCTCAGATGCTGCCAGACCTGCTGAGCTTTTCCAGCAACTTATGTGTTTGTTGTTGTGGGAGAAATCTGACTTGCTTACCTGGATCATTTCCTTGGAAATGTTAGACAGTTTTATACCATGTCTAATTCCTGTGTACTGGTACAACTCATCCCTTACGCCCTTCCCCCTGACCGTCCAAATCCCAATTCCTCTCTGACCCTCTGACACCCCCTGATATTTTGATCCCTCCTAGACCGATCTCACAACTCAGCCTCTCAGCTTTAACAAAGAGATGTGGCTTAGCTTCCCCTGGTGATCTTGCACTACGAAGAAGGAATGATCGAGTCACAGAATCATACAGCACAGAAGTGGCTCTTTGGCCCATCAGGTCTGTGCTAACAAAAGAAAACTACTCTAAATTAGTCCCACTTTTTAGCACTTAGTCTATTCCAGGTACACTCTGAAAAGATCAGTTTCAGAAAATAAGCCAGAAATGTGCAGCCTGGTATGGTACATTGCATAAACGAGAATAATGTGAGCAGCAGGGCAACTGTGAGTGCCCTGCTGGAAGGTTTGACCCAGTCTGTCTGGCACCTCCATTAGTGGTCCTAATCCTACTTCCTAGGTAATACACCTTTCGGGGAATTAACTCCTAGCGAATTGAATGTAACCCGTAATAGTGGAATAACATCAAATGCAAGACACAGCATTGTTCCAGGATCCTTACCTCATAACCCCCAACACCTTTCTTCTGCAAGCCTTTATATAAATCTCTCGACATGTATTATTTTGAATGACTTAACAGCAATAGTCATGCTCTGTACAACTTATGTGAAAGAAAAGTCTCGCTTACCCAAGTGAGCTAAGTCACTGAATTCAGGAAAATAAGAAACTTTTGAAGATATATTGACAATTTGAAAAGGAAGAAAGACAGAACAGTTTCACCAGAGGTACTTGGCTTCCCTTCATTGATTATTAAATCACACTCTGAAGCAATACTTACGCACACATACAGGTGATCTGCCTGACCACTGGTGGTCCTGCTGGCAAATTCGGACTGAAGTTCCAATCAAGCGAAAACCTGGACTGCACTGGTACACCACTGTCCCACGATAATTGAAATTTTCTCCAATTATTTGACCATTGACAATGGGCTTAGGCATCCCACAGTGACCAGCTGAAGCAAAGAAAATGCTGCAATCAGCACCATTTATGACTTGATCGATTCCAACTCCAGGACAGAATACAAAAATGACAAAAACAATAGTAGCGTTTAAGCTATTTATGTGGAGAGACTTCGTGTTGAGCCTGTTGACAAGTTTTAATACTTTCAAGTATAATGTCATAACTTAGGGAAGGTTAATTTGGGAACTTGTCTATAAAATTAGAATAGCTGGTTTAGAGGAAAGCTGGTTTTAAAAGGATTAATCCCAAATACTGTATCTGAACGATTACATTACGTGAATCCAATGACAAATCAAAAGGGAAAAGTGACAGATGCAAAAAGTCTCAACTTGATCTTCCTGGAATTCATTAGCAGGTACGTCTTTGTTTAATGTTCGCACTTAATTGTGAAATTTCAGAAGCAATGGTCAAGCTGTGATTCACTGGTACAGCTAAGATTCACTGCTATTTGTTGAAAATTCTCTAGAACTAAAATTGATACAAATAATGACAAGTAAAACAAAATAAACAAAACTTCACAGCTCACAAGACAAACAGTATTTTTTACACACTGGTATGTAAATACAACCAAATACTGACCAAGGCATTTCACTTCCATTCCGCTCCACAGCCCATTGGCCTGACATTCCCGCACCCGGGATCCCACCATTGTGTATCCGGTATTGCAGGAAAAGATGGCAGTCGCTCCATATACTGTTAATGTTCCAATTTTATTGCCATTTGGAGGAAATGGCAGTTCACCACATGAGATTACTGAAGAATTACAAAAAAAAATTAATTTTAACAGTTCAGCCTTTTTGAAATACTTGCTTTCCTGCAACATTTTGGTCGGTTAGAATCCAGACACAGACATGTTTAAAACTTTGCACATCAAACACTGCTCAGAATTTCTCTTTGTCCAATATGACAGCTTTCCCAAAATGTACACTGCGTTAGAACTAGAACTTCTCAGAACAGAGAGGCAGAAACAAGGTTTACGGGTCAGCAAACAAGTTGGATACCTCAAAACATGCTCTTTGCCTCCTGACTGAGAGAATATTTTCTTCGCTTCATCTAATTATCATCATCCTATCTGTTAGGAAATTATTTTCAGTGTAATTTAAAGGTGAGTAACACAAAACCTGGCTTTCACTCAGACAATCTGTAGAAGTGGACCTATTGGTAATGTTAATTAATTATTGAGTGTTCTGAAGTGCTGTGGACATGTCTTGTTCAGTGTGAGAATACTGAAACAAACAAAATTCTTAATAGCCCAGAGGCAGACAAGTTATGGGAAAGTCTAGGACCAGAGCTGATAATCTCAGGTAAAGGAGTCACCCAGTTAGGATAGAGATGAGGAGGAATTTCTTCTCTCAGAGGATAGTGCATCTTTATTGGAATAGTGGAATTCTTTATTGCAGAGGGCTGTAGATGTTGGATTCATGAAGTATATTCAAGATTGCGATAGACAGATTTTCAACCAGTGAGGAAATCAAAGGTTATGGAGATAAGGCAGGAAAGTAGAGTTCAAGTTATTAGGTCACCCATGATCTCATTGAATGGCAGAGCAGACTCAATAGACTGAATGGCCTCTTTTTGCTTCTTTGTTTTATGGTCTTATAAAATTTGCACAGACGATTAACTTTATTTCAAAGTTCTACTGTAAGATATGCCACTCTGGAGATCTTTCAATGCCTAAAAAGCTACTGTTTTACCTGTCATCTAGGTTGCTACTCTGGTATTCCGTGCATTTTCAATTAATACAGATTCTGTGGTGTCACTGCAGCAGTTCTTATGTTTCCAACATAAACAAGAAGACAAGGAAATAATAGTAACTGTATCAATAGTGAACACCGTGGCTGAAAATTAAGAGGAACGGTTTGGACAGCTCCCCTTTTGGAAGAGAAATCAACTAGAAGCTGACTCGCCTATTGAACATAGAACATAGAAGAACATAGAACAGTTCAGCACAGTACAGGCCCTTCGGCCCATGATGTTGTGCCGACCTGTTATCCGACTAAGATTAAATTACCCTGCATACCCTACATTTTACTATCCTCCATGTGCCTTTTCAAGAGTCGCCTAAAAGTCTCTAAAGTATCGGACTCCACTACCACTGCCGGCAGCGCATTCCACATACAGTCATAACAAGTTGCTGGGAAGCTACTATCTTTAGAAGGGAGACTCTGATGTTGAAAAGGAAACCTTTGAAGATGGCTCTTCCCCTTTCTCCCACTGTTTCACAAACTTGATCCAAAGTGATCAAACTATGGCTAATAAGAAGTGTTTAAACACAGCGTAAAGAAGAGGCTTGGAAAGCTACCACAATTAATAGTAAACTTTAGTATTGGAAAGATTTGAGAGTTCAGCAGAGGATATCTAAGAGGAAGAAAATAAAATGAGTAAACTTAGAAGAGATCAAAATATAGATTAAAGAAGTTTCTACAGTTATGGAAAAGAAAAGGATCAGTAAAAGCAAACATGGGCCTCTTAAAGGTGGAGAGAAGATAAATTGTAACAATGAATAAGAAATTAGCATAGACAAACAAAATGTTTTCTGTTTGTCTTCACGATAGAAAACACAAAAAAGTCCAGGAGTAGTTTGGAAATGATGGACTAGTAAGAATGTGGAACTAAAATAAATCAGTTTGAGTAAAGAAATAGTATCTGAGAAATTATTGTGACTATAGGCTGCTGATTCCACTGGGAATGATGGCCTGAATCTAGGCCTTCACAACATGTGACTAAAGTGACAGTGGAAGCATTAGTTTTAATCCTCCAGACTCCAAATTATCCCTATGGATTGGAAGGAAACAAACAGAGCCCTATATGCTGTTTCATACAAAGTTAACTGGGGAAGTAAGCTGTGAGGAGGACACAAGGAGACTGCAAAAGGATGTAAACAGGTTACATGTATAGTGAATAGACAGCAGATGGAACATGGAATACAATATAAATTGGAAGTTATTTATTTGGTACAAAAATTGAAAAGCAACACAGTTTAACTGGTGAGAAATCTTGATAGTCAGTAAGTCCTGGGTGACTTTGTACACATGCGGGGGTTCTGATATAACGTGTGTTTCTCTTCTGATGTAACGTGTGTAATTGGCTTTAATGCGATTGAAGAATTTAGACAATTATTTGTAGAACGCAAACTTTCCTTACCTGTATTGGCTATAACATGGTTCCAGCCCGATTAGTTTAAATGGCGCGGCTATTGCACAATTTTCTTATAATGTGAGATCACATGAGAACGGAACTATTGTGTTATATCAGAATGGACTGTAGGTTCACAAATCAATTAGAAAAGCAAATGATAGGGTAGCCTTTACGACAAAGGTGTTAGAGTGTTAGTAAAGAAGCAGACAGGAGTATGGAGAGAATCTATGGTCTAAATAACTGAATAAAACACTTCAACAAAAGAAGCAATTGCTTTCAGGGGTGCAGAAACAACAATGTCAGAGGAGCACAGAAATTCCTGGGTTTGTAGGACATGTTGAGGTTAGGTTGAAGGTGTTTATAAAGATAAGAGTTTTTACACTGAGGCATTGCCAGTTGATCTGCTCTGCCAGATTACTACTCAGATGGAGAATGGAGAGGTGATTTAATGTGATTACTTGCTTAAGAGATGCTTAATTGGTCATGACCTTAACGGCATTTTGCAAACTTAAGGGCAAAAAGACATCCAATTCAGGTAAACGTCCACTATCCTGGACAGCTCTGACACATACAGGGTGAACTGCTTCAATAATAACAAACCCGGCTAGCAGATTTGTGCACACTTTCTCCTCATGCTGTTTAACACATCCTTTATCTTGATAATTGTGAATGAATTAACAAATGCATGAAAATAGCAGAGAAATTTCATAACAAGATACAATCTTGCACTAACATGCATTTGTTAGAATCATCTACCTCCCATAATTTCAGCCTGACAATAACCTTTCATTCTGATATGGAATAGAGAAGTGGATAGCAAATAAATCCGTAAGAGCGAATTGCACAACGATGAAGAATTAGAATTAATTGTAATATCTTCCTTTCATCTCTCTGTTTTTATCTTTGTGGATTTATTTCCAACGAGAAGGTGTTGTTTGAAGAGGATATACAGCTGACATGAAGATGGAACTAAATGAGAAGGTTCACTGTATCTGACCTTGCAAAAGTCAAAATCAGTAGAGGTCTGGTCAATAAGCCAAGGTGCTCCATCTGTAAATAATTTCCTTTGAATCAGTTTGACATTTCAAAGTAAACAAATTATATGTATCTGGTATTAAAGTAAAATGTAGCATTTGCCAGCTTTGCTACTTTGATTTACTGAGCTTTTCAATCAGGATTGAATGAAAAGCTGTATTTCCCAAAATCTCAAATAACCTTTGTCTCTATCCTCACTGACATAACCCAGGGTTCATTCCCTCCACTGACCCAGCAACCTCCAATTTTCATCGCTTTTCTGGGATTGTCTCTGGTTTCTGAATCTGGTTGGTTTCCAGGTAGCAAAAAACAAACAAACTTGCAAATGAAATTCTACCATTAAATTTGACAGGACCTCTGTTTTCTTAGTAGTTCCTGAATTCTAGCCTACGGGCACCTACCCCTATTTTCCTGCCTTCCCTGCAAAATATCAAGGCCAATGTCCTTACCCTATTCAGCATATGTAAACAGCCTATCAGTCGCAGGTAGACAGGGTAGTGAAGAAGTCATTTGGTACACTTGCTTTTATTGGTCAATGCATTGAATGTAGGAGTTGGGTGGTCATATTGCGGCTGTACAGGACATTGGTTCGGCCACAACTAGAATACTGCGCTCAGTTCTGGTCTCCCTGCTATAGGAAAGATCTTGTGAAACTTGAAAGGGTTCAGAAAGGATTTACAAGGGTGTTGCTAGGGTTCGAGAGTTTGAGTTATAGGGATAGGTTGAATAGGCTGGGGCTATTTCTCTGGAGTGTCAGAGGCTGAGGCGTGACCTTATAGAAGTTTATAAAATCATGAGGGACATGGATAGGGTGAATAGTCAAAGTCTTTTCCCCAGGATAGGGGAGTTCAAAACCAGACGACATAAGTTTAAGGTAAGAGGAGAAGGATACATACAGAAAGGAAGGCAAGTGAACAATGAAACTTAGCTGGCTTTTTCCTCCTCAATCCATGGAAGCTAAACCAACTGTAGTGCTCCATAAAATTGAGCTAAAATAACCTAGCAGATAGTGTGCATCAAGCTGGAAACCCTCTATGCTGAACTACCTAACACAACAACAGACGATATATCAATGCACTTAGCTCAAAATAATAATTCCTGACAGAACAAAGAACCGTACAGCACAGGAACAGACCTTTTGGCTAACCATTCTTATGCCAACTTTGAAGCCATTTTAAACACAACCCATCTGCCTGAACATGGTCCTTATCCTTCTATTCCCCGCCTGTTCATATGTCTGTCTAAATGTCTCTTAAACATTGCTATTGTATCTGCTTATACCACCTTCTTTGAGAGCGGGTTCCAGGCACCCACCACCCTCTGTGTAAGTACTTGCCTCGCATATCTGCTTAAAATTTTTCCCCTCTCACTTTAAACTTTAAACCTATGCCCCTAATATTTGATATTTCTGCCCTGAGAAAAAGACTCTGACTATCCACCCTATCCATGTCTCATAATTTTATATACGTCTATCTGGTCACCCCTCAGCCTCTGACACTCTACCGAGAAAAGTCCAAGTTTGTCCAACCGCTCCTGAAAACTAATACACTCAAATCCAGACAATATCCTGGTAAACCTCTTTTGCACCCGCTCCAAAGCCTCCACATCCTTCTGATGGTGTGGTGACCAGAGCTGTACACAAGACTCCAAATGTGTCCTAATTAATGTGACCTGCCAACTTTTAAACTCGATGCCCTAACTGATGAAGGCAAGCATGCCAGATGCCTTCTTTACCACCTTATCCACTTCTGTTGCCACTTTCAGGGAGCTATTGACTTGTACCCCAAGATTCCTCTGTATATCAATGCTCCTGTGGGTCCTGCCATGTATATACACTTGCCTCTTGTATTGATCTCTCAAGATGCATTACCTTAAACTACTTCAGATTAAACTCCGTCTATCATTTCTCCATCCAACTTTCCAACTGATTTACATTCTGATGTATAGTTTGATAACCTTTTACACCATCCAGAACTCCGCCAATTTTCATGTTGTCTGTAAAATTACTAAGCAGACCACCTACATTTTCATCCAAATCATTTCTGTATATATTACAAACAACAAAGGTCCCAGCACGGAACCTTGCAGAACACCAATGGTCGCAGACCTCCAGTCAGAAAAAACATATTCCACAACTACCTTCTGTCTGTTATGACCAAGTCAATTCTGTTCCAACTGTCAACTCACCATGAATCCCATGTGACTGAATCTTCTGAAACAGCCTACTATAAGGGACCTTGTCAAATGCTATAGTTAAGTCCAGGTAGACAATATCCACTACCCTACCCTTATCAATCATCTTTGTTACTTCCTCAAAAAGATCAAACAAGTTTGTGAGACAAGGTTTCTCTGCATAAAGCCCATTCTGACTATCGCTAATATGTCCATTCTTCTCTAATTGTGAGTAAATACGGTCTCTAAGAATCTACCCCATAATTTCTCTATCACTGATATAAAGCTCACTGGCCTATAATTTCCTGGCTTATTCCTGCTGCCTTTTTTAAACAAAATAGCAACATTGGCTATTTTCCACCCTTCTTGGACCTTTCCTGTGGCTAAATTGAATACAAACATTTCTGTCAAAGCCCCAGCAATTTCTTCACTTGCTTCCGTAAGTATCCTGGGATAGATCCCATCAGGTCCTGGGGACATATCTACCTTATCTTGTTTTTCAAGACACCCAACACCTCCTCCTTCTTAATATTGACATGACCCAGGATGTCAACATACCTCTCCCTAATCTAATCATAATCCATGTCCCTCCCCTTGGTGAATACAGGTGCAAACTATTCAGTAAGGACCTCATCCACTTCCTCTTTTGTCCTTGAGTGGACCTACCCTTTCCCTCGCTACCATCTTGCTCCTAATATATATATAAAATGCCTTGGGATTCTCCTTAATCTGACTTGCCAGGGACATTTCGGGGCCCCTTCTAGCCTGCTAATTTCTTGTTTAAGTTATGTTCTGCTTTATACTCAAGAGTCTTGCTTGATTTCAGTATTAAGTACTGATATACCAAATCAGTTAATGAGTCAGTCATGAATATCAATAAACAGCTTCAATTGTGTTCTGCCTGTAAACAGACACATGAGCAGCTAAAAGGAAATGGCTCTCCTTCTGACAAGAATGTTTTATAATCAGCTCATGGCTGATATTTTAAAATATTAACCTGTGTGTTAGTACATGATGACATACTTACTATTACATGTGGGCTTCGGCTCTCCTGCACTCCAAGTACCATTGGCCTGACAATTGATGACCCTAAGTCCTTGCAGGTAATATCCTGGATCACAAATGATAATGACTTGAGCTCCATATTGATTTGGATTTCCACATAATAGCTTCCAGTCCCCATGATCTACACGGATACTATTAACATCAGGGCATGTCACAGCTATAAGGACAGGTAATAAACAATGATCAATAGCAGTTTATTACTTCATTACCTACTGAGTTGAAATTTTCTGATCACTTATCAATTTGATCAATCACAGATAAAAATTAACCTTCTCTTCCTTATTTTAAGATTTATTGACAAGACTCTGAAATGATTTGTAATAAATGAGGGTGATCTTGCAATCCATTTTACTTGTGTTTTCTTTTAATTTCACCTCTGTTGCCCGCACAAGAATACACCTCCCATGGAATCGCATGAACAATTCCCCTCTCTTTCAGCACGTGTGAACTATGTCGCCTTGATGCAGCTCCTAAGGATGATGAATAGCAGCGTACTGTGACAACCATTGAATGTGTTTTGGAGGGATTACAAAAATGTGGTGTGGAGCATGGGAACTGTCAATGAGAATCTTAGTTCTGTTATTGTCAACACATGCGGCAGCAGAAGAGCAGACAAGAGTTCCCTTGATGGCTGCTACCCCTGTCCTAGATGCTGCGCGTTGACACTTTTTTTTTCTGACAAAATTGTTGGTTGAGGAGTTTCCCTACTTAAAAATATTGACTATAATTCATTGACTATGAAACACTTAGCGGCTTTATGGGACATGAAAGGCACATACATAATTATAAGCATGTCCATTCTTTCTGTCATGATTTTGCCTAAAAAATATTAGACAAATTCTGAACAAGACATTCTTAAACCAGCCCACTTATTACATGATAGTTTGCTCACAAACTGCGAATCGATTAAAAAAATTCTTATAATTCCTTAAAACATTAATTCGGAACTCATGGCAGCTGTGCAGAAATGTTTTCCACTTATTCAACAATTATTTTCTCAGCTTTGTCAATGCTCTCAGTAGAAGCAGCTTTATGTTTACCAATTCAAATTGCGTTGATTCACAATAAATTCATCGTTGCAACCTAAGTAGGACACACTCTATTACTTCAAGATAGATGAGCGGCTTAAGTGAGTGGGGGTGGATCCTGCATTTTTTTAAAATGTGCGGCAAGGAATGTTGATATCTAAGAGGTGACTCCTGGAATAAATATGTATATTTAAAAATGCTGCCCTCACAATTAAATGAACAACAAAACTCAAGGGAGATTTGATAGATATATCCAAAATTATGAATGGAGAACGTAGCTAGCAATAAACTACTTCAACTTGTAGAAGTGTCAGTAACAAAAGGATACAGATTTAAGACATTGGCACAAGTCCAGGGGAAAAAAAAATGGTAGTAATTATTATTTTCTACATTGAAAGTTCTTGAGAATGGAATGCACTGCTGAAGAAGGTGGTGGAAATAGATTCAAGAGTAGCTTTCATTCTAAATATGTACTTATAAAGGAAAATAAAAATTGCAGGATTACAGACAAAGATCAGGCCAGTGAGAATAATTAGATTGCTCTTTCAAAAACCCAACAGATACAGAATGGGTTGAAATGTGCCCATCTGTGCTGCCGAATTCTGAGTATTTCTTTCAATTGAGGAAGTAAAATGGTAATGAAAGGTTACAAATTTCAGAGAACCACAAAAGAAAAATAATTGAGAGGTTAGGGGAAAAATCTTTGCACAGATTAGCTATAACATGAAATTTTCAGCTGAAGAACCTTTGTTGAAGCACAACCCATAAATTATTTTAACGAAGACTCAGATAGTTGGTTCAGAAAAAAAGCTCGTAAAGAGAATGGGGAATGAGCAGGAAAGCACAGAAACAGAGAAGTAGGTGATTATGAGAGATAGGAGGAACTGCAGATGCTGGAGAATCCGAGACAACAAGGTGCAGAGCTGAATGAACACAGCAGGCCAAGCAGCATCATAGGAGCAGAAAGGCTGACGTTTCGGGCCTAGACCCTTCATCAGAAATGGGGGAGGGGAAGGGGGTTCTGAAATAAATAGGGAGAGAGGGGGAGGCGGATAGAAGATGGATAGAGGAGAGGATAGGTGGAGAGGAAACAGACAGGTCAAAGAGGCGGGGATGGAGCCAGTAAAGGTGAGTGTAGGTAGGGAGTTAGGAAGGGGATAGGTCAGTCCAGGGAGGACGGACAGGTCAAGGGGGCGGGAAGAGGTTGGTCGGTAGGAGATGGAGGTGCGGCTTGAGGTGGGAGGAGGGGATAGGTGGGAGGAAGAACAGGTTAGGGAGGCGGGGACGAGCTGGACTGGTTTTGGGATGTGGTAGGGGGAGGGGAGATTTTGAAGCTTGTGA
>NC_063358.1:29927073-30014362 GCF_021869965.1 Rhincodon typus
CGAACCGAGCGTAGGTGTTCTGCAAAGCGGTCCCCGAGCCTCCGCTTGGTTTCCCCGATGTAGAGGAAGCCACACCGGGTACAGCGGATGCAGTATACCACATTGGCAGATGTGCAGGTGAACATCTGCTTGATGTGGAAAGTCTTCTTGGGGCCTGGGATGGGGGTGAGGGAGGAGGTATGGGGGCAGGTGTAGCACTTCCTGCGGTTGCAGGGAAAAGTGCCGGGTGTGGTGGGGCTGGAGGGGAGTGTGGAGCGGACAAGGGAGTCACGGAGAGAGTGGTCCCTCCGGAAAGCAGATAAGGGTGGGGAGGGAAAATGTCTTTGGTGGTGGGGTCGGATAGCAGATGGCGGAAGTGTCGGAGGATGATGCGTTGGATCCGGAGGTTGGTGGGGTGGTACGTGAGGACGAGGGGGATTCTTATTGCGGGGACGGGGTGTGAGGGATGAGTTGCGGGAAATGTGGGAGACACGGTTGAGGGCGTTCTCGACCACTGAGGGGGGGAAGTTGCGTTCCTTGACAAACGAGGACAACTGAGATGTACGGGAGTGGAATGCCTCATCCTGGGAGCAGATGCGGCGGAGGCGAAGGAATTTGGAATAGGGGATGGCATTTTTGCAAGAAGGTGGGTGGGAGGAGGTGTATTCTAGGTAGCTATGGGAGTCGGTGGGCTTGAAATGGATATCGGTTTCTAGGTGGTTGCCCGAGATGGAGACAGAGAGGTCCAGGAAGGAGAGAGAGGTATTAGAGATGGTCCAGGTGAACTTAAGGTTGGGGTGGAAGGTGTTGGTGAAGTGGATGAACTGTTCGAGCTCCTCGTGGGAGCACGAGGCAGCGCCGATACAGTCATCAATGTAACGGAGGAAGAGGTGGGGTTTAGGGCCAGTATAGGTACGGAAGAGGGATTGTTCCACGTAACCTACAAAGAGGCAGGCGTAGCTCGGGCCCATGTGGGTACCCATGGCCACCCCCTTTGTCTGTAGGAAGTGGGAGGAATTGAAAGAGAAGTTGTTGAGGGTGAGGACGAGTTCGGCTAAGCAGATGAGGGTGTCAGTGGAGGGGGACTGGTAGGTCTGCGGGACAGGAAGAAGCAGAGTGCCTTTAGGTCATCTGTATGGGGAATGCAAGTGTATAGGGACTGGATGTCCATGGTAAAGATGAGGTGTTGGGGACCGGGGAATTGGAAGTTCTGGAGGAGGTGGAGGGCGTGGGTGGTGTCATGGACATAGGTAGGGAGTTCCTGGACCAAGGGGGAGAGAATGGAGTCCAGATAGTTGCAGATAAGTTCGGTGGGGCAGGAGCAGGCGGAGACAATGGGTCGACCAGAGCATTCAGGTTTGTGGATTTTGGGAAGGAGACAGAAGCGGGCGGTGCGGGGTTGGGGAACGATGAGGTTGGAGGCCGTGGGTCGGAGGTCACCTGAGGTGATGAGGTTGTGGATGGTTTGGGAGATGATGGTTTGGTGCTCGGGGTTGGGGTCATGATCAAGGGGGCGGTAGGAGGTGGTGTTGGAGAGTTGACGTCTGGCCTCGGCGATGTAGAAGTCAGTACGCCATACTACAACTGCGCCTCCCTTGTCCGCAGATTTTATGGTGAGGTTGGGATTGGAGCGGAGGGCTGCACGTTCTGCGGGGGAGAGGTTGGAGTGGGTAAGAGGGGTGGAGAGGTTAAGGCAATTGAGGTCTCGATGGCAGTTGGAGATGAAGAGGTCAAGGGAGGGTAGGAGGCCTTGGGGTGGTGTCCAGGAGGAGGGGGTGTGTTGGAGGCGGGAGAAGGGGTGATTATGCTTCTTTGGCAAGTTCCATTATTTAATTGGATTGTGCCTAATCTGTATCATACCTTCATTTATTTGCCATAGTTACCCTTAAGACACTGACCTATCAAAACTTTCTCAGTTTTGAAGTGTTAAATAGATCTATTCTAAACAGATATTATTTGGGGTGGGACAGAGGTGGAGGGGGTAGGGGCAGGGGCAGAATGGAAATGTGGGAGTGCAAATAGATTCAGATAGTTCCAGATTTCTGGTGCCTTCTGCATGAAGAAGTAATTTGTCTAATTTTAGGTGCTTTGTTTGGATCCCAACAAAGCCAAATTCTCTCTCTTGGCCTTGTTGATTTTTAAAATAATCTTAAATACGCCAATTAGAATACTTGTTAACTTTCAGTCCAAGGAAATCTATGCCCCCTTTTTGGAATCTCCTCATTATTTAATACTTTTAATCCTGGTATCATTTTGTTGAAATTGCATTGTCTCTCTCTGAGGCCAATATATATCATTCCTACTCAAAATGAATTCTGTGTGCAAAATGGGGTCTAACCATGAAATGCATGCACATGTAGAATAACTTTGCAACTTTTTGAATTCTAGCACTCTTGAAATAAAGGCGAACATTACAGTAACCATCTTAATTACAATTTTCTTTTTGTACTTGACCAATGACTTTTCATGATTCTGTAGTTGGAGCCTAACACTCCTGTGTTTCCACTGTTCCCAATTTTACAATATTTAGAAATATTCAAATATCTTCCTCAGATCCACAGGTCTAAAAGGCAGAATGTTATGTAAGCTTCGTCTGGCCAACACCATAGGTGTGACCAGAGAGAGAAACGGAGACAGACAGTCAAGAAACCCACAGGAAAATATCACAATCGCTGGAAGTCTAACCTGTCGGACGGCTGGGGACCTCTAGAATTCAGGTCAATCTGTATTCCTTCACTCACGTAGTGATTTCTTTTCAGAGGCTATGTGACTCACCTCTTAATGGCACACTTACCCACACACAATGGAGGGTTATCATTGTTGCTCCATTTTCCACTTTCCTGGCAGACGGCAGTTGATAATTCACCAGATTGCAACCTATATCCTTCATTGCACTGATATATGGCCCTTGTTCCGAGAGTGTACTCTCTCCCAAAGACCGTCCCGTTATCTGGGGCTTTTGGAACGCCACAAGAAATAGCTGAAAAAGAACAAGTGTTAGTTTTGTTTGATAGATTCACCAATGTAAACATTGCTGCTTTAACATGAAAGGAGATATTGATGGTTGTTGGTCATTGTTGGTCCAATGTTGGACATTGTTGGTCCAATGCAATGCCACACCCTCTGGTAAAATGCAGCTAAACTATTACCAGTTTGTGCAATTTGAGATTATAGAATATAGAAGTAGAGGTAGCAATAAGACTATGCACTTTGAGAAAGAAAAGCAGCTTTCTGTGATAACTCATCCACTCCAAAGTGGCACTTGAGAAAGCTTGTGGCTGTAAACAACACTTAACATGAAGGGAACTAAAAAGCTTGAGGCAAGGAAAGCATTAAGATGGAAAATGCAGGAATAAATAAAACAAACAAATAAAAAGAAACAAAATTCCAACGCATTTCAATTCATATTTGTACGCACCACATGACATCATGAGTGAAATGGTGAAGAATAAGCAATTTAAAGAAAAACATAGTCCTTCAATTCTCTGTTTAAACCAGACTTGAATAACATTTTATTTTAAACACCATAAAGCTATTTATAAATGATTGGCCTAGAGTTTTGACATCAGTTCCACTCAAGTAACTGCTTAATCTGCATGAAATCAAATCAAATATAGCGAAGGATCACAGAATCTTAAGCACAAGTGAATGGTGATCCAAACTTTATGCTTCAAATCATCTATTGCATTTTATGCTAGCTTGTCTCAATGCCCACCAAACTGACTATACCATCAGGCACATTTCTACCAATTGCATTTATTTGGAGGGGCTGATCATATTGCATCCATTATATTGGGTACACAAGCACTCATGGACACCTGTGTTAATCACCTGAGCAGCAGTCAATTAAAGCAAGTGATTTGAAGGACAGAAACAGAAGTGCATCTAACATCATAATCCCCAACTTCACTCTGATTTATTTTCTATGCTATGTCTGTGACTGAATCCTGTTACTTGAGACTCCACTGGCCTTATTCCAGTTATAGAGTTATACCACATGGAAATAGACCCTTCAGTCCAACTTGTCCATGCCAACCAGATATCCTAAACTGACTTAGTCCCACTTGCCAGCTTTTGGCCCATATCCCTCTAAACCCTTCCTATTCATGTACCCATCCAGATGCCTTTTAAATGTTGTAATTGTACCAGCCTCCACCACCTCCTCTGGCAGCTCGTATCACACATGCACCACTCTCTGCATGAAAACGTAGCCCCTCAGGTCCCTTTTAAAGCTTTCTCCTCTCACATTAAACCAATGCCTTTTGGTTTTGGACTCCCCTATTCACCATATCCATGACCCTTATGATTTTATAAACCTCTAAAAGGTCACCCCTCAGGCTCCAATATTCCAGGGAAAAAAAAACACATCCTATTCAGCCTCACCCTGTTGCATAAGCCCTTCAGCCCCAGCAACATCCTTGTAAATCTTTTCTGAACCATTTCAAGTTTCACAACATGTTTCCTATATCAGGGACACCAGAATTGAATACAGTATTCCAAAAGTGGCCTCACCATTGTCCTGTGCTGTTCACAAATAAATTTCATTTACGTATCACCGCTTATTTGTGCAAACCAGTGGGAAATTTTATTTTAGGGCCCATTTTAAAAAGATTGTTGGGATACTTGAACATGGCATCGCTTTAGCAAGGCCAGCACACTGTCCATTATGTTCTGGTCACTCAGAACATTCTTAAAGGCATCTCAAGGCTGTTGCGTGTTGTGGCACATGGTTTTTCATTGAACAGAGAAAACAGCTGCCAAAATTCTTTGAAGGCCTCTCTAATATACTCTTCTCTGGCAGTGGATTGAAATCCTCATGAGAAATAGGATCAGATCATGATAGACTTGCTGGTTTTCTCTTTCAATTTCCTTTTAACTATTGATTTCCAAAAGTGAAGATACTGTTTTTACGTGGGATGGTTTTCTTACCTTGACAAAGAGGAGGAATGGTATTCCAGTCATACCAGCCTTGAGGGGATCGAGAGCATGTTGCAACAGCCTGTCCAATCAGCCGGTAACCTGGATCACAGCTGAATTGCACTGTGCCACCAGGTAGGCCTCCTGTTTGAGTGTGAACCGTGCCATGCCGAGGGGGGCTTGGTGGGCTACAATACGGGGCTGATGACAAAGAAAGGACATATTTTACAATCACATTCAACGACTCAGAACCTAAAACCCAAAAGGTGCCATGGTGGGGATTTTTGCAGACAGATTCACCTCTTGTATCAACTGGCGTGAGACAATAAGTTTGCTAAATAACTAATCAAATCCCATGACGTGACTCATCATTTTTTCACTGAATTAGGGATGCAGCACTCAGATACCGTCAGCAAAATGATGCTATTGCACCAAATACTTCACCATAGCAACATCATGCCATATTACTCACCATGGCAACGCTGCCCCTTTTCGATGAAGTGCAAGGTCCGACAACTTGCTCATCAATTTTCCGCCACATTCAAAAATCAATAACCAGTTACCTTTTTTGTGTCTGAGTGTCTTTTTCTTTCGACCATAATCAGCATCACTGAACTACAATAATGCAATTGAATCAAATTGAAAATTCTGAGATAATTTAAATCCGGTTGAAGCTTATTGCATCCCAGAGAAAGGTATTAAGTTTAAATAGAAATAGATTCTTATCCAATTAAAACTTCATTTACTACAGTCACAGTATATTCATTCACATGTTGATACGCCATTGCTTGCTTAAAAATTAAGTTCATCATTACAATTCATTTTAAAATGACTGAATTAGTTTTCACGATGTGTTTTTTTTGGTGATTTTTGCTTACTTCAGCATTCGTAAAGTATCTCATTCATTTCTTAAATGCCTTAAGAGCACTTCAATTACAATTTATCACTTTTGTGTTACTTTTGTCTTTTGAACAAAACATGGCTCCCATCATGCACACAATCAGAATTTCACACATATTAAGTAATACGTGACCTATTAACCTTTTGTTAAGGTAGAGTTAGTTGAGGAAGACATTTTTGGGCAAATTTCTAATTCAGGCAATGAAGAGTGTCAAGCAAACATATGCAGCAACACATAATACTCAGGCTGAGAGGTGCTGTGCATTTTTAAATCCTGGAAACATTATATTTAAGCATTTGAAGGTGATGGTGAAAGATGTTAAGTTGTAAGCCCTTTCAGGACCTCAAATGGCATATCAATGCTTCTTTCAAGCCCATTTTCAAAATTCTGTTTCAAGATTCATCACGAGCAGAGGATGGGAATGATGACCACCCATCTTTGACCTGATTTGCCTGATTGGCAGGATAACTGGTCATCTGGTGCATGAATGATACTGACATCAAAAATGATTCTTTAGTTACAGTAGAAAAACCCACCAGCAGTGAACTTATGCAAATCAGGTACCATGCTGAATTCTAAGAGACTCCATACCCATGTGTTCACAAAAGACAAATAACTGATAGGTAGGCTACTTTGTTTGCTTCTTAAATAAAGTTTGCAGCTGCTGAACGAAGTGTAATGTTTTTGCAGCGAGTATTCTGCAACGAAGTCGTGCATAGAGTTTTGCTCCCCTACATTACTACTATATTGCTCACGCCTTCAGCTATTTCTGAAGAACATTCCCAGGTGAGAGGAAATCACTGTTGCAGGACAAACTCCACAGGAAGGTAGTCCCACTGGCAAAAGCACCAAAACTATGGGACACAGATTGAAGGTGATCAGCAAAATACCAAAAGGTAACAGCAGGAATTGCTTTTCGTGCAAGGTGTGTTTAGAATCTGAAATGTACTGGCTGTGAAGAAGGCAGACTTTATCGTGGCTTTGAAAGAGAGGATCAGAAAAGCATGAGGAATGAAATAAAATGCAGCACTGTGGAAAAGGATGGGATAGGAAGAATGACTCAGTTGATTTGCAGAGAGTTAGTTGTGACTGAAAAGCCTGATTGGCCTCTATCTCTGTGCTGTGATCTTAAAAGATCTCTTTGTTTGTCCAAGAAAGCTAGATCAGGAAGATCAATCCGAGACAAAGAATCCTGCAAAGACAGCTGAGGAGGCTGCTTACACTGCAACTAGCTAAGTTTACAAATTTCACTGTCCAATTTTAACGCTTTTGGAAATGGCAACCCAGAGGAATGAATACAGCAGTGGTCTTGAGCTCTCAGCTTGGAACAGGAACTTGAGAAGCGAACAAGCTTCAACGTGAGCTGCAAGTTGGAATGTTTAGCCACACTCCCAATGCACATTACAGACAACCCCTTTCAGGTCTTATCAGCAGCACTTTAAGTGCTGTTGAACTTCTCCACTTTCTGAGTTGTAGCTAATCAGGTTAAAAGACTGGGTTCCCATTTATTTTTCCAAGCACATATCTTCCGTTCGAATATGGACACATTTACATTGGAAAATGCATTTAGCAGAACCTCATTGCCCTCAATGAATCCCCCACTAATGCCATCCTGGGGGTTACCATTGACTAGACACTGAGCTGGACAAGCCGTATAAACACACTGGCTACAAGACCAGGCAGGAGGCTCGGAATCCTGCAGTCAGTAACTCGCCTCCTGATTCCCCACAGCCTGTTGACCATCTACAAGGCTCAAATCAGGAGTGTGATGGAACACTCCCCACTAGCCTGGATGAGGGCAGCTTCAACTCAACAAGCAATGCAAACTGCTGGACTGGCACCACATCTACAAAGCTCCACTCCCTCTACCTCTGACACTCAATAACAGCAGTGTACCATCAACAAGATGCAGTTCAGAAATTCACTGAAGACCCTTAGACAGCATCTTCCAAACCCACGACCACTACCATCTAGAAGGACAAGTGCAGCAGATTCGTGGGAACGCACACCACTTTCAAAGTTCCTCTCAAAGCCACTCGCATTCCAGACTTCAAAATACATGACATTTCTTCAGTGTCGCTGGGTCAAAATCCTGGAATTCCTTTCCTAAAAGCATTATGGGTCTACCTACAACACATGGACTACAGTGGTTCAAGAAGGCAGCTCACCACCACTTTCTCAAGAGCAACTAGGTACAGGCAAATTATTGCTGACCCAGCCAGCAACACCCATATTCCATGAGCAAGTGGAAAGTAATCCAGAAAGACACTGACACTGGGAGCAGAAATTGCTCCATGGGCATGTAATAAAAAAAGGTGAAATTGCATGCCAATCAGTGTCATGCTGTATGCATTTAATCTGATGTTCCCACTGACCCGCGTGCTAGCCTGGGAAAAGTTGCAAGTTGAAAAAATGAAGATAGTGATACCATGCTGGTCTAAGTTGGCAACACACCTCCTCGCAACAGATGGTACAATTTCTATGGAAAATAGCCTGTGGAAGCTGTTTCCCTCAGGTACTGCCATGTAGTCAGCTTTAAGTCATTTTAGTGCTTCATGCAAACAACCTGCTTCTGGCAATAAAAGCAAATTACTGAGTGCTGGGAATCTGAAATAAAAACAGAAAATGCTGGAGAAACTCAGCAGGTTTGGCAGCAGAGTTAATGCTTTGAGTCAGATTTGCCTCTTTTTCAGAACTAGATTCTGAAGACGTGACATAATGGACTTGAAATGTTAACAGTTTCTCTAACCACAGAGAATGCTGAGTACAGTATTTTTCTCCAGCAATTTCTGTTTCTGCTTTAGCTTAGTTCTGGTGCCTAGTGGTCTCCCTGGGATGAAATCCTGAGCTATGAGGGCTTGGAGTTCTTTATCTACAGTCTGTAATATAATTACAGAAAGAAAACACAATAAAATATCCTTAGGAGGTTCAACACTTGACAACCTTCCTGGTTTTTCGTGTCCATCCACATGACACAGAGTTATATCAGGTAGAAAATGAAGACAGACAGCCATACCATAATGGAGTTATAAATCTCTCAGAGATAGAGGCTTTGCAGTGGGTGCTGACCCAAAACGTCAACTTTCCTGTTCCTCTGATGCTGATGCTCCACCAGCTTCACAGTGTATTGACTCTGTAGCCATACCATAATGCCCTTTTCCAATAACATTTCAAAGTCTAAATAACTAACAAAGAAGGTCAGAAAGCATATACAGAAGATATTGTGGAATCTGAATCATTGGGTTTTCACAGCATTGTCTTGGTCATTCGTCAGAATCGCAACGCTAAGAGATACAAATCCCATCTAAGTATTTACATGCGAAACAAAGTCTGCAAAGTTTCTCTTTTGTGATTTTACAAGTTAGCTGAATTGCCTGTGAGCATTTGTTGTCATGATGCGTGAACAGAACATTGTTGATGAGGGTTTGATAGCAGCTGCTTGACCTGCTTTTCATCTTAGACGAAGGTCTGCTCAAATTGGCTCATTTCTTCATCTCTTCCTCTGAGTCAGTATTAAAGAGTCACCATTGCATTGATGATTAAACTGACACTTCCTTCTTGCTCTTCCTGGGTTAACGTCTCAGATGTTGAACACTGACTGCAAGGCAGCGTGAACTTAAACCTGATCTAAGTCAGCATTACATCTGAGATAAAACAGAAATTTCTGGAGAAACTCAGCAGGTCTGGCAGCATCTGTGTGGAGAAAGAAGAGTCAACATTTCAGGTCCAGTGATCTTCTGACACTTAAGCTGTCAAACAGAGATCATTCATAAGTTTTGAATGAACTTCAAGTGGATTTTTTTTCTATACCCTCAACGACAAAACTGCACCATGCCTAAGGGCAGTATTCAGCACTCTCTCACTCCAGTATTTGTTTCAGATCTTATTGTGATTCAGCCTAACCTTACCTTTTGGAAATCCCTCCCTAACCTCCTCTGCCTTGCCATTTTATGCCTAATTTTAAAAGACTTCCTAAAATACATCATCTCAATGATGAGTTCAGTCACTTCCCTCCCACATATGCATTCCCTGTTCCTCACCCATAAAATACCTTGCAATATTTTCTCAATGAGAGGCAAAACATAAATGTAAGTTGTTATTTTGATTGTCTGAATACAGTTGCAATCTTCCGCAATTGCATGTTTCTGAAATGGCTTTTAGTAAACTCTGATACACACAGTCTTCCATGTTATTCACCTTCTGTTTAGTTGTTATCGCCTAAAGCATCAGTGAATGTCAAAAATTGTTCCAACACTGGAATAAGAATTGCACTGTGTTTAAGGAGCTTGTTACACCAGCTATGACATTTTAATACAGAATTACTATTGACCAGAAATAGCCTGCCTCTAAGCCTCAGCCAACACTGCTTCATTCACTAATACACTAGATTAATTGCTTTGTTCTTGTGCTTATGTCAGCTTTAAATTTCAGCACAGAATAATTACACTGGTATCTAAAACAGGGATATCCGTGAAGCAGATTCACGTGGTGGGGAATGAGTTTAGCAGAGGTGCAATGAATTAATTTATTCATAGCTACTTCAACTCAATGATTTTGGAATATTCAATGAAATGTACTGCACTGAGATATTAAAAGATAAAATGCTGGAGAAACTCAGCACTTGTAGAGAGAGAGAAACAGAGTTAACGTTTTGATTCCAATTTAACTTTATTTCAAATTTTCAACACCTACAGTTTTTTTTTGCCTTCACTGTACTCAGCAACTCATTTATAGGCAGTTGTGACTCATGAATGTCAGCTAGATCAGTGGGAAAGGTTATGCTGTTCAGTTATAACTCAAGCTTAGTCAATCTACAAGCAAATTATTCAACTCGCCAATTTTGCTATTGAGATAAACTAAAACATAAATTTTTCAATAATACATATTAAGTGTCTTTTTAATTTGGTTTCCTTCCCCATCTAGTAATCATTTTTCTGTCTTCCTTATTAGTCACAACTGTTGAAAATGGGATCCCCTCTTGGCCAATTTAGGATTCACAAATTACCTACACCAATGTTGTATTTCTCTCTACTAACATAGATTTGCATTTCTCTTGGATGAGTTGGGCCAAAGGGCCTGTTTCTATGCTGTATGACTCTATAAATAGGGTCAGTTAGCTCAGTTGACTGGACGGCTGATTCGTGATGCACAGTGATGCCAACACTATGGGTTCAATTCCCGCACAGGCAGAGGTTACTATGAAGAACTCTCCTCCCTTTGCCTGAGACATGGTGATCCTCTGGTTAAACCACCACTACCACCTCTCTCTCATGAGGCAGCAGCCTTACAGTCTCATAAAACCATGGCAACTTTACCTTACCAACACATTATTCATATTGCTGTCTATTAATAAGCATTCCTTTCCCTTGGACAGTTAACACTGCATTCTGGAACAAGAAGTCTTTGCAAGTGTAAACATATTTGCCGTGTGTTCCCCATACAGCAAGATTGGAAATAACACATTGTCTTAAATCCCTTTGACCTCATTGGATAAGAAGGTAGACAGTTAAAACTTCTGATCTGGAGTGTGCGAAGCCACTCATTATTGAGGCACTAGGCTGTATGCAGAAGCCATGCAAGTTAACTTGTCAAATTATCACTTATATACTACAGATTTACCCAGGTTGCTAATAGAATTGGGCAATATTATGCATTGTCACTTCAGCTTTGTGTGTGGAAAATTGTGTCTCACTAACTTGAGTTTTTTGAAGAAGTAACAAAGGGTTGATGAGGGCACAGCGAAAGAAGTAATCTATACAGATTTCAGTAAGGCGTTCAACAAGGTTCCTCATGGTAAACTGGTTAGCAAGGTTAGATCACATGGAATAGAGGGAGAACTATCTATTTGGATACAAAACTGGCTTGAATGTAGAAGACAGAGGGTGGTGGTGGAGGGTTGCTTTTCAGACTGGAGGCCCATGACCAGTTGTGTGCCACAAGGATCGGTGCTGGGTCCACTGCTTGTTGTCATTTATATAAATGATTTGGATGTGAACATAGGAGGTATGGTTAGAAAGTTTGCACATGGTACCAAAATTAGAGGTATAGGGAAGGTATAGGGGAGGTATAGTGAAGAAGGTTACCTCAAAGCACAACGGGATCTTGATCAGATGGGCCAATGGACCGCAGAGTGGTAAATGGAGTTTAATTTAGATAAATGTGAGGTACTTCATTTCGGAAAGGCAAATCAGGGCAGGACTTGTACAATTAATGGTAAGGTCCTGGGGAGCATTGCTGAACAAAGAGACCTTGGAGTACAGGTTCATAGTTCCTTGAGAGTGGAGTCACAGGTAGGATAGTAAAGAAGGTGTTTGGTATGCTGGCCTCTATTGGTCACTGCATTGAGTATAATGAAGAAGGCGTTTGGTATGCTTGCCTTTCTTGGTCAGTGCATTGAGTATAGGAGTTGGGAGGTCACATTGCGACTGTACAGGACATTAGTTAGGCCACTTTTGGAATACTGGCTGCAATTGTTGTGTCCCTGCTATAGAAAGAATGTTGTGAAACTTGAAAGGGTTCAGAAAAGATTGACAAGGATTTTGCCAGGGTTGTGGTTTTAAGCTACAGGGAGAGGCTGAATAGACTGAGACAATTTTCCTTGCAGCATTGGAGGCTAAGAGGTCACCTTATAGAGGTTTATAAAATCATGAGGGCCATGGATAGAGTAAATAGATAAGATCTTTTCCCGTGGGTGGGGGAATCCAAAACTAGACGGCATAGGTTTAAGATGAGAGGGGAAAGATTTAAAAGGGATCTAAGGGGCAACTTTTTCACGCAGAGGGTGATATGTGCATGGAATGAGCTGTCAGAGGAAGTGGCAGAGGCTGGTATGATTACCACATTAAAAAGGCACCTGGCTGGGCGTATAAATAGGAAGGGTTTAGAGAGATATGGGTCAAATGCTGTCAAGTGGGACTAGATTTGTTTAGGATATCAGGTCAGCATGGATGAGTTGGACCGAAGGGTCTGTTTCCATGCTGTGCACCTTTATGACTCTATTACTTGCCTTGTCTGCTTAGCACCAATTAGTTGATTTTGCAAACTATTTCTCAACTATTCCCAATCTACCTTGTTCTCTGCTACTTGGCATTGCCACTTTGCATTGCCACTTTGCAGTTTCTCCATTTGCCTCCTGAATACTAAGGCAAAACACCCTTTGACAAGAAAAGTTGATGAAAACACACCATTTTCTTACTGTTCACACTGCTGGAAACCTCAGCACAGTCTAGACTTTCTCACATTTAAGCGGAAATATCTAAACCTGGTTACAAATCTAAAAGCTGGTTAAAATAAGAGAACTAGTGCAAGAGTGGCTGAAAGGTGGCATCACAATGGAAAGAACTTTATAAATTGAGCAAAATAAGTTGGCGCTCCTATCATTGACGTGAAGTGATCTATGTTTCAAACGAAGTGACCCAACTGCTCTGTATGCCTACTTGCAACTTGGTGGATGGTAGAGGAAGAACTGGGAATGTCAAGGGATGTCACATTTTAAAAGAACAAACAAAGGGAAATGTGTGAGGGAGGCTATATTCATTACTGACTGGAAGAATATGGTTTATACCCACGATGCTGAATACTATGAGACTTCCTGTCAGATAGAATGCAAGATTGGGTAAA
Source organism: Rhincodon typus (assembly GCF_021869965.1). NCBI lineage: Eukaryota > Metazoa > Chordata > Chondrichthyes > Orectolobiformes > Rhincodontidae > Rhincodon > Rhincodon typus. The sequence continues at coordinate 29,940,491 of NC_063358.1, forward strand.
TCCCAGTTTCCCCATGGACCCATTGTGTTCTATTCATAGTTTGTGAATGGCATTATAAGAGGCTGCAGAATGCATTCCCAGCAAACAACTTATATATAGCACGATAGCCCTTTGACAATGTGCCTTTAAATGTGAGGAAAATCAAGCTACTCTCAATGCAAGAATGGTTCTCTCCCTACATTTGCTGCCAACGGTGATTGCATTCATCACACTTCTATTGGATTACCGGACAGGTTTGCAGATCTCTTTCACTTTTAGAATGGAGGCTTTTCAACTTATTTAATTACAAGGCAGGCAATTTGTTGCAGAATGAAGCAATGAATAGAAAATATCCATGCCACCTCTTTTGCTCAGAATTTGATTACCAGCAACTGAAAAGGCAGCAGATGAAGACATTTTAATTAGAAGGCAGCAGCTAAGTCACAAACTGATTCAAGTCAGGATCATCACACCCACTTGGATTTTATCTTGATTTTCTCAGCCCCAATGAATTTACATCTTGAGCAAAATACCTGTTCCAGATCAGCAAAGAAGAAAGTGGGGAAAGCAAAGGCTAGAACAATCTCTTCTATAATTTAGATTTTTCCTCTGGCACGGATGCATATCAGAAGTGTTTTGTGCTAATCAAGGTCAAATATCTCAGAGTTGAGAGACTTTCTATTTTCTTATTTTTAACAAAATAACACCTCTGATGAATGCAACATGCACGAGGTCCAGACAAAAGCTCCTCTGTTCTCTCCTGACAAAATACCTCAATGACAAAATAACACAAGTGCTCTGGGGTTGCCTTTTACTTCCTTATGACAATAATTGCCGTGGTCTGACACTATTAATTTTCCAACAGACAGTGTTGATTGGGAGGTCTTGTGGCTCTGTTTCAAATCCCATGCCAGAGCTCGCTGGCTGTGAAAGGTGCATTCATAATGTAGCCAAATAGTTTGATATCAGCTTTGAATCTTTCAATATGCCTGATGGCAGGTTGGTAAAGTTGGAGAGTTTCCTGGTCAGGCATCCCACAGAAAGCAAACCTCTGCAGTACATTGCCCGCAGACATGGACCCCAGTTTGAATGAAAGTCCAATTTTGGAAATTAGGAAGGGCTAAAAGGTATAGACAACCTTTGTTTTTTGACAGTCAATTTGCTCCTGTGGATTGAAGCCTGTTATGGATGTTGAGTGCTGTCAAAGGGATTTTTAAAAAGTCCATCAACTAGGTAGCTTTGGTGATAAGGTTGGTTAGCTCAGTTAGCTGGAGAGCTGGATGCATAGTGATGCCAATAGCAGGGGTTCAATTCCTGTACCAGCAGAAGTCAGCACGAAGGTCCCAACTTCTCAACCTCACCCTTGCCTGAGGCATGGTGACTCTGAAATTAAACCACTACCAATTGTGTCTCTCTTAAGAGAGAGCAGCCCCATAGTCCTCTGGGACTACAGCAGCTTTACCTTAATGCCATCAACTCTACAATGGCAACTGGAAATATTTAAATTCAGTTCATAAAACCTGGAAGTAAAAGTTAGACCATAACATCTAGTATTATTTGTTGTAAAATACAACTGGTTCATTGATGCCTTTTAGGAAAGGAAATCTGCCATTCTTACCTGGACTGGCCTACATGTGACTCCAGATCCACAGCAATGTGGTCAACTCTTAAGCTGTGGTTGACTCTTAACTGTAATCTGAAATGGCCTAGTGAACCACTAGTGAACTGGGATGGACAGCAAACACTGTAATTGCCAGTGATGCCCACATCCCTAAGAATTTGAAGAAAATGAACCAGATTAAAGCTGTTATTGTAGTTTAAAGCATTAATCCAGGGCTTCACCACAGGATTGGCTTTTCAGAACAGGACTAGAAAAGTGTTGCCTTGTTGAAGGTGTTGACTTTGAGATAAAATGCCATAATTTGCCGTGTTTGGGTGGGTTTTGAATGTCCGCTGGCAATAAAAGAAGAACAGGGAGTAATTCCTTCCATTTTCTATTTTAACCATTATCACCAAAGACAGATTAAATGAACTTAAATGAAATGCCATTTGAGGTACCTATTATTATAGAGAACTGGATCCTGCATGACTGCTTAGATTGCAATTTAGAAAATAATGTAAAAAGAACATGTTAGAACAACTTGGTGCTAAACATTCTGGGTGTCCTTCCCACTACATCACCACATCTTCACCAGGAATACTGAGGAAACCATGACTTTGACTATAAGTGACAGTGAAGAAATGGCAATGCAGCAGGACAAATTCAGGGATAACACAGGACCTTTAAGAATATATGTTGCTCTTTCACTGCGAGATATTTCTTTCACTGGGTCTCTCTCTTCCGACTTTTGGATCAAGTAAAACCTAAGGGAGACATTTGAGGGATTGGCGTGACTAGTGGAGGACTTTCCCAGGCTTACTAACCTGAATAATGGATCTTAAAGCCTTTCCGACTCGTGGCGTGGTCAGTTGACCAGCGGAGGTATACCTTATTGCCCGAGCTGACGACAGTTATTGGAGATGTGTAGTTGCCACTGAGAGAGATCAGCAGTGGGTTTTGACTTGAAGGTCCTGAAAGAAAACAAAACATAAATAAATATTTGAGTAAGGGTGCATACAGCACATGGCTTTTAATATCATGAGGCAACCTATTCTGCTGTGTTTAGATGGCCAATTAACTTTGTACCATGCCATTTCAAATGCCATTAAGAAAATACAACAAAGCACAAACTGCTGTAAATGGGAGGGCTGAAACAGGATTCAAACTGTTAAAGACGTTTTGAGAGATATACACCAGCTTAAAACATGAAGGGTCTAGGCCCGAAACGGCAGCCTCTCTGCTCCTATGATGCTGCTTGGCCTGCTGTGTTCATCCAGCCCTGAACCTTGTTGTCTCTTCAACTCTCCACTCTTCTTTTTGTCAAACCTTTGCCTGAGCCCTGCATTTCTGACTTGGAAGTTAGGAAGGGCTAAAAGATACAGACAACCTTTGTTTTTTGACAGTCAATTTGCTCCTGTGGATTGAAGCCTGTTATGGACGTTGAGTGCTGTCAAAGGGATTTTTAAAAAGTCCATCAACTAGGTAGCTTTGGTGATAAGGTTGGTTAGCTCAGTTAGCTGGAGAGTTGGATGCATAGTGATGCCAATAGCAGGGGTTCAATTCCTGTACCAGCAGAAGTCTCTCAAAAAGCAGCGAGCAGTGTATAATTGGAATTCTCTACCCAGGGGTCTGTGGAAGCTCAGCCATTGCTTATGGTAAAGATACAGATTGACAAATTTCCATGTCGTAATGGCATATGGGGGTAGTGCAAGAGTATTGAACTGAACGATCAGCTATGATCCAACAAGTTACAGCCAACTCGGGAAGCTGAACAGCCCAATCTTGTGCCTATGTTCCTAGAAAGGCAGACTATACCTGTTTTCGGAGTCCTTCTTTGTAGTGCAAGTTGGTCGGGGGAAATCAAAACCAGACCACCGCTTTGTGGCACTAGCTGCCATATTTTGATAAGTTCATTAACAGACTGAACAGCTCTGAGATACAGTGTGTTAGTGAATGAATGTGGATGAGGAATATGGATAGGTTGTCAGGCTGATTGGTGGCAAGTTTGTGTCAGGGAGAGTTGGAGGTTGGTCTGGGAGGTAGGTGGGAGTGTCACTGTACACCACCCAGGAGTTGGTTTTCATCTGCCTAACATTTCCTGGGTAAATATGCAGGTAACTGTGTCAGAACTGTACAAAATCTCCAACTGTAACTCACAGCTGAATATTTTTCTCAGAGGTTTCCAGATGCAAGGTAATTGCTGAGTGGATCTTTAAATTTCCCAGGCAATTCCTTCACAATCACTGCATCGGAACTTCCAATAATTCCGAACACATATCTTTGGGGGTATGTGTGATCTCCAACTATCCACCGACCAGAAGATCTGGAACATGTTTTTGTTTTCTGATCCCAAATATGTTACATCAAAACTGCACTGCTAAAGAAAAACTAACTTTGACTTTCAACAATTTCAATAAGGTTAAAACCTTTGATGTTAAAGTATTCTGCCCCCTAAAATAAAACCTGCAAGACCCAGGGTGGTACAGTGGTCCAGTGGTTAGCCCTGGTGCATCGCAGAACCAGGGATCCAGGGCAACTGTCTGTTTGGAGTTTGCACATTCTTCCTGTGTCTGTGCGGGTTTCCTCCGGGTGCTTTGGTTTCTTCCTACAGTCCAAAGATGTGCAGGTTAGGTGGATTGGCCATGGAAAATGCAGGGTTACAGGGACAGAGTAGGGATGTGGGTCTGGGTGAGATACTCTTCAGAGGGTTAGTGTGGACTCGATGGGCTGAATGGTCTGCTTCCACACTGTAAGGATTCTGTGGTTCTATGAACTGCAGCTTTTTAATTTAAAAAAAGCTGGAGTGCATACACACCGAAACCGTTGGTGACTATTGAAATGTATCACATTTCATGAAATACCATTTTCCTATCTGCAAGACACCCGTACAATAACCAATTGGTGGGTTGGAAGGGACCGGCCTGAAAGAATTTAGTTCTCAAGCTAAAGTAGTGAATGAGAAATGTTCAAAAGTGAGCAGTTGATGTACTACCATTGCTTACGGGTTGCTCAATTAATTGTTGCCTTCACAAGGAGCCCTACAAAAATGCAAGTCACTGTTCTTATTAAATGATTATTTTCCACAGAGTTCAATTTATCCTGCTAATTGTTAATACTAGTGCTAGTGATATCCCTAGCTGTGTAATCTAAGATGAGTGAATCATGTTGGGATCCATTTCAATTAGGACGATCAACAACCAGTCAATCTGATCTGGATTGTAACCAAAAACCCACATAAAAATGTTTCATGATCAATACTGCATCTGGGTTAGTGGATAACTGATTGAGCATAAACCACTGCTCAAATTTTCACTTGCATAGTATAAATACTTAGTTTGTGTTGGGAGCACTCTTAATTACAACAAAAAAATACTCTTTTACCACAATATCAGCCTTCAGCTGCCTGGATGTAAGGAGAAAGGATGCTCTATCAGGAAAATACTCAACCAACTCAACCCAACCAACACCAAGAGATGGAAATACAGTAAATAAAGTATAAGTTCGGATTGAAATCCTTGTACAACGTTTGCTAATATAATACTTTGCAGAAAACCAATCAAACTCTCTTATAGGGCTGAGAGGAAATACATTACAGAAAGAAGTAGGGTTCATAATGACAAGAAAATCTCAAGATTGATATCTGGTCCATATGATTAGCAGACATGGTCGAGAAGATTTGAAGGGCTGAATGGTCTACTCCTGCTCTTATGTCCCTATACTGAGTTTGCTAATATTAAGTAAGGTGGTGCAGAAGGATTGCAATTAGCCTCTCTCTAGGCAGGAACAAGAAATAGCCAAAGAAAGAAGACTAGGGGTCCTCACATTTCTGAATGCATGGTGATGAACCTTAATAAGGTCGGATGAAATGTCACGAGAAGGTCTCTTCCCAGTTGAACGGTTGGACAATGTTAAATATCGAGGTTCACAGAATTTGAATGGGGTATGGGACTCACTTAGTGCTATTTCAGGAAGCCCTCCTGGATGCTCCTTAAAAACTCTGGATGGGACAGAGTTTTTAAGGAACATCCAGGAGGGCTTCCTGAAATAGTACATAGATAGTCCAACTAGGAAAGGGGCCGTACTGGACCTAGTATTGGGGAATGAGCCTGGCCAGGTAGTTGACGTCTCAGTAGGGGAGCAGCTCGGGAACAGTGATCACAATTCAGTAAGCTTTAAGGTTCTGATGGGAAAAGATAAGTGTAGTTGTCAGGTGAAGGTGCTAAATTGGGGGAAGGCTAATTACAACAATATTAGGCAGGAACTGAAGAAAATAGATTGGAGGCAGAAGTTTGAGAAATCTACATCTGGTATGTAGGAGGCTTTCAAGTGTAAGTTGATAAGAACTCAGGACCGGCATGTTCCTGTAAGGATGAAGGGTAAGTATGGCAAGTTTAGGGAACTTGGATAATGAGAGACTTTGTGAGCCTAATCAAAAAGAAAAAGGAAGCATTTGTTAGGGTTAAGAGGCTGGGAATACACGAAGCAAGGGTGGAATACAAGGAAAGTCGAAAGAAACTTAAGCAAGGTGTCAGGAGGGCTAAAAGGAGTCATGAAAAGTCATTGACCAACAGGATTAAGGAAAATCCCAAGGCTTTTTATACATATATAAAGAGCAAGAGGGTAGCCAGGAAGAGGGTTGGCCCACTCAAGTTCAGAAAAGGGAATTTATGTGTGGAGCCAGAGGAAAAGGGTGAGGTATTAAATGAATACTTTGGGTCAGTATTCACCATAGAGAATGACTTGGTGGATGATGAATCTGGGCAACGGTGTGTAGATAGTTTGGATCATGTTGAGATCAAAAGGGAGGAACTATTGGGGGTCTTGAAAAACATTTAGGTAGACAAGTCCCTAGGGCCAGATGGGATATACCCCAGAATACTGAGAGATGCAAGGGAGGAAATTGCTGGGGCCTTGAGAGAAATCTTTGCATCCTCACTGGCTACAGGGGAGGTCCCAGAGGACAGGAGAATAGCCAATGTTGTTCCTTTGTTTAAGAAGGGTGGCAAGGATAATCTAGCTAATTACAGGCCGGTGGGCCTTACGTCAGTGGTAGGGAAATTATTGGAGAGGATTCTTCGAGACAGGATTTACTCCCACTTGGAAATAAACAGGTGTATTAGTGAGAGGCAACATGGTTTTGTGAAGGGGAGGTTGTGACTCATTAACTTGATTGAGTTTTTTGAGGAAGTGATGAAGATGATCAATGAGGGTAGGACAGTGGATGTAGTCTACATGGACTTCAGTAAGACCTTTGACAGGGTCCCTTATGACAGACTGATGTCGCATGGGGTCAGAGGTGAGCTTGCAAGATGCATAAAAAACTGGTTTGGTCATAGAAGACAGAGGTTAGCAGTGGAAGTGTGCATTGCTGAATGGAGGGCTGTGATTAATAGTGTTTGTCAGGGATCAGTGTTGGGGCCTTTTCTATTTGTAATACATATAAATGATTTGGAGGAGAATGTAACTGCTCTGATTAGTAAATTTGCTGATGACACAAAGGTTGGTGGAATTGTGGATAACGATGAGGACCATCAGAGGATACAGCAGGATATGGATTGGTTGGTGACTTGGGCAGAGAGATGGCAGATGGAGTTTAATCTGGAAAAATGTGAGGCAATGTATTTCTCTTGAGAGAAATTTTTGTATCCTCACTGGCTACAGGGGAGGTCTCAGAGGACTGGAGAATAGCCAATATTGTTCCTTTGTTTAAGAAGGGTGGCAGGGATAATCCAGTTAATTACAGGCCGGCTAATCCCGATGGAAAATATACAGTAAATGGCAGAACTCTTAAGAGTACTGATAGGCAGAGGGATCTGGGTGTACAGGTACACAGGTCACTGAAAGTGGCAATGCAGGTGGAGAAGGTAGTCAACAAGGTATATGGCATTCTTGCCTTTATCGGCTGGGGCATTGAGTTTAAAAATGAGGAGGTAATGTTGCAGCTTTAAAGGACCTTAGTTAGACCACATTTAGTATATTGTGTTCAATTATGGTCACCACACTACCAGAAGGATGTGATGGCTTTGGAGAGGGTACAGAAAAGATTTACCAGGATGTTGCCTGGTATGGAGGGCATTAACGATGAGGAGAGGTTGGAGAAACTTGGTTTGTTCTCACTGGAATGATGGAAGTTGAGGGGCAACCTGTTAGAGGTCTACAAGATTATGAAGTGCATGGACAGAATGGACAATTAGAAGCTTTTTCCCAGGGTGGAAGAGTCAGTTATCAGGGGCCATGGGTTTAAGGTGCGAGGGGCAAGGTTTAAAGCTGATGCGTGAGGCAAGTTTTTTACACAGAGGGTGGTGGGTGCCTGGAACTCATTTTCGCGGGAGGTAGTGGCAGCAGGTATGATAGTGACTTTTAAAGGGAGTCTTGACAAATACATGAATAGGATGGGAATAGAGGGATACGGTCCCCGGAAGGGTAGGTGGTTTTAGTTGTGATGGGCAGAATGTCAGTGCAGCTTTGGAGTGCTGAAGGGTCTGTTCTTGTGCTGTAATTTTCTTTGTTCTTTGGAATGGAGAGTCAACATTTCAAATTGGTGTCTGTCCCGAATATGCTCCTTTTATAAAAAAGGATACATATACACTATATCTAGAGCAAGTCAACATAAATTTTAATATATTATAAATAATTTAAATGTACCATCAAATATTTCCAGTTCATCAAATTGTTTTTCACTCTGGAAGAAATCAATTAGAAGTGTGATGTTGAAGCCTGGATCCACCTTAATAATCCATGAACAGGTCTGAAAATGAGGATAATTTCCTGGGAAGCCTTGACTCAAGATGACTCCTGAGGAATCTGTGTGGATCTCGTTCATCGGGCAGTGTGCTGAAAGTTGTAGAACCAAAAGGTCAGTTACAGACATAATTTCACCGCATTGTCATTGGGCCTCAAATGTGAGAAAGAAAACATTGCTGAAGAAACATTTTGAATAGAATTTTTCACTTGAATGTAACCAAACATTCCTTTGAATCTGGTGTCCTTGCATTGAGGAGCAGACAGTCTCTAATTCACTGCAATAATTGTACTTAAACCCAACTTTTTGAAAGTCATTGTGTTAAAATTCAACACTGAAAGGACACTTCAATAAATGTGTAGAGACAGCAACCAAACTGTTTGATGACATTCCTCAGAATCACATGGAAAGTGCTCCAGACCTCACGTCATGTTTTCTTTTTACAGTAAATAATGTCAGACTTTTAGGTATGAGATCCTGCGCCCCCCCATCATTCTTCTAAATTCCAGTGAACGTAATTGATCCAGTTTCTCTTCATAAATCAATCCTGCCACCCCAGAAATTTATCTGTAAACCTTAGTGGCACTCTGTCGATAGCCAAAACATCCTTCCTGAGATAAGATGACCAAAACTGCACACAATGCCCAGGACGTGGTCTCACCAAGACCCTAAACAATTGCAGCAAAACATCCCAGCTCCCGTTCCCTTCTCTCGCAGAAATGGCTGTTGAGTTGGATGATCAGTGATGAACATAATGAATGGTTCAACAGGTTTGAAGAGCCAAATGGCCTACTCCTTCTCCTGTTTTTTATGTTTTATGTTTCTATATACTCAAATCTCTCTCTCGATGAAGATTAAAATACTATTTGAGTTCTTCACTGTCTCCTGTACATGCATGCTCACTTTCAGAGACTGGTATACAAGGACACCCAAGTTTCCTTTCCCAATCTGTCAGCTGACAATCTGCCTTCCCAGTTTTGCTACCAAAGTGGATGACCTTACATTTATCCACATTATACCTCTTCTGCCATGCAGAAGACACATCTCCAGGGCCAGATGAAATGTATCCCAGGTTGTTGAGTGAGGCAAGGGAGGAGATAGTGGGGGTGCTTGCAAAAATCTTTAATTTCTTTCTGGCCACAGGAAAGGTGCCCGAGGGGCCAATGTGGTACCATGATTCAAGGTGGTAGCAAGAGATAAACCAGAAAAATACAAGCCAGTCAGTATAACCTCAGTGGTGGGGAAATTATAGGAAGCAATTCTGAGGGACGGAATTAATCCAAATTTGGAGAGGCAGGGATTAATCAAGAATAGTCAGCATGGTTTCATTAAGGGGAGGTCATGTCTGACAAACTCGATTGAATTTTTCAAAGAGGTGACAAAGTGTATAAATGAGGGCAATGCTTTTCATGCAGTCTGCTTGAACTTCAGCAAGGCCTTTGATAAAGTCCTGCATTGGAGACTAATAGCAAAGGGAAGGGCCCGTAGGATCCAAGGAAATTGGGCAAATTGAATCCATTATTGGTTGAGCGGCATTTTTCCAACTGGAATTCACTGTCTAGTGGGGCCTCAAAGGGGTTAGCATTGGGCCCTTGCCGTTGTGGTTTATACAAATGATTCAGGCTTGAATACAGACGGGCTTATCAGTAAGTTCACAGACAATACAAAAATTGGTGGGGCAGTAAATAGTGAGGAGGTAGACTTAGACTACAAGGGGATAGAGATGGGCTGGACATATGGGTTAATTAGTGGCAAATGGAATTCAATCCAGATAAGTGACGTAATGTACTTGGGCAGGGCTAACAAAACAAGAGAATACCTGATGAACAGTAGGACCCTGGGAAGCACCATGGATCACAGGGACCTTGGTATGTATGTTTGTCTCTTAAGGTACCAGGACAGGGGGTAAAGTGGTGAAGAAGGTATAAAGTATCCTTCCCTCTATCAGTTGAAGAATAGAGTTTAAGAGTAGGGAGGTTATGCTGGAACTGTGTAAAATGTTGGTTAGGCCACAGCTAGAGTATTGTGCGCAGTTCTGGAATACATATTACAGGACGGATGTGAGAGGATGCAGAAGAAATTTACCAGGAATGTTGCCTGGGCCAGACAGTTTCAGTTATCAAGAGAAACTGGACGGACTTGTTGTTTTCCTTCGAGAGGAGATTGAGAGGGGATGTGATTGAGATGTGTAAAGTAATGAGCAACATAAACAGAGTAGACAGGATGAAATTTTTCCCGTGATGGTGGGATCAATGACCAGGGGCATAGATTTAAGGTAAATGGCAAAAGGTTTACGGGGTTGTGAAAAAAAATCTTTTTCACCCAGAAGGTCATCAGAATCTGAAATCTCACTGCCCATAATGGTGGTAGAGGTAGAAACCCTCAGAATATTTAAGAAGTATTTGGATGTGCACTTGTGTGCACAAATGCCTTGGCCTATGTGCTGGGAAATGGGATTAGAATAGTTAGGTGTCAACACAGTGTGGATCTGGAGGAACACAGCATGTCAGGCAGCATCAGAGGAACAGGAAAGTTGACGTTTCAGGTCGGGATGCTTCTTCAGAACTTGGGAGGGGAAAGGGAGCTGGGAAATAAATAGAAGGAGGAGGAGTGGAGCTGCGGAAAGGTAGGTGGGATGGTGATAGGTGGATGCAGGTAGGGGGTGGTGGGGATTGGTCAGTGGGAAGGGTGGGGCGGATAGGTGGGAGAGAAGATGTACATGTTGTGTCAGGTCAAGGAGGTGGGAATGAGAGGGAGTTTTGGATGGGAGATGAGGCTGGGGGTGGGGAGATTTTAAAACTAGTGAATTCTGTGTTCAGGCCATCGGGCTGTCAGCTCCTAAGGTGGAATATGAGGTGTTGTTCCTTCAGTTTGTGTGTGGCGTCATTATGGCACTGGAGGAGGCTTCTTTCTCTCCTGCTGGTCCAACCAGACTGCCTCAACCGACAGACTCATCCACTTAACAGAACTTGTCTTTACCCTGAACAACTTCTCCTTTAACTCCTTACACTTCCTGCAAACTAAAGGGGTAGCTATGGGCACCCGTATGGGTCTGAGCTATGCCTGCCTCTTCGTAGGATACATGGAACAGTCTGCTGTTATACCAGCACCATCCCTCACCTCTTCCTCTGTTACATCGATGACTGTATCAGCGCTGCCTCATGCTCCCATGAGGAGCTTGAACAGTTCATTAACTTTACTAACACCTTTCATCCCAACCTCAAATTCACATGGAACATCTCCGATACCTCCCTCCACTTACTGGACCTCTCCGTCTACATCTCTGGTAACCGCCTCAACACCGACATCTATTTCGAGCTCAACAACTCCCACAGCTACCTGGACTATACCTCCTTTCAGCCACCTTCCTGCAAGAATGCAATCCCATACTAGCAATTCCTCTGCCTCCGTTGCATCTGCTCCCAAGATGGGGTGTTCCACTCCCACACATCCCAGATGTCCTCTTATTTCAAGGACCGCAACGTCCCCCCTCCGGCAATGAAAAATGCCCTCAACTGCATCTCTTGCATTTTCCATACTTCTGCCCTTAGGCCCCCTCTCCCCGCAACAAAAATAAAGACAGACTCTCCCTTGTCCTCACATATCACCCCAACAACCTCCGCATCCAGCGTATCATTCTCCACCATTTCCACCACCTACAATCCGACCCCACCACCAAAGAGATATTTCCCTCCCCACCCATATCTGCCCTTCATAGGTACCGCTCACTCGGCAACTCCCTTGTCCAATCCACACTCCCACTAGCCCCACCACCCCTGGCACCTTTCCCTGCAACCGCAGGAAGTGCTACACCTGCCCCTGCACTTCCCCCTCACCTCCATTCAAGGCCCAAAACAAACTTTTCATATCAGACAGGGGTTCACCTGCAAATCCGTCAACGTGATCTACTGGATCCGCTGCTCCCGCTGTGGCATCCTCTACATTGGTGAGACCAAGCGTAGACTCAAGGACCGTTTCGTGGAGCATTTGCACTTCCCGGTTGCTAACCATTTTAACTGCCCCCCCACCCCACTCCCTGGGTGACACGTCTATCCCGGGCCTTCTCCAGGGCCACAATGATGCTGCCGGGAAACTGGAGGAGCAGCACCACATATTCTGTTTCGGGAGCCTACAACCCAATGGCCTAAACATCGAATTCACCAGTTTTAAAATCTCCCAACACCCCCGTCTCATCCCATGTCTCCTTCTCGTCCCCGCCTCCTTGACCTGACATAACATGTCCATCTTCTTCCCCACCTATCCGCCCACCCTTCCCACTGACCAATTCCTACTACCCCCATCTGCAACCACCTGTCACCACCCCCCCTACCTTTGCACAGCCTCACCCATCCTCCCTCTTGCCTTCTTGACCTGACACAACCTAGAGTCCCTACAGTGTGGAAACAGGTCATTCAGCCCAACAAGCCAATACGACCCCTCCGAAGAGCATCCCACCCAGACCCATTCCCATACCCCTGCATTGCCCATGTCTCACCCATCCAACCTAAACATCCCTGAATGCTATGGGCAATTTAGCATGGCCAATCCATCTAACCTGCACACCTGTGGGAGGAAACCGGAGCACCCGGAGGAAACTCACACAGACACGGGGAGAATGCGCAATCTCCACACGGACATTCGCCTGAGAGTCGAGTCGACAGGGTCCCTGTCGCTGTGAGGCAGCAGTGCTAACCACCGTGCTGCCCTAACCTGTCCATCTTCTCTCCCATCTATCCGCCCAATCCTTCCCACTCACCAATCCCCACTACCCCTACCTGCGTCCACCTATCACCATCCCACCTACCTTTCCTCAGCCCCACCCTTCCTCCCTCTATTTATTTCCCAGCTCCCTTCCCCCTTCCCCCTTCCCCCAGTTCTGAAGGAGGGTCCTGACCTGAAACACTGACTATCCTGTTCCTCTGATGCTGCCCGACCTGCTGTGTTCCTCCAGCTTCACACTGTGTTCCCTCTGATGCTGCCTGGCCTGCTGTGTTCCTCCAGCTCCACACTGTGTTCCCTCTGATACTGCCTGACCTGCTGTGTTCCTCCAGCTCCACACTGTGTTCCCTCTGATACTGCCTGACCTGCTGTGTTCCTCCAGCTTCATACTGTGTTGACTCTGACTCCAGCATCTGCAGTTCTTGCTATTTCATGGTAGTTAGGTGGTTGCTTTTGACTTGTATGGACATGATGGACAGAAGGGCACTTTTCTGTGCTGTAGATTTCTATGACCCTATGTCTCGTTTGCCCACTTATTCAACTCAGCCAAATCACACTGAAGTTCACCCTCCCACCAAGCTTCGTGTCATATGTAACTTGGAGATATTACAGTTAGTTCACTCATTGATATCCTCAAGATATGTTATGAGTAGCTGGATCCAAGCACTGAACCCTGTAGTACCTTACTAGTCAGTGCCTGTTACTTGGAAAAAGAACCATTCATTCGTACAGAGGCAGTAGCAAGAACTGCTGATGCTGGACTCAGAGATAACACAGTGTAGAAGTGGAGGAACATACCAGGCCAGGCAACACCAGAGGAGTAGGAAAGTTGACATTTTGGGTCAGGACCCTTCTTCAGAAATGGGGGAGGGGGAAGGGGACAAATGATTTTCTGTCTGCTCTCTATCCCTGTCAGTACACTACAGCCCAGTGCAGTGAGCTTTAATTTACATGCTAATTCTCTTATGTGGGGCCTTTTCAAAAGCCTTATGAAAATCCAAACAAGCCACGTCCACTGACTCCTCCTCATCAATGCTACTAATTGCATCCTCAAAAAATTTCAGTTGGTTTGTGAAGCATAATCTCCCTTTTGGAAACCTGTGCTGATCTGTCCAATCCTGTTACTGCTTTCCAAGTCCTCTGCTACAAAACCTTTTATGAAGGACTCTGTGTTCTCTCTGTATTTCCTATTTTACAACAATAAATGCACTTCAGAAAAAAAAATGTAATTGCTTGTAAAATACCTTGAGATGACTTGAGGGTCATGACTGGGGCATGATAAAGTTTAAACAAAAATTTGCATTTAAGTTATTGGTAGCTGAGTTAGTGAAGGACTGGCAACTAATTGGCAGAAGAAAACTGGGAAAATAAGAAACAAATAAAATGTGTGTAACATCACACAATAATCCAGAAAATATAAGTATATGTCGTGGAGCAGGGAAGTGCTGATGTGAATATGACATAAGTATGCAATCACACTTTATTTCGGCTTTATGTATATCAGTTGTCAGTCTGTTTCCAAGTCAGGAGCAATCATTTCTGATAGTTTAAGATACCTCTGCTACTACAGCGCTAATCACAAGCAAACAGCATTTTCAATTTCTCGACTTCAAGTTATTCCAGTTCAAGTTCACTCAGCACCACAGATCAGCCACATTAATGTCACCTTCTATGTGTTTTATTCTGAGGCTGCTACACATACTGCACAGTCAGCAGCAACTACAGAAAATACATACTGCGGCACAAATAAATATGTTCCATTCAACTAAATCGTGGCATTGACAATTCATTACTGGGCATATGGACTCTGTGTTTAATGGAGTGCATGAGCCCCGATGTTTTATTTACAATGATACATTTAAAACCGCTCACTATTTGTTCAACGCTGCCCTACCTCACACCAAATGTGTCTCAGGGCACTTTACATCAGATGAGTGTTCCCACAGAGAAGTTGTAAAATGGAGACCTGTGACCTTCATGAATCACTTTACTCATTTTATATTTTTTTTCTTGTCACTATTCCAAATAGAGATTGAAGACCTATTTTTCATAGAATCATAGTATTTTGCAGCTCAGAGGAAGGTTATCCCATGCTAGTGCTTGAAGAGATTTACCCAGTTAGCACCTCTCCTCTGCCCTTTCTCCAGATCTTATCTCATTCTTTTTCTTCAATTATTTACAACATTCCTTTCTCAAAGCTACCGTGGATTCTGCTCTAACTACTGCATTCCACATTCTAAAAGCCCTCTGCATTTAAATAAAAAGCTCAAAACATCATTGGAAAATATTTTTCAAATCTTCTCTGAACCCTTCTTCCTTTCACTGAAGTAGAGCCCTAATTACCTCTGGTCTTGATCAAAGTAGTTATCTCATCCCTGCTAATATCTAAATTCACCTTTTATGCAACTTCTCAAAGACCCTGACTGCTCTTTTTGTCCCTTCAATTCTTTCCCTTCTGTATGCTCTCACACTCAAGCTCTTTCTCAAAGAGGTGTGGCAAAGATACTTTGTTTAAACTGTGCCTCCAATGGACCGTGCAGGAAAGGAACGTAGACCTTGTTTATGGATGTGGAGATATATGATCCTGGGTTGCTCAGCTGGCAGAAATCAAGTGGATCCCTGGTGCAAACCTCAGGCACCAATTCCTCAGGCTCCCCTCTCTGAGGAGAGGCCAGAAGTTATGATTGTTAGGGTCAGCCACCTTTTATGCTTTTCGCACGTAGTGTGGCGAGCTTTTACACTAGGCAGTGCCGAGACACCAATTTGTAAGGATTAATGCTCGTCAAATGCCTCATTAATACCACAACTTGTCTCATGAATATTCAGCCTCCCATCTTATTAAGCTCACCAAACAAGTTAGTCATCAGAAGAACTCGACAAGGAAACCAGATTGTGTATTTGGAGGACTCAGTTTGCCATCTGCTCCAAATGTTGGCTGCCACCAACCCTCAGCCCAGGGTATGATGGGCACCAGCTGCACTCACGCCTCCTCAAGTAATACTGGCATCCAGCAACTGTAAATCCATCACGATGATCTTGGCAGTGCACTGTGGTAACGCAGCCTTGCATTGCAGATATACCAGCAAATCGCACTGAAAGGCTGCAGCTGGAATACTTTGCACACAGGGAGAGGCAGCCAGCTCATGGAAAGGACTTAGCTGCATCTTAGGGATGTTTGCTCACCTCGCACCTACGTGAATGCCCACAGCATCTCTGCCTTGCCTTGTCATGACAATTAGCACAGTCTTAACAACAGGCAGCTTGCCTTGCTCTAAACAGTCGTCAGGCCTAGAGGGTGCACCTCTCATAGAACGGTAGTCAGCTACACTGATCTCACATCTGCACCAGTCTATGTGGCCTATGCAGCAAGCAGTCTTAGGGAAGTAGTCCTCACTGAGGTCTATGGAGGTGCCCGTGACTAAAGGGGTGCCATTCAAGGGCAGTCAACCACACTATTGATCCTCCTCGGTTTGAACTTCCAAGGGACGAAGGGGAGAGTCAGGTGGAGGTGCAGGGCGCAGCTGTTTGTGCTGGTGCGTGCGGGGGAAAGGTGCTGAGATGTATCGAAGACTTAGGAGGTTACACCGGGGGCAGGAAGGGTTAGTGGCGTGGGAGGTCGCAGCAATGGAGAGAGTAAGTGAAAGAAGGTGTTACACGCAATAGCAAGAGATGGGTACAGTAGCAGATAGAGTGAGTTTGAAGTGGCACAGAGAAAAGTGTGGCAACTACCCTGTTGGAGTGAAAAAGATGCTTGACCTTTTTTCTGCATTTCTGGCTACTCCGCCACACCCCAAAGATAGTACCTGGTCTAGGTACTAGGCTGGCAAGGTCTGGTGGTGTGGCTTCCTCTGCTGTTCCTCCATGAAGAAGATGCCTTTCCTTTAGGCCTTCCAGGTCCTTGTCAGAGAATCATGGTGCCATCTTTCCCTTCTCCACCATTTTCAGAGCCCACCCTTAACTAGCAAGGCAGCTTCGGAAGATCAATTCTTATGCAAGTGAACAACGGGCTTTTAAAGATGGAATGGGTGTGTAGGTGCCAGTGGTTTGGAGGATATGCAGTGAGAGTCAAGTTGTTTTGATAAGATGTGTGATTAGATGGGGTGGAAGTGAGATGTGAGACACATTATATGTGGACGGTGGGTAGTTAATGAGATGAGTTTGCTAAGATGGGGAAAACATCTTCGCCTTCCTGGTGAAAAATTTCTTCAAAACACTTGATGCAACTTGGACTTAACAAACAATTTAAGGTCAAATCCTTTGTGTTTCTCTCACGCCTTGTCCTTCCCACTAATTTTTGTAGCATCCACAAATATGGCAATAGTACATTCAATACCCCCATCCAAGTCATTAGTATCTATTATAAATAATTGTGGCCCCAGCACTGATCCCTGTGGCACTCCACTAGTAACAGAATATTATCCAGGACATGCTCTTTATCCCAACCATGTGTTCTATTAGTTAGCTGATCCTCTATCCATGCTAATACACCACCCCTTATACCTTGGACTCTTACCTTACCATTTAGCCTTATGTGCAGTACCTTTTGCACAGAGAAATTGAGGAGGAATAGGTGAGCCAGCAATCCTGGGACTAGCAGCAACCTCCAGCAGATTCTGAGCATCCTACACATGAAGTTGCAGCTGAGGGATCCCACAGGATGTGTGTGGCTTGGGGAGGGAGGGAGGAGGCCCAGAATCCATTGGATGCGATTTCTTCCAGATGAGCAAGTCACAATGTCACCACAGGTGAAGGACGTCCTGGGACACTTCCACAGAAGTGTGGCAACTGTTGAAGCAGGGCCAAGGTGTGACTTTCCATTCCTAACCTTGTAGTGTTAAGATGACAGCTGCACTAAAGTCTTATGCATCCGGTTGGTTCTAAGGAACTACTGGGGTCTTAAAATACCCTGGGAGCTGCCATTATGCTTATACCCTTGAGGACTTTCAACTTCCTGCTCTATTTCAAGGGCCTTATGTCTTACATGAATGGTTACTGAGAGACAAGGGCTACCCTCTGTACCATGACTGATCACTTTGTAATGCAAACCCTTGACTGAGTCTGAGCGTAGATACAATGCAGCCGATTCTTCCACCAGGGTCACCAGGAGCAGATGATAAGTCAGCTAAAACTGAGGTTCTAATTCTTGGATCAGTCTGGGGATGTGCCTTGCATTACACTCCAGACAGTGTGGGCTGCGTAATCCTACCGTGCTTACATCAATTTAATCATAATCAGGATCAGACACTCTTTCAGTCAATAAGTATACATCTAAATTATAGTCAGACATCCACTATTTTTCAACATAGTACTTTTATCCTTACACTACATCATTACAAATTTCCCCATCTCCAATTGTGTGTTGTCTCGTGACACTGAACGGTTCATTTTTTAGTGCTGAGCAAAGGAGCATCTTGAAACTCAGCCTTAAGAAACCAAACTGGGATGGTTCTGGTTAATTTTATTCTGAATTCTTACAGCCGATGGCTCTCAATTGTGTTTCAAAAGTTAATGCCCTGTTTATTTTAGACATTTGTGAGATGTGTGCGTTGCTGGCTGTCCAGCATTCCTTGCCCATCCCTAGCCCATCCCTAGTTGCCCTTCAGAAGGTGGTGATGAGCTTCCTTCCTGAACTGCTGTGGTCCACCTGCTGTGGTTGACCCACAATGCCATTAGGGAGTGAATTGCAGGATTTTGACCCTGCGACAGTGAAGGAACGGCGACATATTTCCATGTCAGGATGATGAGTGGCTTGGAGGGAATCTTGAAGGTGATGGCATTCTCATATATCTGCTGCCCTTGTCCTTCGAGATGGAAGTGGTCATGGGTTTGGAAGGTGCTTCTGAGGATCTTTGGTGAATTTCTGCAATGTATCTGCTGCTGCTCCTGAGCGTCAATGGTGGAGGGAATGGATGCTTGTGGATGCAGTGCCAATCAAGCGGGCTGCTTTGTCCTGGATGGTGTCAAGCTTCTTGAATGTTGTTAGGGCTGCACTCATCCAGGCAAGTGGGGAGATGTTGCAACACACTCATGACCTGTGTCTTGTAGATGGTGGACAGGCTTTGTGGAGTCAGGAGGTGAGTTACTCTCCACAGTATTCCCAGCTTCTGACCTGCTCTTGTGGCCACTGTGTTTATGTGGTGAGTCCAGTTGAGTTTCAAATCAATGATAAACCCCAGGATGTTGATAGTGGGGGATTCAGTGATGTAAACACCATTGAATGCCAATGGGTGGTGGTTAGATTGTCTTTTATTCGTGATGTTCATAGCCTGGCATTTGTGTGGCACAAATGTTACTTGCCACTTGTCAGCCCAAGCCTGGATATTGTCCAGATCTTGTTGCAATTGAACATGGACTGTTTCAGTATCTGAGGAGTCGCGAATAGTACTGAACATTGTGCAATCATCGGCGAACACCCCAATGCTCCCCTGTGTCGTCTCGGATACAACATTAAACGTAGTGTCGATCTCGTCATCTCTAAATTACTAACTGGCAGCATTTATGCTCCTTTTATTCCCATTCAGGTTCAGGCATCTCATTCCCTTCTTGTGACTGCCTTAATGGAGAGCATTCTCCATTTAGCTGAAGAAAAAAGAGATCTTGTAAAATCTTCCTGTATAGATGTTTCTCACTTGTGCTCAGCTCAAGACATTTTTCCTCAATGCATTTCTAGTTTCCTGGCAATAGGTGACGATATTGTGCAGTGAATCGTTGATTTCTCTTCAATGCATCACAAAGCACACCACAATCCCTGTGGAGCCTTAGCTTCTGTTGTGTCAAAGGGGAGGGTCACTTATGGTTCTTTTGTTCATCCCTATGAACGTACCTGCGACTTTAAAGTAAGAAAGTATAATGGTGTTTTGAAATGCTTTGGAAAGCTAACTTGCATGAAGGCAGCAAGTTCAAAGTGGTTTTATAGTTTGAATAACTAAAAAAAAATCAATTTGCATGCGAATAAAGCTCTGTGTGATGTTAAACAAGATAAAACACCCTTTCAAAGCTGTCTTTTACATATATATGGTTATATGAGATCTAAATCACAGACAATCTATCAAGATATTCACACATGAACAATCCCAATATGCAACCAATTTGTACATTTACTAAACAGAAGTGAATGACCAATGCCTACAGTGTACAACAAGAAACTTATAAAGGCCCAGATATATGCCTCTGTTAGTTCAGTTTCAGATAGACCTGATACATCCCTCACATAGTCCTGTTCTGTAACTTTTTGGATACAATCCTGACAGGAACAGCAATGGCACTGGTGATCCTGCTATACAGTGCTATATAATGGCCAATATATGCTGTTCTGTCTTAACATTGGCCCTGTTCATGCAACTATATACATACATAGTTATTCTTTTCACAGTTAGCATTTATATCACTATTCCTGCTACGTATTCACCCAGATACATTTGTTCATGCTGTCAGTAATGGTGCTTTCAGTCTTATTACAGAGTCTATTTTGACCTGTACAAGACTTCACACTATTTGATTGGCATTCCAGTTCCTTTCTCATTATGAATTAATGACATGCATTTAGATCATTGGATGGAACAGCCCATGAAGAGAGCGTATGTAAAACCACAGGGATGCTGTACAAGTGCCTCAGGTGTGAGCCGGTGAGTTATTCAATTGTGGCTGCTCCCCCAGACGAAACAAACAAAAAAATTGATCAATTAAAAGTGAAATCTACAAAAAAGAAGCAGTAAGGAACAAAGCATCATTTCTAGTGATAAAACAACACAGTTGATGTATAATTGATCTGCACCTACAATTAGCTCCTGCTGCAGTACTTACTGTCATTCAATTATACTTTCGCTGAACATACCTTCACATGATGGAGGAGGTCCTTCAAACTGCAGATGTGTTCCTAAACGACATGTTAATATTTCATTTCCAATCAGAGTAAACCCAGGGATGCACTGGTACTTGATGATGTCACCTTGATGTATACAGGAGCAGAGTTAAGGGCAAGCACATAGTTGAGAATATCTCACAAATTCTTGTTCATTTTTCTGAACACCAACTTTTTTGATTTTTTTCAACAGATCCAAATGTCAGCTTCACCCTCCCAGACTATCACCCAGGCACTGTTGGGGACAGCATCATTTGCATATGGCAGATTGTGGACTTGCAAATCCAATTCCTCCCAGACTCACTTTTGGGAGTTCTTATCCCAATATTGCCATTGGGCACAGTGAAGAGTTAAGTCAAGCAGAGGCTGGACAGAAGAGTTGTGAGCAAATGTGGGGTATCCTGTTGTAAATAGAAACGTGAGGGCCTGTCCTTTAGGGAATGGGTAAATCAGAAAGGGGAGGCAGTGGTGGGAGGAACCAGAAAGAGAAGATCAGACATGGAAGGTGGGGCTCAAACAGGTAGGGGAGGCTTTGGGGAGATAGAAAATCAAACATGAGAAATTAAGGGTCACACAAGAGAGGCTGGGATGAATCAGATAATAGGGGACTGAAGGGGAGGTGGAAGAGGTGGCTGAGGGTAAAGGATGTTAATAGGAACAAGCAGTCTGGATAAAGCTAGCAAGAGCTAGACACTGAAGGCTGTGGGTTACCAGACAGAGGGGATTTGGTGCAGGATAACTGGACGCGGGAAGCCAGGGGTTTGGACAAAAGCAATTGGATCTGTAGCAGCTTTAATAAAGACCACAAGACCAAAAAACGGAGCAACCAGAAGCTATGCAATGCAGCAGAGGGGACTCAGATCTCGAGGGAAAACAAAGTACATTTTACCTTTTCTGATCACACCTTTGGGAAGTGTACAGACAATGGAATCATTACGTTCCAAAAGCAAAGTACACTGAGTCCCAGGCTGGGAGTTTCCGTGCTGATACATGGAAATGAGACACTGTGGCTCATCAGGGACCAAACCTAAATCTTACTTGGGGATTCCTGCTTTGAACCCTGGAAATTGTGATTAAAATTTCTGTGGTGTTTCTGTCCCCCTGCAAGGGGCTGATAGGGACACTGTCAACATTTCTGAGGAAACCTCAACATTTCTCCTCAGAGTAGGTGTCCTCTGATGGGTTTCATGACTTTGTTCTTCAAGCATCTATACTGAAGATGAATCTATAGATCTTTGGGACCACAATCTTCAGAAACAAGCAACTAAATGATGAGACATTAAATGCTGTAGCCTAATATTCTTAAAATTCTTGGATGGGATGTAGATATCACTGGCAAGTCAGATGTTTGTTGCTCGTGTCTAATTGCTATCGAGTGCTTGTTAGGTTATTTCAGAAGGCACTTAGGAATCAACCACGTTGCCATGGGTCTGGTGTCACATATGGACCAGATGAGGTAAGGGTGACAGATTTTCTTGCTTAAAGGGAATTGATGAACCAGATAGGTTTTGACTCCAACCTCTTCTGATAAATTACACAAAAAATAGATCACAGAATTACCAATTTCAAACTCTTCATCTTCAGTGAATATTTCAGCATTTGGCACAGAGACAGGAGGGCGACATTTCCTAAGTTGATACGCTGCAATAAGAATGACAATGTTTGACATTACAGTTACAATTACTGCATCTCATCCGATCTCAAATTATAAGTTGTTCTCAAGTGTTGAAAGGTCATTCTGAGAAATGGACAAGTTTTATGATATTTTGGAATTACTTCATTTTATAATTAGTTACGTGCTTCGAGAAGAAACATGTCCACAATTTTTGAGCACCATGTGACTCGCTTTACACTAACTTTGAATTTGATAAATGATAAAAAAAGTCCAAATGATTACCATTCAACATACTCCCTTTTCTCTCTCTAATATCATATACTTGTCCTTCCACACAATTTGCCTTTGACATTATCAATTGGATTTTTTGCAGTTGCAGTGAGAGAGAACGTTTCTTGGGACATCATGCCCCCCTCAATCTTTACTGAAATGTCAAATCAATTTATTCCCTACAAAGTGAGAATAAGGTGCAAGGGAGTCTTGGATATTTGTAAATGGACTGTGGCAGCATCAATAACCATTAACAAAGACACATCAGTTGTCAGAAAGACAAGGGAGTCAAGCTGGGGAAAATATCAAGCACATAAATTAAGAAACAATGGGATAAATATAAAGGAAGTACAAGGAGAAGTGTGATCTGAGGTCTCAGCAATATACAAGTGCTCTATGACCTCGTTAAACAGAGCAACACACAATAGGATTCAAATGGATAGTCGAGGGGGGGCAATATGACTCGCTTCAAGATAGAAGCTCACTGACAAAACCCACTTATTTTCTTATCATTAATTGTTCCACCTAAATACAAACAACAACGATTTATAAAATACCGATATGAAGTTCAAAAGTTCAAAGATGTTTTACAAAAGTTTATCTACTAATAGTGGACACTGGGGAGGAGGAGATATTAGAATAGCTGACTAAAGGCTTACTCAAAAGAGGTTCATTTTAGTGTTTTAATACAAGGGATAGAGGAGGAGAGCTTTTGGAAGGGAATTCAAGGCCCTCCTTAAAGGAAAATGAAAAATCAAATGGAATGTAAAATAGTTGGACGACTCATTCTTACTGATTTTGCGTGACTGTTGTGTGAAATGAATGAGGGAATTTAGCTTTTCTTTTAGTGCTTCTGAGATTTTAACCTTAGCTGGAGGGTTTGTATTGCAGTCCCATGACAGCCTCAAACCTGAGGCATTCAGTTCTCTATCCAAACAAACCGTGAAGTGCAATCTCTTAATGAGCTCCACATTAGGAAAAATAAACAAATAAGTATTTGGAATATCCAGTTATAGAGATTCAGAGTAAGGTAGAGAAATAGCTGCAAGTGAATCATTATAACAGTAAGGTCAAGATACAATTTACAGTGAGAAAGTCTATTGTAGGTAAGATTATTATGATGGATAGACTTTACTGGGATGGAAACCTAGCAAGCTACTAGTTTGAGCAACAGGAGGAAAATTGCTAAGGAAAGTCTGCCTCTGGCTGCCTTTCATTCTATCAAGAGTGAATTGAGCTTTTCTGGCTTTCATTCCAACCTCAAGGTTTTGATGTTTGATGAGGTGTAATCATTTAGATGACAATTGAATATGATTAAAATAATCTAATTTCTTCCTTTCCATGTAATGATCATGTTTTTCATACTTAGTAATGCTGTTTGAGGCACCTCAGGGTAATTTTTATATTGCTTAATATACTGATGCTTCAAAATCAGTGTGGGTAATCTAGGGTCTCTGGGATGTGACTGTTGTGATGTTGCTTTTGCAGAGCATGCAGGTTAATATCCCGATTAACTCACTGCTGAATATGGAAATAGTTTGGTAATCATCATCACAGGAAGTGACGAAAGTTAGCACTTATTAGAGTAGATGGGTAGGCATTGGTCAGCAGTGTTAACACTTGCTTATATCTAACATTAAATATTAATAATTATTGGTTGGAATCAGGAATTGAACTCTTAAAAAGACAGATTTTAGAAGTAGTCTCAAGTGATTTGAACCTCTATCTGATGACTAACACTAATTTACATCATCTACGTATTCCAACCCCTTTGAGGAGGGGTGGCAGGTCTGCACAACTTATTGAGCTTCCGAGTACCTCATCCCACTACACCCCCCAACAATGAAAGGCATCCCTTTAAGCCGTATAGATAATACATCGATGGAAGGCACACAGAGCATTTAACGACTGAAGATGCACCATTCAAAAAGGTTATTGCCTGGACAAAAGTAACTTGACTTTTAACGATAATTCAACCAGCTCACCTGGATGGCTATCTTGAAATATGCAATTATTACTGGTGAGAAACCACACAACCATACTGGATCTTTTGTGAGGTTGTAAGCAGGTGGATTTTGGAGAAGAACAGAATTAGCAGTTGAGCTAAGAGAGGGTCTGTCACTGTCCCTCTCACATGGTTGGAACCTGTATGTTAATTTGACATTGTCTCCATGTTGCACGTTTCTCAATGGCATGGTGAATTGCCACATTCGTGTGGGGCAGAGGGAAATTGGCACCGCACTTTGCAAACAGGGACTTGGGGGTCATGGTAAATAGGGACAGCAAGAGGTCACTGCCAATGGAGAGTACCAGAGACGCTAGTGCCCGGTGCCCAAACTGGAGGCCCAGAATGGCAGGCAGCGAGCTGGGCTGGAGTCATTGGGTTATTGCTCTGGCATTCATGTCAGGAATTATCATTGTCCAGTTCCTGATGGTTCAAAATGAAACTGAAACAAGTTAGATTGTGACGGTGCACTGTAATAAGAACAAAAATTAAACAGTCAATGGAAACTTATCAAAATTAATTCAAAACATCGTTAGCGGAGGTGTTGTCTAGTTTCTATAAGGCAGGTGGGAGAATGGGAAACTGCATATCAATAAGATGAGATTGCATAACAATGAGGATGTTAATAGATGCTAATTAACGCAAATAGGCCCCTTGCTGCTCATTAGTGAAAATCTCATCTCGCTGTTCAAGACATAGTTGGAATTTGGAACTCGTTGTTCCTTATATTTCCTGAAGAGGATAAATATACAACATTCCTCCAACCCTCTCAACGTCCCCTCACACACTTCCTTAGCTCCACCCATGCCATCCCATGCAAGGAAATACCCTTTACCCAATCCTCTTGGCTCTTCTTCCTCTACACCAACTTAGTGCCTCCTTCCGCACACCCTTTCTCCCTCACCTTCTATGCCAACTTGAATACCACAAGCACATGCACTTGGGGGAAAAAAATAGCTGTTTTACTTAAATTTCTATATTGCAGAACACACTCTACTGACAAAAGCACTTATGTTCATAAATGGACATTTTGACATGTCACCAGTTCAAGATTTGTTGATATTTCTTGATGGACCTTGACAAGTTGCGCTGTTTTAAGAGTTTACACACCTTATAGTCAAAATCGTCTCCACAGTTAACAGCTTCAACGGGTGGCTGACCCGTTCCTCCCCACCCTGTCCATCTCCCCCCAGGATCCCTGACATCTACATCCAGAGGATGCCTATCATCCAACTCCCAAAGGATCTCTGACACCCTATCCCCAAGGAATCTTGGGACTTTATTTTTGCAGGCACAGCTCAGTTCTCTAAAAGGGTATCCTGGCTATCCAATTGAAATGAACTGAGAACAGACTTGCTCTTAGCTGGTCCAAACTCCACATGCTGGGTTTTTGATATGGAAAATTCCAAGATCTGATTCTCGTCGAGGTAGCTAATCATGTAAATTGCCAGTTGCATCCAGGAACTGCACATGTGCAAACTACAGTGCACACCCACCAAAGTGAGAAATACCAAGTTTGGGGGATTTCATTTTCCTGATATCATCCAGCATTTTCTGGCTCTCTGTTATAGCAAAAATCAGAGTTTTGTTTAGATTACAAAATGTAAATTTTGAAAAATATTTGGTATCTTTGTGTTTAAGAATTAGTAACACAACTGTGTTTGAATAGAATTTTAACAACATTTTGCCAAAGCTATTCTTGTTTGCTTTCTCCAATATTTAATTCTCAGAAGATCAATGAATTATACCAGTGAAGACATTGGGAAAAAAGCCAAAAGTGTAGCAATAATGATAATATTTAAGTTATTTGACATGAAGTAACAGTGCTTTTGGCATCTCTAATGTGCATATTTTTGCTCTAACATACAATGGAGCAACAGCAGATATGCCAGGAGTTGGTTATTATATGTATGAACACTGGCAAAGATTCATTGTACCATCTGACGTGCTTATTTATTTTGAAGCTTTGTTAATTTCATTTGCATTCTGAAGTAAAGAATGACCATTTCCAAGAATAATCTTTAATCTTGGTACTCAAATGCAGCAAGAAAAAAGAGTAGTGTTTACTCAGGCACAGAAATAGTTAAAATATCATTATATTTTCTTTGACACATTTCCCAATTCTACATCTCAAGAAAGCCTGAGAAAGCACCTCTCACTGCATCAGTGTGATCTTTACATTTTTTGCACCTGCCATCATCATGCCCTGTCTGAATGAAGCAGCCAATTTGTTGCCAGTTAGTAGCTAATTACCAGCAGTTTGAGCTCAGGTTCATACCCTCTAGGAACTAAGTTGATTGTGCCTGAACTCATTTTGTTTGGGTATGTTCTATACATCAGAAAGAGCGGGCTTTTAACCTGTCAGACAGATTCCATTTCATATCTAAGAGCCAAAGATGAAAGAATCATATTCAAACCCAGTGTGACATTCAGTCATTTTCGATGTACCATCATCATCTTAAGTAATTAGAGCAAAAACACCCAATCAAATGGATGTGTTAGTCCATCAGTTTTATGCATTTTGTTTTAACTGATGAATTACTTCAATTTTACAATCTTTTATTCTAAATTATCATTTTCAGATTGAACAAAATTCACTTAGTATGGTGATTAAACCAACAGCAGGCGAAACGAGCACCATCAGCATTGTATAATGGTTAGGCCTAAACAACACAGTTGTAAGTGTTAAAAGATGAAGACAAATGAAGCTCATTACTATGGGTGAGCTGTGACCCCACTTTTTAGTTGGGAGAATAATAGCGGCTATCTCATCATAACTAAGCTCTTGCCTACCATCTATAATGAGTTGTATACTTGTCATTAAGTGGCTAATTTCCATGCTGCACAGGTGAGCTCAGACATGGCATATGGCGTAGAAACTGAATTCATTATGAGAGCACAATGTGGAGTGTATTACAGTCACATTATTACTCTCAATGTTCAAAGCAGCTTTTAAGATTCTAGCTTTTCTCCCAGTGGAGATGCTGAATTAAATTAGCAGTCATACTTCAAATGCTATACTGGTTAGGCAAAGCTTCTCTTTTAAAGTATTTGACATATCCAACACAATTATATTTTAACAGAGTCAAGGGAGATTAAAGGATAGCTTCAGTTAGAAAACGGTTTGTTACTGAGGCTCAGCCTTGCAGTCTTCAGACCCAGAAAATAGAAATTGATAGAAGATAACTGTTGCAATTTCACTCAAAAAGTGAATGAAAGGCATATTTTAGTTTTAAAAAAATTACAGATAAAAGTGTAATTCATAAGTTTAATGGATTAATAATGGAGGTAAGAACAGAGTTAATTATCATCAATAATGGTCATTTCACTTTCTTATTTTACTGACTCAATAAATCTGTTCAGTGGTACAAAAATGTAGGCAGTTGAGAGATGCCAGAAAATGAAAGCTTCTAGCAAGGCCCCCAAACCTGGTGACACGATAGGCTTGAAACATGGCAGTGATAGAATGACAGTTCCATGGCAATTTTATATTCATGCTCAACTAATGCAATTAGTTCAAACTGACAGATCATGGTGCTCAGATTGTGAATTTAACAATGAGATAATTACGTTAAAATTTCCTTGATTTTGTTGAGGGAAATTACATGCCAAATGGGCTGTAAAGGACCAAATGTTTGTTGCACATAGACCTCAACATGCTATTTGACAAAGTGTAACATATGTAGCTTCCAGTCTGTGCAACTGTGCTTTACTGAGAGCCTGACTGACAATCCTAAATTGGTTGTCAGCCCAATTCTTTCAACACACAGCACAAATTGCCCACTTGTGGAATTACAGCAAATATCAGTCACTGAGAGTTTAGCAAACACAAACTGCTTGGACATGGTCACCAGCATGCTCATTGTGAACAGCCAAAATGATATGCTATTTGACACAATTTGACATCAGTCTTTGGGATGCACGGCCTACAAACCTAACAGCAGAGTGGCATTGAAATTCATACAGCACATGACAGATTTGTGTGATTGGCAGAACATGTGTTTGCCTTGCTGACAGCATCCTGTTAAGGAACACCACTTGTGTTGCTACGGTAGGATAGCAGCGTGAAACAGTTAACTTTGGCTAGCGTTTGATTTTTTTCAGATTCTTTCCCATTCTAGGGTAATCTAAGGAAGATTTTCAGTCCAAAACCAACAGCATTAGGCCCACTTATGAGTTTGAGCTATACACAGTAAATTATCTGATCAGGGCAGCCAATTTTGCAGGACTTTTTTAATGTCCCCATTTCAGCATCAAGCTTGCAAGGTGAAGAAATGCCTCCATACCTATTTACCATCATAGAAATCTCAACATATACACTGACCAAAATGGGCTTACACTAGGTAGTATTAGAGAACCCCTGGCTGATTTCTTGACAAGGAAATCAAGGAAAGAGATCTCAATTGACTGCTCCACTTTTAAAGACAAATTTGAGCGCAGGGCGGAGTCCATAAAGACATGCAAGGACATTTTTACATGCAGCACTGAAATCAAATTTAGCAAACATTTACATACATGAAATGTGTAAGAAAATATGCGAATCAAAAAGATATTCTGCTGATCATCCAAATGCGATATATGAATTTCAGTGCTGGTGTGATGCTATGAATATAGGCTGTATGACACACATATTTGCAGTTTATATCAAACAGTATATCCTGTCAGCTGTTTCCTGCAAGCAGGCACTGACCATATGCAGCCATCACATGTTCACAGAACTCAAAAGTGTTCAACATTATATGTGATTTCATGATTGGATAACATTTGCAAAACAGTCCTGAGTGTACAAAAAATTAAGCTGGCAACAAAATTAGTGTCATCAGTCAGGCTCATGGCGTGATATTCTTGCACATATATTGGGTCTAAAGTAATTTGGTATGTCCTGAGACAGGTGAGGTATACCGGCTGCACTTCTCTTTTTCTCACTTTTTAAACAAAGTAGGCATCATTGAGAATTCCAAACGAAAATGAGTTTGGAAAGATTAAATGCAGTTTCCAGTAGTGATATGCAAAACTGGTCTTGGGTCTATGCTAAATGGGATCTTGGGTAACATACCAGTTGAGTGATAAATGGTGATGTCATGTTGATTCAATGGATACTCACTAAGGTTTGAGAGCAATTAGGACGTTTGTGTCACTCAGCTGTCAGAATGGAATTCAGATGGGACGTTAAATAAAATCTATTTAGTTACAACATTTTTCTTTCCTCCTTAAAATGATTTTGCATTTCGCAAAGCTAACATGATTAGAAAAAGGTATGGATTACGTCTTGCTGAGGCTTACTGCTCATTGAAGAGCCAATATCTCTCAGTTGATAACCAGGCTTTTTACAGATTTACAGAATATTCACAGTTCCAGTTTGACAGCTCGTCCCAAAACTGTGTTTTATCTACACCAAAGCTGCACCAAAATTTAAAAACAAAATAGAACTGCTAAAAGGGAATTTGGTCATTTTAGGCACTCAAGTGTCCAATTTTATCCATGACACAAGAGATGTTGGCAGCATGCAGTGTAGCCCAGAGTTTACAGTTCAGGCATATAGTGTTATGTAGAATATCAAAGGCATGCATTACATAATACTGCTACCAGAAACTGTACCTCAATGCAATTGTACAATCAAAATGCTCTCTCATACTATTATCAATGGAATGTGGAAGTGATACCAGCATTATCGATGCAAACAAAAAGACATCAAAAACCATTTATTTGAATCATTGGACAATATCTCAAACCAAACCCATTTTCTCAAACATCATTTTAAAGTTGACATCTTCAACATACCACTTTTAAAAGAGGCAGTGTCACCTTCAATAGTTTAAATTTTATCAATATCATACGAGAGTTATTTCATCTAGCAAGGATCCTTCACCATTTAAATATAGGAGGGTTTCTTTACCCTTATCACAAACTGGGATTTTCAGTGCTGTCTTTTACACATGTAGTTCCATCAGGGGTCATACAGCAACAAAGGCAAAAAGTGAACAAGCTATGAGAATGTTATAGGAAGGGAAGGGGCAATGTATAGGTGCAGCTGAATACTCTGAAGCACAAGTCTGCAATCATTACCTAATGACATAGCTTGAATCTGTACTATTGAGAACAAAATCATTGAATCATAGAATCCCTACAATGTGAAAGCAAGCCGTTCGGCCCATCGAGTCCACACCAACTCTCTGAACAGCATCCCACCTAGACGCATCCCCCTACGCTATTCCTGGAACCCTACACTTGCCATGGCTAATCTACCAAGCCTGAACATGTTTGGACTGTGGGAGGAAACTGGAGCACCCAGAGGAAACCCACGCAGACGCGGGAAGAATGTGCAAACTCCACACAGGCAGTCACCCAAGGCTGGAACTGAACCCGGGTCCCTGGCACTGTGAGGCAGCAGTGCTAACCACTGACCAATCGTGCCACCCCTTAATGGGAAAAAAAGTGGAAAAATACATACACCACTCACCATAAAAGTTTAAAACAAATAGACCTCCATTTGCCATATCACTGTGGAACTTGCAAAGAACCTGGTTTGAAGAACTGTACGTGGATTCTTTAGTTGAGCTTCCAGTGAACACCCCCAGCTGAGGTGCACTTTGCTGAGCTCCATCCCTGAAAGTATATAACGAAACTTCAGATGAATTATGAGAAATAGGGCATGCAGAAGTAAATTATAAAAAAAGGAGATTGACATTTCATCTGTGAATTTTTATCAAATCACAGCAATACAAGATAAATTTTTGTGTTTTGATTCAATTCCAACTGTTTGATGAGGAGGGAATTCAATCCCATGATTTTTCTCAGCAGTCCAATTTCAGCCCAAATTCACCCATTGCTTTTGATAAATTGAGTCTATCATTACATCTTCTAATATGCCTCAATTCTTCTCTTTCAGAATTGAAGTTATTTTTAACAGAAATCAGTTGTCTGCCTATTTCACTATTCAACCGTCATCTGACTTACCACAACAACAGTTTGTACTTATATAGCACTTTTATTGCAGCAAAAATGATTTAACTTCACAGTATCATTGTCGAACAAAATTTGACAGCCAGCCTCTTCTTTTTGTTGAGAGGAGGATTTCACAAAAGTGTTTTCAGGGAGGAGATTTTGAAGCAGAGAGGTTTTACAGAGAAACTTCTGAAGCCTGAGCCTTGGCAACTGAAGGCGACTTTGAAACAGAAAGCAAATTAGAAGATTTATCTCACTGTGCTCCAATGTGTATTTTGTGTCTTCCTGAAGGTCAGAATGACTTTCAATATTGAGTAAAAGATTTAGGCATTGATGTGATCCTGATACAGTTAACACATTAACCAATAAAAGATGCAAGTGAAACACCTCCTAAATCAATGCACTGGATTTTATGATATTTATGTTTCATGACAACGTCTGCTCTTTTCCTCTCTGCGAATGCACACTTCCAAAGGTTAAAAAAGGTGAGAAAATTCTTCCAAAATCTATTAAGTTGTCTTTTGTTCAAAGTATAATGAATAAATTCTGTCTTTGTTCCAAATTCAAACCAGTGGTCACCTTCCATTGAAGTCCAGTGGATAGTGCAAAATTCAAGGACCTGAGTGACGTTATACAATTTAATTTCCAGTTTAAGATCCACATTACACGATCTTTCTGCTTTGTAGCCTTGTGCCATCGCCAGAAGACAAAAACATTGGAAGAAAGCTCAGCAGGGCAAGCAACATCGGTTAAGACAGGAAGGCGGAGTTCATGTTTCAAGTTGATGCAAGTCAAATCAAGTTAAATCTGAGCCAGGAGATGTCACAAACAAAACAGCTGTTAAGAGGAGCAAGGCCAGGGACAAAGAGGACAAAGACAAAAATAAAAAGACTGCAATACGATGGAAGGAAAATGGTGATTAAATGACAGAAAGGAAAGTGGTATGATATAAGCAAAACAAAAATGCTGTCATGAAAATAATCTTAAAATCAGGGGGTCAGAAGATGTGTAAGTGGTCCTTGCAGAATTACAATGGAGTAGGGAGGGCCTGTAAAATCCGGAGAAGTGGAATTAGTCTCAAATAGGTGGATGTACTTGGAATGAGAAGAGGTTTGAGCTGGTGCTTTGAACAGAGAATTCTCTGTTGGTCCATGGTCAGTGAGGTTGTGTGCACTTTTTGGCATCGTGTACTTTTTTGATTTCCACCGTATTTATGGCCAATGGATCATTCTCTGCTTCAAATCATTTGTAGTATTTTCCTTTTTGTTGCCAGCATAGTAATGTCAACATTCAACTCGACTAAAAGTACTCTGGGTTGCTGGGATGTCATCCCAACCAGTGAGAATATACAGTGTACTGTGCAACAAGTTATCAGTGTGCATGACAAAATTTGAATATGCAACATGACTTGATTCATGATGGAATAGAAATTCATACCATATAGTAATGAAGTCATTGCCAGGTTCAGTTTGCAGCACAGTTAAGTTGACGTAAATCCCATAGCCCACAGGCACTGTCACAAGCCATGTACAGTCCTGAGAGTTTGGATATTCATTTGGATAGCCAGGGGAGTAGATTGTGCCATTTAAAGTGGTGATGTTGCCTCCACAGGGAACTGAAAGTAGGATGACAATGTGAACATCAAACCTGGTTAGCATAAATAACTGTTTTAACTGTTTTAGAAAGCAAACACAGGAATTTTAATATGCATTAGTGATAGCCACCTTGGATTTTTTTGCATGTAGCACTAACGCATCAGAGTGCGAAGGTGGCAATATCAGAATTACTTAATTGTTACGCGTCATGCAATTTGATAAATGGCCATGAGTAACTTAGAATTTTCTAAGTCTTGAAAATAAAAGAAATAGTTCATTAAATCGGAAGACAATAAACAATTTCTGATGAAAAAAAATGTTATTTTTTTTCATTTTATTCAGTTGTCTCAATTTTGTAATGTTTTCATTATATACTCACAGCAAACTATATGCATTAAAATTAATGGTATTTAAAAATGCCATTTTGCATATAAATTAAGGACTTGTACATATATATATATAAGGTGGACAGGTTGTGTCAGGTCAAGGAGGTGGGGATGAGAGGGAGGGCTGGTTATGGGATGAGGCCAGGGGTGGGGAGATTTTGAAACTGGTAACATCCACATTTAGGCCATTGGACTGTAGGCTCCCGAGGTGGAAAATGAGAAGCTGCTCCTCAGTTTGCAGGTGGTGTCATTGTGACACTGGAGGAGCCCAGGATGGACATGTCACCCAGGGAGTGGGAGGGAGAGTTGAGATGGTTCATGACTGGAAGGTGTTATTGTTTGTTGTGAACAGAGCACAGATGCTCTACAAAATGGTCTCCGAGCCTCCGTTTGGTCTCACCAATGTAGAGGAGGCCACAACGGGAGCAGCGGATGCAACAGACCACATTGACGGATGTGCAGGTGAACATCTGTTTAATGTGGAAGGTTTGTTTGGTGCCTTGAATGGAGGCAAGGGGGGACATTTAGGGGCAGATGTAGCACTTCCTGCGGTTGCAGGGAAAGGTATCAGGGTGGTGGGGTTAGTGGGGAATGGGGAGTGAATGAGGGAGTTGCGGAGAGAGTGGTTCCTACGAAAGGCAGATAGGGGTGGGGAGGGAAATATATCTTTGATCGTGGGGTCGGATTGTAGGAGGTGAAAGTGGCGGAGAATGAAACATTCGATGCGGAGGTTGGTGGGGCGATATGTGAGGACAAGGGGGATTCTGTCTTTATTTTTGTTGGGGGGCGGAGGGGATGTGAGGGCAGAGGTGCAGGAAATGCAAGAGGTGCAGTTGAGGGCATTTTCGACCACCGAAGGGGGAAAGTTGTGGTCCGTGAAATAGGAGGACATCTGGGATGTGGACGGCAATCATTGTATAATTCGCTGATTGAGCAAGTTGTAATTAAATGGTTGCAGATGGATTCAAGCTGAGGGGTTCTGTATGCAGGTGGAAACAAGAATTGATTGGTCCATGGACAACTGGCCAGTTATTGATCACAAAAGCCTTTTGTCTGCTAACAATTATGTCTTTGGTTCTCAATTAACTGAACACTTGGGACTGAGAAAAAGATAGAGAGAGAATGCTCTTATCTCCACCAACACAGGAGCTGCCTCTCCATTCTCCACAGTAAAACAAAACCCATTTTAAACTTGAAGAAAACCAGTTCATCTTTCTTTCAGCAGTTGTTGCAAACTGTAACT
The DNA here is from genome assembly GCF_021869965.1 of Rhincodon typus. Taxonomy (NCBI): domain Eukaryota; kingdom Metazoa; phylum Chordata; class Chondrichthyes; order Orectolobiformes; family Rhincodontidae; genus Rhincodon; species Rhincodon typus. The sequence continues at coordinate 29,975,451 of NC_063358.1, forward strand.
TTTAACTGATAAATCAGAGACCTTTCGTTCATGAACCCACCTGCATCCTTTACAAACCAGTGGAAGCATCCACAGAAGGATGACTGAAAAGCAAATTTCCGACTGGTATAAGCGTCATGAAAATTATCTTCGCAATCCATGAACAGTAACCAAAGAAATGTGTTTTAGCTTTCCTTCACTCGTTGTGTGTGAATGTGTGAGTGAGTGAGTCAGTCTGTGTGCATGTGTGCGTGTGGGCGCGTGCATATGCCATGTGTGTACGTATCTATAAGGAGATGAGAGTTTTAATTTGTAGAGTCATACACTGATGGTTAATAATTGTTAACCTGTAGCTAGAGGATAATTACTTGTAATAAACAGCAATTCTTGTTCAATAATGCATTCTGGCTCATACTTTTTATCAATCTGTATCTGAAATGAGGTAAATTGGGGAATTCTGTGTATTTATTTTAAAGACGTTAACTTTTGTGACAACTCAGGAATAGAGGGACTTGGCTTCCAACATGCTACCTTGATGAGTCATATTGATGTTGAATGTGGGGAATTAAATCATAATTAAATCATTAAATCATAATGTTCACCTGGAGAGCCAGCGTACATGTAATGGACTGAATTGCCTCCTCTGACACGATTTTGGGAATAACCTTGCATACGATACTCTGTACACTACACTGTGCACAATCTTTTATTGAAAAGAACATACATTCTAGTTCATAAAAAGCAAAAAGTTATTAATTATCCAAAATTCCTGATGTTAACACAGAGCATGCCAGGTGCTGCTACACAGGCTTCATAACGGCTTTAATGTTAGAATGACTACCTCATGTTCACTGGCTTCAGGTAAAAATAGTATCAACTGAAGCAAAATGAAATAGTAAGAACAAAGATCTGACTGTAAAATACTAGAACATATGCTCAGATATCTTGAAAAATAAACTGAGTGAACTAAATGACTCCCTGTGTCAAATGTAAAATAGCAGCTACTGCTTATTCTACATCCAGCTGCTAACGAATGACATAAAAAGCAATTTATAAAATGTCATTGATATCAATAAAAGGAATGAATTATACCTTCACATCTTGGTATAGGGTGATCCCAGTTTCTGTCGATTCCATGCTGACAGATTAGAACAGAATGGCCGATAAGTTCATAGCCTGGCAAACACTCAAATGAAATGGACTGTCCAACATTGTAACCAGATTCTGTGACAATGCCATTGGCAAACGGCCGTGGATCGGGACATTCATGCAACTCATATGCTGAAAGGAAGTTGGTGAAAAGTTATTGTACACTTTCATCAGTTTCTGTTATTTAAAGATAATTTTCATAAAGTCTCACAGTTGAACATTATGGAGCAAAATTACTGAAATGAATTGAAGGCAAATGTTAAGCGACTTCAATTTTCAAAAGGATATACAAGAATTAGTTTAAATGCAACAATACCAATTGCAAGCCACAAAGGACTGAAAATCATTCATTGGTTACAAGTATATATGAAACTTCTTTCATTATATGTGTTAAAATACACATGGACTGCGGTGGCTCAAGGTGACAATTCACCATCACCTTCTCAATGGAAACTAGGGATGTGCAATAAATGCTGGCCAGCCAGCGACACCCATGTCCCATGAATGAATAAAACAAAAATAACCTGATTACAGTTCATGGTCCAACACTGGGCAGAAGCCTGTGCCCTTCCCAATGGTAAGAGAGATTTAAATAAGCCTGAGAGGTGGGTATGTCACCAACTTCCTGCCTCTCCCTCAATAAAGTTCATGGTGGGAATACCACAGATGGCTTTCCTGCTCCACCTCTAATTGACGCCCTTGGGTAGTATAGGTGGATAGTACAGGAAAGCAATACTATGTTATCTGTTTTTACTAAGTGTGGATCAGAAAGTCCCAGAAAACAACACAAAGCCAATGAGTCATGAACAAGAGCTACAGGAGAACAGGAACTTCAGCACTCTTAAGTATGTGTTACGAAGTTCTAAAGTTGAGTAAACGTCTCGGACAATGAAGACCTGCTTCCTCACATATGCCGAATAAAGTATTTGCTTACTGAAACCCCACAGACTCATGACTGATCTTTTTTGCCACAATATTAACCGCAAATAGAAGACAGGAAACTTATAGGCAGATTAGCCTGACTTCAGTCATTGGTAAGATTTTAGAGTCCATGTGATTGATTTGGATTTCGAGAAGGCTTTAGATAAGGTGTTGCACAGGAGGCTGCAAAATAAGATAAAAGTCAATGGTGTTAGGGACAAAGTACTGGCATAGATAGAGGACTGGCTGACTGACAGATGGCAGAGAGTGGGTACAGAGCGGTCTTTTATAGGATGGTAGCTGATGACTAGTGGGAGTTCCACAGGAGTCAGTGTTTAGACCACAACTATTCACGTTATATATTAACAATCTGTTCAATGGAACTGATGGCATTATTACTAAGGTTGTGGATGACACAAAGATAGGTCGAGGGGCAGGTAGTGTTGAGGAAGCAAGGAGGCTGCAGAAGGACTTGGAGAGGCTAGAAATATGGACAAAGAAGTGGCACATGCAATATAATGTGGGAAAGTGTGAGCTTACGTACTTTGTTAGGAAGAACAGAGGCACAGAGTATTTTCTAAATGGGGAAGCTTAGGAAATCTGAATCACAAAGGGACTTAGGACTCCTAGTTCAGGATTCTCTTAAGGTAAATATTCAAGTTCCATTGAAAGTTAGGAAAGCAAATACAATGTTAGGATTAATTTCAAGAGGACTAGAATACAACAGCTGAGATGTCCCACCAAGACTGTATACATCTCTGGCCAGGCCACATTTGGAATGTTGTGAACAGTTTTGGGCCCTGTATCTAAGGTAGGATATGCTGGTGTTGGAGAAGATCAGGAGGAGATTTACAAGACTAATCCTGGGGATGAACAGCTTGTCATACGACAAGGTCTCTGGGTCTATACTCAATGGAGTTTAGAAAGATGAGGGGAATTTGATTGAAACTTGCAGAATAACGAGAGGCCTTGATAGAGTGGATGTGGAAAAGATGATTCGCTGGTAGGAGAGACTGGGCTTTGACGGCACAGCCTTAAAGTGAAGGGATGACCTTTTAGTACTGAGATAAGGAAGAATTCCTTCAGCCTGAGGGTAGGGAATCTGTGGAACTCATTGCCACAGAAGAATATGGAGGCCAAGTCATTGAGGACCTTTAAAACAAGAGGTAGATAGATGCTTGATTAGTATGGCGATCAATGGTTACAGGGAGAAGGCAGGTGAATGGGCTGGAGAATCATGTCAGCAATGATCAAATGGTGGAGCAGACTTGATGGCCTGAATGGCCTAATTCTGCTCCTGTATTTTACAGTCTTATGCCAGCACCGCCATAATCCAGTGGCACTCAGTACCTGATGAGATACCCAGCTTCGGGAAAGCAAGGGGAGACACCCTTCAACATTTGTTGCCGACTCCCTTACCCCTCCCCGTTCCTAATGCCCCAACCCTGTGATGACCTCACACATCACTGACATCTTGCCTGAGTATTCAGCAATAGTTCAAAGTCTCGGGTATATGGTGTACCGACTGTAGCTACCACCTCCCCAGCGGTGTTGGCATACAATAGAGCTGCCAGTGTCTAACTGGGAACAGAAATTTTATCTGTTGAGTCTTTAATCCTAGTGAGTGTCCATCACTCTCAAGTGTCTGCAAGGTACATGATGAAGTGAGCTTTAGAGAATAAGGGGATTCAGGACTCTTGCTGGCTGGTAAACTGGCAGCCAAGACCCCTGATGCCTTCACAATATTCATGCTCACTGACACTGAGTTTGGGTTCTGCCAGGAACCTTCAGCTCTTGACTGTGTTAGTCTTGGTCCAACCATGGATAAATGAGCTGAAACCCAGAGGTGAGGTGAGGGTGAATGCCTTTGAAACCAAGGCGGCATTTGATTGTGAGTGGTGTCAAGTAGCATCCTCAAATCGCAATTAGAATCACGAGTGAAACCCTGCTGGTTGGAGTCAAATCTAACTCAATAATTGTGGTTGTTTGGAAATGAATTATCTCAGTCCCAGGGCATTAGTGCTGGAGATTCTGAGGGTGGTATCTTCCTGGACTCAACCTTTTCCAATGCTTCAGAAATAACCTTCCCTTCATCATAGGGACAGAAATGGGAATGTTTGCTGACCGTTGTGCAAAATTTAGCACCATTCACAATTCGTCAGATACTGAAGCAGCCTGTGTTCCTATGCAGTAAGACTTGGGCGACATCCAGGCTTTGGCTGATAGATGCCAAGTAACAGCCACATGACACAAATGCTGGGCAATAATTACCCCCAACAAAGGGTAATCTAAACAACATTCAACTGCACTTAAAAATCACTGAAACCTCGAACTATTAGCATCCAGGGTGTTACCACTGACCAGAAATTGAACATGACTAGCAATATCAATAATGTGGTGAATAACTTGTCACATGCCTGTCCAATGACTATCTACCATCTGAAAGGCCCAAGTCAGGATTGTGATGGCACAGTCTCCAGTTGCCTGGACAAGAATGCTGGAGACTGTCACTAGGTGAGATGCTCCTTCAGAGAATTGGTGCAAACATGATGGACTGAATGTCTTCCTCCTGTGCTGTAACAGTTCTATGAATCTAAAATTGGGTGAAATATCAACAACAATCAAGAAGCTCAACACCATTCAGATAATATAGCGCAAACTGAAATTATGACAATTGATTGGGTTTGTCTTACTTTTTGCAGACAAGACATGGCTAGGCAAACTTTTACATTGCCACACCGATGTCAGCGTTGTCATTGTACTGGAATACCTTGTCCAGGAACAGGTCTTTTTTTTGGAGCATAAGTCTCCAGTACTGTTGCATGACTGCTGTCAGGTGCTGCATTTTGGAAAGGCAAATCAAGGTAGGACTCTTACTCTTAATGGTAAGGTCCTGGGGAGTGTTGCTGAATAAAGAGACCTTGGAGTGCAGGTTCATAATTCCTTGAAAGTGGAGTCACAGGTAGATAGAATAATGAAGAAGGTGTTTGGTATGCTTGCCTTTATTGGTCAGGGCATTAAGTATTGGAGTTGAGAGGTCATGTTGTGGATGTACAGGACATTGGTTAGGTCACTTTTGGAATACAGTGTACAATTCTGGTCTCCCTGCTATAGGAAGGATGTTGTGAAACTTGAAAGGGTTCAAAAAAGATTTACAAGGATATTGCTAGGGTTGGAGTGTTTGAGCTATAGGGAGAGGCTGAATAGACTGGGGTTATTTTCCCTGGAGTGTCGGATGTTGAGGGGTCACCTTATAGAGGTTTATAAAATCATGAGGGGCATGGATAGGGTGAATAGAAAAGGTCTTTTCCCCGGGTAGGGGAGTCCAAACTAGAGGGCATAGGTTTAAGGTGAGAGGAGAAAGATTTATAAGGAACCTAAGGGGCAACATTTTCACACAGAGGATGGTACATGTATGGAATGAGCTGCCAGAGGAAGTGGCGAAGGCTGATGCAATTACAACATTTAAAAGGCATCTGGATGGGTATATGAATAGGAAGTGTTTAGAGGGATATGGGCCAAATGCTGGTAAATGGGACTAGATTTATTTGGGATACTTGGTTGGCTGGACAAATTGGACCAAAGGGTCTGTATCTATGCTGTATATCTCTATGACTCTATGACTCATTGTATTTTGTTTTTATACAAAACTAGATCTAAGATAACTTGTAACCCAATTGATTCTTTAGTGTACCAATGCAAAACATACTATTTTGTATGCATGCCAAGAGCTTGTCTCCTGCACAATGACAGCAATTAAGTCACCTCTAACTCTTCTCAAGCCTTAATATCTGGAATGGCCAGGCACTCTTTATTGATAGTACCTCCTGCTATCCACCTGGACCTCTACGTCAGCAAAGCAGGGTGTCAATTTCCCTCTGTCTGACATGTTTTGGGTAATTGACACAAACTGCGCAGGGCAGCTGCAGAGCCAGTGCTTGACCGGATGCACCACTGGACTTCACAGAAGGCATTTGCGTCAGGAATCTCGGGTGATGCCAACAATGGCCTATACTTCTGTCTGTGGCAGCTTTGAGAATACAGTGAGCAGGGTGCCATGGGGACATGATGCAAGGACAATGCTACAAGCATGGGAAGGTAGCATGAGAAAACTCACTAATGCTCATGAATAGAACCCTTCATGGGATTTCTCCAAAACTGACATTCAGCTGATAAAATTCAGCCCACAGTCTCAATACCACCTAGAAGATGATCTGAAAGACCTCACCAAGCGTTCTTTGACAGCACTCTCCAAGTACACAATATCTACAACTTAGAAGTGCAAAGCAGCAGATGCATGAACATGTCACCAATGGCAAGTTCCCCAAACAACATCATTGCTCCACTTTAACCGCTACACTTTCACAGCATCAAGATGCTGGAACTCTGCTTCTAAAAGCACTCTGAGTGCATCTACATCCCAAGGACTGCAGTGGTGCAAGAAAACAACTCACCACCTTCCTGAGGATAATTAGGGTGAGTCATAAATGCTGGCTGTGTTAACAACTGGCATAACCAATCAATGAAGGGAAAGAAAAACAAGACTAGATTATTTTACAACCTTGCAGTAAAAGATGGATGACTGAGTGTGGGACTAAGGTTAAAAAAAATGCTCTGTAATATAATGAAAAATCTCTCTTGTTGTTATGTTGGCACTAAGATTTAAAGTTATGACAGTTCTGGTTGTGAACAAACATCTCTTGCTTTTGAAATCTTTAATAAAATCATAAGCTTCAGATCTTTTTTATTGATTGGTCAGCAAGATGCTGTGAAATGTGAAAGACATAATTTTTTTAAAAAATTCTAAACTTTAGAGTTGTGAAGCTAATATTTTGATCGTTGCGAATGCTTGGCTGAGTTCCAAAACAAAAAGAATCTGTCATTTGTTGATCCAAAAGAATGAATGACAGTTTTCTGAATTTGATTGGTTTCAGAATACAGGACTGTTTCTTTAAATGTTGTATTGGCCTCTGAAATAATTAACTGTTTTTCAACATCTGTGATATCTTTGTAGTATCTTCCGCAATGTGATTCTATGAGTGTTTTATTAGAGTGTCACGGGACTCTTCAATGCCATTTAAATGGATTTTCATTGTTTTATATGACATCCCCACCACACTCTTACTGATCTCTTGAGTGATTCGCAAAATGCATTATAGAAATGAAAAGATACAAATCCCAGGCAAAGTTGCATGGTGTTCAAGTTAAAATGTGGAAAAATGCAGAGGTTGGGTTTTCTTGAGACCACAGAAAACTCTAGGCCACAGTCTCAGATTAAAGGCTGAGCCATTATGGACTAAGAGGAAGAGAGAATCACAGAATAGCAAGTCATTGGAATTCTCTCTTCTAGAGAGTCATGGATGCTTAGTCATTGAGCATTTAGGAAAAAATGTCCACAGATTTTCAGATGTTAAGATAATTGAGAGATATCGGAAGAGTGTACAAAGATGAAGTTGAGGTCAAAGACCACAATACTTAATCGTGGGGCAGATACAAATAGCCAAGCAACACATTTAGAGTCATAGAGTCATACAACACGGAAACAGACCCTTTGGTCCAACCAGTTCATGCCGAACATAATCCCAAACTAAACTAGTCCCACCTGCACCTGGCCCATATCCTTCCAAACCTTTCCTATTCATCTACCTATCCAAATGTCTTTTAAATGTTGTCATTTCTTCTGCTATTTCTTATGGTTTCATGAACTTAGAGCAGTTGGAAAGCTGTCTTGGTACTGTGAGAAAATGGTGCAAGTGTGTACCCTATTCACCCACGAGGAGTTAACAATCTATCACTGTACAGTGAAAAAAGGGAAAAATTACATTTGGCACACAAAGCTCTTATGAAGCTTGTTAAAGAGGATTATACATATTTATAAAATTCAGAATCTACTCATATCAGGAAAAACCCTTTACTGAAAAAGAATACATTGTAGACCGGCTCATTCAAAGCATCCAAAATTTTCTATCTTTTCTCCCAAGAGTAGCTGCAAGTTCTCTCACCCGACCCTTTCTCTTCCCCCCCCCCCCCACCCCACAAAAGAAATCTGGCTCATCTTTCTACCTCAAGAATCAAATTCATATTCTAAACTTTCCCTTCTGTAATTTTGAAAAATAACTGAAGATTGAGTCTGGAATGGCTAACATTCTGCAAACGTAGAAGGAACGCAACGTTTCCCAAGGGTTCAAGGAAGACCATCTGAATTCATAAACAAGGAAACTGCATCAATAGGCTCCTCAGTTTAGAGGCTACATTAAGTATAGTTCTGCTCTATAGTATCACTGTCAGCATTTACACCATACAACATCAGCACTGCCAGCTTCTGTAGCTTTTCATTTCATCTTGAAAGGATGGCAATAAAGTACAATTATTTGATGCAAGAACAAAAATAAAATTCTTCACAGGCTTGTAATGATTCCTGTTTAAATTGAATCACAAGAAAGAATCAACATGTTTCTAATGGGTCCACATTGCATTGTCTCCGTCTGTATTTCTCTTTGCCATTTTAACTCTTTCCCTGACAGAGAGGAGAACAGAACAAATATCTCTCCCACTCCATACAGCTAAGATTCTCTTTCTCTCTGTAACACAGCTCAAAGCTCCCTTTCCAAGTCCCAGTGAAATAGTTGCTTTATTAGCATGGAAGTTAAATATTTAAGCTTAATGTTATGTTGGGATTTTTAAAATAGTTGAATAAGACTGCATACATTTTAATTTTCTCCTGGGTTCCCAATGTCAATGACTCAAGTTGGGATATGGTTCCATAAGCGTCAGTAATAACTAAGCATTTTGTTCCTCATGATGGTGTAATGAGTGCTGATAAATTATTAGACAGTAGATAGTGCCAGAATTCGGCCCAATCTGAACTGTAAATGATGTCCCATGGGCAGATCTCTAAGTTCTTGGCTATATTTGTGCTGTTATCTGAGTACTTAAATATTCAGATATCTAGGAATCTGGTTGTTATGTTTTACTTTTAAAGACTGTTCCTCTCCACCTTGATGCATTTGAACACTTCTCATCAGTGAGTCAGAAATCTATGACATTCAAATAGCAATGTGGGACACAGATAAAAAGCTGTGTTTCCATTCTCTCAATTTGCTATTTGATTCAATTTCCATAAGACCATAAGAAACAGGAACAGAAATAGGCCATTCAGTCCTGAGAGCCTGTTCCACCATTCAATAGCATCATGACTGATCTGACATTCATCCTGCATTTTGGAAAGGCAAATCAAAGCAGGACTTATACACTTAATGGTAAGGTCCTGGGCAGTGTTGATGAACAAAGGGACCTTGGAGTGCAGGGTCATAGTTCCTTGAAAGTGAAGTCACAGGTAGGTAGGATAGGGAAGAATGCGTTTAGTATACTTGCCTTTATTGGTCAGTGCATTGAGCATAGGAGTTGGGAGGTCATGTTGTGGCTGTACAGGACATTGATTAGGCCACTATTGGAATATCATGTGCAATTCTGGTCTCCCTGCTGTAGGAAGGATGTTGTGAAACTTGAAAGGGTGAATAGACTGGGACTATTCTCCCAGGAGTATCGAAGGCTCAGGGATGACCTTATAGAGATTTATAAAATCATGAGGGGCATGGGTAGGGTAAATAGATAAGGTCTTTTCCCTGGGTTGGGGGAATCCATTACTAGAGGGCATAGGCTTAAGGCAGAGGAGAAAGATTTAAAAGGGACCGAAGGGGCAACTTTTTCACACAGAATGTGATGTGTGTATTGAATGAGCTGCCAGAGGAAGTGGTGGAGACTGGGACAATTAGAACATTTAAAAGGCATCTGGATGGGTTTATGAATAGGAAAGGTTTAGAGCAGATATGGGCCAAATGCTGGCAAATGGGACTAAATTTATTTCGGATATCAGGTCAGCAAAGACAAGTTTGATTGAGTGGTCTGTTTCTGTACTGTATGCCTACCTTCCTGCCCTTTCTCCAAAGCCCTTGATTCCCCTCCTGACCAAGAATCTATCTCAGCCTTAAATATACACAAGGATTCTTCCCCAACAGCTTTCTGAAGCAAGGAGTTCCCAAGTCTAAAAACTGGCTGAGAAATAACAACCTCTTCATCCCAATCTTAAATTGGTGCCCCTTCATTCTGAGACTATGCCCTCTGGTCGTAGACTCTCCCATGAGGGAAATCATCCTCGCAAGCCCTTTAAGAATCCTATATGTTTCAATGAAATTACCTCTCATTCTCCTAAATTCTAATAAGTAGAGTCCCTTTGCTAATAAGACAATCCCTCCAGTTGGGGAATCATCCTAGTGAACCTTCTATGACTGCCTCTAATGCAATAATATCTTTCCTTAAATAAGTGGACCAAAACTGCTCTCAGTACTCCAGATATTGTCTCACCAGCACCTTGTACAGTTGCAGTAGACTTTCTTACTCCTTTATTCCAAACCCTTGAAATAAGGACCAACATTCCATTCACCTACCTGATTACAAGTGTTTTGTTCACAAGTCTCCCCCCACCACCACTCCAACCACCACATCCCCCCCAACCCCCTGCCTCCAGGCCCCTTTGGGTTGCATGTTTCTGCAGATTTCCTCCATCTACTTAATATTGTTCTTTTCCTGCCTTTACCTTTCGCTCAAATAATCAGAATATCGACAGGTTACATTTTTAACAGCGGAGTGATTTTTAAAATTCATTCACGGGATGTGGGCACCTTGGGCTAAGCCAGAATTTATTGCCCATCCCTAATTGCTCAGGAGGGCAGTTAAGAATCAACCACATTATTGTGGGTCTGGAGTCACATGTAGGCCAGGCCAGGTAAGGATGACACTTTCGTTCACTAAAGAACATTAGAGAACCAGATGTGTTTTTTCCTGAACAATTGACAACAGTTTCATAATCATCATTAGACTCATAATTCCAGATTTTTATTGAATTCAAATTCCACCATCTGCCATGAACAAGGTTTCCACCTGGGTCCCTAGAATGTTACTTGGGACTCTGGATCATTAGTTCAGTGATAATGTCACGAGGCCGTCGCCTCCTGTTCATAACAAGAAAATGGCCTCTGCATTTGCACAATGGCCCATGATATCAACCGGCTGCAGCAAGACACACTTACAGGAAGCATCTGTGCGTGCATGGACATCACCACATTCTGTACGCAGTGACATCAACATCAGGACATGCAGCATTGACGAGGGGGGCTGGAAAGGCTGGAGCTAATGAACCAAAGTTACCCCTCCCATGTGGGAGCAAGGATAAACGTTGGTGCCAGGAATGGGTGTGGGGGACTGGGAAACCCTGGCACCAGGAGCGAGAGCCACCCTCCGTTTGTCTGCTTTGTACTTTTGTTTTCACATAAAAATCTGAAGAAGTTTTCGAGAAGCAGAGGCCTTGCCGTGCCATCTTTGAGGCTAGCTGCTGTGTATCAGTGATGTTGGCTTTCTCTTTGCGCATGTGTACCCTTTGCGTCACAGCTTTTTAACAGAGTGCACGGCCTTTCCATCAACAGTGAAAATGCCTCTTCCATTAAAGCTTTAGTTACCTCCTATGACAAGCTCTTAAAATCTTCCAGGAGGAAAATTCAACTGTTTGTGCTTTTTTTTCAGGAAACACAGAACTTGGTGATGGACAGAAGATTTTGTGACTTTAGATTATTTTTCTACTAAACTCCATAAATACATTTGTAATACCATATGATTGCCAGTTAATCCATTTCTCCCTTGAAAATAAGCCTTTGTCAGACAATGCGTGGAGAATCTAGACAGCTACTAGGCAGTAAAAGGGTTAAGATGCCGACAACCTAAGGTCAATCCTCAGACATTTTAACAGATATAAAAACAGCCCCTGTGAGGTTTAAGCTTGTACTGTGGTTTATTATGTAACAATAAAAACAATACAAACACACATATATACTTTCCCCAGACTGTCTGTGCAGTGAAGTTCATAAAACAGTCAACAGTGCCTCTGTTACATTAGAATTCAGCTCACAAGCAAAAGAAAATTGTATTGGGAAACTTGTGTGTCAGCTCATATGACATGTACTCCCCATTTATACTTTGTGCTGGATATCCCATTTGTGCCCAAAGTGACTTACTATGAAGGCTACTCCATGAAATCTCAGGGCTCACTTAAATTAACTGACGTTTCTGAGATATTTTGGTCTCCATCATCTTGACAGAATACCAATGTTGCTCCCTCATACTCTGGATGTCCTGTGTGCTTTCAGAACAGAAAGAGCTGATCTCAATTGCAGTGGGCTTAAAGCAGGAGAAATATTCCCTGATGAAGGAATAGATGCTGGATCAAAGATCACACAATGATCAACTGTAAATTATCTCTTAGTAATATTGCTGTGATCAATCAACAGTCATTTCTGCCCCCAGTGTGAAAGCCAGATGCAGAAAGTATGATAAAATATTGGAAATCAGAACAAATACTGCATACAAGCAACAACATATGTATGAATTATGTGTCTGTACAATCAATTTCAAATATGAGTTATAGTTTACATGAACTCTTTGACTGGACCCTTGCCTTACAATTGCTAATTTGGTATCATATTTGTCTAATACGTGCCTTAAGTCAGCAGTAAAATAGCTATGTAGAGCAGAAAGCCGGAATACCAGTGCTTCAATTCAGAACATACAATGGATTTATAAATTCTCATTAAAGTAATTTTCCAATCTCAGCATGGATCCTTCTTATGCATTCACTCACAGCTAATTACAAATTGCTATTGATAAGAGACAAATTCAGAAACATGCAGTATTGGCTGTAAAAGAAAAATAAATCACCTTAACATATATCCAAATTAGGAAGAGGAGAAAGATATAGACCTCTTAAGCCTGCTCTATCATTTGGTTAGACCATGCCTCATCTGCTTATGGCCTCAACTCTATTTTCCTCTACCCCCAATACACTTTCACTCCCTTGCCAAATCAGAATCTATCTAATGCTGCTTTGAAAAAAATCAATGACTTGGCATGTACTTCTCGCTGAGGAAGAGAATTCCACAGACTAATGAATCTCTCAAAGAACAAATTTCTCCTTATCGCTGACTTTAAACTGTGACTTCTAGCTTCACTCACTTCCAATAGGAGAAATATCCTTTCAAGATCCATCCTATCAAGTTCCCTCATGTGATTGAATAAGGTTACCTTTTATTTATTAAACACCAATGCATTCATGTTCAACCTGTCCAACCTTTTCTCATAAGGTAACTCATTTATTTCCGGAATCAGTCAAAAGAACCTTTTCAGAACAATTTCTCATGGAGTTAGATCCTTAAGTAAGGAGACCAAAACCACACATAATACTCCTGATGTGGTTTCAAGAACACCCTCGACAACTGTTGCAAAACTTCACAACTTTCTATTTCCTTTACAATCAATGGTAATTTATTCAATTTGTCCTTCTAATCATTTGCAATATCTGCACACTAACATTTTTGTGACTCACTCAGCACACAGATCCCTCTGTACCTCAGAGTTTTGCAATTTCTCTCTTTTTGAACGATATTCAGATATTTTATTCTTCATGTCAACATAGACAAGTTCACTCTTTCCCATGTCAGACTCCATCTGCCAAATGTTTGCCCACCTGCATTACCTACCTGTGTCCTTTGCATAATCGAAGTTCTCTTTTGACCAAATTCAAGTTCCACACAATGTTTGGATTAAGTTGCAGAGCAATGCAGAGATAACCTAGTTCTAATTCTGAAGAGTTGATATGCAGAAGTTTCTACATCTTTGAATTTACAAACTCAAATACTGGTGTCTTTGCAGGACATATTTTCTGTGGAGTCAATCACTTGACTCTTCTAGATTCACTCAAAGGCTTAAGCAATCCAGTATAAATATAAAGATTAGCGAATAGGCCAACACAGTGAAACACAGATCACAGATCAATTACCCCTATTAAACAGGACACCTTCCTATCTATCTTTTTGTCATCAGCAATCTTAGCAATCATACTTTTGGGCCCTTTATCCAAGTCTTTGTTCGCAAACTTATCTGATCCCAGAAAAAAAGAGACTGAACACAATTGCTGTCATAATATATATGGATTAAAGAAAAACTCATTGTTTTAAAATCAATGCCTTTAAAATCCATAAAACTTTCATTTTCAGGGTTTTTCATGTCATTACAGTTACTTAATTATGTGGTTAGCAAACTCTTCTTATTAAATGCTTTTCTCTGTGTATGTCTTGAAAGTTTGTAAGGAAATGTTCATAAAATGTTCATAAAATATACAAGTCATGCAGTTTTCTACGATTACTAAAAGGGACAAAAATGTAACCATGTCTCACAATGTACTGTCAAGCTGTTTTTCTCTACAATCTTCCTTGTCCAAACTAACACAACATTGGGCTTTATCTGGAGCGCGATATGATTTCACTCTTGCTCTATATATATTGCCATCAAGGATATTCCTTGACCAACTCACTTGAATTAAACATAAAAGGGTGCCAATCATCCTGACAAATACATCCAGACTCTCTGCCTGGTAGAAACTTGGATTAGGAATTAAAAAGTACAGTGATTTATGCTCAGATCTTGTATTCTCATTTGCGACATTGTAATATTTCAATGATACACTTACTTACCGTTATCTTTAGAATCCTTACCTTGGTACATAAGCTCAAAGCCTTGTTTGTTTTCCGAATGGTCACTGTGGAAGTATATGGTTGTCTCATGAGAGGTTGACATCAGAAAAGGTGGGAGTTTAGCTCCACTGAATCTGCCAATCACCGTACTTGTATCATGTGGTCCATTCCGAATTTCAACAAAATCGTGGTTAGGTTCAGTGGAAAAGTTCCGAAATTCGATATAAGCCCCTAAAAAAAATAAAATAAATTAAAACTGTCAGGATCTCTCTCAGAGCTAATGAGAATTATATTTTAAATAAATGCTGTCCTTCTGAACAAACACGTATGTTGATGTACATTGATAAGAACAGCTTTCATCAAGTGAGGAATTCTGAAAGTGGAAAATGGAATATTTTCAACTCTTTTGCATCCAGAATCAGTTCCAATGATTTCAAGATCAAAAGGACCCAATAATGTGCTGCAACCCTATTCTCAGAAAAGCAAGATATTGCTTCCCTATAACACGTATCTAAGTATCTGAAATTGGCACAAAATTTACACAGCCCACATCCATGCTGAGCAGGTTTCCTCTGCTGAACTCGTCCCATATGCCTGCATTTGGCCCAGGTCCCTTGCGCTGTGTAGGCAGCAGCTCTAGCCACTATGCCAACACGCTGCCCATTCATGCCAGCTAATGATTCTACCCACATCTTATGGCCCTTCATTCCTCATATGCCATCTGATGCTCCTGTACCCATCACAACGGCCCCTCATCTCCTTTGTTGCACTATGATACTCTACCTGTTCCCCCATAGCCCCTCATACTAACTTAGTGCCTACTTCCACTGATATCCTTTCCTCCTTGACTTACAACTCCAACTCACCTAGTATCCATAAATTCCAATTCACACAAAGGAAAAATAGTTCCGATACTTAAAGTTCTACATTGCAGACAACACTGTTTTGAGATAAGCATTCACATTCATAAAAACACATCTGATGTCTTCAATGGAGCTCGATACATCACAACAGGTCTCAACAGATCTTGTGGAGTCTGATACTTCTTTCTACAATCACAGGATTATTACAGCACTGAGGAAGGCCATTTGGTCCACCATGAGAGTTTTGTCTTGTAAAGGGAGATTGAGCAGTTTAGGCCTATTCTGTCCAGAGTTTAGAAGAATGGAAGGAGATCCATGTGAATTTGAGAGGTTGCTAAAGGGGATTGACAAAGTCAATGTAGAAATGATGTTTCTTCTTGTGCAGCAATCTAGAACGAGAGGTATTAGTTTTAGGATGAGAGCTAGAGGTATAAAATAAGATGAGGAGAAAGTACTTCTCTCAAACCATTGTGCATCTGTGGAATTTACTTTCCCAGAATGTGAAGGATGCTGCAACATTGTGGGAAATTTAAGGAGGACATGGACAGATTTTTAATAAGTAATGGGTTGAAGGGTTATGGAGAGCAGGCAGGGAAGTGGAGATGATTTTGAGATGAGATCAGTCATGATTATATCAAAAGGTGGAGCACAATTGAGGAGCTGAGTTGTCTACTCCTGCTCTGAGATTTTATGATCTTATGTCTGTGCTATCTCTCCAAATGAGCATTTCCCTTCGTGCCATTCTCTTGCTTTCTTCCTGTAACCCTGTACATTCTTCCTTTTCAAATAAACCATGTTATTCTTTTCTGAATATCTTAATTGAACCTACCTCCACCACATTCTTTGGAAGTACATTCCAGACCCTAGTCTGGACACCTTCTGAGAGCTGTGGGAATTTCCTGACACTTCCAGGCAGCTCATTTACAGGTTTGACCGTTTCATTGGTTCATGTACCTTGTACAGACAATCATTTTCCAACCCGTGCCTACAATACATCTGAATCTCAACACTAAGTTTGATGGTGGCATTGGAGGCAGCAGGGTTAAGATTCCTGACATCCTCCATTTTCAACCAGCACCAAAATTTGGGCTCAAGGTGTTTAAATTTTGTTTCAAAAGCATTTCAGGTTTATTATCCTGCTTTACACAATCCGAACCTCTTGATTCATTGCAGCCTTACAATCACTCCCGTCATTTAGTCTATTGTCTAACCTACTGACATTCTTTCAACTGGGATTTTCTCAGCAGAGAAATTAACTAAAATTTCAACATCTGATTAAAATATCCATCTTGGCATCTGACTGGAAATATATTTCTCTTGATATTGGGTAAGGTCCAGAATAGTCTAAGTTGTGTTCCTTTTTGTAGCAGAATGCCATAGCTATCCCAAATCATGTGTGAACAATAGCCATGAAGGTGTTGGTTCATGTGGTACTACAGACAGCAGAGAGCATAAAAAAGAAAGCTGGAAGGATTTACTTTCGAGGCCACTTTTGTTTTATTTTACCATCTCCCTAGGCAAACTAATTAGTTTTCATTTGTTGAAACAGATCAATAACTGTATCGCAGTAGGAGGTATGTTTGAACAAATAAAGCATTGTAAACATTACTTTGTAGGCAGATAATTCTCAACAACACTGTATGCTTTTGAGAATCTGTTAAAATTCAGTAAAATGATTCATAGCAAGAACCTCTCTTTGATGAAAATTAGGCATCTTACAGAAAACCGAAGAGGCATCACTCTGTGAAAAATTATTTGTTAAACCTTCCTTTGTTAATCAAAAGCAGAGAACTGAATGTCATCATTTATATCAAAACATATCACTAAGCTTTACATACTTGCGATGTTGCAATGAACACAATGCACAGCACTTTCTTTTCCCCCAACGAAAAACTTTTGTCTATTATACTTTTAATGTGCTACTGTTGCTGCTTCTTGCGTTTTTCACTTGTTGCTCCTACATGACCTCCAGCAATTATCGTCAGTAAGTCAGCACGATAGTTGAATTTTTAGGTTGAATATACGGAATACTTTGCAAAATGTCAACTGATACTTTGCAAAGGCAGATTATGGATAAGAGATGCAAACAGATTTAAAAACAAACTGAGAAAGGTAGAAACACTAGAAACAACACAACCTGAAGGCAAGTTTACATTTTTGTTGGGACTGAAGTTGAATAGAGAGATGCTGGAGATCGGTATTTCATATGGTAAGAGAAAGGAGAAGATGACTCAATCCACAGACTAGCTCCATCATTTATTTAGATCATGGCTGATATGCATCTCATTTCTATTGTCCTGCTCCTACTTTTTATTCCTTAAGAAGGAACATAAATCAATGCTGAATGCTTTAAATGACCTACCCATCCACAGTCTGTTGAGGGGACAAGAATAGAGTTCCAAACTGATACTTAATTCTGTGGTGAAAAATTTACTAATGAAAACTTTGTTAGAAAGGAACCTCTTTCCTGTGTCTATAAATGATCTATCCTTTGAACAGAAACAGTCATCTTCTCAAGGATGGACATTTTTTTTTTGTTTCTCTCAGCACATCCCTTTCTCATTCAATAATTTTCCATTTTCCACCTACTCAAGTGTGGAATTAAATTCATTTGATATATCCACTGTTTTAAGCCTCTGGTTCATTTAAATCACTGAAGCAGAATTTCAAAAATGGTAGATTTTATTTACACAACTGATCATATCCCGCTCCTTTTGCAGATCTCATAATCTCGGGTGCTGAATATCTGTGTACTACAGTCTATGTATCAATCAGTACTGGGTTCCAGGAATTTATCATTATATTAGCTCTTAGTCTGCTTTAGTTTTGCAGTTCACTTCACTACACTCCCTTTTGGTCACCTTCTGATGTGTTCACAGAGGAATGTAAATGAGTTTGTTCTCTTATTTTCCTTCTCATGCAGTGTCACATGACTGCAACAATGAAGTTTTCCACATGAAAAGAAAATGACAACTTTAATATTATGTCTTATTTGAATTCTAATTCAAATTTGCAAAGCTAGCTGGATTTGGGGCAGAAAATTCTGCAGTCAAATCAACCACTTCAACCAGGATGCCAAAATTTAAAGTATTTTACTAAATTATAAATTTTCAACTTATCATTTAACACAGACCAGGTGTTGTTCTTTCAATCCGTCAATGTGGGATATTTTGTTAACAGCACAACAGCTATGATGAGCAGAAAATTAAAACGTAAATCACAGTACGATGTTGCTTTTCTGTTCAGATCAGTAAACTTGGATTTGAATAATAAATTTGTTATTAATTTTGATGTACCATTATATTGTCTATGAATTTATGAACAAATACAAGCACAAGACACATAACGGGGTTCAGTTAGTTCTGTTACCAAATCAGCCTGGTCAGACAAACAGCTAGCCACTTGCATGGAAAACAGCTGGGATAGACATGTTGGTATGTTTGTGTCACAGGCAAAACTGTCGATCCATCCACATGAAAAATTCCCTTGAAAGTCAAATTTGAATCTGCCTTGAGATTTAGAGATCTTGTTAGCTGAATAAATGTGTACATTTTAGATCAAAACCTTTCTGCTGATACACATACTCTGCAGATCTGAACAAAAGAGGGCTTTTCCAATTATATGGCACAGGACATTTTGTCCTCAGAAGGTCCAAAAGATTCAATGAATTACTTAAGAAATGTAGTTACTTTTGTTTCATTGGTGAACACAATAGTCACATTCAAAGCAACGCTTCACAAATAACAAAGTCGGAAACAACCAGCTAGTTTGTTTTTTCAACATTGGTTGAGGGATGAAAGTTGACCAGCAAACCAGGAAAAGTCTATTTCTCTTCAAATAGTGTCAGTAGGTCCTTGATGTCCACCCTAGGGCTGGACTTTGGTGCAAAAATCTTTCTGACAGTGTGGTGCTACCTTCATATTGCACTGATGTTTCAACCTGGCTAATGTGCTCAAGTTCGAGAGTGGGACACAGTTATACAACCTATGAAGAAGGTTACTACCATTGCTGAGAAAGAGAAAATTTATCTGAATAATGGTGTTAATATGACAGGGTGACTCTTTTAACATACCATGCGTTTGTCAGATCATACCCAGTGAACATCAATCCCTAAGTTCAGAAAACAAATTGAAATTTACCTTTTGAACAAAACAGAAGATCTGAAACATATATTATTTTGCTCTGTCCAGATCACCGTCAAACACAGAAATGTAATTTCTAACAAGTCTCAATGTGACTATTTCTGTCCTTTCTCGTAATATGTTGCCAACTGAAAGAACCCAAATAAGAATTTGAGATCTATCTGTCTAATACGAATTTCTGTGAGGCAGAACTTGCGTAATTAAATAATGCAGGAAACATGCATCACTCTAACAGCTTACATTAACATAACAAAATTAATGCAAGGCACATTTAAAATGACGACTTGGTTCCAAATGGGAAATGAAGAGAATTCAGCTAGAAGCATTTCACCAGAATTAATTTCAATATCTTGGGATATAATCATTTGTGCATGATATGTAAATCTGTTTGCGCTGATTAAGCTACACTACATCAATACTTTACAAATCAAGTCAGACAGATTAGATAAATAACCCAGGACAGCAGAGATCCACAGAATTAGGGTGCTCAGCTTTGTTTAAAAACTGTGGCAAGTGCAGATTTGGAATGTTAGCACAGGAGCAAGTGCTGAGTCTGCTCCAATGTTCTAGTGAAGCTCAACACAAGCTGGAGGAAGAGAACTCACTTTCTTCTGAGGTACTTTCCAGCCTCTGGAGCTCAATGCTGAGATTAGCAACTTCAGAGCATGATCTCTGCTGTCCATTTTGATTATAACTCTGCCTCCCCTCACCCATCCTCCCTATCTCACCATTTGCCATGTTTTATTTCTGTCGTTTGGACTTTGCTTTCGGCAAAACACACCATTTTTCTCCTGTTCACATCTATCGATTTCACCTATTCTACATTTCAATCACTTCTTTACCACCACTGGCATTCCTTTTGCCTTTTGGTCCAGGGGTACTCACTCATCTGTTCTACTCACTTCTCCGACATGTCTGTCTACAGCAACAAAACCACAATATCCTAGCCGCTTTCAGTTAAGACAAAGAATCATCATATTGAACTCAAAATATTAACTCTATTTCTCTCTCCACAGATACTGCCAGACTGGCTGAGTTTCTCCAGCATTTTCTGTTTTTATGTGTATTAATTTTATTGCTATTCGTGCTGTTGTGCATGATTATTAATCGCAAGTGGCACTTGAGCTTCTTCTCAAATCATTGTCATTGGTCACGCAGAGCCATGCACTCATTGCATAATCCATCACAAATGTGCCTGAAATAGAGCTTTGAGCTTCAGGTGAAGCTGAAGTGGCAGATGTTCTCAGCCAGTTTAATCAACAAAGTGCATCCATCCCTACCAATCTATCCTTGCATCACCAATTAACTCTAGGGAGGGTCAAGTATAAATGTCAGTTCCATAAAACATCAAACTATGGATTGGGTTTTGCAATGTCATCAGTGTCATTTCTAATGAAGTAAGCCACTGGAAGTGAACCAGTTTTAAGAGAAAAAAAAAATTTTCCCTGAACCCTTTCAGGGAATTAATTACAAACTTGCAAACTCATGAACTTAAATGATGATATTTAGCAGCAGTCTCAAAATTGTAAAAGGATTGAGACGATCCCATAGTCTTAGAAAATAATTGATCATTTGATTTGATCACCCATGTCCAACCTATTCTCTGGCCTTTGGTTTCATTTTTGCTCAGTTATCTATTCAACTCCATCAATAGTGCAGAATTGCGCGTGGAAAAGAAAATTAGCATTGAATATTTTTGATACTTGCACTGTCAATCTACAAATTATCATTGCTGAATAGATGTTGATTTGCCTAACCCATATGCAGAATGAAGATATTACCATATAAATATATTCCCGCAAAATAAAGAGTGAATCACTGTTGTGACTCACTGACATGGGAAATTACTGGGCGATCTACCGCATTGACAATTTGCAATCTGACTATGCTTCTTATATTTAAAGGCACCGTGTATTTCACTTGTTGGCATTGAACCCATCACTGGAGGAGAAAGGCATCTCCTGTACTAAGTGCATAAAGGTAAATTAGCAAACAAAAAAAAACTCAGCATTACCTCCACTACCAAACTGAAACTTAAAAAGACACACAGCACAATGACAAACTAAACCCTTGTTTGTTGAAATTCAGGAGCCACATCACTTTGTCCAAAAACAGCACTACTCAAATTAGATGTACTTTTCCTTCTGGCACACCATGTTACTTACCATATCCAACTTCTAATGAAATTCTCCAAATGCAATCCATGTAACCGGGATAATTTCCTGGAAAGCCTGGACTCAGGATCACATCACTGGTATCCGTGGAAGTCCCTCCACATTGTGCTGGAACAAAATTCAAAACATGTGCATAAAAATCAACAATTATTAAGTAAAACTACTTGTCTAATGTATAGAATAAAGGAAAGAAGGGGCCAAAACTGGGTTTTGTTACATCATATTTCACTGACTTATAATAAGGGCACAAGGGCCAACTCTGGGGACCAAACTCCCAATCCAGAAAAATGCTTAGATTTGGACTGGACAACATTCGAAGTTACTCTGGTGGCTATCTCAAACAGGCATTAGGCTTCTTGAATATGTTAATGGGGGGCCAGGCATCTCATTTTAACCCCAAATGTGAAACTCAATATTGAAGCTATTGAGCTGGCCTGCTCAGTGCTTAAGTCATCAAGAGGTAAACTTTAAAAAAAATGCAAAAATATAATTATGAACCAACAGGAATGCGAATGATCACCTGACTTCATATAATCCTCGTCAATGGTCTCTTACCACCCTCAGCCCTTGAAACCACTGCAGTATCACACACTTCACCAGCATCATGTTTTATCTTCAGATCAAAGGAAAAGAAAAAAACCTCCAAATGAGTTATCAAGGCCTAAATTCCAAGACAGCCTTGAGCCTTAAATTCATACTTTTTAAAGCTGCATCACTGCTTTTACACCAGATTGAGGCACTGATCAACTTATACCCTGTAAATAATTATTTTTATGCTCAAAAGTAGAATGAAAGGGGCAAAAAAATTCTGACCTCCACTAATCTTAATAAAAACTGCTAATCTGTGTTTCAATGGTGAACAAATTTATAAAGAGCACTTTCTTTTCACTGCAGTTAGCAATCATAGGACCTTCATCCCCTTGAGTTTACTGAGATTTAAAAATTACTGCTCATTCGTGGGAAGTTACTGACTAGGACAGAATTTATTGTCCAAGTTAATTAATTTATTAATTAGTTATTTATTAATAACAACACAGAGAGTTTCAAGTTACATGTAGGCCAGACCTGGGTAAATTGGCAGATTAGGGAACCAGATGAGCTTTTATAACAAGCAACAATGGTTACATGGTCACCAATAGGCTAGTTTTAATTTCAGAGTTTATTAAATCTAAATTTCACCATTTGTCACAGTGGGATTGACTGAGAGAGAGAGAGACATTTTCAATAGTGTAATGATCCCAGCTGATGTTAATGCTGGACACGTCACATGAATAGAATCCCTATAGTGTGGAAACAGGCCATTCGGCCAGTCAAGTCCACACCAACCCTCTGAAGAGCATCCCACCTAGACGCAGCCTCTACCCAATCCCTGTAACCCTGCATTCCCCATGGCTAATCCACCTATTCTACGCACCCCTGCACACTATGGGTAATTTAGCATGGCCAATTCATCCAGCCTGCACATTTTTAGACTGTGGGAGGAAACCCATACAGACCCAGGTCCCTGCGCTGTGAGGCAGCAGTGCTAAGCTGCTGAGCCACTGTGCTGCCCCGACTGATTGCAGACTGATATCTGGCTCGATAGATTTTTTTCAATAACAAGGTGGTCTTTCACTAAAACACGAACATTTAATACTGCAGACTTGGTTTAACAATAAAGCAGAAGCTCATCTGTAACATAAGGAAGATGAAATAAAACAAATTCTGTTATTTTCATATAATATAGTTTAAAAGATGCTAAAACACAGTAAAAGTACAATCTCATCTATCCTAACACCATCATGTTACCATATTCAAATACCAGAGGGAGATCATTTTTCTATCACATCTCTAGGTTTCTTTTGATTCCTGATCTCAAGAGGTTCCTTGATTAGTCATACGGAGCTTAGACTCTCTCAACTTCACACAGCACTTCAAGTTTCTAACTGACAACTTTTGGTATGGAATTTTCAAACTAGACTGTTTAGACTGGTGGCAACCTAGTTTTCTGAACCAGCTTCTTTCTCTCACTCCATTCATACATCTAACTTCAACCAAGGCTTTTGCAAACTGACAAACAAACGCTTTCAAGCTATGGGTTTTCCCTCATACAAAAAAAAACTGATCCTTCTAAACAGAAAGCAAGCAGCTAATGCTCCTCAATGTTCATTCTGCCCACTCATAATAGTCTCACAATGCAAACAAATCCCCATATTCACCTCAACAATTCCCTCTCCCATACTATTCCTTTTATTTAAATCATAGCTCCAGAAATACTGTCAAATCCCTCATACACACAAACCAAAATTCACATGTCACTAGTTCAAAATCCAAACTCCAAAATAAAAGACATTAGAATACATATAAATCAGAAACCTTACATTATAATAGGCTAAAAAATCCTTCAGCCAACTTAGTGCATAGCAAACTTAAAATTGATTTGAAAGTTGTCACAAGCAAAAAATACAACCCGCACAATCTAACAGGTTCTGCACAGTTTTCAACAGTACACCAAAATGCTGCATCTACAAAAAAGGTGAGGAAAGGATAAATAGCTATTTCTATGTATTCACTGCCAATGGCTGTAACATTCACTTGGATCCTGCTTCACATTGAGTGTCCAAAACTGAGGAGCAGTGTTTCAGCTGATAGAGTATCCTTTCTCCATCCAGTCATCATACATTTCCCTCTAAAAAGACGTTGTTAAAGGTTACTGTTTAGTCTTTGCCTATATCTATCCCATTGGGACTGGGAGGGATAATCTCAATTTTAATTGATTCATAAAAGTCGTATGCACAATCTTTGCTTGTTATGAATCTGTTCACTAACATTCATTCAGGGTGAAAACAGGATTTAAAGCTTGGCTTCCAAAGGAAATTTTAAACATTAATTAAGTCACATTTGTTCATTAAAAAAAACACAAGCCCTTTAGCATGCAAGATTATTTTCCATTTCCCGTGATTTTGTGGGATGAGGGGATGATACATAATTGTCTTTTATTACCCACCAGACATGTAATGGTTTTATAAATCTATATGCATTTCATTCAATTCTGAAGCATGTCAGAGATAATGTGTCTTTGAAGGTAGAAGCACCAACCTAAAAGCTACCCTGTGCCTCCATTTGTCTTCTTTGTTTAAACAAAAATGTCACCCCTTCTCCCATTGCCTTGAATATCTGAATCAGTGAGCATGATTTCAGCACTTCTCTTTGGAAAGCATTCATTGTGCTATGTTTTGGTACTCAGCTACACATCCATCCTTGGAAAAAATATAATTCAATTTTATTCTTTGTTTACGTTTATCTCATGCCACCATTTGTAAATGATGTGATTCAATAACAGGACTTTGCCATCCATCACTGTCCAATATGACAGCCCACCATCAATAGCAGAAAATTGGAATACAAAAAATAATCTCTATATTCATACAAATTGCAATATATTAAAACTATCACAGGGAACACTGCTGTTAGGTTTGCAAGGACCAAGGGGAGGAGACCAAACAGTCGAATTCTCCCCAGCGTCAATGGGTGAACAGTGAGGAGGAACCACATAGTTCACAAGCCAACTTTTCTATCTGCCCTCCTGTTATTAATGCCTTATTATTGAGTAATTCTTCATTTAGCATTTCACATTAACATCAAAACTCCAGCAAATAGGCACACAGGCTGGAGAGGTAGAAATGTTCATCGCATCTCTCAGTTTTCATGACACTGATGCCATATGCAAAGTCCACCTCCACCACTGCTTCAGGTGCTACAAGCCAGGAACTAGACCCCATACCAATTATTATCAACATTCAACACATGGCTAAGAGGAAAGGATGGCTTGCTGCCTGCTTATAGCCACGGAACTGCAGGTGTTGGTAGACACGATGGAGGAAAGGAGGGCAGTTCTTTTATCGGTCAGCTGCTACAGCTCGCTGTGACATGAGTGACATGTGACACCCGGTAATGTAGAAAGATTGCCAATGATCTGTGCTCCTCAAGGTTAATGACTCCATCTTCTCTGTGACCTCACACTCACAAGGTCATTACTTGCTCAAACTCTGCTACATGTCTCTCACCAAGACTCTCGGACTACAACATAAAAACTGAAAGAACTGCAGATGCTGTAAATCAGGAACAAAAACGAAGTTGCTGGAAAAGCTCAGCAGGTCTGGCAGCATCTGTGAAGATTCTTCACAGATTGTTGCCAGACCTGCTGAGCTTTTCCAGCAACTTTGCTTTTGTCTCAGACTACAACCCTTATTATTACAGCCATCATGTCCATTCAACAGCTCTCACCCACCCAATCCATGAACATTTCCTGTCCTCTACACTTCCTGCTCACTCACTGGGGATGCCTCACCATCTCTCCTGTGTCTCCACTAACTGATCTTGCATCCACTTCAGTCATATGCATTATCTCTCTTTGTCTCGACTCAGGAAAAACATGAAGCTGATGTCTCAATAGCACCCCAACTGGTGCATCTGTAATCCCCAGTTTGTTTAAATGTGACCTGCAAAACTGACCATAGCTCAATTCTGAACTGGAAGCACACCATCACTAAACTCTGATAATTTCATTTTTCACACAGAAAATAGTTTGGGAATGGAATGCAGTGCCTGGAAATGTGATGGGGACATGCTCAAATGAGGCATTCAGATTGAAATGGTGTGCAAGGATATGGAGAAAGGTTTCAGATTGACATGAGGTGATAGGGCTATTGCAGATATGAAGGGCTGAATAGCCTTCTTCTGCGCTGTAACAATTCTGTGATGCTGTAACAGGTGGTAATGGTCACCTAAAGACCACAACATGCCATGCTGTGATTTTACTGGTGGCATGAGAAACCCATGCCAGACAACCAGTCTGGCAGATTTTCCTGTGAGATTAGTGTCAGGCAGAGTGGGACATCCTTCCCTGTGTCCACTGGAAGGAACCTCAAGGTCTTAACCTTCCTTAGGTTAGCATTTCCTCCACTGGTCTCTCAATCATCCCGCCTACCCCTATCCTTGCTACAGGATGCCAGCTGGGCACCCAGTGAGAGCCCAGTACACCTGCCCAAATTCTGATCCAATGCTGCTTGCCTTTGCTAAATGGCCTGCAGGGAATTAAGTGATCCCCCTGATGGGCTCTTTGTCATTTTAACTTGGATAGGGGAAGTGACCAGGAAATACATTGCCTTGTAAAATGCAACAAGTAATCACTTGCAGAAAATATTTCTATTTGTGTATATTAAAATGAAGGAGATAAATCTTGTGTCTCTGCCTTCAGCTTTAGCATATATAAATAAATGCATTGCTACAACTTGAAAGAACTGTTTGCTGTTTTATTTGCACCAACAGCAACATTGTTTAGTCCTGAGGGGAAGCTAGCTTTTCTCCTTGGCTGCTCTAACCTTTAAAGGCAGTTCATATGTAACATTTATACACAGAATCTAGGCTCCTAATGATATTTATAAACAAGAAGTTCAATTGGTGGAGGGGTTTGGTGGTCAGTTTTGAAGTTTAGGTTCATGGGCAAGGGAATTGGCTGTCATGGATTGGGACAATACATTAAGTGTGGACGGGCAAGGGCTAATATTTAAAGAGTTAATAAATGTTTTACTACAAGCATCCATTATTTTAAGGCAAAGAACTCAACAGGAAAATAAGTCAACAGGAGTTAACAAAATTAGTTAAGGATTATATTAGATCAAAGGAGGAGACTTATGAATTTGCCAACATAAGTAGTAAGCTTGAGGATTGGAGGTAAGTTAGGGGGACCAAGAAACTGATAAAGAAAGGGAGAATAGGATACGAATGTAAACTAGCAAGAAACATAAAAACACACTGCCAAAGCTTCATTAAATATTCACAAAGGGAGAGATTAACAACATCAAATGTGGGTGGCACAGTGGTTCAGTGGTTAGCACTGCTGCCTCACAGTGCCAGGGACTTGGGTTCGATTCCCTTGGCCAACTCTGCACATTCTCCCCATGTTTGCATGGGTTTCTTCTGATGCTCTGGTTTCCTGCCACAGTCTGAAAATGAGCAAGTTAGGTGGATTGGCCATGTTAAGTTGCCCATAGTGTTCAGGGATATGTAGGTTTGGTGGATTAACCATAAAGAAATGTAGGGTTGTAGATCTGGGTGGGATCCTCTTTAGAAGGTTGGGCTCAATGGGGTGATTGGCCTACTTCCACACTGTAGGGATTCTATCTGTTACAAGCACAGGAAAATTTACAAGGGAACGAAGGAAGTGACAAAAAAACTGAACAATTATTTTGTGCCTGTTGTCACGGATGAAAATACAAGAAACCTCCCAGAAATGATGGTGATCCAAGCAATTAGCAAGAATACAGAACTGAAGTAAATTGTCTTCTTAAAAATGTAGTACTAGATAAATTGAGAACACTAAAATTTGCTCCATGAGTCAATGACCAATATCCAGAAGTGTTGGAAGAGTTGACTATAGAGATAGCTGCTGCGTTTTAAAATTCTGCAGATCTTGAAAAGGTGCCTGCAGATTAAAAGATTGCAAATGTAGCTCCACTACTTAAGAAAGTAGCATAGATTGACAATGGGTTAACAAAAGGAAAACAGAGTAGGAACAAATATGCCATTCTCAGTTTGGCAGGCTGAGAGACTAGTGGGGGATCACAAGGACAAATGCTTTGGCCCCAGCTGTTCACTAACTGTACAATGAATTGAATGTGGGGGCCAAATGTAACAATTCAAAGTTTGTGAATGACACAAAATTAAGTAGAATGTGTGCTTTGAGGATGATGCAAAAAGGCTTCATTAAAAGAGTTTAGACAATGTAGATGGAATATTAAATGGATAAGTGTTAGATTATCCACTTCAGTAGGAGGAATGCACAGGCAGAATATTTCTTAAATGATAAGAGATTATAAATTGTTGCCATTGAAAGGGGCCTGAGTTTCCTCGCTCACAAGACATGAAAACCTAGCACATAGGTTCAGCAAGCAATCGGGAAGACAATTGGGTCTTCTTGGGTCTTATTGCAAGAAAATTTGAATACAGGAGTAAAGATCTCTTGGTTCAGTTACAAAAAACTTTGGTGAGACTGCTCTTAAGAGTACGGTCTGTAGTTTTGACGCTTTACAAAGCTAAGGATATAATTGTCGCAGACAATGTGCAGTGGAGGCTCACCAGACAAATTCTTGGGAAGGCATGACTATTCAATGAGGAGAGATTGAGGAGTGTGGATCTATATTCTATAGTGCTGAGAGAATGAGAGTTGATCCCATTGAAACTTACAAAATTATGAAAGAGTTAGATAACACAGATGCAGAAAGGATATCTCACCTTGCTGGGCGCCTCAAATCAGGGAACACAGTCTTTAAATAAGGTCTATATCATTTAGTACTAAGATAAAGAGGAATTTCTTCACTCAGATGATGGTGTATCTTTGGAATTCTCCACCCCAGTTTAGTCATTGAGTGTGATGAAGACAGATCAATAGATTGCTAAATATCAATGACATCAAGAGATAAGGGGAAATGTGTGAAAATAGTTTTGAGGTAAATGATTACACATGACCTGGAACAGTGAAGGAGGCTTGAAGGCATGAATGGCCTACTCCTACTCTATGTTCCGACTTCTTAATTATCCATTCCCTTCTTCTGAGTGTGATAGGCAACTAACAGAAAACTCTGAGCAGTTTGATGTTTTTTATTGACCTTGTCCAAACTTATTTAAATTGGTTTCTTAGAATCAGCAAAGGAGACAGTACCATCCCATCACTTAGCAGCAAATTTGACAAGACTGTGAAGTTCAAAGAATAATGTTCAAAGCCAAACCTGCCACTGTTTATCTCTCATCTCCACCTCTTCCTTGTGTCGAATAGTTTTAAAGCTGAAGTTCTTGACTATCCATATACTTAATTTAAGAACACATTTTTGTCCATTCCTTTAGAATGTTACTCCTTACCCTATTACAGTCCTAGATGTTGCATCATTGAATTTTTGAAAGAATAGCAAGTGATAATTCTAATGAGCCACTGGGAATTGGCTAAACTTATCTGATCATTGGTCTTTCCAATTGCTGTAAGGAATGCCATTAAATTAGACATTGCATTTTAGGAAGTGTGACAGCAAGCTGGTCAGCCAGAGCTGCGCAAGGTCAAATGCATAATAAATATTTCCAAGCTGTGGCCTATGAAGACAGCAAGGCAAGTATGGATTATTGGTCATTTTGATAATGAGTAAGCAGAATGGATGACGGCGGGTACAAAGTTAATCTGTAAATGAAAGACTTATATTTGGAACATGATTAGAATGTAAACACTGATTTTCATTGAAATAATGTAGGTACATCGTGAAATCTTATTAACTTCAAGGAAATTATGATATTGGATTAAAGAATCTGGATTAGAACAATGTCCTCGGAGCTTCCACGAGGAATTTCCACAATATAAAGTGACCATGAAATAATATGTTTGCCAGGTATCATAACTGAGAATCAGACAGATAGAAGCTGATTTTGCATGACCAATTAAGATAGAAAATCAAACACCAGGCACAGCAAAGATCCAGAAGTGCCACTCCCATTAGTGTTTCTGGCTGTTTTCAGCAGTGGACAAATGGGGGCAGGTTGGCAATGACACGGTTGCTGCAGAAATTGGTATTTCAAAATTTCAGCTATTTTCAGTGAGGTGGCCACATTTTGGATGTATTTTCAAACTTACACTGGGTAAATGGAGGTATGTAGAGACATGAACCATGGATTAAAAGGTGTCAGAAGTCTATATTAGGAATGAAAATGTTACTGCCCCCTATGCATCTTGAAATGCTGTAGCCTAAATTATACTTTATTATGCTAAATGAGAAATATATCTATGTTACAATTGGAAACAGTAAGTGACGATGAAATACTGTGGTTGTCAGATAGTTATTTGTGATGACTGGCAAACTATTACACAAAAGAACTGCATTTTTAGGTGGATATCTCTTCACATACATGAGAATAAAGCATCCAATGAAGAAAGAATTTTTCTGCATTGTGTGGTATGGAATACATTGCCCGGTGTCAAATCCAGAGCTATTCGTTAAATCTATGGCTCTCAGAATGGAGGCCTTTTAACCTGTCCTCAGCATTAGCTTGCCTTTATCTTTGCCTCTGCTGTAATGAAAATCCAAGCAGTCTGGACAAAGACTGGATTGGAAAAGTGGGAAAATTCCCAACTCCAACTTCGATGATGATGAAAATTGATGTCTAGAGTTTGATCGAAAGAAGGCTAATTCCCTTCTTCATTTTCAGTGTCCAGATAAAGTAGGTGTTCATCACTTAAAGAAGCATGAGGGATCCTGAAGCGTTTTTCTTCTTTGTGTCAAGTAATCTTGGTCTTTGTGTATTGAGGGGGAATGTGCCAGCTTAAGGCTAAAAGCAATGTATACTGTGTCTCCCAGATTCATATTATCAGTACAGCATGCAAACTTGGAGCAGTTTCTGAAGGGTAACAGTTCCGATCTTCAAGAATTTTCTGTAAATCCCTCTCAAAATTAGACAATATTATTGTACACTGTATAATTTTGAGAGGGATTTATAGAACCAGCTTGGTCTTTGGTTGTCATGAAATAATATCTCCTTCTCCCTCATACTAACATATACACAAGACAATATTGGATTTGAATTCCCCATTTATTTGAGACTTTAATGCATTGGCTTAGCTCAGAGGAAGATTGGGATTATTAAATATGACCACAATAAAATGTTTTATTTTTTCAGAGCCAAGGCTGTTTCTCTTTAGTGTTTTGGAAGATTTCACTGCAGTATTGCTACCCTGATCTGTTTCCTCAGGTGACTGCTAGCAACTGCTTTTACTCTTCTACTAAAGTATCTATGTACAAAAAATATCAAACTCTGAATTTCTGTAGACTAATTAATTTCAACTTGTAAATGAGACAAATAACATCTTGGTGCTTTCGCAAATATTTTTAACCTTCATATTGGTACACTGGCACGGCTCAGTGGTTAGCACTGCAGCCTCACAGCGCCAGTTCAATTCCACCCTCGGGCAACTGTCTGTGTGAAATTTGGACATTCTCCCTGTGTCGGCATGTGTTTCTGCCAGGTGCTCCAGTTTCCTCCCACAGTCCAAAGATGTGCAAATTAAGTGGATTGGCCATGCTAAATTATCTGTAATGTCCAGGGACATGCAGGCTAGGTTGATTAACCATTTGGAATTCAGGATTACAGGGATAGGATAAGGAATGGGTCTGGGTGGGAAGCCCTTCAGAGGGTCGGTCTGGACTTGATGGGTTGAATGGCCTGCTTCTACACTATAGGGATTCTATGATTCTACGAATTGTCCTTCTTTAGCACTAACTAACCCCAATTCTGTGGGTAAAGCACTTCACGGAGAGATTGCAATTAAACACACAGCCGATGATATGAATGTTGGTGGAGTTGCGGACAGCATGGAGGGCTGTTGTAGGTTGCAACTGGACATTGACAGGATGCAGAGCTGGGCAAAGAAGTAGCAGATGGAATTCAATCCAGAAAAGTATGAAGTGATTCATTTTAGAGGGTCGAATTTGAATGCAGAATACAGGGTTAATGGCAGGATTCTTGGCAGTGTGGAGGAACAGAGGGATGTTGGGATCCACTTCCATAGATCCCTCAAAGTTGCTACCCAAGTGGATAGGGTTGTAAAGAAGGTGTACGGTGTGTTGGCTTTCATTGGCAGGGGAATTGAGTTTAAGAGCCACGAGGTTATGTTGCAGCTCTATAAAACCCTAGTTAGACAACACTTGGAATATTGTGTTCAGTTCTGGTCGCCTCATTATTGGAAGGATGTGGAAGCTTTAGAGAGGGTGCAGAGGAGATTTAACAGGATGTTGCCTGGACTGGAGGGCAGGTCTTATGAGGAAAGGTTGAGGGAGCTAGAGCTTTTTTCATTGGAGTGAAGAAGAATGAGAGGTGACTTGATAGAGGTGTACAAGATGATGAGAGGCATAGTCAGAGTGGATAGCCAGAGACTATGGAAATGACTGTTACCAGGGGGCATAATTTTAATGTGTTTGGAGGAAGGTATAGGGGAGACGTTAGAGGTAGGTTCTTTACTCAGAGAGTGGTGGGTGTGTGGAATGCGCTGCCGGCAGTGGTAGTGGAGTCAGATACTTTAAAGACTTTTAAGCGATTCTTGGATAGGCACATGGATGATAGTATAATGTCGGGTATGCAGGGTAGGTTGATCTTAGAGTAGGATAATGGGTCTGCACAACATCGTGGGCCGAAGGACCTGTACTGTGCTGTACTGTTCTATGTTCTAATTGTTAAAGAGCAGAAGGCAATTTGTGTCTGCACTTGCTGTCCAAATGAGAATCATGACTTTATAGTACCCTTGTGAGATACAATAATAATCACAGCTAAAAAACAGTACAAAGAAACCAAGAAGCAACAAAATTTGCAGATTTTGCAAGACTCAATTTCAGTCAGAAGTTCTATTTTTATTCAGAAATCGCCATCAATTGACAAATAAGATTATACTGGGAAGGGAATTTGACGGCAGTGCACACATTCAGATTTGGTGGGGTGGGGGGTGGGGTGGCGAAGGAGGCAGCAGGGTGGTAATTACTACTGTTCATGTATTGTCACCAATTCAATAACAGGAAAGGCTCATGAAACCAAAAATGAGTTGCATGATCAGATAAAATTGAGGGAAAAGCATTAAACATCAGGTGTCTGTCTTTCTTCAGGCAATGCTGTAGGATTATTTATCTCGAATCATTTTTCATCTAAAAAGCACATAACCTTTAAGGCTGTAACACTAAAGTGCCAGTTTGATAAAAGTATTTGAACCCACAACCAACGGACTTGAAGGCAACAGTGCTACCAAATAGGCCAAGCTAAAATGTCCAGTGATACATGACACTCCTTGAGTAATTAGATTTTAAAGAAAAAGGCAAAGTTCAAATAACAAATTCAATCATGCACACAACATATACCATTCAAACCATTGCATAACTATTGTTGGATACATACCAATGCACAGTGGTGGTGGATAGTTCCATCGGCGAACCGTTCCAGGCATACAGGAAATATGTGAGTGCCCCTATAAGAATAAACAAAACAATTGATTTTTTTTAGTGACAGTTCATTTGAAATATACAAAGAGATCGCACTGTGTTACACAAATGAGGTTAAATGCTTGTCAATAAAGTTCAGACATACACTTGAATACCATTAATTATTTCACAATATTTGTTTGCCTTGCTCCCTTAAACGCCTTAATACTTAGTATTCTGTTAACAGAACTAGATACTAACAAATTTCTCCCTTTTCATAAACAAGAAAACAATTCATAATAAAAAATGGAAATTATTATATAATGCATGTTGCATTATGTAATCTTGAACGTTATATTCCAAAAACCTTGAAAAATTTCAATCAGACTACAACATGAATATTTCTTCGTTTTTACAATTCATTCTAACACAAGGGATCCCTGTTCAAGGACATCCAACAATTCTTATCAAAGCAAGCATTTCTTTTTTGCAAAACAAACCAATACCTGATTACTTGCATCAAACCATTTTGTTTGTGAAATTTCTTTTATTTCTATTATATTTTTAGAATAACAAGATCAATCCTTTAAAATCTTCTCTTTAACACTGTCCAGCAAGTGCACATTGTCCCCAAGCAAATAATTATCAATACTGCATACTATAGGCACATTCTTTTCCCCAGCTGACCTTTATGTTGGAGTTTCTTCAAAATACTGAATAAATACATAGCTATATTTGCTGCTTCAACCAGCACAAGTATCTCTTCAACTAATTACTCTTTTTCGCCTTTCTCGATTCCCAAGTTAATGGACATTTGTCATTATCGTCTCACAAAAAATATAATGAATTCAGCTGCGTTTTTAAAAAATTATGAAAATTAACACGAGGCATCACCGAAACAGTATAATTTCACTTCTTCCAGGCCACTTTCAGCTGAAAGCTGAGTGTGCACTGTTTTAAGCTTAACTTCTTCAATGTCTTATTTGCCATCAGCACTTCTCCGACACTTGTATATTTCAACATGGTACTTAATTCTAATATATCATAGCATGCATTTGGTCTAGTTTATGCACGTGATCAGATTAATTGCCCGATTAAATTTCTCAACTCGTCTGCTTCTTCCTTAGCTCTAGAGTTTTCCTTTTGAGAACATCAAGTCCAGCTTGTTGGGATCCTATGAACATTCTTTAGGTAATACTGTTGATTCAAAGTTTCTCCCAACATTGTCAATTATCCGATTCTATATACTTGAAAGATCCTGAAGACTGACTTCTAATTTTAAATTCTGCCTGAAGCCAATGAATTAATACTTTTAAATTCCGTATTGCTATCTCACTAAAAACAACGCAGATAAAATGACTGAAAGTTTCTCTCAATTGTACCAATAAAACACGGCAGGGTTTGCTTTTCACTGGACATAACCCAATTTTAAGATGACAGAGCTTACTAAGCAGTACCAAACTGTAGAGGCATCATTTCAGCTCAAAGTATATTTATTTAACCTCCATCATGGCCCCACAGTGCTTGCAGATGTTTCTGCAAAAATGCTGTTTTACCATTAACTGACGCGTGTCCCCATGCATTTCAAATGAACAAAGCCAAGAAAGTCTTCAAAATTGCTTTTCCTGCTGTACGTGTATCTAATGACATCTTGGTCTCCAAGTTTCTTCAAAACTTCATTCCATGTTCTGTGGAAGTGCCTTTTCTGTGCTCTTCATCAGTGTGTTAGGCCTGGCCGTCCCCTATTTAGAATCTTTGTGTGCACTCCCAAATTCTCTTCAGTTTTATAATTCTTGCTGTTTGTCTCATTTTATTAATTTTTCTTCCAATTAGTCCATTGACTTCAAGGCTTCACAATTGCATTGGCTTCTGGTCCTGGTAGTATTCTTTATCTGTACTATTTTTCTTAACCTTGTTGATACCTTCTACGTTTTTCTGGATTGCTACAGTTTAACCTTCCCTTTCTATTAAAAATATGCCTTTCCACAGTTTGTGACTTTTTTCTTGGAGCATGTTCACTCTAAGATGCATTGTTTAATCTCACGGCTCATTTTCCTGCCTTCTGTCTTTCAACTTCATATTCCCAATCCAAGGGCTGAACCTCCTGTCTCAATGCTATACATTCAGCTAGCTTTTATATTTTCCAGTGGCCTTCCTTGTTCTATTTATAGTTGTGATAGTTCTCCAGTGCCTGGCACCTTTTGGTAAATACTTGACGTTGGTACCGATTTCTGGAAGCTGTCCTTTTGGACTGAGGGCCTCATTTTGATCATCAAAACTGATCTGTTCATCATCTGATAAACCGTTCTTTGGAATAGTCGCATTCTCCTAGTAGTGTAACATCTGGGTATGAGGGGTATTTGCGTCTTTGTTATTCTCTGTTACTTATTAAGAAGCCCTAAACAGGTAACCCACACCAAGCAACCTTGAAGAGAATAACCAAACATTTTAGTTTCCCTGCAATTATTTTTCTGTCATTACCAATAACCTTTCTTGGACCTCTCCATCATTTAGCCCTCTCTCTCATACCAAAAAGCCTATGTCCCTGAATGGAACTGGTTTCTTATGGCCTTACATTCTAATGTAAGTCTTGCTGAATTCTTTGAGACTTCAGCTTTAATGAAAGTCTTTCAGCTTGAGAGTTGGGCATGTACATGCTTTGAAATAATAGAGCTATCCCAACCTGAAGGCTGATCACTTATTATTATTTGAATTTTTGGATTTTTTCCAAAGGATGATTGACACAGAACATTCTCTGGCCATCTGCAACAAATTCATAGCATGTACACATTTGTGCTGATGATAATTTAGTTCAGCTGATCTGCCAAAATGTTACAAACTATTTTCTCCATTCACAAACTCTATTGCTAAATGGGCTTTCTGTTCTTGCTTTCATAACTACCAAGTTCATATTTGCACACACATCTCGAAATGCATCATGAGCAAATTCTCCCCCACTTTCAGCGAGAAATTTTGCTATTGCTCTAAGTTTGATTTCCATTTACTTTTACATTCTCATACTTAATCTTTACTCTGCATTACTGGAGTCTGGCAAAATCTGGTTACTAACTATACAAAGTTTAAAATGAATTTCTTTTTTCTTTATTCCACATCTTTAAATCTATAATTACTACCTCATCAAGATCTCTTTCTGATGACAGACTTGCTTATGGTTGTATTGGTGTCCTTCGGTATTTCTTACACATTTCACATTTGTGTTTGATCCCTGTTATAAGCTAATTACTCTTCATCTCTCATGTATGCATTCTTCACAAAATGTCTTAACTTTTTAAAAGCAATACAGCAATGTCCCAACTGGCAAATTGCAAATTCACAGAACTTCCAAATAAAACAATTTTTTTTGTTTTAAATTGCATCTGTGCTTTATTCATCGGTAGCCTATTTAAGACCAATTGTTTGCTGGATATAATATGTGCTAATAAAATTTATTATTTGAGTTGTTTTAGCCTTGTACAAAGAAAGACTATTCTTTTTTAGAACGTTTTAGTATGCTGTCATTTGCACATCCAAAGCTAGTGTTGCCGTCATATTCCTTATTTCGTTTTGAACATTATGAGTGAGAGAGTCCAGGTAGCACATTAGCGAGGATCTATGTACATCTAATGTCAAATGCTGCGCAACTGAAAGACTCTGCTACCAACACATTCATCACTAGGCTGAAACTTCTTGTGGCTATTTCTATGCCCTCTCTTCAATCTATGCCTCTATCTTCTTTTTCATGTTTAGTTTCAAAAACTCTGCTGTATGGTTTTGAATGTTTCAAGGAGTGATGGTCGCACCTGTAACATCAATTGATTACATCCTAGGCATTTTTGGAGTTTATGCTTCTCAAAATTGTTAAAATTATGTTTATTGCCATTTCTTTCAGTTACAGTTGTAATATCATACTGATGGCTGTGACCTGTATCTAGATGATTTCGTCAACCTGTTAATGCTGTGACTTCCATTTTCTGCCATATCACCTATTACTCCTTTACACATAAATATTGCTGGAAAGGAATGTTTCCAAGATGTTTTTTATTTAAAGTGTTTCTGACATTTCTTCTTGCAGTGTATTTATCTGCAAATGTAATGCTCATCAAAACTAATAGCCTGTCCATACGCTATGTTATGTCATGGTGTAATAACTTAAATGCCAGCACAAATTGGGAATTTTCAAATTACAGCTCATAGTCTTACGTATAAGCTACTGAATAAAAACCAAAAGAACTGTGGATGCTGTAGCTTAAAAACAAAAACAGAAAATGCTAGAAGAGCTCAGCTGGGCTGGCAGCACCTGTGGAGAGAAATCAGAGTTAACATTTCAGGTCGAGTGACCCTTCCTCGTAACTTGACCTCTGTTCTGAGGAAGGGTCACCCGACCTGAAACGTTAACTCTGATTTCTCTCCACAGGTGCTGCCAGACTTGCTGAGCTTTTTTGGCAATTTCTGTTTTTGTTACAATCTACTTCATCTATACTCTTCCATAGAACTTATCTTCTTTGTTTCTAAATTTGTCAAAGTCTGATCAGAGCTCACCAGCAGTCAGCAAATCATCTTCTTGATAAATTTTATCCATGAAAATTAATCTGTCCAAAACCTGTGTTTCATTGTCCAAATCTTCAGGTTTTAATTCTGAGGAATAAAAATCTTTTCTTCTCCTCTTGCTTCTCTATGGTAACAAAATGCCAAAGGCAAGACATTGTTTTCCATTTGCGAAAGAAGTAACCAAGATCCAAATGGTGACCTCCTTCTTCCATTGGTAGTGGAGTTTCAG
Organism: Rhincodon typus; assembly: GCF_021869965.1. Classification (NCBI taxonomy): domain Eukaryota; kingdom Metazoa; phylum Chordata; class Chondrichthyes; order Orectolobiformes; family Rhincodontidae; genus Rhincodon; species Rhincodon typus. The sequence goes on from NC_063358.1 coordinate 30,014,012, forward strand.
GAGGTATTCAGAAAACAAGGATGGGGATCATACTCCAAAATTTTACATTTTTATTCAACCATCCTCTGTTAATAATCTCACACACAAAAAGTTAAATGATTTTAGGCCAAATACAGCCATGCACTTTCTAGTTAAGATTTTTACTTCAACCAACTCCACCCCTTATATCCAAGCAACCTCTTGGCTGTCTCTCCATACATATTTAAATACAATTAACTCATTAGTTTATGAGATAGTAGGCATTGCAGATGCTGGAGAATCTGAGATAATAAGGTGTAGAGCTGGATGAACACAGCAGGCCAAGCAGCATCAGAGGAGCAGGAAGGCTGACGTTTCGGGCCTAGACCCTTC
>NC_063358.1:30019362-30039161 GCF_021869965.1 Rhincodon typus
TTGGCCTGCTGTGTTCATCCAGCTCTACACCTTGTTATCTCTGATTCTCCAGCATCTGCAGTTCCTACTATCAGAGGAAGAAGGTACTTTGATCATCCTCATCAAAATGGCCGTTCTGAGATGAGGAGATGCTGATTGGTCATTTCAGTGGCTAACTGGGATCTTGTTATCGTTGTGGTATCGAACAGGAAAATTTGCAATTCCTTTGTGTCATGGTTTTCACAGCAGACTGGACATCTTGAGACAGCTTATTGGCACAATAATTGTGAGTTCAACAGTTTAAGGTGGTGCTAGTGGAGGAGCTGACTTTAACTTTCAGAACATTCCTTAATGGTAATAAATAGGACCCAGCTCAAGACTCTAGCATTGTTGACTATTTGTTTTTAATGATGATTTAAACAGGAAATCGAGAGAATACAGTTTTACCGAATAATTATGATTTTTCTTCGTGGTCTCTGGCTAAAACAATCTGGTTTTGTGTCCTGGGCCTCCACTGATACTCACCAACTCCCTGAGACTGATCATATGGTTGGGCCTTCAGTAATGAGGCTCCTCATTGAATTGATAAGAAGCTTGCCAGACTGCATTCAAGTACTGGATTTACACTTGGTGTGTGGGGTCTTTCGTTGCTGGGAGCACACAGGGTCGTCGCCCCTGAAATTGCCAGCTACTTCACTTTGTGCGCTACATTTTTCTCGATTGGCACATGTACAATTGGGAGATTGAATACACTGATAAGAATTCACTGTATTTTTCAACTAATCAAAACTTGCTAAAATGAAAATCAAATATTGGACTTCCAAATTTGAACAAAAATTCAGAATAAGATTTCACTTGATGAGTTCAAAGCTATAGTCTATACTCGGTGAGCCAACCAACCTCAACACCCACAACCGGAGCTACAAATCTACTCCAAAACCTTATAGTCTATATCCTCCCTCACTTTTATCTGTAAACCATAAATTGTGAAGAAACTGAGGCAGCAGTCATCATATCTATTTTGTTTGTCACTTGTCAACCTGCTTGTTCAATAGCTCATGCCATCTAAAATTTCTACACTTCCAAAACCATTCTTGTTTCTCATTAATTTTAAAACTTAATAAAATAGTAATGAATTTATTCAACACACACTACTTGATTAATGAGGAGAGCTCAATTCTGAAAGCTGCTTTGCTCAAAATATGGATGGCAGTGCACCTCTAGGAATACATTTGCTCAGAGACACAGCATATGTAAAATACTCAGCCATAATTCTTGAATGTTTGTTTAAAGGTCATTTAAACCCAGGATGACCACATTGTTCATGAATGAGGATAAGAATCTGCCACAGTGTCACTCATTTTATATTGTGCGTGTGATCAAAGTCACTGCCAGCACTCATCGAGAAGCTAGCTGGTTAAGTTGCACGAGTTTTAAGGGTAAATAATAAGGAGAAAACTGTTTCTATTTTTGGACAAGTAATGACTGTAATAAGCCTTGTTGGTCTCATATAATAACAGGGAAGGTTACGAGTAGAAAAACCTAGGAACTCTTTGATAAAAATAGCAGCAAGCTTATAAACCCTCAAAACAAATGATAGTTTTGAAATCCACTGTTTTGCCTACGACCCAGGCTTTGCTCTCTGAAAATCTTTATGTATGATAAAAGACATAGCAAGCCAATTATAAAGGGTAGCACTAAGTTATGTGGGATGTCACCAGCATCAAGAAGACAGAGTACTCAAAGAGGTGGTCACCGAGGCTGTAAAGAGCTCATGAGGTTTATCAAGAAAGTCAAGCAACATCAGGTCTAGGGTTTAAGCATATGGGTATGTGAATTTGGCTCATGTGTTTTTGACTTGTTTAAGCTGTTACTGTCTGCTGATAATGCTTACTTTTGTATTCCAGATGGAAGCCAGCTGCAGAAACACTGATGTCAGAGTAGAAATGCAAATAAAGTTGATTGGAGCTACTGTTCAACAAAGCGGGGACAGTGGTGCCTGTAAGATATGAGTCAGAGAAAATAATCAGAGGAGATTACCTTCAGCAGATTGCTCCATCATGGGCATTATAACATGCACTGAAAGTTTAACAAAGTGCATTACAGCAAATTTAGTACATTGGTCCTAATATGAAGCTCATTTGTTGCTGCCTTTGAGATTTGATAACATCCATTTTAGACCTTACACCAATTCAAAATCCTTTCTAATATTGCAGCAGAAGACCAATGAAGCTAATTTGCCATAAAACAGCCTTGCACACCTCAGATGACCTACTTCACTGCTTCAAGTCTACTGAAGTTCACTCAGAAGTGCATGAATTAATACCACTTTAAATAAACGTAAAATAATTTCCTAGTGTAATGCTATAGCATATCAATGCAACAGGGCAAAGGGTTGCATCAATGACCCTCTGGTAATCAGTCTCAGGTTCTGCCATTAGGATGGAGCTTCACCTCATGACTGAGATTTGCCCAGGTGGGAAGGAAGGCAGGGGGAGGGGAATCAGATGCTGAGTCAGCTTGAAATCTTTAAGCATTTCCTCCCACATAGCAGCGACAGACCCAGAAGGAAAAACCAGTAAACCTGTGATCAGGCTCATCATGTATACTTCATAATGCAGCTCCAACACAAACAGTAGGTTCACTTGTAGTCATTGTTGTTTTTTCCTTTTGGGGAAACAAGGGCAGACTGTAATGCCTACCTCCATGATAAGTTGCCTGGTGAGGTCAATATGCCAGATAGGAAGGTGGTGGGCAGAGACTCTGCCATCTTCTCACCTCCACCTTGTTTAATTTCATGACAGGAAGCCCCTAGCATTGGGCGGGGAATGGGAGTTCTGCAGGTGATGGTCCTTACCAAGTGGGCAGCACAACAAGAAAACCCAAGGGAGGAAGCTAATGGGCTCCTAGGGATGGGAATGTTCCTCAATTTGAGAGTGTCCCACATCAGGAAGTAGGAGCAAGAGAAAGAGTGGACTCGCTAAGAGCTGCCCCCGTCCTTTCTGCCAAACAAGAGCAGTCGTGACTGCTGGCACCGCTGTTCAACACAACTGTTGGCTTCTCATTGGTTGGCAACTGTTGGCATATGGGATGTCCTTCCTCAGGATCCTTGATCCCTGGCAAGGCCCACACTGTCCAGTTAAGTGCCCGTGGAATGCAACAGGTTTTCCCTAAAAGTAAGGATGTGTGGCTCTTGCTGGCTCTTCATCTGGTAAGGAAGATCCTGTCACCTGAATACTGCCCACAGGCAAATTCTCGAGAGTAAATCTTCTTCAGATTAAACCAACTCGAAAAGGTTAAAGGTTACAAACAGATTGTAGTTTTACGTCATTCAGAACAGAATCTGGTAAAACCGGCATAAGTAAATTACAATCATGTAAATAATCAAGATTTTGCACACTTCTTCATCAATTTTCAGCAAAATCTTTACTTCTAAAAATGCTAAATAAGAATAATTACTTAACTTGGGTACTTTTTCACCCCGTAACCCCTCCTTATATTATTTTATTTCTCTTTTTCATTGCCTACAAAATATTCATCTGAGACTCAGGAGGTGCCAGATTTGTACACGTCTGCAAATACATCCTTGACACAGCTACTTAGAGCACCTTGCACAGGTGGTTCTGGAGTCAAATGTTTCTCCTTTCTTCCCTCTTTCTGAAGCAGACTGTTGAGCCTATACTCAAGCTTTGGTCCTCTGACAGCACTTGCTAAGATAATAAATGTGAACATAAACCCTCACTGCAAGACTCTGGATTCACTGATTCAGAAAATAGCCAAACATTTCATTTTACAAGTCACCTTCTGTTAACCTACAAAACTGGGATTTTCCTTTAATCCAACAGTGGGTTACAATTTTGAGACTGCAACAGCTGTAAAGCCTTTTCTCAGTGTAATATTACCAATCTAAAAAGTATTGAAATTCTGTGCAGTTATTAATGTAAACAGTTTTTATCATCAAATACCTGCAAAAGTCATCTTCAAAGTTATCTTAGATTTCAACAGAGCTTCAGATTATCCTCTGGGGCCAAAATTAAATATTTTACAGTACATTTCATTTCAGTGCCAAAATGAAAACATACTCATCAAATGATTAATAATTTATAGGTAGTCATCAACAATTATCTCATGTGAGCCTGGAATAATGCCATTACATTGAATGTAATAAAATGATATTTTCAGCTATTTGGAATGTTTTGGATACTTAAAGCACTCAATGTCACAAACTACCAGAGGCACTTTATAATCTTAGCAGTTAATGCCCTTCACAATAGCTTTTGTGGGTATGTTGCTGTACTGGAATAGATAATGAAGGATGCACAGATGAAATGTGACCTACACCATTATCTGCAGAACAATCATTTTAAGCAGAGGAACATCATAAATGTGACAGCAATACTGAAGGTGTAATATTTCAGACTTGAGACCTCTGAACACTAATATTTAGCTGACACCTAAAGGCAAGAACATGTACTATCCTTCCCATCAAAAGTTATTTAGTCCATCGAATTTAATGTTTTCACAAAGTACTTAAAATATAATTTAACAGAAATGATACCTGATGTTTTAATTCAAAGGGAAATTGTTCCTAAGCAGTCTTTGGTCCCTAAAAGATTATTTATCCAGACTTGTCCTGACAAGACCTGCTTTGACCCATCCTCCCCCTCCCTCTATGTCTTGTTGAATGTTTGGTTTCTATTCTTAAAAACTTGAATTTCAGATTCAAAAACTGATTTATTCACTTTCTTTTAGGTTAAAATCACAGCCTTGATTATTTTTGTGCATTTTGACTGATATTTTTTTCTAACTATTTCACCTTACGTTTGCAAAACCCTTCCTCTGATCTGAACTTTGCTTTACATCAAATCATCTGCAAACAGCTATGTTATTTTTCCTTCACAGCACTTTGCAGACCTGAATCATAACTTGTCTGAATCTCTTTTTCTACTTAGAAAATCAGTTCAGCTCTACCAATCTGTCCTTATAATTTGGAACACCATTTTGGACACTTTCCAACATAGCACTCAGTGTATGCAAAGTTAAGGCTGAAGAGTCATCCATCGGAGATTAATGGAACACCTTTGAATTGTAAGGGTCATCTTCCTCCGTTTTGCATTTAGATTTGAGCAAAAGGAAATTTGAGCAGAATGTTATTATGCCAAGTCTTTGCTTCATAACATTGCGAAGGTACGTTCTAGGGATCTCAATGGATGGGGGTAATGGAGTAAAATACGCTTAAAGACAGTGCATTTTGTTTTATCAATGCCCAAAGAGTGTCCATTATGAGGGGAGCCAGAAAACTGAGGCCTTCTGTGTTGCATTCAAACTTTCACAAATTTGTGAGCGACAAGCAATGGTTAGAGAGAATACAGGGAAAATAAAATCTCTCCTTAACAGATACTGGGCACCAGCCATGGGTTTACAGCTATCAGTCATTGCTGCTTCTGCAGGTCTGCTCTGGAGAAACTGACAAGCCATGTTGAAATCAAGAAGTCCAGGAAGTTTACCTGCAGGTATTGGAGTTAAGTCGAGAGAAGATGTGCCATAAATGTGAGGTGTGTGTGCAAATTGTTTTTCGATGCTTTATGCCAGGTTCTTTGAGAATATTAATAAGCAGCATGAAATATATGCTAAACCCATTTCAGAAAAGGACATGACTATCGCCAATATTGGAATCTCAATGATAAGATGAAATTACCTGAGAAACTGCCAAGCATTGTTGCTGTAATATCACCACCATCAAAAACCTCCAGCGAATCCCAGTTATGCTCAGTAGCAAAGCTGATAACTTGAATCTGAAATAACAATTAAGATTTTTGTTAATTTTCAATTGGTTAGCCATTTATTAATATATGCGTCTTAGTTAAATTGGTATGTCAGATAAGAGTTACAAAGCAGAGGCGAGACATTAAAGCGGGAATTTGAACACCCTCAGTTCAAGTTCTGAGCAGCATAAGACTAATCAATATTCAGTCAAGATGGCATTAAATTGTTTGTTTCATTCAAAACAGCCACATGGATGGCTAGCACAAGAAAAGGAAACATCAGACCGCTAAAGCAATCGAGAGTTGACTGAAACTTTGCTGAAAGCAGATAATTAGAACAGACAAGAGGTAATTCACATTTCAACAAACCTCCCCCTTCTGTCAAACAGGAACATTTTATGAGGATACACTTTACCAAACAGGGCGGAATGGGGTAAATTTGGCAGAGAGAGCCACATGCAGCATCCAGAAGTAACGTTTTAGCTCTCTCATGGTAATTGAATCAGTGCCCTGCATGAAATCCTTCCCACCAGGTTCTCTTTATCATATTTCACAATGCTCAATGACCAGGTGGCATGGATTATCATTGACCTTGGTTCTCAGTGACTGACAGCTTCTCTCAAGAAGCAGAATATGCAGCCACATGATAAGCAAAAGAATGCATTCTGAGTAATGCCATTGGTATTCCTGCTACACATGGTGGTTTGTGTAAACGGGAAATTAACAATGCATCCTCTGATCAAAGTGCTGGTGATACAGTATCTGTAACTGTGCTGGAATAGATTGCCTTCTGTTTCACACTGTGAGGATGTGAAAAGAATCGTCCAGAGTCTAAGATATCTGGTCCAACTGTCATCTTTTAAATTTTCAATAAAATGCCCCATTCCACAGAGGCATGCAATATTAATTCATTTTGAGATCCACATCATATTTTAAGACTGCAACTGTGTTTGAGGTTTAAAAGTTGCAGGCTGCAGAGTTTATGAGGAAACACAGTGTTTATTGTAACTATGCACTGAAACTGTTTAATAAATTGTATTGTGCTTATTCTGCCTATTGATTTTGTCTGCTTGGCAAGCCATTACATTTCACACCCCAAACATATTCTATGCAGTGACATAATGGGCTAAAATGATTTACATTGTCATTTGGCAGATTACTTGGAATCACTGTGCCAATGTTAATTTTTATTTTTAATAAATTGCTCCCAGGGCAAAAATGTCTCTTGTAGCTGAAAATTCAAACAGTAAATAATTTTAAAAGCATCAGTTTTAAAAATAACAGACAACCTTTAAAGTTCTGCACTGTGTGTCTTTTTGGGCTGCGCTGTAGATTTAACAGACAGATTATTTATATATGTTTTACTGTAATTTGTAGAAAGCAGATCTATGACATTTACACTCAATTAATCTCTACAATCATACACTGTTAAATAATAAATGGCTAATAGGAACTGAATGAATAGAAACCCTGTTCAGTTATTATTACTTAACCAGAGTTCAATAGACAACCACATAGAGAAATCTAATTACAGAACAGACATCAATCCTGTGAATCTCTGCAAGTGAAACTCATAACATAACTAATACTGTTCATTTCCTGCAGTCTTCTAAATCCATCCCTTACTACATCCCTGTTTCACAAAGTTTCCTAGAAAGCCCTGACCTCAAAATTATGTTTGTTCATGTCTCATCCCAATCTGTCTCACATTTCCTCCTGTTTGAGGTGCAATTGATTTTTCCTGTGTCATGCTCTCAGACATTTTAGAACATCGTTCATGATAAGGGTGGTCACCGTTCTGACACATGAATTCATAAGTTAGAGATCAAAGCTGCAGGTCTCCACAACAATTACCTCTCCATATCTACCATAGTCACCACCCTTTAATAGCTCCAACATCTGTGGCCTAATATCCAGAGGCAAGCGGTGGAAACTAATAAAAAAAACAGAAATTGCTGGTGAAATTCAGCAGGTCTGGCGGCATCTGTGGGAAGAAAGCAGAGTTAATGTTTGAGTCCAGTGACTCCTCATCAGATTAAATGCTGCCCCCAGGTGAGTTTGGAGGCAGGAGTGGGGAATTTAATCAAGCAGCTGGAGAGCCTGCTGTTTTCCCATGCCTGCACCAATTAAGTTCAATGTGAGAAAGCTCTTGGACAACCCTCCTGCCCTGATATCTGTTGAGACTCTTAAATCAACAATTAATGATCACTCATTAGCCTCATCAATCAGCGGTGAGTGGGGAACTTTCCAGGTAGAGTGCCTGACATTTAAACCTTGTCAACTTTGACTTGGGGTTCCCAGGTGGAATGTCCCTTGGTAGAAATAATAAATAAGTCAAAAAAAAAATACACTGGTCAGTTTCTGAGTTGTTATTGAAGAATAGATAGTGGAATGTTGAGATCAAGCAGTTGATGTAGGGACCCCTGGTTCATGGAAATTCTTTCGTCTATTTCCTTTGACTGGCTTGGTGGTTCATTGGCTTTTGGCACTTAGGGTCAGAGAATGTCTTTACCCTTTCTTTCCTTACCTGTGTGGGCATTCTCAGAGCTATGAATGTTAGAGCTTACGGGTCCACGCACTAGGACATCAGGTCACTAATACAGATCAGACCAGGGTTGAAGCTCACTTTTAAGCAATGACCATGTGTATTCTTGAAAGGGGAAAACAGAAATAATAACTCTTGCCCAAACTGCTGCTTTTTTAAAAATTGTGTTCACACTCTGAGATAATGCCCAGGAACATACAGTTCAGTTTATACTCCATTTTCTCACTTTGAAGCCCCTGCCATCAAAGCTTCCATGACACCTTCTCCGGTGTGACATTCTGAGGTCTCTCGCTCAAGAAAGCCACCGAATTTACATCTGCAGCCACTTTGGCTGTATTAAAAAAATCAAGGGATTAAAGTTTGATATGACCTTAGGTACTCAGGGGTTATAAACCGTGGTCACAACAGGAGGCTGCAGGTCAATTCACTTAACTCAAAAACACAGTTTCCAATAATGTCCACATTGACAATGAGATGGCAAACAGAAGTGTCAGATCTCTGGAGATTTACGTGGGCAATGTGTGTGGCAATGTGCAATTTTGTTAGTTTTTCCTTGAGGTGCCATGCAGAATAAAAAGTTTCAGGCCCAATCTCCTGTATGAGGCTGCACTCTGTGCTCTCATGCTCTGAAGACTGAAAGTACAAAAAGTAACCTCACTAACTACTAGCTGAGATAGACAAATGTTGGACTGATGGGGGAGAGGGGGTAGATTAGGGTGGTGGTGCAAGACATCATCAACATTTGCACCCTGACTGTGAATGAATAACATCTGCTAAAAAAGAACTGATGCCAGGAAAGGACAATACTGGAATGACATCCGATGCTTTGGATGTTGAACACCACATCAGTACTTGCTGTTAGAGCTCAGTCATGATTAGCAGCCACAGGGGTAAAGTTTTGGAGGGTCAGGAATTCCAACAGAATTCTACCAGGAGTTGCTTCAGGACGCTGTTGCAAAGAAGAGGAAACATGACTGAAACACATTCCTTTACACTAGTGAATGGCAAATCTGAGAATCCCTATTGGAAACATTCACAGCATTATCAAACTTCAGTATGGAGGTACTGCTGAACATCTTAGGATCTCAAGGTGGTGTTATCCTGGATCTCATAAAGTCTTATTAAACAAGTCTATTTTACTCATGTAACCTGTATCTGATTGTTATCATACAATAAACCTCACCTGGTTCAAGACTGGAGCTTCTTCTCATTAATCTACCTAGTGGTGTGCCTCAATCACTTTGAACAAAATAGGCTCTCTAGAACGCAGAGGTAAAGGAGGACAGAGGCAGTCAATTACCAGCCACATGTTGGCATCACATGCTCACACATAACATCCAGTAACTTCCTATAATACACACTGCATTTTTCTTTTTGCATTATTGCATTTCAGCAATCCTTATTTCATGTTGCCTCACATTTCCTATCACTAAGTAATATAATGGTCATTTAAAATGAACTTTTTTAGTTTATTTGAGATTGTACTTTACAGGTTCCATTTTCAAGGTGTAAGGGTATTAAATTGTTGAACTTATTTGCTTGGGGTTTGGGCAGGGTCTCGGGGCACTTGGGGTGGGCAGCATGAACAAGGCAACCCAGTGAAATCCAACCACGTGTGTAAATATCACTGCGCAAGGAGTGCTGTCATGGAATATGAAGAGTTGCACATCTACTTTTGGATCTGTGAATTAAAGGACCCTCATTAACAGATAGACAAATAAATGCTCCTGCCCCCTGGATTGTTGCATGTGATATTTGGAATTATCTGTGAAATTTTACAGCATTGATATGGATATTCCTGAATTATAAAGAATGATTTCAAACTGGGCAATCTGAAATCACCAAACCAAAAAAAAACTGAAAGAACTGTGGATGTTGGAATTCAGAAATAAAAACAGAAATTGCTGAAAACAATCAGCAGGTTTGGCAGCACCAGTGACCCTTCTTCTAAACAGAGGCATTAACTCTGATTTCTCTCCACAAGTGCTGCCAAACTTGCTTAGTTTTTCCAGCAACTTCTGCTTTCGTTTCTGAAATCACCAACTTGGTCAGAAATGGCATTGTATTTTAAGGGAAGCAGTTTGATAGTGAACTCGGGACAACATCACCTGGAGACCTAAATTTGTCACATTTACCTCCCAGAACCTATTCAGTCATTTAGTATAGCCTGAGCTAACCACAGTCAACAGTGAACTCCTGAGTCATTACAAGTCCCCTCTGTGACAACAATATGTTGAAGATGTAGGCATAAAGAAACTTTATAACATACATATATTCAGAATACTGGTAATAAGTGAAGCAGGAAAATCAGTGAAAAGCTTAAAAAAACATTTAATTTTAAAGTTCAACATTAAATGGAAATAATTAGCATTATTTCAATAAATGAGGACTCCCGTAAGCTCTGTGACCAGAACAGTCAAATCTTGTTATTACAAACTCAATTCTCAACATTAAGTTGAGCTGAACTTTGAGCAGTAATTGAAGTTGTATCAAGATTATGTGATAAAGTTGATGACTAGAAATCTGTTGCAATAATTGGACAATTTATCGATAAGGCTTGTGTGCAGTAAAAATATTCAAATGGATGGGATACTAAATGTATATCCAAATATTAAAAATATAAATATAAATTGCTTTCCCACCTCATGCTTTTCTTTATTCCTATTAAAATGGGTGTTCAAAGATTAGTTTTCAATTCCATATATTTACTTTCATCAGAAAAGGGAATAGTGCCAAGGCACTGATGGATAATGAATGAGATTTGGAGGTACAAAAATTGACATAGAACAAGTCCAGGAAACTATAGATTGATTAGCTTAACATTAGGGATGGGCAAGACAATAGAATACTTACTGAAAAAATGTAATCAAAAAGCATTTAGATATTGAAAATTATGTATAGAACATAAACAAGGGGCCATAAGTATAACAGATTAGCAAAATATTAAAGACAGTGGAAATCTGAAATAAAAGCAGAAAGTACTGGATATTTTGGGGCTTCAGTGAATTGTATTCAGTATCATACATATAGAAAGGAAGACAGAGTTTGAGAACAGAAAGGGAAGGGTTACAGATGGTCAATATGAAGGTGAGGGCTAGGTGGAAATAGTAAGCAAAGTTAATAACATACACGAGTTCTGAGGAAGGGTCACTAGACCCGAAATGTTAACTCTGTCTTTTCCTTCACAGATGCTGCCAGACCTACTGAGCTTTTCCAGCAATTTCTATTTTGTTTCCGTGTTTAATTACATACACGGTATCCCCAATTTACGGATGTCCAACTTACAAAAGCTTATACTTGTGAATGCGATCTCTTAGCGATGATATTTTAAAGACCTGACATATGAACAATTCCTGTTATGGCTGCTTCATATTGATCTGCATTGTGTTCCAACTTACATACAAATTGACTTACAAACAGACTGCATCATGGAACCTGTTTGCGAACCGGGGAAGCCTGTATTCAAGTTTGTGACAACAGCAAGAAATTTCCCTGGCCTCCACCCGATCTCAGACCTTCCCTTTCCCTCTGTCCTGCATTCCTTTGCCTTTCTACATGCTTATAACTGTTGCACTTTTAACTTCAGGTTTTGTCAAAAACCTGTTGACTTAAAATGCTAACTTTGTTTCTCCCTCCACGGATGTTGTCTGACCAGCTGAGTATTTTGTTTCTGTTCATAGGCTGTAAATATACAATAATCACCAATAAATTCCACAGAATATCCAGGAGAAACATTTTTACCCTAAGAGTGAGTGGAATGTGAGAATTGCTACCATTGAGATTAGTTGAATCAAATAAAATAGATGCATTCTAGGGCAAGCAAGAAAAAAAACAGAAAAGCAGAGAAAGGAACAGGAGGGAATATTGGCAGTTTGTTTTTCTGAAGAAGGGTCCCGACCCGAAATGTCAGCCTTCCTGCTCCTCTAATGCTGCCTGGCCTGCTGTGTTCCTCGAGTTTAACGCTGTGTTATCTCAGACTCCAGCATTGGCAGTTCTTACTATCTCGGAATATTGACAGTGTTGTGGTGAAGAAAGGTGGGTAGTGTGTCATATGGAGTCTAAACACAGGCATCAACCTAGTGGGCTGAATGGTCCGTCTCTACATTGTAGGTACTTCATGATGCTGTGTGAAAATTTAACAGCAGATTTCATATCAGTCCTCTGATGGTGATAACTTGCATGTTTTTAAACAGTGGGCAGATTCTCAATGGCGTATGTGAAATTAATTGTCATTTGCCTTTTGTACAAATATGAATATAAATATCTCAGACTCCAGCAGTGGCAGTTCTTACTATCTTTGAATACAATACCTGTATGCCAGCTCCTTCAGGGACGGTGATTCTCCATAAACAGTTCAGGCTGTTCTGATAAGGATCGGGGAAGCCCGGTGACAGAATTGTGCCTTTTCGTTCAGTGAGATTTCCTCCACAAGGTACTGAAAAGAAAATGATAAACTGGCTTCATTAAGACTGAATAAGAATAATATATGAACTTTGTTGAAAGAGATTTACTGTCTTTGTACACAGCTGGACTCTCTGTGATTTGTTATAAATTCCTTAACAAGTAATATTGCTAAAAATGCTTTACAGCTCATGGAATCAGGGATCCAAATGTCTCGTAATAAAATGCAACTTGTACAAATGAACAAAAAAAGTAAGAAAATAAAGTCAATATGTATCCTTTCACCTCACTGCTTTAACATGGGTGACCGTCAGATACTTTATTTCATTCTGACACTTCCTATGAAATCAAATATTTCATTTATTTTTACTCTTTGGATGTAAACAATGCTATCAAGGCCACAATTGTATTTGTCAGCTTGCAATGCCTTCGACAAGGTGATGGTGAACCATTTTTCTTGAATTGTGACAGTCCACAGGTTCCTTCTACCACCAATACACAATGACAGATGTGTGTGTACGTATAAGATGGGTGACAGCAACCCATCATAGGCGACAACATCTCCTCCACCATAATCCTCAGCACCGGTGCCCCGCAAGGCTACATACTCAGCCCCCTACTATACTCCTTACACACTGATGACTGTATGGCCAAATTCTGCCTGAACTCCATTTCCAAGTTTATTGACGACACCACCATTGTAGATTGGATCTGAAACAATGATGAGACAGAATACAGGAAAGAGATTGAGTGCTTAGCGGCATGGTGTAAAGACAACAATCTTTCCATCAGTGTCAGCAAAATGAAGGAGCTGGTCATTGACTTCAGGAAGCAGAGTGGAGGACACGCCCCTGTCTGTATCAATGGAGCTGAGGTGGAGAAGGTCGAGAGCATCAAGTTGCTGGGAGTGACGATCACCAACAATCTGTCCTGGTCATCTCACATCAACATGATGATCAAGAAAGGACAACAGTGCCTCTACTTCTTTAGGAGGTGAAGGAAATTTGGCATATCAACAAGGACTCCGACTAATTTCTATCGATGCACCATAGAAAGCATCTCATCTGGATGTATCACAGCGTGGTATGACAATTTCTCTGTTCAAGACTGCAAGAAAAGACAGACAGTCATGAACACAACCAGTCCATCGACAAACCAGCTTCCCATCCATTGATTAACATCTATACTTCCCACTGCCTTGGGAAAGCAACTAACATAGTCAAAGACCCATCCCACCCCAGTTATACTCTCTTCCACCCTCTTCCATCGGGCAGAAGATATAAAAGGTTGAATAAACGTACAAACAGATTCAAGAACAGCTTCTTCCCTGCAGTTATCAGACGTTTGAACGGACCTCTCAAATGTTAATGTTCATCTCTCTCTGCACCTTCTCTGCAGCTGTAACACTGTATTCTGCACTCTGTTCTGTTAACCTGACACACTTTGTATGGTCTGATCTGTCTGTATAGCACGCAAAACAATACTTTTCACTGTATCTCAGTATATGACAAAAATATATCAAAAGCAAACTCAAACTCATGCCTCCTTCAATAGACTTCCAGACCAGTGACTGCAAGGAACTGGAAGGTCAAGGGCAAATGATGCAGGGGAGATTACCACCTGCAAATTCACCACTGAGCCACATTATTTGAGACATGGAACTATATCAATATTGCTTCAGGATGCTGGATTAAGGCCTAGAACTCCCTTCCTAACCGGTAGCCCTATAGCCCAAGGATTGCAGTGGCTCAAGAAATCAATTCACCAACAAAAATAACATTAAAAAAACACATACAAATTAGATGCAATATTACTGCATTCTTACTTATCAATTTAATTGGAACTGTAGGGTCACAGTGATGTTCTTTCTATTTGCAGAATTTTTTGTGCTGGCAGTCGAAGCCTCCCACAGTCATCATTTTTTTTTTGTAAAGAACATAGCAACTCAGAGCTAAGAAATTCAGAATGGTGTCTTTGAAGAGATACCAAAGCGCTCTCTCAGCGGAGGTCAGTCAGTTTCTGTTATTTGCAACTTGCTGGTTTCTGGTTTCTGTCCTTTGGTGCGGCTTCTGATCAGGTTGAAGTTCATGAGCTAGAGACAGTGCGCAAATTACATATTCCTGAAATTGATCGTTCTACTTAACTCAAACATCATAGGAAAGCAGTAGTCATTAAAAAAGAAGTAGCCTCTTCAGTTGCAATCTATACATGAGAAAACAAATAAATTTGCAACTGACTAATGTTTGCCAAAAACAGTACCTGTTCAACACTGCACATACATTACGCTATTTCAATTCAACTTCTCTGATCATCTGGGAATCTCAGTCTGTAAACAAAGGTCAACATTCTCCTGAAATGCTCTTAAAATGGATAAAGTTCAAATTTTATGAGGTTGTGAAGCAAAATTCTCTCTGGTCTTCGGGTATCAAAATCATTGCTTACTATACAATGAGGATCACAGAATAGACCAATGCTTGATACATCTGGGGATGCAAGGTTCCTCATTGCATCACCAAGATTAAAGTGAGAATAAAACAAGACACCGCCAATGGAAAGAAAAGTAGTAAGATCAGCTTCACATTGCTTTTAGTGAATGCCAGATTCCTGTAGACTTCATACAAAAAGGAGAAATAAAGGATTAAGATTCCATGCTAAGAATAGGGAGGGCGGGGGATTGAAGTGGTTAGTAGGCAATTTTAAAACTGGAGTTCTGACAGCTGTTTCCATTCTCTATGGACCCTACTGAACCTCCAAGATTATGCAATAACTGCACATTATTCAAATTGGTGCAATTTGCAATCACACTTAAACTAATCATTCTTAACTGGTAAGTCAATATGCTTACCACAGATGAAGTGAGCACAATTTCAAGTTGAGAAAAGTGTAACTAATACAAGCCTTAGGTTACAGAGAGAAATGGCCGACTAGGATTGAAATCACGAGCTCAGTGGATGCAGGAAGCTATTCATAGAATTGGCCATTTGGTCATTTGAAACATTTATACAATTATCCCCATGTAACTGATTTTTTTCTTCTGTTTTAGTGTATTTGTGGATTGTTATTAATGAGTTTTTTTGCAGCACACATTTAGATCACGACACTCATTACGTTGAAAAAAAAACTCTTCTGCAACCTACAAGCTTGAATGGCAAAGCATGAGCACTAATTAAAAGTAAAAATAGACGTATTAAATGGAATTAAATTATCATTCAAATTAGAAAATCACTTCAGCAATGATCAAAATAGTTCAGTGTAACTCCACAACCTCATCACTGACCATCCGCTCACAGTCAGAATGGAGGTACCTGACTACAATGAACATCATTTCTCAGTGGAATTGCCAGTATGCCCCGAAAGAAGGAGAAATCAACCAGGCATGAATGAATGAGCGCATAAAAAAAAATCTCCAGACACAACACAGGCTTGATTAATTCTTACTGTTCCTTCTTGCCATTTCCCTTGGATTCTTCATATTTACTAGATTAAAGTAACTTACTTCAACAATTGTTTTTATTCTTCTCATGAAGATTATCAGTTAATGTACTTCAATTATAAATAAAACCATTTTCTGAAAGAGGATGTCAATTAGAAGTGAAGGAGGTAATCCAGTTTCTTTAAATGGGAACAGACTTACATTTCTCTGGAGCCTGATACTGACTGACAAATCACAAAATAAGTATTTTGGGAGTTTCTCAACATCTGGCAGAAACATTTCAGCATATGGAAATTCAAACAATTAATAAATGCTAAAGATGAAATATAACAATTGATATGCTGTCAACTCTACGAATAGTCAACGTGACTAGTCCTGTTGTAATAAGAGTGAGAGTAAGCTTGGGAATGTGCTTTGACAGTCAGGTGCATAGGGAGGAAACAAGCTGAGAGCAGAAGACTCATGCACACCTCCAACCAGTTCCCAAAAGAAAACATTAGCCGAAACCAGCTGAAAGCAGAACTGTCTGTAACTTGCCTCGAACCAGAATAACTGGTATGTGCTGAGAAATCCAACCAGAAATCATTTTGCACCTGATTTTATCAGCCAGTCTTGGTTGTGACCAGTTATGATTTACTGGGAACAGTGAACTGGGGGCTTTGTTTTCTCACATTCACTCATGGAATATGGGTGTCACTGGCTGGTTAGCACCTTTCTTTGCAGTATCCGATGTCTCTAACTAATTTTTGGTATCACTTGGAGTGAATTGAATTGGCTTATGACTGGCATCTATGATGCTGGGGACCACTGGGGAGACTGAGATAGATCATCCACTAGGCATTTCTGGCTGAAGACTGCAGTGAATGCTTCAGCCTTATCATTAGCACTGATGTGCTGGCCTCTTCCATTGTAGAGGATGTGGATAATTGGGGAGCCACCGTCTCCAGTGTGTTATTTAACTGTCCGTCACTGTTCATGGTTGAATGAGGCAGGACTGCAGAGCTTATATCCGAGCCTTTGGTTGTGGGATTCCTTAGCTCTGTCTATCACTTGCGGCTTATGCTGTTTGGCGTGCAAGTAGTCTTGTTTGGTAGCATCATCAGGCTGACACCTCATTTTTACATATGCCCAGTGTTGCTCCTGACATGCCCTTCTGCATTCTTTATTGAACCAGGGTTAATCTCCTGGCTTGATGGTAATGGTTGAGTGGGGAATATGCCGGGCTACAAGGTTGTGTTGAAGTACAGTTCTGCTGCTGTTGACAGCCCACAGTGCCTCATGACTGAAGCAGGCTACCACAACCTTCCTTGCATTGTGCAAGTGCTCAGCTTTGTTTCTGCAACTGGTGTTGAATATCAATTAATTTTTCCAGAACAAGGTGCATGACAGACTTGTTGCTGTTTAATCTACAACTTTCCAGGGACATACCTCACGGCTGGGAATTATCCACTTCCAAAATGTAAATCCGTTCGAGGTATTCTCATTGTTCAATTTTTCATTTACATTATTTGCACAATAAAAATACACAGGCAACATTTAATAGGTTTAACGCAAGACAAGTGGAAGAGGTTGGCAGACAACATAGTCAGCTGGAGCACTAACACTGATGCGCACTTGGTGGACGATGCCTCCACTGCTGATTAGCCCGTCAGCGTTGCAGCGGTAGAATGAGGAATTCTGACTGACATTCAGGCCAACAGTTCCTGGGCACTGGGGCTGGAGTGGTTGGGACAGCCAAATGAATGCTGGGTCTGACAAGATCCCAAGGGAAAACACAGAGTAGGATCTAAAGAGACCCATTGGAAGGTGAGTTCGGGTCTTGAGCCGAGTGATCATGGTACTGCTGGATGATGTCCTTGATGAGGACTTCAAGGGCAGCTCCCTTCTGACTGCAGACAGCACTGTGGCTCACTGCTACCTCACAGTACCACGGACCAGGGTTTG
Organism: Rhincodon typus; assembly: GCF_021869965.1. Lineage (NCBI taxonomy): Eukaryota > Metazoa > Chordata > Chondrichthyes > Orectolobiformes > Rhincodontidae > Rhincodon > Rhincodon typus. The sequence goes on from NC_063358.1 coordinate 30,037,430, forward strand.
ATTCCACCTTTGAGCGGCTATCTGTGTGGAGTTTGCACATTCTCCCTCATCTCTGCATGGGTTTCCCCTGGGTACTCCGGTTTCCTCCCACAGTCCAAAGATGTGCAGGTCAGGTGGTTTGGTCATGCTAAATTGCCCATAGGGTCCAGGGATGTTCAGGGAAATGCAGGATTATAGGACAGGGACGTGGATCTGGGTGAGATGCTCTTCGCAGGGTCAGTGGGCCAACTGGCCTCTTTCCACACTGTAGGGATTCTACCATTTTTGGTCCAGATACTGATTGCTGCTGGAGAGATGGTGTCAGCTGCAGAGACCTCCCTGAACCTTGGTTCCTAATCCAGGAAGTGCAGATGTCTGTCTTCTGACTGACCTCACCATGAGAGCTAACGGGCCTGTGGGAATGGCACAAAGCAGCAGGGTTGGTTCAATCTCAAGCCTGCAATCAGCAAAGCTTAAAGGTGCCATGATAATGTCCCTACCTCTGAGCCAGGAGGCCTAACCTATGCTGATGGTGTGTCATAATGTATCTGACCAGTTTGTTTTAAAATACTTTAAATTTCTGCAGGTACATTTACTATGATCTTAGCGAGCTGGTGTGGGCATGTTAAGAAGCTTATTTTTATTGACTAGTCTTTTTTTGTGCAGATATACGTGAGAAATTGTGGAGGGGCTACTGAAAGAAGTTAATCCAGGAGACAGGTAATACTAAGATTGAGTTGTAACTTTGAAACAAACAAAAACAGAAATTGCTGGAGAAACTCAGCACGTCTGGCATCTATGAAGAGAAAACAAAATTAACATTAACACTGACCCTTCATCAGAACTGATAACAGCTAGAGAAGGATGGTATTTATGCTAATGATGGGTTTTGGAAGGTATGGTGGAAAAGTGTGAGTGGATTAGTGGAGAGAAACAGAAAGAGAGAGGGAAAAGATCAGGCAGACAGAGGGGTTGTAGCACCAGTGCTGCTAATGTGCCTGGGCTTGGCTAATTCAGTCGAGGCACTGGCCCTTCTTGATCTACACAGCTTATTTTCTCAATGAATTGTCTCACTGTGCGACGAGCGGAATAACAGTGTTACTCTTGAATAGACAATAGATGCAGGTATGATTCAAATTGGAGAATTGGTTGAATCCTCAAGTATATTTTTATGGATCGCTCCAAGGTGTAACTGCAACAGAAACTCAGCCTATTCTAATCCAAAATCAACGATTACACCTCAGACACAGGCAGGACAGGGTCAGAGATAGTAGGAACTGCAGATGCTGGAGAATCCGAGACAACAAGGTGCAGGGCTGGATGAACACAGCAGGCCAAGCAGCATCATAGGAGCAGAGAGGCTGACGTTTCGGGCCAAGACCCTTCATCAGAAAAGGGGGAGGGGAAGGGGGTTTTGAAATAAATAGGGAGAGAGTGGGAGGCGGATAGAAGAGGGATAGAGGAGAGGATAGGTGGAGAGGAAACAAACAGGTCGAAGAGGCGGGGATGGAGCCAGTAAAGGTGAGTGTAGGTTGGGAGCGAGGAAGGGGATAGGTCAGTCCAGGGAGGACGGACAGGTCAAGGGGGCGGGATGAGGTTGGTCAGTAGGAGATGGAGGTGCGGCTTGAGGTGGGAGGAGGGGATAGGTGGGAGGAAGAACAGGTTAGGGAGGCAGGGACGAGCTGGACTGGTTTTGGGATGCGGTAGGGGGAGGGGAGATTTTGAAACTTGTGAAATCCACATTGATACCATT
>NC_063358.1:30044161-30100980 GCF_021869965.1 Rhincodon typus
GGGTGTGAGGGATGAGGTGCGGGAGATGTGGGAGACACGGTTGAGGGCGTTCTCGACCACCGAGGAGGGGAAGTTACGGTCCTTGAAAAACGAGGACAACTGAGATGTACGGGAGTGGAATGCCTCATCCTGGGAGCAGATGCGGCGGAGGCGAAGGAATTGGGAATAGGGGATAGCATTTTTGCAGGAAGGTGGGTGGGAGGAGGAGTATTCTAGGTAGCTGTGGGAGTCGGTGGGCTTGAAATGAATATCGGTTTCTAGGTGGTTGCCCGATATGGAGACAGAGAGGTCCAGGAAGGGGAGAGAGGTGTTAGAGATGGTCCAGGTAAACTTAAGGTTGGGGTGGAAGGTGTTAGTGAAGTGTATGAACTGTTCGAGCTCCTCATGGGAGCACGAGGCGGCGCCGATACAGTCATCAATGTAACGGAGGAAGAGGTGAGGTTTAGGGCCCGTGTAGGTACGGAAGAGGGATTGTTCCACGTAACCTACAAAGAGGCAGGCATAGCTTGGGCCCTTGCGGGTACCCATGGCTACCCCCTTTGTCTGTAGGAAGTGGGAGGAATTGAAAGAGAAGTTGTTGAGGGTGAGGACGAGTTCGGCTAAGCGGATGAGGGTATCAGTGGAGGGGGACTGGTCGGGCCTGCGGGACAGGAAGAAGCGGAGGGCCTTAAGGCCATCTGCATGGGGAATGCAGGTGTAGAGGGACTGGACGTCCATGGTAAAGATGAGGTGTTGGGGACCGGGGAATTGGAAGTTCTGGAGGAGGTGGAGGGCGTGGGTGGTGTCACGGACATAGGTAGGGAGTTCCTGGATTAAGGGGGAGAAAATGGAGTCTAGATAGTTGGAGATCAGTTCGGTGGGGCAGGAGCAGGCGGAGACAATGGGTCGACCAGGGCATTCAGGTTTGTGGATTTTGGGAAGGAGATAGAAGCGGGCAGTGCGAGGTTGGGGAACGATGAGGTTGGAGGCCGTGGGTGGGAGGTCACCTGAGGTGATGAGGTTGTGGATGGTTTGCGAGATGATGCTTTGGTGCTCAGGGGTGGGGTCATGATCAAGGGGGCGGTAGGAGGAGGTGTCGGAGAGTTGGCGTCCGGCCTCGGCGATGTAGAGGTCAGTGCGCCATACTACAACTGCGCCTCCCTTGTCCGCGGGTTTTATGGTGAGGTTGGGATTGGAGCGGAGGAAGCGGAGGGCTGCACGTTCTGCGGGGGAGAGGTTGGAGTGGGTGAGAGGGGTGGAGAGGTTGAGGCGATTGATGTCTCGACGGCAGTTGGAGATGAAGAGGTCGAGGGAGGGTAGGAGGCCTTGGGGTGGTGTCCAGGAGGAGGGGGTGTGTTGGAAGCGGGAGAAGGGGTCAGTAGAGGGAGGGTTAGGTTCACGGTTAAAGAAGTAAGCGTGGAGGCGGAGGCGGCGGAAAAACTGCTCTATGTCCAAGCGTGAGCAGTATTCGTTGATCTGTGGGTGGAGCGGGACAAAGGTGAGCCCTTTACTGAGGACTGACCGTTCGTCCTCAGTAAGGGGTAGGTCTGGGGGGATGGTGAAGACTCGGCAGGGCTGGGTGCTGCTGTCTCCTCTGGAGCTGCTGGCTGCGGAGGCTGTGGGCGGAGTTGCGTCGGCGTCGGCTGTGGGCGGAGTTGTGCCGGCGGTGGGCGGAGTTGTGCCGGCGTCGGCGGTGGGCGGAGTTGCGCCAGCGGTGGGTGGAGTTGCGTCCGCGTCGGTGATGGGCGGACCGGCGTCGGAGGTAGGAGGAGCGGGGTAGGTGGCGGCAGTAGCGGTGAGGGTGGTCGCGACTTCAGTGTCGGTGGCAATGGCAGCGATGGTGTTTGCTGTCCCGGAAGTGGGGAACCTGGCGGTGGCGGATGTGACGTCATCTGAGGGTTCTCCGATAGTGACCTTATGGCCAATGGCGGCGGACCCATTGTGGGGAAGGTCCTGGATATGGCTGGGGATTTGGGGGGCGGAGGAAGCCCGTTTTGGGTGGTAGGCACCAGTAAGTTTACTGTACTTACGGTTTTTAGTGTCCAATAAAGCTGAGTAGAATTGGGAGTTCAGGTTGTGGATCCTACGAAGAATAAAAAACAGGAGAGGTCCTTTGCAGGTCTGGGAGAGGGAGGCTCTGAGCTGGGGTAGGCTTGATTGTAGTGCCTGGAGATGCCGGCGCATTGCTGCAAGTGTGTGTTTCAGGAGTCGCAGGGAGAAACGCTTCTGAAGGATCTCAATACCATGAGTGTAGATATTATCACGGTTGGGGCCAAATTGGGAAGGCTTGAATGTGGATTGTAGTCCATTGGGGATGATCTGGTTCCGTAGGCAGGTGCTAAGGAAGGTGATGTGGCTGTAGTACCTGGTTTGCTTCAGGACGTGGTCGAGCAGTTTCAGGGCCGAAGAGATTACGAGAGAAATGCAGTGGGAGAGAGATCCCTTGAGGTTTGTCCGGAGGGAGGAGGGTAACTTCTTCAGGTTAGGCATCCTTAGAAGAGGCTTCGCAGTGGGGTTAAAATTGAATCAGAGATAGTAGGAACTGCAGATGCTGGAGAATCCGAGACAACAAGGTGCAGGGCTGGATGAACACAGCAGGCCAAGCAGCATCATAGGAGCAGAGAGGCTGACGTTTCGGGCCTAGACCCTTCATCAGAAAAGGGGGAGGGGAAGGGGGTTTTGAAATAAATAGGGAGAGAGTGGGAGGCGGATAGAAGAGGGATAGAGGAGAGGGTAGGTGGAGAGGAAACAAACAGGTTGAAGAGGCGGAGATGGAGCCAGTAAAGGTGAGTGTAGGTCAGTTGTCTTTTTTCACTTGGGAACAGGCACATAGCTCCTGCAATGGCAACTCAGCAGGGTTCACCGACCAAGCGAGGCTTTCTACCTCCTCCATCCTCTGAAATATTTGGGCCTTTAGTTACTGGAATAAAATTCACAAATTAATAATCTACGATTATCACTTTGTGACAATTTTGCACAAGTCAGTGGGAATTCCATTGGTTGGCCTGGGCTACTTCTGTCAAGTTTAGTCCCTGAAGAGAGGCTTAAGAGTTTTAAAGGTTTGGCTCACTTACCTGAACAACTTGGTGCAGAATCATTCCACTGTGCCAAGGCGTCAGGTACAGCTAGGCATTCTATATTCTTGGAACCTTGGAGGGCGTAACCTGGATTGCATTCGAAGCGGATAATGGCACCCACAGCAAAGTCATTTCCTATTCTTCTGCCATACCTTGGCTCAGGTATCGAGCTACACTGTGTGGCACTAGTCCGGGGGACCGCTGTAGGTTAATGAATGGAATAATGCAAATTCAATTCTCAATTTAATCACTGAACAGGCACAAAGTGAAGAACCAAGGTTCAAACCAGAAAATACAAGCAAGAAATGTTTCAAAGGAGATGACAGGCTATTCACATGTAATTGAGACACCTGAAAAGTGAACTTAATTAAAGTGGCATGCCTGCACATACACAGTTAAAAAGCAGAAGAATACAAGAGAAGAAATATCGCCAACATGTAGTTAAAATCATACTGTTCTCTATTTTGTTTATCCTTCTTGACGGAGCTTAGACTCAAGCCCATTCCTGGTTACAGTTTACTCCCTGTACCAGCTTTAAGTATTTCATATGAAGTAAGCTTTAGTCAGGTTAGATATAGTTTCCTGGTGAATGTTAATAATCCACTGTAGAAAACAGCACACAGTCCAATATGAATTAGCACAAACTGTCAACCACAATCTGGGAGCAAACTGTCAGTGAGGATGATCAAACAGTAAATGGGGGCAGCAAGAGGTACTGTTCAGAAGTTTAGAATCAGGGACAATTGATGGGACATAGTGACAATTTTCTCTGTTTGATTAAACTTTTATACCTGCCAAGAGGTTCTTCAAAATTCTTGGTTCTGAATTTTCAGAATATGCATTGTGGCTTTGAAGCAAACATGAATAGGAGTGATAAAGCTATTCAGAATTCCAGACTATCAAATCTCTAAAAAAAATCTAATTAAGAACAGAATGGTAAATGTTGAGGCCTCCTGTCTGGTCAAAAGCAGTGTTTGAAAATGAAAGCGAATTATCGACTGTCCTATTCTTGCTGTTGAGGCAGTGACTGCAGTAAACCTATCGCTATGACTGAGGTGTGCCCAAGACAGATAATATTAATAAAGTTAATTTTGATACTAAGGTACGTATCTGATTCCATTAGCATTATACAAAGGACTGGGCATAGCATTCTGTTTGTGTGCGTAGAAAAAGCAAAACATTCAGCATTGAAATACAGAAAAATACTGCAGACTACCACAAGTTTATATTTATCAGTCACCTCAGCCTCAAGACAGTCTCAAAGTTGACCAACGTGTCTATGGTCCCAAACTGGTGAGCTGCCTTTGTTGTATAAGTTAATGATTCTGAAGGGGTTAATGCTTATGCTATATTGACTCCACTCATTCTACTAATGTCATGCACAGTTTGTGGTTGGAGACAAGGAACTCTACTGTAGCTTCCAGAGTCAGATATTTCTGTACCAGCTCCCTAATGTTATAGTAATTATACCTGACCAAGTTTCATAGCGCTTATTGCTATCACAATTAAACCTCCTTGTCACCTAAGAACAGTTCTGTAGGTAATCTACAGCAGTGTATCCTCTACCACTGGTCACAAAGGAGAACTGGTGGTAGCAAACCACCTCAAATAACTCTTAACCTGTGCCACATTATGGGAGAGATGTCAAATATCAAAGTGTACCAGCAATAGTTACCTAGAAAAATACCATTGGTTTCAGGCGACCAGTTGGAGTTAGATAAATAAAAGCCTTCTTTTCAAGCTCAGCTGTAGCATAAAGGGTTAAGTTCTGAGGGAACACATGTGCGTAGGAAGAAACTATATTATTGGTGATGCTATGACCACATGTAGATCACACTCCAGAGAAAGAGTAACAGTTTGGATCTTGTGTTCAGTTGGAATGTGTATAGTTAGCATGATGTAAACAAACAATTGCTGTAAGACCCAAAAATCAAGTCATCGCTCTACCTTAAAGTAGCGTACCAAACACCATCTAAAACTCCACATGTCAACAACAGATTGCAGAAGGCTTTTTCAGTATTGGAAAGGGGTGCCTGACTGATGGACTCACCCACCGACAACTCAAAACCTACCCTGCAATTTATACCACCGCTCCTTCTCTTCTATTCTACCTATTCAATGCATTTTCTCTCACATTCTTCGTCCATTCATCAATGCCTCTAGGGTGTTGTCTGCCTGTTCAGAGATAGGGCTCACTTTGTTCAGAAAAAAAGCAGGCTCTGATCAACAAAAAAACAATTCCAGAAGTCAAATCTTTCACTAATCTGAGGCCACATCACAGATACAACCAGATGAACCTCATATCCAGTGTGTACCTGTCAAATAGTACCACCGTTTGACATGTTATTTTGACCCTTGACAAGCCAGTAATGATCGGATGAGAACATATCTACACACATTAATGGCTTTTGTTGGAACTGTTCTGATGTTACATCAAACCAGTTCCATGTCTGACAATAAGAGACAGCAAGGTATAGAGCTGGATGAACACAGCAGGCCAAGCAGCATCAGAGGAGCAGGAAGGCTGACGTTTCGGGTCTAGACCCTTCATCAGAAATGGGGGAGGGGAAGGGGGTTCTGAAATAAATAGGGAGAGAGGGGGAGGTGGATAGAAGATGGGTAGAGGAGAAGATAGGTGGAGAAGAAACAGACAGGTCAAAGAGGCGGGGGTGGAGCCAGTAAAGGTGAGTGTAGGTGGGGAGTTAGGGAGGGGATAGGTCAGTCCAGGGAGGACAGACAGGTCAAGGGGGTGGGATGAGGTTAGTAGGTAGGAGATGGGGGTGGGGCTTGAGGTGGGAGGAGGGGATAGGTGGGAGGAAGGACAGGTTAGGGAGGCGGGGACGAGCTGTGCTGGTTTTGGGATGCGGTGGGGGAGGGGAGATTTTGAAGCTTGTGAAGCCCCACCCCCATCTTCTACCAACTAACCTCATCCCGCCCCCTTGACCTGTCCATCCTCCCTGGACTGACCTATCCCCTCCCTACCTCCCCACCTACACTCACCTCTACTGGCTCCATCCCCGCCTCTTTGAACTGCCTGTCTCCTCTCCACCTATCCTCTCCTCTATCCATCTTCTATTCACCTCCCCCTCTCTCCCTATTTATTTCAGAACCCCCTTCCCCTCCCCCATTTCCGAAGAAGGGTCTAGGCCCGAAACGTCAGCCTTCCTGCTCCTCTGATGCTGCTTGGCCTGCTGTGTTCATCCAGCTCTACACCTTGTTATCTCAGATTCTCCAGCATCTGCAGTTCCTACTATCTCTACCCATGTCTGACAATGACAATGCTCACACAAAAATCAATACAGAACGCAGTGAATGCTAACAATCTGGAATAAAAGCAACAGTTCTGGTCACATTTGTAGTGAGAAACACTGTAAATGTTTCAGGGTGATAAAATTTCGTCAGAGATGGAAAAAGTAAGAAATATAAAAGGTGCTATGCGAATAATAATGACAGGGAACAAACTGTGGGGGAAAGAACAAATGGAAAGGTCTGTCGTAAAGTGGAACGCATGTACAAAAAAATGACAACAGGGATGATGGAACAAGGCGAAAGGAGATAGGAGTTTTAAAGAAACAATAGTTTGAATAGGGATTAAAATCATTACTAAAAACTGCTGCCTGAAGAAAAAGAAGGGTTCAGAGGTTAAGATCTGAAAATGTTGAACTCCAGTTTCAGTCCAGAGGCTGCAAAGTATTAAATCAACGGATGATAAACTCTTCCTTGAGATTATACTGAGCTTCACTAAACAACACAAAAAGTCAAGGACTGAGGACAGAGTGGGAGTGAGGTGGAGAATTAAAATGTCAATCTGAGGTTCGAGGTTATGGTTGCAGATGGCCCTCCGCAGTCGCCCATTTTGTAATCGATCTGTACCATGTACAAGGCAGCACTTAACTGTGTCAATTCTATTTACCGATTCTTCTCACACCACTTCCCTGCCAAAATCATGATGGGGTTCCCCTTTCCACCTCAGTGGCCTCCGCATTCATCAGGTTATTTCTATCAACTTCAGAACTGCACACAACTTGCCCTCTGCCTTCAGCATTCCAGAGAGACTCTAGGAATGTAAGATACAGGAGCAGCAGTAGGCCATTGGGCCTCTTGATCCTATTCTGCCTTTCAATAAGATTGTGATTGACCGAGTTGTAGTCCCACCTCCAATTTCCTGTCCCCATAACCCTTGACTCTCTGGTGTCTCAAAACATCTGTCTAACTCAGCCTTAAATAAAGTTAAATACACAGACCCCACTACATTTTGGGGAAGAAAACGCCACACACTACTGGCCCTTTGAGAGAAAGAAATCTCCTTTTCTATTTTAAAAGGGAGACTTCTCTTATTTTCTGAAGTCTGTCCTGTAGTTTTAGTTTGTCCTTGTAGAGGAAACATCCTGCCAGTACCCACCTTATCTAGTCCCCTCAAGACCTTGTGTGTTTTAACAAGATCATGTCTCATTCTTCTAACCTCTAATGGTGTAGGCCTAGTTTGTTTCACCTTTTTTATAAGATAAGCACATCTTCCCAGGAACATGGTGAGTGAAAGTCTCCTAACTGCTTCTGAAACAACTGTATTGTTCATCTAAAGAGATCAAAATTGTCCATAATACTTAGGAAATGATCCTGCACAGCTATATTAAAGTTTCCCCACTTTTATATTCCATTCCCCATGCAATAAATGACAACGTTCCCATTGCTTGTCTAATCACTTGTTGTACCTGTATACCAACTTTCTATAATTCATGAACCAGGATCTCCAGATCCTTTTGCATCACCAAGTCCTGCAATCTCTTTCCATCTAAACAGTAAACTACTTTTCTGTTCTTCCTGCCAAAATATACATGTACACATCTACCTAGATTACACTCCATTTGCCAAATATTTGCCCATTTACTTCCTCATTCTTCATCCCTTTTCAGACTCTCTACTGCTGCTGAACAACATATTTTGCTACTGGTCCTGGTCTCATCAGCAAATTCAGTTACCGTAGATTGAGTGGTCCGTTAAAATCATTGATATAGATTGTATATGGTTGAGACCTGAACAATGATCTTTGTGGCACTTCAGTTTTTAAAGCTTGCTCCCTGTAAGCCAAACAATCCTTTATCATGATAATATGTCAAGCACCTTGTACAGCAACTTTTGATATGGTACCTGATCAAATAACTTTTGTAACTCAAAGCCCATTACATGTCCCAGTTCCGGTCTATCCACCATCAATGTTACTTCATCAAAAGACTCTATTAGATTAGTTAAACACTATTTTCTTTCAGAAAGCCATGCTGGCTCTGCCTGATCTCACTGTTTCCTGCTATAAACTCCTTACAAATTGATTCTATCTCTCTCCCTATGACGGATGTGAGGCTAACTGGCCCATAGTTTCCTGCTTTCTGCATCCCTCCCTTTTGAAGAAAGGTGTTACATTGGCTATTTTCTAATTTGCTGGGACCATTCCAGAACTCAAGGAATGTGGGCACATCATAACAAACCCACCTACTATCCATGTTCCTATTTCTTTTGAAACACAATGATGCAGCCCATTGAGGTCATCCTGGGAATTTGTCAGCCTTAAGGTCTAAGAGTTTAACTCTGTTAGTAACTCTGATATTAGTGGTTGGTTTAAGTTCATGCCTCTATTTTACCTCTTGATTTGCAGTTATTGTTGGGAAGCTTTCTGTGATAACAGACACAGCCTCCTTTATCATGATCAAGTTCTCAAATTCACTCTCTGGAGGGCCAACACTAGCTTTAGTTACTCTTCTTCTATTCAAATGTTTGCAGAATCTCTTACTATTCGTTTTTATATTATGAGGTAATTTTGCTCATACTCTACTTTCTGCATCTTTATTATCTTTTTAGTCAATCTTTTCTGGATCCCAAAGTCTGCCTAATCCTTTAACCTACACATAATCTTTGCAGATTTGTATTGTGTCTATTCCATTTAAAATTATTCTTATTTAGCCATAGATGATGCATCCTTTTCAAAGAACCTCTCTTTCTCACTGGGGCATGGCTTTGCTGAGAGTTATTACACATCTCCCAAAAAGTCTGTCACTACAATTCTACTGGCCTACCTTTTAAACTGGTTTCCCAGTACACAGTAGTAAGGTCTGCCTTCTACTCTCAGTTATTTTTATTCAAACTGAAAACATTAGCCATGGTCCCATGCTTCTCCCATTCTAACTGAAAATGAAATTCTATCATTGCATGATCACTGTCACATCCAGAATTCTTGATCATGAGATTATTGTTTCATCCTGTCTCACTGTACATTCCCAGATCTAAGGGAGCCTGCTGCTTACTTGGCTTGAAGCCATTGTGCTGGAGGAAAATAATCTTACAGACATAGATAAATTCATTTTCCAGGCTTCCTTTGCCAATTTGATCCTCCCAAACTACATATAGGTTAAAGTCACTCATGATTATTGCAGGACATTTTTTCAATGCCCCATTTATTACTCATTTATACCCTGCCCTGCAGTGTATCAATTTTAGGGCATCTGTAAAGCTACTCTAGGTCATTACTCTAAATCTAGACCACAGAACATATTTAAAGAGGAGCAGATAGATTTTTGTTTGATAGGGAAGTTGAGAGCTCTGCTGAGCTGGCACAAAAGGAGGAGTTGCGGCCTGGGGCAAGTAAACCATCATCTTCTTGAGTATTGGGTCAAGCCTGAAAGGCCAAAAGGCCTACTCTTGCTCTTATTTCTTATGTTCTTATATATCCCACAGAAGGCATCTTACCTTGACTATTTCTCATCTCAATTCAAAATGATTCTGCATTTTCATCTTTCACAACTGAATTTGTGCCAACCTTAATTGACAGAGCTATGCCTTCACTTTATTTCTGGCAGTGATACCATATGGGAAATACATTTCAGCACTGAGGTGTCAACTTTTAACCATGACTCTGTAATGCCCATTAGAACATGTATTTTTATCTCTATTTTTGATAAAAATTCACTCCTTTTGTTACAATTCAGATACAGGTCCTTAAACATTTCTTTTGAACTAATTTTACAATCTCCAGCCATCAATCTGCAATTCACAGCTTTAACCTCAATCAGCCTCGATTACTTTCCCCTTCCCAGATTGCCTCTGTCAGCTTTTCTATCTTACATAAGCAACCAATCACATAAAGGGTTGCTAATTCAATTTAGTAGGTAATTTTACTTTAAGTGATATAACTAATTATAAAATTATCTAAAAAGTGAATCAACATGTCTGGTCATGAGAGCTGCTCTTATCATCTGCCTGATAACTGTATGAGTATAGAGATTACGTTCTGTCTGGTGACACAGAGCAGTTTTAGATATGTCCCTTAAAGGTATACCACAACAAGCTCCTTGAGTCATTTTTCGATTATTTGTCTCACCCCAATCTCTGCTTGAATTAAAAATCTGCTCCTTGGTTCCACCCTATCACACAACTTCCCATTTGTCTTCAACTCTTTTCCCTTTTCCTACCTCAGCACTTGCTTAAAACCAATTACATCTTGAACTGTCGCTCATTTTGCTGAAACTCCTGGAAATATTAACTTGGTTTCCCTCTCTATAGGTGTCGCTGGACCTGTTGAGTTCTTCCAACATTTTCTTAATACCAATTTTATTACCAACATCATTTGTTGGAATGGCAGCAGAATAACAGATAAATAAGAGGCAAATGGTCAGCCCATAATTGAGCTTCAGGTTACAAATGAACATAATCTAGAGCATGTAACACTGTCTGAATCTTTCCAGTGGAATACTATCATGGATTTTACTGGGAAATTACCAACTTTCCCAACTTCCTTCCAATTAGCATCCAGACCACTGTGACCTACAGCACATTTGGAGATGATCTTCAGATCACTAAACTATATGTAAAAGGTAAAGTCACGTAGTCTTCCTAGACTGTTGGGCTGCTGTCTCATTAGGCACCTGAGGGTCACCACACCTCAAGTAAGGGAAAGTTTGAGAAAGGGAGTCCTGCATCACAACTAGCTGTCCAGCTGAATGAGTTAACAAACCCCTTCCCTTCTAAACTATCCATTTGTCTCTGCTGATTGTGTCATGGCCAGGTGAGCAACGTTCACATCTCCCCTTCTTTTAAGGCCGCACCTCAGTCAGTCACAGCAATCTTTACTTTTTTTCAAATGTAGCAATCAAACTTTGATTCAAGTTAGTCAACCAGATCAGGAAATAAAGAGCTAATTCCAAGGTTTTATTCAGAAAAGGAAAGTGGAGTTGAATTACCAATATACACCAACACTGATAAAACATGACATCAAATACGCACACATGTAGGCATAAAGGGTTTGTGGGGAGGGTGTATCTCAATTGCAGCGTCATCCAGTGGTTCCCAGCATTACAGATATCCGTCTTCAGCAATGTGATTCACTCTATATCATGTCAAGAAACGGTTGGAGGCGCTGGACGCTGCAAAGGTAATGGGCCCTGACAACATTCCAGCTATAGTACTGAAGACTTGTGCTCCAGAGCTTGCTGCTTCTCCAGCCAAGCTCTTCTCGTCCAGTTACAACACCGCTATCTACCCGACCATGTGGGAAAGTGCCCAGATATGTCCTGTACATAAAAGGCGGGAGAAATCCAAACAGCCATCAGTCTACTCATGATCATCAGTAAAGTGATGGAAGGTGTCATCAACAGTGCTATTAAGAAGCACCTACTCAGCAATAACTGGCTCAGTGACACCCAATTTGGGTTCTGCCAGGGCCACTCAGCTCCTGACCTCATTACAGGCTTGGTTCAAACTTGGACAGAAAAGCTAAATTCCAGAGGTAAGGTGAGAGTAACAGCCCTTGACACTAAGGCTGCATTCGATCGAGTGTGGCATCAAGAAGCCCTAATGAAACTGGAATCAACGAGTATTGGGGCAAACTCTCCATTGGTCAGAGGCATAGCAGGCACATAGGAAGTGGTTGTGGTTGTTGAAGGTCAGCCATCTCAACTCCAGGACATCTCTGCAGGAGTTTTTCAGAGTAGTGTTCTAGGCTCAACCAACTTCGCCTGCTTTATCAATAACCCTCCCTTCATCATAAGTGGGTCAGAAGTGGGAATGTTTGCTGATGAATGCATAATGTTCAGCACCATTCATGACTCCTCAGATACTGAGGCAGTCCACGTTCAAATGCAAAAGGATCTGGACAAAATCCAGGCTTGGGCTGACAAGTGGCAAATAACTTTCGTGCAACACAAATGCCAGTCTATGACCATCACAAATAAGAGACAATCTAACCACCGTCTCTTGACATTCAATGGTGTTATCATCACTGAATCCCCCACTATCAACATTCTTAGGATTACCATTGACCAGAAACACAATTGGGCACACCACTTAAACACAGTGGCTACAAGAGCAGGCCAGAGGCAAGAAATACCGCACCAATTAACTCACCTCCTGACTCTCCAAAACCTGTCCAGAATCTATAAAGCACAAGTCAGGAGTGTGATGGAATATTCCCCACTTGCCTGGATGGGTGCAGACCCAACAACAATCAAGAAGCTCAACACCATCCAAGACAAATCAGCCCCCACTTGATTGGCGTCACATCCACAAATATCCAGTCCCTCTACTACCTAAGCTCAGCAACAGGAGTGTGTACTGTCTACAAGATGCACTGCAGAAATTCTCCAAAGATCCTTAGAAAGCACCTTCCAAACCCATGACCACTTAATCTAGAAGGACAAGAACAGCCGATACATAGTAACACCACTACCTGCAAGTTCCCCTCCAAGCCACTCAGCATCCTGACTTGGAAATATATTGCCATTCCTTCACTATTTCTTGGTCAAAATCCTAGAATTCCCTCCCTAAGGGCATTGTGGGTCAACCCACAGCAGGTGGACTGCACCAGTTCAAGAAGACAGCTCACCACCACCTTCTCAAGAGCAACTAGGGATGGGTCATGAATGCTGGCCCAGCCAGAGACACATACATCCCATGAATAAATAAATAAATAATACAACAATGAAGGTAATGGCAAATCTAGTTCCAGAACTTAATATTCCCTTAGGTTGCAATATAGAAAAGACTTGAGTGAAGCGGCTGTTGTCCTGTTTCTTTAGCCATGGTAAAGTTCACACATCTTGAGTTCTGAGAGATTTTTCCAAGTTGTTTTATCAGTGGTGCTGGTTTCTATGATTGAGACAAAGAGAGGCAAGAGCTTGCAGTGTCTTTGCTGTTATTAGTCCATGTTGTTTTCTTTCCCTGAAAGGCTGCTGTTGTTACATCCTTCTCTTGTGGATTCCAATGTTTGTGCCATTGTTTTGTTCTAAGCTGGATAGTCTCCAAATATGTAAACTTTTCATGCAAGTGAGAGTGAAACAAGAAATAATAATGAGAGACAACAAAGTGCAGGGCTGGATGAACACAGCAGGCCAAGCAGCATCATAGGAGCAGAGAGGCTGACGTTTCGGGCCTAGACCCTTCATCAGAAAAGGGGGAGGGGAAGGGGGTTTTGAAATAAATAGGGAGAGAGTGGGAGGCGGATAGAAGAGGGATAGAGGAGAGGAGCAGTTTCAGGGCCGAAGAGATTACGAGAGAGTTGCAGTGGGAGAGAGATCCCTTGAGGTTTGTCCGGAGGGAGGAGGGTAACTTCTTCAGGTTAGGCATCCTTAGAAGAGGCTTCGCAGTGGGGTTAAAATTGAATCAGAGATAGTAGGAACTATAATGTTTTGATAGTTCACGGAGTGTCAGTGCCTCTTGATGAAAATCATAATTCTAATGTCCCCCATTTCAAATATAACACATCAGTTAGCTTGGTTTGTTAGGTGATGACAGCAGCCTTTTTAAATCAGCAGTGTCCTTTTTAAAAACCATATTTCATCCATTAAAGTGTCACGTATGAAAGCCAAATGATGGAAGTTGAATATTAATCGTTCATTTTCTGTAATTACAATTGGAAATTGGTTGGTCAGCTACTGGTAAACATCATATTATTGGTAATAATTAAGTTGAAATGGCATCATCAATCACAGAAAAGCTGTGTTTTAGCTGCAGTGAGATTGGATTCCTGCCAACAATTTGGCCAAATCTTTTGGTAAAAAGAAAAGAAACCTTTGAGGAATATCATTAGGCATTCATCAGTGTTTTGTTTAGTGATTACACTCGTCTCCCAGCCTTTTTTGCATTTATTTATGAATCTATTCGATCCACAAACACATCTCCAAACCCCCAGATCCCCCTGCTACATTAATTCTCAGTAATTTGTTCCATGACCATATTATCCTTAGGTAAATGTGTTTGCTCCATTTTGCTTCTTTCTCTTATATTACAAATGTTTAGTCCCTACCATCCTGAACACTTTGTCATTTATCCCCATGATCTTAAATCTTCATATCAATCTTTATTGGTCAGTCTGACCAATGTTTTGTGAAGTTAATTACCATCTGTTTGACTTTACATCTTGACTAATGCTAACCCAGTTTCTTGCCCACCTTTATAATTGTGTTGATGACTTCATAAATTTATCTGATCTAAATAAAAGCGAGTTTCTGATATTGGCCAACAATGACACCTACAAAAAGAACAAAAATGAGGTTGAGCCTCATGCAAAATACCAATTTTGATGCTGCATTCCAAGCCTGCCATGTACAACAATACAATTTATTCTGCTATGTTCAGATTTTGAATTAACATATATTGACTCTGGGGAACAATGTCAGCTAAAGCAGAAACTTAAGTTCCCAATATTTAGACATCTTGTGTGTTCACTTACGGTAAAAAACCCTAAACTTGGCTCAAAAGATGGTTTAACAAAAGTAAGCAATAATCAGGAAAGACCAAAATCAAAGCTATTCTCAGCTGGCATGATGATAGTAGTCTCCAATTATCCTCTGTTCTTGTTTTGGAAGAGGAAAGTCAGCCTTGTTTCCTGTCCCTCTTTACTATCCTGTTGTCCATGCTACAAGTATGCAGGCATGGATATCAGGCAAGAATAAGATCTGAGCCTACTGAGAAAGTCTTCACGTTCTTTAGGTGTATCAGCAGTCAAGATTTTGCTGTGTATCGTGGAGACGTCTAACATGAGAAAATCACTGAGAAGAATCAAGTAACAATTCTATGGATGAGGACAAGTGCTACGATACTGAAGAATTTGGATACCAAACACAATACAGCCAATCATTTGATTGGTTGCATCTTCACTGGACTCTCCACCACTAAGAAACAGTGGATGTGAAATATATCATCTACAAGGTACACTGCAGCATCTCACAAAACTGACTTCTGCTGCACTATCCCGCACCATGACCTCAAATACTTTAAAGGACAACAGCAAAATTATGGGGATATCATACCTTTCATAGACTAGCAAGTCATAGACTATTCTAATATGCACTTATACTGCCATTACTTTATTGTTGTTGTTGGATCAAAATCCTGAAATTGTGAATTGAACACAATTGTGGGAACGCCATCTCCACACGAACTGCAGTGGGTTAATGCAAAGCGTCACTGCTGCTTTCTCAGGCCAATTAGATGAGTACACGATGTCCTACTCATATAAACGTACACACACACATTTTAGATTTTACTGATAACTTCATGGTGGAGAGCATGTTACTTAATCCATGAAATACTTGAAAAGAAATATATGAATCCTCCTGGTCAACAATTGGAAAGATGTTCATTTTCAAGGTGAGAGGAAAAAGAATTAAAAAAGACAAGGGGGCAAATTTTTTACACATAGGGTCGTTCGTGTTTGGAATGAATTTTCTCATGAAGTGGCGGATGTGGGTACAATTACAACATATAAAAGACATTTGGATAAGTACATGAAAAGGAAAGGTTTGGAGGGACATGGGCCAGCAGCAGGTAGATGTGACTAGTTAAGTTTGGGATTATGTTTGGCATGGACTGGTTGGACCGAGGGGTCTGTTTCCTTGCTGTATGACTCTATGACTATGACTCAGATGGGATAAAAAATTAATGACAAAATCAAAACAGTCTATAAAACATTAAATGATGTTAAATATAATTAAAAAGGTGTTCGGCCACAGTTTTCAATAAATTCACTGAGTAATAATCTTCCCAAACTTTCCAGAACTGCTGGTCCTTTTGAAGATATGTTTTTCACAAAGAAAGTGATTGTATCTCAGTTACTACCCTTTAAACAAAAAAAAGAGTTGAATTATTGAAAAAGATGCTTCTGCATGGAGATCACAAAACATACCTTGATAGACAAAATGAAAGCCTTTAGCTGTTGCGTGACTCTTGGCACTGAACTTCATTAAAACTTGATTGGAAGTGGCCAAAGGCAAAGATTCCCCTGTGGTAAAAGAGGAAAGAATTTAAACAGGACAAAGATCAACACAGTGGGAAACACAAGTGAGTGACTCAAACCAACAAGTAGCAAGCAATGAACAGAAAAGCTTTCCACTTCCCTGCAGTTTCAACGTGTTTTTGTGAACATTTTCTGAGGGAGTCAGTAAAGGCCAATTGGGGAAAAAAGATTCTAATACCCAACTGGTCTGGAATTTTACTTTTACGTATACAAATCGACAATATATTGTACAAAATAAAGCCAATAAATCTCAATCATACTTCTATTTTCATCCCCCAAATCACAGATCCACTTGTTCATCAAAACAAGTCAAGCAATACAGATGGAAAACCATAAGCAAAATGCAACCTATATTTCTCACTGAAGATCTTTTCTACTTCCCACCATCAGTTTTGAGCATCCACATTCAATGAGGGATTAGGATCATTTGGCCTTTGCAAAATTATATCTGTCAGCTGCCAGTTAGGATTGTATCATAGAAACTGAGTTTGATATTCAGGAGACAATGAACACATTCTTCTGCCAACACCATTGTGGAACAGACAATAGACATCCTGAAAATGAGGTTCTGAAGCTTGGAATAGTCTGAAGGGTCCTTGGAATATGGTTCAGGTAGTCTATGCCGCATAATTTTAGCAGAGGAAGCATTGATGGTGATTTTTCAGGAATCACCGGAGTTAGGAAGGCTCCCAGAGGCCTAGAAAATGGCTAACAGGCCTGTTTAAGCAGTGAAGGAGGCAAAAGGCAAGAAGCTGTAAAATAGCGCTGAGTTGGCACAGCTTTGTCAAGGGGAGGTCGTGCCTAAGAAATTTGTTAGAAATTTTTAAGGAGGTAATGAACAAGTGAGACAAAGGAGAGCCAATGGATGTGATTTATTTGAATTTCCGGAAGGATGCTGCTCGATAACATGAGATCATGGTGTTAGGGGCAAGATACTGGCATGGAAAAAAGATTGACTGACTGGCAGAAGGCAGGGAGTAGGGATGAAGGGTTCTTTTTTCAGGATGGCAGCAGGTGATGAGGGGAGTTTCGCGGGGGTCAGTGTTGGGACCATAACTATTCATGTCATACATCAACAATCTGTATGAAAGAAGAGGGCATTGTTTCTAAGTTAGCAGATGACACAAAGATAGTCGGAGGGACAAGTAGTGTTGAGGAAGCAGGGAGGCTGCAGGACTAGGAGAGTGGACAAAGAAGTGGCACATGGAATATAATGTGGGAAAGTATGAAGTTATACACTTTGGTAGAAGAATAGAGGCATAGACCATTTTTTGAATGGGGAAAGGCTTCAGTGACCTGAAGCATAAAGGGACTTAGGAATCCCAGTTCAATGTTCTCTTAAGGTTGCTGGCTCAGTTGGCTGTTGGGAAGGCAATGTCAGCATTTATTTCAAGTGGGCTAGAAAGCAAGAGCAGAGATGTACTGCTCAAGTTAAATAAGGCTCTGGTCAGACCATATTTGGAATATTGTGAGCAGTTTTAGGCTCGATCTAAGGAAGGATTTGCTGGTTTGGAGACGGTGCAGAGGAGGTTTACAGGAATGATCCTGAGGATGAAGGGCTTGTCATAAGAAGTGCGGTTGAGGACTCTGGGTTTGTACTCGGTGGAGTTTAGATGGATGAGGGTGGATCCAATTGAAACGTGGAAGTGGAGAAGATATTTACTGTAGTAAGAGAGCCAAGGACCTGAGTTCACAGCCTCAGAGTGAAGGGGCTACGACCCTTTAGAACTGAGATGATAAGAGTTTCTTAAGCTAGAGTGTGGTTAATCTGTGGAAGTCATTGCTGCAAGAGGCTGTGGAGGCCATGTCATTGAGTGTATTTAAGACCGATATGGATTAGGTCTTGATTGGTAAGAGGATCAAGGCTTAAGGGGAGAAGGCAGAGAGCGGGGTTGAGAAACATGTCAGCCATGATCGAATGGCAAAACAGACTCAATGAGCAGAATGACCTAATTCTGCTTCTGGTCTTATGGTAGCATGTTGTGCTTTGCATAACTGGAGAAGGCCAAGTGGGGATGTGACTGATGAAGAGGTGGCTAAGCAGCGGCGATCTTCTAAGGAGGAAGTTGAAGACTACAGATGGAATATCGCCTTCTTGGTGTGGTTTCAAACACAAGCTAGACAGGACTTTATTGGCACGTGCTTTCAATAGATTGAGTTGGGTAAATCAGTTGTTGCTCAAAAGGTAAGCAGCCCCTGATTAGTTCCGGAAGCAAATGCAGCTTTTTAATTTGTTCATTCTTCACTTTTCCTGCTGTCTAATAAAAGTCAACTTTAACTGTTTGAGAGCTTCACAACCCACAACTTTCCCACCATCAACAATGCCTAGATGTTATGTATGACAGACACTAGAGAAACAATAACAGCGTTAAGGACAAGTAATTGCTGTAGCTTCATTCTTGTAGTTGCAACTACAATTACAGTTAATTAGACAGATGAGGCTTTAAAGTTCTAATATATTTACAAACACAATATTCTATTTCCAATGACGTGTCACCTGTGTGTCCTCAGAAGCTTTCCTTTTAAATTTCCCTCCCATCATGTCCACTGTGAACAGCTGGTGCATAGCTGGACTTTAAAAATGGCACACTGTAGCAGGAAACCAGTGGTGGTGAGCACAGCTGTTACTGGTGAGCGCAAGAGTGGTGCTGCAGAGGCGTAATGCATACTTAATGAGGTGAGCAGAGCACACAGAGGCAAGTACTCCATGAAACTCTCTGAAATTGACATTTAGGCCATTTAAGGACAGTTTCAACTCCCAGTGACAGTCTTCCCAACAATCCTGCAGGATGCCACATTTCTGCAATGATAACATTTTACTCATAGTATGTTATTATTAACTATAACTTGGCATTATGCCTCTGCTAGTCTGAAGGCAATTAAGATCATAAAATAAAAAAGTCAGGTTTGGATTCTGATGTGTATCATTTCAATAATTTTTTCCAAATCTTTCAATCACTCTGTTTCTCCCACTCACTGTCAATAACTTGCCTGATGCATGCAATTTCTTTGTGAAAGCAATATTGGCAGTTGGGAAACTTAATCTATTCTCATTTTCTGTCACTCACTTGACATAGATTGCTTGATTCACAAACAAGTTACAACTATAACCAATCTCTGACTTTCCAAGAAACAGAAAATGTTGTTGACAGCAAAGTGAAATCAGCAGACTTGACTGGTGAACTGCAACTGAGAAATCCGACCCGGTGCGAAAAGGATCACTGATTCTTTCACCTCTTGGTTTTGGGCACTGCAATGGAATTGACCTTTGAGGCTAATAGTGGATTTTGTTTATTTCTTTCATTCATTTCAAAGACAAGTCTGTTTTTGCAAACATATTTTGAATTATTCATATATGATGAAAGTTGTCAATTTGACAGAATTAAACACTTTCCACATTTTATGCTAAACACAGCATCTAATACACTAAGCCCACACACTTGCAAACACAATTTTGCTCTAAAATGTCCATAAAGCATCAAAACAGGTAATCAAAATGCTCTAGGAAGCTGAGGCGGGTCATGGAAAATTAATCATAGGCCTTTGGCACCTATGTTCTTATTCAGACATTTCTAAATCATCACTGCTGCAAATTGTAATTCTGTGTGTGAAATAAAAGTGATAGTGAGTGAAAAGCATCTGTGGTTCTGGCAAGTAGGTACCCTGCTAAACTCTCTCCAACTCCTTATTTTCACATGGCATAGGTTTATGTTCAGAATGTTTTTTAAGCTGTTGGCTTTTTGGGATTGCATCAACCTTTGAGAAGTTATTGGATTGCAATCACTTTTTTTTGAGGTGAGCATTTATGTGAAGAGTAACAGATGTATTCAGTTGAGCCAGCCTCCACTGCATTGATGTCTGTAGAATGGAAATTGCTTGAAACTGCGTATTTATTTGTGCTGTTGAATTTGGGTCCAACATTTGAATAACTGGGTCATGAATTTTCTGCTACAGCTGAATACATTGATATTTCATTTTGGATCTGGACTCAACGACTAGCTATAATATCAACAGTCCAATTTTTACCATGACAGAAAGTCTCTCCTCCATGCTGAAATGCAGGAAGGCATTGAGAATCCTAAGTCCCGCTCCCAAACTCAGAATCTTCCATTTTCATATAGGCAGGATTGAGGACAATCCATAGTTCATACATGCACAGCTTCCAGAAGCAACAAACTGACCAGCTTCTACTGAATCAAATTTGGAGACCCGAGTATATGGAGCCTAAAGAGTGTGGATTAGATCAGCTAAGAGCAGGTTTATTCTCAATGCATTTCTTTTGGATAACTCGGGTATCCCTTTGAAGAGCTGAGGTACCTCTCTGGATAGGGCCCCAGAACACTTTGAGTGTGGGAGTTAGCAATCCTTTGGGAGAGGGGAGGGGGAAGGTCACATATCCATTGGGACAGAGTCTCAGGTTCTCGCCAAAGAGAAGACTGCACATAAGGTATGTATACACTCATTTTAACCAGCCACCTTGTCAAGGCCTATCAACAAAGGTTGACATGTCCAGAAGTGTCAACAAGTATCGAATTGTGCATGAATGAATGTGAGTGCTTTTCTCAACAGAGTGTAGTCTGCAATATGGAAATGTTAAGTAATGGAACGTGACTTTTTTTTCCATTGTACTTCCAATGTGCATACGGACTTGTGGATCCTAAATGACTTGGCACAGTCATTGAAAGGGGAAAGAGTTTTATGTGAAAACAGGCACCGAGTTGGTAAAGGGGTAGGAAGAGTTATGGGTGGGGCATGGAGAGTTTGTGAGGATGAGGGTGAGGGTGAGGATTAATAGTGAGTGCTGGAGAGATATTTTATATATCTCTAATTTTCATAAGCAATGTATCCTTTTGGATGTGGTCCACTTGATGAAGGTAAGGCACCCTTTGGGAGAGGTCAGGTACCCTTTGGTGGAGATGTCATAACCTTTGTGATTGTGAAAAGGCGTGCTTGTACTTACAAAATTATAAACCAATTAGGGTTAAGTTTTCAAGAAATTGTACAAAAATCATGTGAAGTTAAAAGAGTGCCCGACATGCAGATTACATTATAGGATTTGTGTTGCATGACTGTATCCCAATCTATTATTTCCACAACTGGGGGCCATTGATGCACATCTCCAACAGCTTATTGACTGAAAATGTTTGTTGGCTTAGTAAGCATTTAAGTGAAGTGGCTACTTACATAAAAGATGACTTGAAACCATTTCAGTGCTTATGATATTTGCTTTGAATCAATGACGTTCACTTTATTTTCCAATAGTAGCACCATCAAAAGCCTGGTAACTTAATTGTCTGCCAGGATGCTTCCTGATTCATGCCCAAGCCTACTAATAACTGAGTTGGAACGAAAAGGCAAAGCCAAAGGGTGACAGATGGGGGATATGAGTTGGGACTGAGTTTGGCATAGGGGCTGTAAAAAGCCTTGATGGCGATTGGAGGTATATGAGATATATAGGCCAAGGGGATGAAATAAATTAATCTAAGATGGTACAGCAGTTATGACAGGGCCATGGGGCATAGGTATAAATGCAAATATCAACAAAAGACAGCTGGGTGGGTCTTATAAAATATGGTCAATACAGCCAACTGGAGGGAAAAAAAATAACAAGGCAATGTCAGGATTAAAAACCCCAGCATTTCTTAGTGCCAGAGTTACACAGTACACTAAACATATTGTCATAATTTTTCTGGAATAAGTTTGTTTCAGGAATGGATTACATAGAACAATTAGAACATAGAACAGTACAGCACAGTACAGGTCCTTCGGCCCACAATGTTGTGCAGACCTATTATCCTACTCTAAGATCAAACTACTCTGCATTCCCTACATTATACTATCATCCATGTGCCTATCCAAGAGTCGCTTAAAAACCTCCAATGTATCTGACTCCACTACCACTGCCGGCAACGCATTCCACACATCCACCACTCTCTGTGTGAATAACCTACCTCTGACATCTCCCCTGTACCTTCCTCCAATCACCTTAAAATTATGCCCCCTTGTAGTAGTCATTTCACCCTGGGAAAAAGCCTCTGGGTATCCCCTCTATCTATGCCTTTCATCATCTTGTACGCCTCTATCAAGTCACCTCTCATCCTTCTTCGCTCCAATGAAAAGAACTCGATCTCCCTCAACCTTTCCTCATAAGGCCTGCCCTCCAGTCCAGGCAGCATCCTGGTAAATCTCCTCTGCACCCTCTCTAAAGCTTCCACATCTTTCCTATAATGAGATGACCAGAACGGAACACAATATTCTAAGTGTGGTGTAGCCAGGGTTTTATAGAGCTGCAGCATAATCTCATGGCTCTTAAACTCAATTCCCCTGCTAATGAAAGCCAACATACCAAGCACCTTCTTTACAACCCTATCAACGTGGGTAGCAACTTTGAAGGATTTTGGACGTGGACTCCAAGATCCCTCTGTTCCTCCACACTGTCAAGAATCCTGCCAATAACCCTGTATTCTGCATTCAAATTTGACCTTCCAAAATGAATCACTTCACACTTTTCTGGGTTGAATTCCATCTGCCACTTCTTCGCCCAGCTGTGCATCCTGTCAATGTCCCATTGCAACCTACAACAGCCCTCCACGCTGTCCACAACTCCACCAAATTTCATGTCATCAGCATACTTACTAACCCAGCCTATTAAAAATGATGCTGCCTGGCCTGCTGTGTTCATCCTGCTCCACACCCTGTTGTCTCAGACTCCAGCATCGGCAGTTCCTACTATCTCTATTAAAAATGGCGTTGTGCATTTTGTCCGTTTGAGGCTACCATACATAAATGTACCAGCAGAGGGAGTTTGCTAATAAATGGAATAACAATTGAAGAAAGATCTGTGTTTAAGAAATTTTGTAGTAACGATGCCAAATGTATCTGACTGAATATGTAATCGTTTCTATTCCAAGTACATCAGGTGATGCATGACCTCCAGGATTGTTCCAAAAATACTGATAACTCAAAATTTGGAAGCCAAGTTTAAAGCCAGCTGGACTCTGCAATTTGCAAACTGTAGAGCTGAAACAGAAAGTTTTCATGCAATGAGGCCTTAGACAATCAACTTCCTGTTGAAACACAGGCCTGGAACGGCCTGGCCAGGTGCTAACAGCCAGATTGTTTCAGAACGAACCATTGTTTCCACCTCCACTAGACCTGCTTTGTTAGAAGAATGTTACACAAACTTGGTGGCACCCAGCTCAGTAGGTGGCTACAGACACAGTGTGGCAAGGACAACACTTGGCAGTTGAAGGTCTAAAACCATGTTCGGCAACCTCCAAATATGGAAAGTAATCACCTCATTAGATCTTCCTGCCCCTGCCTGATGTTAGTATTGGACACAGGCCACAGAATCCCTGAGAAGGACATAAAGAGGGGGATAAAAAGGGCAACTTGGAGCCCCAGCTCTCTCTGTTTTTGCACCTTCTTCAACAGCATCTCCAGGGAAAACCTTCAACTGACAGCCGAGCTGTACAGCTTGGTGAACATCATCAGTTTGACCCAAAGAAACCGCCTCGGCCTGGTGACCCAAAGACCACAACCAGCCCTCGGTGAGACGGGAAGCCCAAATCGACAACTGCAGATCCTGAAACATCAGCCAACCCTCAAAGACTGAGCAACAGCCTTTTCCAGACTTACAGAACAGGTATTACCAGTCCTTTCAGACAAATAATTCAAATACAGTGCTAGAGACCTACGGATAGGGTATATCCTCAGAAGCAGATGTCAGAGATAGATAGCTTTTGTAGATGAGAAAATGTTTACTTAGAGATTTAGAGACAACACAGTGTGCAAGTGGAGGAACACAGCAGGTCAGGCAGCATTAGAGAGGCAAGAAAGTTGAGGTTTCAGGTTGTGACCCTTCCCGAAATGTCAATTTTCCTGCTTCTCTGATGCTGCCTGGACCTGCTGTGTTCCTCCACCCCCACATCTGACTCCAGCATCTGCAGTTCTTGCTATCTCCTACTTAGATATTTAAGGCTGTTTACTAAAGAATCCTGTGAAGAGATTAGTAGAGTTTGATTGAGTTTAATTAAAGTACAATAGTAGAGTCTGATAAATATTGTTTTTCCTTGATAAAATGTTCGATAAAGTTGTGTTGCATCTTCCCCTGATTCGGCCCCCTTTGTCTATCTCACTGTGTAACGCACCTGAGTTAGAAAAGGTTAGTGCAGACAAGTCAAGGTTAATCATGGTACAGTTATACACCCTTTCCCTCTTCAACACAAGAACTTCACACAGACTGTTTGAATGAAAGTTTTAGAGTCATTGAGTTATACAGCACAGAAATAGACCCCTTGTTCCAACTTGTCCATGCCAACCAGATATTCTACACTGATCTAGTCCTATTTGCCAGCATTTGGTCATATCCCTCTAAATTCTCCCTATTCATGTACCCATCCAGATGCCTTTTAAATGTTGTAATTGTACCCGGCTTCACCACTTCCTCTGGCAGCTCGTTCCATTCACACACCACCCCCTGCGTGAAAAAGTTTATCTTCAGGTCCCTTTTTAATCTTTTTACTCTAGTGCCCTCTTGTCTTGGATTCCCC
Organism: Rhincodon typus; assembly: GCF_021869965.1. Classification (NCBI taxonomy): domain Eukaryota; kingdom Metazoa; phylum Chordata; class Chondrichthyes; order Orectolobiformes; family Rhincodontidae; genus Rhincodon; species Rhincodon typus. Next base: position 30,069,049 of record NC_063358.1, read on the forward strand.
TACCCTGGGAGAAAAATCTTGGCTGTTCACCCTATCCATGCCCCTCATAGCTTTAGAAACCTCTGAAAGATTTATTTTCTTTTCAAAGCCACAATTATTCTACATGAAGAGAGCTTTGGTATTCTTAGACCTGTTCCCAATGAATATGGGTACATAGTCCACAAAGTAATCCATTAATCAGAACAAACTAGCAGCATAACTAATGGGGCTGTTGTGAACTAAGTATATTCAGATTGATTTAGTAATGGTGTGATACTGAGGCTTGGTTACAGTACATCATGCAATTAGTCAATCATGTATTAGTGAGCTTCATACTGAGCTTCCCTATTTATATCTGAGCCAAAAGTACTTGAAGTTTCAATCATACGCTAACAAAGAGAAAGCATTCTATTCACCAGTACTGACATTTCTCACCTTGTAAACAACAATGAATAAATGAATTAATTAGCTTTATTGTCACATGTACGCAAATGAGTACAGTGAAAAGTTCACAGTCGCCACATTACAGCACCATTTTAAGTCCAAAAGTACCAAGGTAAACAACTTGTATTTAATAACTTGCAACTATACCATATCATGATGGTGGTAAAATAAGCATTATACATTTTCATATTCCATCATCTGATTTTAATATCAGAGACTTTCAATATAAAGAACAAAAAACACATGAAACAGCTTTTAAAAAGGACACCAGGTAATTAATGGATGCAGTGATCACCTTGGCCACTGTAGAATAAATAAAACTGTCTGAACTGAAAATATCCCTTTCACCAAAAGAGACTAGGACCAGTCATTGTGAAGATTCATAGAATAGAATCCCGACAGTGCGGAAACAGGCCATTTGCGACCAAAAGTCCACACCGCCTCTCTGAAGAGCATCCCACCCAGACCCATTCCCCCAATTTCCCATGTCTAACCCACCTAACCTAAACATCCCTGGGCACTATGGGCAATTTATCACAGCCAATCCACCTACCTTGCACATCTTTTGACTGTGGGAGGAAACCGGAGCATCTGGAGGAAACCCACGCTGACGCAGGGAGAATGTGCAAACTCCACACAGACAGCCGCCCAAGGCTGGAATCAAACCCAGGTCCCTGGCGCTATGAGATAGCAGTGATAACCACTGAGCCACCGTGCCGCCCTAACCTAAGATGTGAAGTCATATTTCCTATCTTTACACCTGCATAAGTTTCACATATTGAAAATGAAGGACTTGCCTACAATTGCCCAATATTGAAACAATTACCCCAGACATGGGAATGTACAAATCAGCCAAATTTTGAACAACTGCTTTGACAAAACACTGGAGATAGATTTGGAACAGCAGAACTGGAGGATGTGTTCACTCCTTGTTCTTGCTCCAGAAGGACAATGCAACTGCTGATAATACAATTGGAGAAATGTCTGAACACTAAGAACTCAAATCACATCTGCAATACTCACAGCCGATACCAACCGAGGTCCCCACTAACTGACCACGGACTCATATACCCCAAGGATTTTAAATCATATATTCCCTTTTCTTCCGTCTTGTACTGGAGATGACCATCTTTTAAAGCTTTGTACTTTTATTCTTGTGAGAGAATGGATCTTAGAAGGCTTTGAGCAATGTGGACTATGGTGAGACGTGTAGCAGCAATGAGATAGATGTCCAGAAGGGCACATCTAGAGGTGAAGTTTATCTTGCTCCAACTTTTATGTTTTTCACAAGCAATGTGGCAAGATTCTCGCTAGGTAGCAGTGAGATGCCAATTGATGGGGACTAGCACTTGTTAAATGCTTTGTTAATATCACAACTTACCACATTAATATTCAGTTTTCCACCTTACAACTTGCCAAGTGAGCTAGCTGTTGGAAAAACTTGACAAGGAAACTAGAACTGGTATCTAACAGATTCAGCTTGCCGCTTGTTCCAAATGACTCATATGTCATCTGTGACTAAACAGCAGCTAGGACATGGTCAATGGGCACCGGCTGCATGCACTCCTCCTCCAGTGACAGTGGTATCCAGCATGTGTCACCCCATCACAAACATTCTGGCACTTCTACTGTTCACTGGCAGTACAATCTGAAAGCACAGACTCACATTGCAAGGTGTTCCAGTAACTAGATTGAAAGGCTGCAGTTTTGCACACGGGGACAGGCACTCAACTTGCAGACTCGAACAGATGGATAGACCTCTAAGATGGTCTCAGCAAAGTCCAACTGCGGTGAGACTTACTTATTTTTGTAATCCAATCCTTTTGCAATAATAGTCAACTAGTTGTTTTCTTAATTATTTTCCATTACTACGTGCTAATATTTTATGTTCCTTGGGCAAGTACATCCAGGCCTGTCAGAACTTCCAACTGGTAAAAGTTTCATGCCTTTTAAAAGATATTCTGTTTCTCTATTCTTCTCACGGAAATGAATAGATCATACCTCCTGATATCGTATTTTGTTTGCCACCTTGATTCTGTGTGACTTAACTTGTCTGTATCTGTTTGCACCCTCTTCACAGCTTACATTCCTCTTTGGCTTTGCATTATCATATGACAATTTTGGTACAGACTTTACCAAGAACATTACTTGTGGTCAGGTTGAGAATGCAGCTATGCATGACTATGAAAGCTCACCAGCGGCAGGAACCTTGCCTTGAAAAAAAACTTTAAAAGGTCGGTGTACTTAAATTCAGTAGTCCGACTGGTATCAAAACAAATCTAGAGAGCCGTCTCACATAATACTCAATGCCGCTGCCAGTAACTGCACATATATTACTGGTCCCCAATCAACCATCCGGACCATCATTTTGGACTCAGTAACAGTCAGATCTTCAATCTGATCACACGCAATTTGCTCTAATGACTGCAATCTTCCTTGTTGGACATGATGATGATTAAGATAATGTACCTTTTGTGGAGGATGACACACAAGGTACACAGATTGTTCTCAACTTATTTCAGTCGTGTTGTGGTAAATCTCAAAGTAACAGATGTGAAAAATGCTAGCTAGTGGAGTTCCAGCATTCAGATAACTGTATACATGAAGCCTTGCTTTCATTTGTGATATTATTTAATAGTTTTATAGATTAGATTGTGCACATTTTACACTGTATCCTATTGTATCAGGAAACACAAGAAAGTAGGTTAACTAGATGCTCAATTTACCTCTGAATTTTACTAGTCTGCTGTCGTGGCAGTGGTAATTATGGATCAATTATAAATGAATTAATTTACTGTTTGTTATTAAGAAGTGGTGATGAAAACTAATGGAGTTTTTCTCCCACTTTACCACAGAGAAACATCAGTCATGCCTGCAGTGAGATTATACCATGTTATTACATTGCAGTGACCTGATATCACATCATTTGATTTGTACTTGCCATTCAGTCACTCCCACTGTACTGAGACCTTAACAATCACTCTCACTGCACAGACATTGCACTGGTCCCTCACACTGTGCTGATACTACATGTGTCATTTGCAATGCACCAGGTTGTTGAAACCACAAGGATACAATATTTTGCACAGGGCTTGTTATAGCTCTGCAATACAGTGGGTTCTGCTATAATGCGTGTTTCTCCATCATGAATTGGCTTTAGCGTGATTGAAGAATTTAAACTACTATTGGCAGAATGCGAACTTTCCTTGCCAGTATTGGCTATAACGCGATTCTGGCCCCATTAGTTTAAATGACACAACTATTGTGCGCTTTTCTTATAACGTAAGATCACACGAGAGCAGAACTATTGGCGTTATATCAGAACCGACTGTAGTTGCTATCTTTTGCCACTTTATACATTTCAATTAATGAAACAGAGTATACTATCGTACTGCTAGAGTTATGTTGTTTGTCAGTGATTTGAAAATACCTGTATGGGAGCCAGAGAGTGAGCTGAGGAGTCGCGAGTGTTGAGTTGGGCCATCATGCACTTCCATCACATCATTCAGTGCCGTTTGAAAGTATGTAAACTGGCCAAATACCACTACAGAGGGAAAAGAAATCATGCTAATTAATCAAATTTACAAGATTAACATTCAAAATTAATTAGCACAGTTCTATTTCATGGCCTGTGACATTTGCAAGCATCAGTATCAGTTTACAATCAAACTACTTTAGAACAAGGCACACCAACAAAATGCAAAACAAAAAGTCTAAACTGATTCTATTAACAATTTTCTAATAACTTCTATATTTGTGCAAGGATTAAGGAAAGAAGAAAGTGGCTAGTTCAAGTGATGCAAATAATATAGGTTAATGCATGACTCAGAGTGCTACTGATGAGTCTTTTATGAACCCAAAGCTAATTTAACAATTAAATGAGGGGATAAGAGGAAATGTAAATGGCTGCTTAATAACAGACAAGAACAGAAACACTGTATTGAAAATGCATCCTGTCAGCAGGTCATCTTTATAGAATATGGAAGAGGAGCCTTGCAATGGAAATGTACTTTTACATCGTTAATGAGGAATCAATTAACTCAGGCAAGGTTATATCAATGAGAATGGTCCATACCATAGTTCTTTGGCACAATAATGGAATATAAACATGTCTGTCCACCAGTGTAGTTCTTTGGGTAGTTTGGAGACAAAATGACACCTTCTGATACAGAGTATTGACCTCCACACGGTGCTGGAAAATAAAGTGGAAAACCCATTACAAAAATGTCAAGAAATGTAACATTTAAAGCCTCTCTGCTCCTATGATGCTGCTTGGCCTGCTGTGTTCATCCAGCCCTGCACCTTGTTGTCTCAGATTCTCCAGCATCTGCAGTTCCTACTATCTCTAACATTTATACTGTCTGATGTGGGGTAATGGATCTTCTCTTTGACTGACAGAGATTATAAATTCATAACTCATTATTCTAGTATTCATAACAATTGACCCAAAATGTGGTAGTCCGTGGAAATTCATTCCATCAAATTGCAATGGATCTAAAAGGAGAACAGTTGCCTATAACTCCTACATCAAAGGCATGCGATAACCCCAGGCTGCCCAACTTCAGAGGAACTGCTACTGTTCTGCAGCTCAAGAAACAATGTCACCAACCTTTCTGAGGATGAAAACTCCTTGATATTATCACCACAGCCTTTTCCATCACTCGAGGTATATTTCTCTTCCTTAGGTTTCAGCAAAACTCAGCAATGCTTGAAAAGTTGATGAACGGTTTCAATGCACACAGTAATTAATTTGGATAAGAATGTATAAATTTGAGCTCAAGTTTTTTTAAATGAAATACACTAGTTAAAACTCAACTCCCAATTGGCAGTGTTCACTGATCCCTGCAACCTTTCCCTAATGACTTGACAAATATTTGAAATTTCTCAGATGAAATGATACATGTCCAATGACCCCAAAGCTTTTAAAAGGAGAGCTTCATATCTACATTGCCGAGGCCAGGCACCAACTCTCCAGCACCTCTTCCTACCGCCCCCTTGATCATGACCCAACCCCCGAGCACCAAACCATCATCTCCCAAACCATCCACAACCTCATCACCTCAGGTGACCTCCCACCCACGGCCTCCAACCTCATCGTTCCCCAACCCCGCACCGCCCGCTTCTATCTCCTTCCCAAAATCCACAAACCTGACTGCCCTGGTCGACCCATTGTCTCCGCCTGCTCCTGCCCCACCTAACTTACCTCCAACTATCTGGACTCCATTTTCTCCCCCTTGGTCCAGGAACTCCCTACCTACGTCCGTGACACCACCCACGCCCTCCACCTCCTCCAGAACTTCCAATTCCCCGGTCCCCAACACCTCATCTTTACCATGGATGTCCAGTCCCTATCCACCTGCATTCCCCATGCAGATGGCCTAAAGGCCCTCCGCTTCTTCCTGTCCTGCAGGCCCAACCAGTCCCCCTCCACTGACACCCTCATCCGCTTAGCCGAACTTGTCCTCACCCTCAACAACTTCTCTTTCAATTCCTCCCACTTCCTACAAACAAAGGGGGTGGCCATGGGTACCCGCATGGGCCGAAGCTATGCCTGCCTCTTTGTAGGTTATGTGGAACAATCCCTCTTCCGTACCTACACTGGCCCTAAACACCACCTCTTCCTCCGTTACATTGATGACTGTATCGGCGCTGCCTCGTGCTCCCACGAGGAGCTCGAATAGTTCATCCACTTCACTAACACCTTCCACCCCAACCTTAAGTTCACCTGGACCATCTCTAACACCTCTCTCCCCTTCCTGGACCTCTCTGTCTCCATCTCGGGCAACCACCTAGAAACCGATATCCATTTCAAGCCCACCGACTCCCACAGCTACCGAGAATACACCTCCTCCCACCCACCTTCCTGCAAAAATGCCATCCCCTATTCCCAATTCCTTCGCCTCTGCCACATCTGCTCCCAGGATGAGGCATTCCACTCCCGTACATCTCAGTTGTCCTCGTTTTTCAAGGACCGCAACTTCCCCCCTCAGTGGTCGAGAACGCCTTCGACTGTGTCTCCCGCATTTCCCGCAACTCATCCCTCACACCCCGTCCCCTCAATAACAATCAAAAAAGAATCCCCCTCGTCCTCACGTACCACCCCACCAACCTCCAGATCCAACGCATCATCCTCCGACATTTTCGCCATCTGCAATCCGACCCCACCACCAAAGACATTTTTCCCTCCCCACCCTTATCTGCTTTCTGGAGGGACCACTCTCTCCGTGACTCCCTTGTCCGCTCCACACTCCCCTCCAGCTCCACCACACCCAGCACTTTTCCCTGCAACCCGCAGGAAGTGCTACACCTGCCCCCACAACTCCTCCCTCACCCCCATCCCAGGCCCCAAGAAAACTTTCCACATCAAGCAGATGTTCACCTGCACATCTGCTAATGTGGTATACTGCATCCGCTGTACCCATTGTGGCCTCCTCTACATCGGGGAAACCAAGCGGAGGCTTGGAGACCGCTTTGCAGAACACCTACACTCGGTTTGCAATAAACAACTGCACCTCCCAGTCGCGAACCATTTCAACTCCCCCTCCCATTCCTCAGACGACATGTCCATCCTGGGCCTCCTGCAGTGCCACAACGATGCCACCTGAAGGTTGCAGGAACAGCAAGTCATATTCCGCTTGGGAACCCTGCAGCCCAATGGTATCAATGTGGATTTCACAAGCTTCAAAATCTCCCCTCCCTCTACCGCATCCCAAAACCAGCCCAGCTCGTCCCCGCCTTCCTAACCTGTTCTTCCTCCCACCTATCCCCTCCTTCCACCTCAAGCCGCACCCCCATCTCCTCCCTACTAACCTCATCCCGCCCCCTTGACCTGTCCGTCCTCCCTGGACTGACCTATCTCCTCCCTACCTCCCCACCTACACTCACCTTTACCGGCTCCATCCCCGCCTCTTTGACGTGTCTGTTTCCTCTCCACCCAATTTCTCCTCTATCCATCTTCAAACCGCCTCTGCCCTCTCCCTATTTATTTCAGAACCCCCTTCCCCTCCCTAGGTCTAGGCCTGAAACGTCAGCCTTCCTGCTCCTATGATGCTGCTTGGCCTGCTGTGTTCATCCAGCCCTGCACCTTGTTATCTTAGAAAATTGACTCTCTTGTTTAAATTCCACTCTTCTACTGAATAGCAATTGCTTGTCATTTGGTGTGGCACAGTGGTTAGCACTGCTTATTAATAGCACCAGGACTGGGTTCGATTCCAGTGTTGACTGACTGTGTGGAGTTTGCATGTTCTCTCTGTGTCCTCCATGTGCTCCAGTTTCCTCCCAAAGTTCAAAGATATGCAGGTTAGGTGGATTGTCCTTGCTAAATTGTGCACATAATATCCAGGGATATGCAAGATGGGTGGATTAGACACTGTAAATGTGGGTTACAGGGATGGGGTGGTTCTGGGTGGGATGTTCTTCGGAAGGTCAATGCTGACTCAATGGGTCGAAAGACTACTTTCTGCACTGTAGGGATTCTATGATCATGCAATATATCAAATGGAGAAAGCTTACACTGTAACCCCAGATAAGAGGCTATTGCTGGTCATACCAAGCATCTGTTTAGAATAATTAGCTCTCATTATCATAAACAGAGGTGCTGCATTAGGTATTCAGGAACAGAATCATGTTAAAATAAATGACAATCATGAAGGAAATAATGACACTAAGAAGAGACAAACTCCCAGGACTGAATGTTTCCATCCCAGGGTTTAAAGAAAGTTGGGGAGAAAATTGCAGATCGCTTAACACTAGTCTTTGAAAGTTCTTTCAAGCCGGGACCAGCTCTTTGAGAACTGAGAAACTGTACAAGTCAGTCTATTGTTGAAGAAAGTGCAAACTGGGGAATGATAAACCAGTTAGCCTGACATCTGCTGTCAGGGAGGTACTGGAGTCCATGATTAAGAATAGGGTGACTGATAATCTTGAAAATTTTCAGCTGATTAGAGAGTGCCAGCTTCAATTTGTAAAGAGTCGGTACTACCTGATGAGCCTGATTGGATTTTTTGAAGAAGCAGCTGAAATAATGGATATAGATTTTATTCATATAGCCTTCCAGAAGGCCTAAGATGAAGTCCCTTGTAAGAGACAGTTTGATGAAGTTGAAACTCATGGAATACGATGCAAAGTACTGTCCTGGAGAGGAAAATGGTCAAGTAGCAGAGGGCATTCAACATAATGCACAGGCTCTCAAACTGTTTGCATGTCATGAGTGGTATCCCACAAAGATATGTACTGAAGTTTCAATTATTCACCATATGTATTAATAAGAGTAATAGATGATGGGATATCCATAACCAAGTTTGCTGATGCCACAAAGATAAAGTTGTGGATGAAGCACAAAATTATAAGCAGACATTAATACATTGTCAATGGGTAAATCTGTGGCAAATAGATTTCAACGTACTTTAATGTGAGGCCATCCACTTGGGGCTTAAAAAGAGGATAACAGGGTTTGTCGAAATGATGCAAAGTTAGAAGGAGCAGAGGTCCAGAGGCTTGGAGTCTCTGCACACAGATGATAAAAAACTTTGAAAAGATACAGAAAATAATCAAAATATCTAATGGAATGTTGCTTTTCCTTTCTAGAGGATGAAAATACAAGGGGTTAGAGGTTATGCTTGAGCAATTCAATACCCTGTTTCAGAGCAGTGCAAGACCACACAGCACTGAGAGGTTTTCTGATCTCTATACCTATATTGGCCTTGAAGGAATGCAGTATAGGTTTACCTGAATAATGCATAGAATCAGGGGTTCTATGAGAGAAATTACAAAAACTAGGGGCAGCACAGTGGCTCAGTGGTTAGCACTGCTGCTTCACTGTGCCAGGGACCTGGGTTCGATTCCACCCTCGGGTAACTGTCTGTGTGGCGTTTGGACATTCTCCCCGTGTCTGTGTGGGTTTCCTCCCACAGTCCAAGGATGTGCAGGCTAGGTGGATTGACCATGCTAAATTGCCCATTATGGTCAAGGATGTGTAGATTGGATGGGTCTGGGTGGGATGTTCTGAGGGTTGGTGTGGACTTGTTGGGCCGAAGGGCCTGTTTCCACACTGTAGGGATTCTATTCTATGAGTTATTTAATTCCATTATTAGAATTGCTGCAATGAGGTTAAGAAGTGATTTGATTGAGGTTTTCAAGATACTATGAACACATGGAGAGAAACTGTCTTGCAAGTCAAGAAACCAGAACAATGAGGCTTCTTCTAAAAATTAGAGCAAATCTTTCAGATAAGGAAACATTTCTACACATGAAAGATCATATAAATGTGAAACTCTTCTCTGCAAATGGCAATTAACACAAACTAGATCCACAATGAATTTAAACATGAGGTTTATATATTAAGGGATACGAGACCAAGCACATATATGAAATTAGATCGGATATCAGCCATGATCTCAGTAAACATGCTGGATAGATTAAGAGAGCTCCCCTTGTTCCCATGGATTAGTGTGTGCTCACTTTGAAATGCGTCAGCACAAATGTTCAAAGTGCGGACAGAACAATGGCATTAGTAAATATTGAAACATTATTTCTGGTTCCAAATGTTCACTAAGTGCCAAAATTAATTATAAATTCATTGTGCTATTTGTCAGGAACCCAGGTTTAAAAGGACAATAACGTTTCTGAACTAATAAATGTAACAAAAATACCTGATCATATCTTTCAAATATTATATTCAGGTGGAATGAACAGATTAAAATTTAGATCATGAAAGCAATTCAATTATGATGGTGCATTGCAAACAAGTTGATGCTCAAAATAAGTGCAAAATGACAGGCTAAAATTAATAGAAAGTAATTTTCATTTATATTTTCATGCCATTTATATTCACAACTCAGGAACTTCTCAATATAATAGCCTATCCTTCGGGGGGGCGGGGGGGGGGGGGGGGGGTGTCATGAAGTGTGCCAGGGGATATTCTTCCCTAACTAACGGAGCATTTTGCAGCATCTTATGAAATCCAAGCTAAAAATATTGAATTAATAAATGCCCTATTCCTCATGACTGGGTAACTCAGCTTTCATGGAAAAAAAAATGACAAAAAGCACAGAACAAATGTTAGGCACTTTAGCCAATAAAAGAGCAGAAAAAAGGCCAATCATTCAAATCTAACAGAAAAAAAATTTCAAAATGAAAAATGAAAATCTGAGGAAAATCGAACATTAGGGGGTTGGAGTAAGAGAGATGATGAATGACAATAATGTTTCCCAATAATCCTAGTTTGCAAAGTGGGGTTAGGGGAAGTACTTCAACTGTAGTCTTAAAAACCTGACAGAAGTAACCTGAAGAAATAACACATTGCCGGAATGTGAAGGGCATCATTAGAAATCTCAGAAAATATTGTAGCCACTGATAACAGTTTAATAAAAAAATGCCGTGAATGGTATGACTGATTGGTTTTCTGGTAGCTAGTGTCTGAACTTTCATAATTATTTTCTATGTAAGATAGTGGTAATGGATGCAACTACGCAGTCATCGATCCTTGCTCATGGGTATTTTTCTCAGGCCTACAATAGGGTTCCACCCAATCAATATTGGTCACCAACAGAGAATGGCTACTTGATCTTTTTGAATAATCTTTGAATGCATCACACACTTCTGAGCCAGGAGGCACAATTACTGAATGTTACTGACCTGTTCTCGTGTGTAGTTTTAACCTGGGAAACAGATGCACACAAGGTAAACAAGTAATTCTTGCATTCACAACATCAGTGGGAATGTGGCCTAGCAGATTAGCCATCCATTTTAGAACTATCTAGTTTTGCTGGCACAGAATGGAAACTTGGCAAGTTGGATAACAAATGCAAATGATATATTACATAAAATTACTGATTCTTGGTTATTAGTTATTGTGGAGATTTGACAGCAGCTAAAGACAGATCAAGCAGGATGCAGGACCGTATGAACAAATAATACGGATCTTTTATCAATCAATTGCTCCATGCTTTTTTCTTTTTCGTACAGCTCCATCTATTAGCGTTGTTTGGTATGGCAGCTATAAGTGAACAATGTACACAAACTGCATTTCAAAATATTACAACATGTCAATTTACCACGCATGTGGTGAAGGCAAAAGAAAAACATCCAAGATCTCTCTTGTGATTGAAACCTCATTACCAACCATGCTATTCAAAGAATTAATAAGGACATATTAATTGTGAGAAAAAATAGAGATTAAAGGAAACATTGCTGCTTTGATGAACCTTCAAAAGATCCATCCACAGCAAAATTCATAAACAGTAAGGCTGCCTAGGTACCTTGGTATTGAATGGTATATACCACGTTGGCCTTTGCAAAACCAGAAAGGAAATGTATTTTGAAATGGAATGGACAGGATGGAACAAGACTATTATAAAAATTACCTTTCCGTATAGCAAGGAAATAGTAGTTGCTGCCAAGTAAATTGCACTTTGGTACAACTTGAACTTTTCTACATGTTGGTGCAGTTACCTGAACAGGACGGAACAGGCTTGTTCCAGGAAGGTTTTCCATCTGCTCCCATGATGCAAGTCAGAGTTGAATAGCCAACGATTTCATAGCCACTGTCACAGTAAAAAGTCACTGTGGATCCAAGCTTGAGGTGTGTCCCCACCCTTGTCCCATTCTTGATGGTTCCAGGATCAAAGCAAGATTCTCTGGGGTTCTCTTTAACAACAAAAAAGTAAAATTGTTAATTCATGCGCTGTTTACTTACTGGCAACAGTTAATTGCATTAAGTTTTGTTGATGACAAACTCTGCAAAGCCCATGTTGACTTTAGCTGTATTGTTAAAAGCAATTTGTTAGATTACAGCATTAACAACTAAAACTAAACAGGTCCATCTAACAACACATTTCCAGGACATTCTGAGCTTCAAGGCAGTGGTGCTAACACAATTTTCTTGCATGTTTCTCAGTCTGATGGTAGCAGCCAATTGGTTTGGGGAGATGGCAGAAGATTCAGAGCAAATAATACAAAGACACATACTTCTGTGGCACTTCCACAATTTCGGGGTGCACAGAAGCACTCACTAGGCAAGAAAATACTCTTTAGAATAGTACCCACATCTATAAATACATTCATACACTGGTAAGCCTCATCATCAGCAGATCAAACTCAAATGCTCTTTCCAATTACAATGTTTTCCATGGCCTCACCTCCTTCTGCTCCAGCATCTCTGAATCTCCAGATCTGCCTTCAGCCCTCCTTCTCTGAGTGCCTGAGTATCCTCTTTGGTGTGCAACCAATTTGAAGAATGTCTAACCGTTTAAGACCTACTGTCTGGAAGACCTTGTTGTAATCATCTGTCTGGCTATTTCCTCAATAGGACATTTTACAAAGGTCTGTGCTGTCAATGGCCCATTCTCATGATCTTCGCGTCTGCCAGAGGAACAGTCATAGAAAGTAAGCACCACAGAGCTGTTGACTGATCAGGGTAAAAATTCCGAGACAGCAAAGCTAGCACTATCAGATCATCTGAGTGCAAGCTCCACGAGTGCAGATATAGTCATGTTCATTGTGTATGTCCTATGCATGGTCAGAAAGATTGGCACAGGATGAAGAACAGGATATGAGTGACCAGGAGGATACGTGGGAGGTCGAATCAACAGTGGGTAGTTTCCCTTCAGTCATGGAGCTGGGTGCAGGGCAGCAGAAGTGATAAGCTAAGAGAGTCAACTGTGAGACATGTACTCACATGTCAGACTTCTGAGTATTACTGAAACAAAACAGATCTGCTATCAAAGCTTTTCCTTTCGCACTCATCAGGACAGATGCAAGATGAAAATATTTCAAAGAGAACAACAATTTATAAGAAACATGTTGATAATTAGTTGAATCGTAGATTCTGATTGGTCCAAGCAGGATACAATGCACCCCATGCTTTTGTTACATCAAAAAAGCACAATACCTGTACAAAGGTTAGCAAGAACTGCAGATGCTGGAGTCAGGGATAATGCAGTGTGGAGCTGGAGGAACACAGCAGGTCAGGCCGCATCAGAGGAACAAGCAAGTTTATGTTTCAGGTCAAACCCTTCTTCAGAAATGGGGAGGGGGAAGGGAGCTCAGAAATAAATAGAGAGAGGAGGGGTGGGGCTGTGGCTGGGGAAGGTAGGTGGGATGGTGATAGGTGAGTGCAGGTAGGCAGTCGTGGGGATTGGTCAGTGAGGTGGGAAGAGCAGATAGGTGGGAGAGAAGATGGACAGGTTGTGCCAGGTCAAGGAGGCGGGGATGAGAGGGAGAGTTGGTCATGGGATGAGGCCGGGGGTGGGGAGATTTTGAAACTGGTAAAGTCCACATTGAGACCATTGGGTTGTAGGCTCCTGATGCGGAATACAAGGTGCTGCTTCTCCAGTTTGTGGGTGGCGTCATTGTGACACTGGAGGAGGCCCAGGATGGACATGACACCCAGGGAGTGGGAGGGGGAGTTAAAATGGTTCGCGACCGGAAGGTATTGTTGTTTGTCGCAACGGAGTGCAGATGCTCTACAAAATGGTCTCTGAGCCTCTGCTTGGTCTCACCGATGTAGATGTACAAGTTCCTTTTGCCTGCAGAAGGCTGGGCTTTGAATAGCTGTAGCTTGGGGCAAACATTTGTGAGCCACATTGTGAGCCTGAATGATAATTTATGTTTCCTGTTATTGTAATTTGTGGCACACTCGGGATTGTTCGGTAAGTCCTACAAAATAACATATTCATATTGGATACGTAGTTTAGTAACTATGGGCATGCTGAGTACAAGCAATACTCCACCAGTTGGAAAGAGGCAAAAGCACATGCTGTTTGACGCAAGCTGACAACAAAAACAGAAATTGCTGGAAAAGCTCAGCAGGTCCGGCAGCATCTGTGAAGAGAAATCAGAGTTAACGCTTTGGATCTGGTGACCCTTCGTCAGAACTGAAAACACCAGTCATTGAGATGTATGGCCTATGCACATGGCATCACACTGGCACTGAAACTCATATATCATGTTGCATATTTGGGTGGTATTTTGGCTGGATGGCAACATCCTGTTCATAGAGAAGCCCTTCTTGTAGTCACATGGTGCACATGAAGTGACTTGCTTTGAACGGAATCTCACATTCGAGGTGGTGGTGGGGTGGGGGGGAGGTGCCTCACTACCATTTTCCCCGCATGTCATGTCTACATGAATTGTTTGTATTGGTCAATGTCACAAATAGGCAGCAGTGACCTGCAAGATGCTGTGGTGTGCTGCTGCTGCTTCAGAGACTCCACCAATGCCAGTTCCTGATCATTGGCAGGAGCCAGGGGTGAGGATATTCAAGGACACAATGACTTCACTTGCTGGCTGGCAAAGGGCAATGGTGAACAATGTTGCATGTTGACCATTCTTCCAGTTCAAGGACACAAACTTAGTTAACCAATCATCTGGGCTCATGCAGTTTCCGGCAGCAATGGTGTTCTTACACATCCAGGTAGTTCCTTCCTCGGTGGGTGTTGCAGGTATGATCTCCATTCCACTTCTGGTCCTCACTCCTCTCTTTTGCCCTTCTCATGACCTGGCACCACCCTTACAAGTGAGGATGTAAATCCTCATTGCTACTTGACCCAATCTCTGAAAACCTTAATGCCCATTGCAGCAGTCACCTTATTTAAACTTAGCTTCAGTCAGAACAATTTGTGACATCCTCTTTCCCCTATGGCCCCAAACCTCTGCACCCATTGAGTATGAGCAGTTCTCTCATGTGGCCTTCTTTGCTCACCCAATGGTACCTATGCACAAATGGCTGAGTGCCTCTCGCTGGTCTGCTGCCTTTTATTGAACAAAGCTCACTGCTGTGCTGCCACCTCCCCGTATCTGGACTGTTCATGTTCCATTGTGCAAATCTTGAGCAAATATTGTGCGCTCCCACAAGAATTCCAAACTGGCTTTTGAGGAGCTGACAACAAACTCATTAATAAGATCAACCACTTATTCAAATCAGGGAGTTTGCTGGATCTGGTCTCCCCCTGTCTTGGGTTAAATGACTGACGGCAGCAATAATGACCTTAAATTGATAGACTGGCAATAATTCTCATCATCGCCCAGCCATGTACTCATTCCATTGGGGGTGGGGAGGCCTATAATTCTGCCGTTATTCAAATGTAATTGGTGTTGTCAGTGAAGGAGCCAAAAACTGAATAGAGGAGTTACAGACCACGTGACAGCTGAAATATTATCGGGGAATATTGCCATTAATATTTGAATTCTTTCTTTAATCATTAAAATTCTGACAGACAATTTACAATGGTCATATCACTCATACGTACTTTTTTCTGGAGAAAAGGTTTTTTAAAATGAAAAATCATTAGTAAGTGAAAAGTAGAAAGGATTATTGAAGTCAGTCTCAGCTTTTATTAAAGGTGGATCAATAAAAAGAATCATAGCAACTAGATTATTTCCTTTGTACCACGTCCGATGTTGAAAATCTTTAAAACAGAATCTAGTGACAAAATTCATTCAACAAAACCATTTGGTTTTTATACTTTTGGTCTGAATTTTCCAGAGTTGGTAATGCAGAGTGAGGAAAATGTCACATTTCACAGGTCTACCAGAGAGAGGTGCTCAATTGTCTAATTTTTATTTATAGCAACTGGGGTCAGCCAATCATCCCAGTAAAGTGGATGGAACTGGATGCTGAGAAAAAAAGGCTCAACAGGGATCCAGCACTTCATTGCCTAATCAAAGCACTCATGAGTCGAATGCCTGTACTAATCAGGTAAAGGCACAGGCTGTTAAATTTCTTAGTGGGCACTCATTTCATATCTGGAAAATGGGAGCATCAATATTGAACTCAGAACTCTAGGGGTGAGGAATACAAACCCACAGAGACTATGTACTATGATGCTAGAGATAAGGAGCATTTACCTTCAGGAGAGAGTCATTTTCTTCATGTATTTTAAAGAGACAATTGAAACTTAATGGCTAAGCTGTGAAAAATTCTTGAGGTGTACCACAGTCGAAATCTTATTATTGTGTTTCATGGTTCCTTCAGTCCAAATCGTATCGGTAAATACAATATTAACAGGGCATTTCCATGATTCCGAAATTACAGCAAAGGCACAGAGGTACTTGACATGAAGGAGGGGCTTTACTTTTTTTAAAATTTGTGCAAAACTGCTCTCCAGTAAATTCATTTCCATGGTTGTTAATTGCAAGCAAGTATTGCATTCAAGCAAAACTGTTTACAGATGCTGACACAAGAACAGTTCAGGTTATATTCAGACATAAATAAACATTATCTGTTTACTTATGGAAATAACTATGACCTCACACCCACGGCCTCCAACCTCATCGTTCCCCAAGCCTGCAACGCCCGCTTCTATCTCCTTCCCAAAATCCACAAACCTGACTGCCCTGGTCGATCCATTGTCTTCACCTGCTCCTGCCCCACCTAACTTATCTCCAACTATCTGGACTCCATTTTCTCCCCCTTGGTCCAGGAACTCCCTACCTACGTCCGTGACACCACCCACACCCTCCACCTCCTCCAGAACTTCCAATTCCCCGGTCCCCAACACCTCATCTTTACCATGGATGTCCAGTCCCGATACACCTGCATTCCCCATGCAGATGGCCTAAAGGCCATCCACTTCTTCCTGTCCTGCAAGCCCGACCAGTCCCCCTCCACTGACACCCTCATCCGCTTAGCCGAACTCGTCCTCACCCTCAACAACTTCTCTTTCAATTCCTCCCACTTCCTACAGACAAAGGGGGTGGCCATGGGTACCCGCATGGATTTTCTGCCCCGGTCCTTGATCCCAGGTAAAGTCCTCAGCTGTCAACATAAGTGCCTGAGGGGCATGATACAGGCATTTTCCTAAAAAGAGAGGAGGTAGTGGCCTAGTGATATAATCGCCAGACTATTAATTCAGAGATGGTAACATTCTGTGGAAATGGGTTCGAACCCTGCCATGGCAAAAGGTGGAACTTCAATTTAATAAATATTCGGAATTAGGAGTCGAATGATGACTGTGAAATCGTTGCCGATTGTCAGGTAGAAAAAAATCCATCTGGTTCACTCATGTCCTTTCGGGAAGGAAACTGACATCCTTACCTGGTCTGGCCTGCATGTGACTCCAGACCCACAGCAATGTTGTTAACTCTTAACTGCCCGCTGGGCAATTAGGGATGGGAAATAAATGCTGCCTAGCCAGTGATGCCCTCATCCCACAAATGAATAAAAATAAGAAGCAACATAGGCTTCTCTATTTGGTAGGCAGGAATGATTCCATCTGCTTCTCTCCACAGATGATATCCGACCTGCTGAGTAGATACAACATTTTCTGTTTTATTTCAAGTTTTCAGCATTGTCCTTTTGAATTGAAGCTTCTTAACTTAATCTTAAACCAGTGGAACATTAAATAGCAGGTTAAGGCTCAGTTGACTCTGTACTGTTCAACATGCTATTCACTTATCTCCCAAGGGTGAATTATGATACAGGGGTAACTTTCTCAGAATGTGCTATGGATAGAAAAATTGCTTGTTATATGTCTATCTTTGGCTTTATACTGAGATTAAGGCTTGGGAGCAGTATCACAGTATCGAGAGGTTTAAACAAGACTGGATACCAAACAGTTCTGCATCAAGATTGCACTTCTTAAAAAAATGCTGCTATTTAGTTGTCCAAGTGACTGTGGGATGTGAGGATGGTTACTGCAGAGAAGGACAGCATTTGACACGGGCAGCACAGTGGCTCAGTGGTTAGCACATTTGCCTCACAGCACCAGGGATCAGAGTCTAATTCCAGCCTCAGGTGACTGACTGTGTGGAGTTTGCACATTCTCCCTGTGTCTGCATGGGTTTTCTCTGCATGCTCCAGTTTCCTCCCAAAGTCCAAAGACATGCAGGTCAGGTGGATTGGCCAGGCTAAGTTTCCCCACAGTATTAAGGGGTGTGCAGCCCAGGTGGATCAGCCATTTTAAATGTGAGGTTGTGGGGTTGGGGGGGGATTGAGTCTGGGAGGAAGCTCTTCAGCAAGTCGGTACAGACATGATGGGCTGAATGGCCTCCTTCCACACTGTAGGGACTCGATGACACATCATGTCGAGATATTTTCCAATCAATCTACACAGAGATGTTATTATATACCCATGCAGCAAGTGGGACTTGAACCCAGGTCCCCTGGTTCAGAGATTGGGATACTAACATGACAGCTCCCAATACATCAAGTCAATGATGGCTCCCTGAAAAAGCAATTTGCTCAGCTCAACTCTCTGGCCTTCTCCCTGTGGCCATGAATGTCTTCCTTTTCAGATTGTAATCTAATTCCCTCTTAAATTATTCAATTGGATCTGCCTCCACCAAACTCTGAAGACAGTGCATTCAAATCCTAACCTAAAAAACGATGTTTTAATCAAAACTCTCAACATTCTCTTCACCGCAGAACCCCTCCAATCTGCACACCATAAAGTCCTTATCCTGGAAACCATTTTCTTGAGTTGTTTCTTCATACTCCATAATGGCTTCACATCTTTCCTGAAGTGTGGCTCCCAGAACTGGATGCAATACTCTCAAACAGCTACAATTTTAACATAACCGCTTTGTACTTGAACTCTATTAATAAGGACCTATTAATAAAGTCGAGGATGATATATGTTTCATTAGCTGCTCTCTCAACATGCTCTCCCACCTTCAATGAGCTGTGCATGTATACACCCTGGTCCCTCTGGCCCTGCACACCCTCTAGAATCGTCTGGTGAATTCTCTGCAGATAGAAATAGGCCTAAAATCCCGCGTTGCTGACATTTTGTCAATCCAATGAAAGATTATTGATCAGAATTGTTCAATCTGTTTCTCTATGCACACCTGCTGAATACTTCCAGTATTTCATATTTAGAGCTCAGATTTCCCCCATCTGCAGTATTTTGGTTTTGTACAAGGATAAGCATCAAACATTGCAAAGGCAAGGATCTCCCAGAGTTTTGGGCTGGATGCTTCCGTTAAAACTATCATCATGTGGAATGTAAAGACTTCAAAGTCGCCTGTGTACCTCTCACCCCCATACTTGCCCCTTCTTCAACATCTCTCCATTCATCAGCTCCCTTTGTTGCACTCTCTTTCCATCCTGCCTTTACCTAAAGACTTAAAACTGGTGATTCCCTCATTTAAACAAATACCTGCAGCTTATCTGAAGGTATGTTTTGTTTGTGCTTCTTCACTAATGATGATTATGGCATTACCCATTAAACTGAGTTTAGCTCTTCTCTGTTAAAATGAAAATATAACACTGAATGTAAATACATTCTTATACTCTACGACAAATTCCTTAAACCACAAATCATGACTGCATTTCCTGAGAATCCCGAGATCCTCATTACACTGGCATTCACTTGTATGACAGTTAGTCAACATAATGTTAACCGGTTTTATTTCCCTCAGTAGTTCCCTCAGCAACAAGCCCATGTTTATTTAACTTAATACTTTATGTGAATACAATCGAGTTACCTAAATTCAACAAATTATGACTCATTATGCTTCTATGGTTAAAAGAAAGAAAAAAGAAAGACTTGTATTTCTTTCACCCCTTTCATCTCCACAGGACATCCCAGTGCACTTTACAGCCAAGGTTGTACTGTTGAAGTGTTGTCACTATAGTATTGGAGGAAGTGTAGCAATGTAATAATGACTAAATACTTTGGTTTATTTTATGTTGAGGGATAAATATTGATCAGGAATCTTCTTAGCTTCTTCAAAATATTGCCATGGGAGATTTTATAATCGACCTACAGGGAACAAATAAGTTTAGCAAATCCACTGAAAGGCCAAAGTCCTTGATGTGCTGAAGGATCAGTTTAGATCCTTGTACTCAAGTCTCTGAACTGGGACCTGAAATTGCATCTTTCTGACTTGGGGCAACAACATACATATGAACCTACAAATCAGGGGAAGGAGTAAGCAGTACTCAGCAACTGAGCCAACGTGAGCACTTTCATTTATTTGTAGTATTTTCTGAGAGGTCTTAGGATCTTAAGTTCCTAAAACATCATGAGGATTTTTGACACTGTAGGTGTGAAGTGAATAATTTCTCTTAAGGACTAGGGGTCTCTATTTAAAAACTAGGGTTGCCCATTCAAAACAGAGATGAGGCGATTTGTTTTCTTTCAGAGTCATGAGTCTTTGGAATTCTCAATTCCTGAAAAGATAATAGCATCAGAATCTCTGATTATTTTTTAAGGCAGAGATGGATTGATACTTGGGTAAGCAAGCTACCTTAGCAGCAGGAGGCAGAGGATGCTAATTAAAAATTGCTTTTGTGATTGGAAGCTTGAGTCCAGTGGCATAATGTATGGTTTCTACTGGGTCTCTTCTGTTTGTCATGTACATTAATGATCTAGACATGAATGAGGGATCAGTAAGTTCCCAATGCTATGGAAATTGGTGGTGTGATAGCTAATGAGGAGGAAAGCCTGAGACTATAGGAAAATATAGATGTACTGGTCAGGTGGACAGAACAATGGTAAAGTAAATTTAACCATGAAAAAGTGTGAAGTGATTCATTTTGGGAGCTCTAACAAGACAAGGGAGTATATGATGAACGCTAAGATCTTAGGAAGTTCAGAGGATCATAGGGATATGGTGGTACATGCCCACAGATTCTTGAAGGCAATGGGACAGGTGAATTAGGTGGTTAAGAAGGCATGTGTATGTGAAATATTTGTGTTTATTAGTAAATGCTTTGAATATAAGAGCAAAAAAGTAATGATGGATCTGTATAAGGTATTAGATCGGCCAAGCTGGAGTACTGTGTTCCTCACATGAGGAAGGATGTGATGGCACCAGAGAGGAGATTCACACACAGTGTCTTGAAGCTTCAGAAATGGCCAATAGTAACAGGGACACAGCTAAGACTGTTGATCCGCTGGACTGGCAGTGGTGGGCCTTGGTCTACTCTGCTGAGGTCAGAACCATTAATGGCCCTGGTTGCATAAACTCTGTATTCTCAATAAAATTAGCCCATCAATGAGACAGGTAGCAGAGCAACCACTGTCACTGAACGGGTGATCCAGTGTTGCTTGGCTTCTGAGTTTCATTTATTCCTTTCCTCCCCGTTTTCCTGGTCATAACGCAGCCACAGTAGACAAACAGGAGGCTGGAAGAACACAGCAGGCCAGGCAGCATCTGGAGGAAAGTGGCAGTCAACGTTTCGGGTTGGCTGCTCCTTTCCTCCAGATGCTGCCAAGCTTGCTGTGTTCTTCCAGCCTCCTGTTTGTCTATCTTGGATTCCAGCATCTGCAGTTTTTTTTTGTCCATAACACAGCCAATCCCATTCCCCACTCCAGCCCACCACTAACACACTTCCCGGCCAGCTTCTCTGGAAGAATAATGATCTGCACCCACACAGTTCTGCTGTGAACCAGCCAACCAGCTATTCATAGCCTGGAATTTTGCAATATAATCAGAATAACAGACGGCAACAGAACAAAATCAATTTTAACTAAAAATCATCTCAGTTACTTTTTGCTTTTTGTTTAAAAGAAGGATACATGCATGATTGGACACATCAGAACTACATGTGAAAGTTGTGCCCCTGAGGCTTTGGTGAGCAGCATTTTCTTGTTAATTAAAGTCTACAGAATGATCTGCTTGGATGACGATGCGTTACCGGTATACTGAAGAGCAAATCCCATCATGCTGACCGAGGCGTCACTACGAAAGGCCAGAAAAAGGTTGTTGCTGCTGCTCTCGATTTTGTCAGGCACCTGTGAGCCCTGAAAGCTGCCAATCAGAGAACTGAGAGAATCTGGTCCATCATAGATATGAAGGAAATCATAGCCTGGCTCCACACTGAAGCTGAAAGCACAGAAGAGGAACACAATTCAATATCACTTTCCAAAGTAATTCAAGTAAAGTACTTTCAAGTCTGCTTCATGGCCCATGAGCACAGATAATTTTTCCTTTGTGACAGAATAATGTAGGGACTTTGTTTCAATACTATGATATGAGAAAAGTTTTTCTCCTGTTACCATTTGTCTTACTTAATGCTCCACTTTACTGTTGTATAAGGAATTCGATTTTGTTGGGTCAAACATTTTTCTTATTTTTCAAAATAATTCCTCACCCTGTTTATAGTCTCAGTCCTTCCCTCACTCTATCTTTCATTCCAAAGCAATAAATCTCAGGCCTCTATCATCGCTGTTGTAACTAAAGGTGTCTCTTGAAGTGGAGGAGTAAAGAGAATTAGATGTCTAATACATCCTTCCTGAAGAATACATTAACTGTGAGAGCAAAAATCAATGGTCTAATCCCACAAAGATCCATACTCCTGCATGCCACATTGTGACACCGGTCCTGCGCAATTGATGTTCACTGCTAACGTCTGTGAAATTTCCCAAGTGAGAAATGAGGCAATGGGGGCGGGGGGATGATGCATTTTTGACATTCTCTGGGTAAAAGTAGCACAGCAAAACCCCTGAGCTACCTCACAGAGAAAATGAAACAAATACGCTGACGAGAGAAAAACAGGGAAATAGAGGAGGATAGAAGAGAAGAAGCGACACGAAAGGGCAGTAAGGCAGAGAGTCATAAAAAGCTACCAGGACCTCTATCTTTAGTGACAGGGATGTCGGGGCGTCACGGTGGCTGAGTGGTGAGTATTGCTGCCTCACAGAAACAAAGATCCATTTTCCAGTGACTGCCGGTGTGGAGTTTACACATTCTCTCCGTTGTTGCGTGGGTTTGGTCCGGTTTCCTCCCACAGTCCGAAGATGCACAGATTAAGTGGATTGGCCATGCTAAATTGCCCATGGTGTCCAGGTATGTGCAGGCTAGGTGGGTTAGCTATGGGAAATGCAGGGTTACAGGGACAGGGTAGGAGGATGGGTCTGGATAGGATGCTCTTTGGAAGATCAATGTACACTCGATGGGCCGAATGGCCACCTTCAACATTGTCGGGATTTTATCATGTGAAAAGCTAACTGAACCTTTCAAGTACTGTTGTAAAAAAGAAAAACTGCAGAATTTTGTTTACCTGTCAATTGTCACCAAGGAGTGGTTATGAGAGAATTCTGTTGTGGGAAAATTACATGTGTCAAACACAATCATTTTCAGTAACAGTCATGATGCCAATATTGTGGGTAATATATAGCATCATCTTTCTTCATTCACATCCTGCTGCATGAGGCAGACACAACATGTACTTATGTCTGTTCTGTGGCTTTTTTGTGTTCCTGCAACAGGTCACCAGACTTTTACCTGAAGCTACAGTTTGAGAGCTGCCAGTCCACATCAAGCATGGCTGACCAGGAAACCCTCTAGTACTTCTTGCCTGCCACAGGTATTTTGGAGGGATTTGTAGATGATCATCCTGTTTGAGGACATGGTGAACATAGCTTCAGTGGCCGTCACATGCTGGAGTGGGACTTGAATCCAGAACATCCGGCTCAGAAGCATAAATGCTACCGACTGTGCCACAAGACCTCCACATAATAAATAATTACAGAAGCTGTACTTTAAGAAGACATTGATATTTACATGGCAAAACGGATTTTCAAGAACTCTCTCCCTAACAGAACTATTGGTGTCCCTATAGCCCTTGGACTATAGCAGTTCAAGGCGTCAGCTCACCTTCACCTTCCCCAGGGCATTCAGGATGGGTAATAAATGCTAGCCTAGCCAGTGATACTTATATTCAACAATAAAAACAAATATATTGATTCCAAATTCATAAGCAAAACCTTCTCTGGGTAAGATCACTGCTTTTTGTTTTTGCTGTGCATTTCGTTTTATACAAAATCCTGCTTCAGTCCTCCAAGTATTCCAGGATGTGGAGCATATTAATGAGAAAAACAAAATGTGCTGAAGACCTGTTGTTTATCTCCCATTGATTTGCACAGAAAATGGTAAAATATTGATATTAGTGTCTAATATATTCCATACTGCTCAGAGCTCATGGGGCTGCAATAATTGCTATCTTGTCACACTGCTCAAATTAACACAGCACAGTTCTTTTAGCAAAGTTTCAGCGGGAGATAATGTCCGTGGCATCTTCATCAGTCCCAGGATGTGAACCCCTGTTGAGGAAAGGTCACAATGCCACCCTCCAACTGCCACACAGCTTCTAATCTCCCGATTCCTAATTAGCCTGTTGCAAGACCAGCATGAAACAGCTTTAATGATTAAAGATGTTTTGTATGCCTGAGCATTCGTTGAACATGTGCAAGTGAATATTATTCTTTTATATTTGTTGAACCACATTAGATTTAACACTGTTGGCAACATAGGGATTTCATGTGACATTTATCTGTTCATGGAACTGATAACGTTTCTCCTTAGAACTGACTGAACACAATTCTCAACTATTATTAACTCAATTTTGTCCACACCAACATTCCATTTGGAATTATTAATGCATAAACCCTTTTCATTTGATCTTAACATAGAAAAATGAATTAAATAGCTCCTGCAAAGCCAACACGGGGCTGAATGGGCTTCTTTAGGGCTGGAAGATTCTATTTTTAAGGCACAAAGCACAAGCAAATGACAATTATAGTTGCACAAATAAGGGCGCTGGGGATTTATCTGGATGTCACTTCCGCTCTCTGATCTTCACACTTCCCCAGTTGCACAGCCCACATATCCATCAGACATCAGAAATTATTTCCTCAAGAGTTCATGCTTTTTTCCTCCACACTGTCAGGCAGTGGGCCATGTTCAAGACGATCATTTTAGAATCAGTGAATCCCTACAGTGTGCAAGCAGGCCATTTGGCCCATTGAGTCCACATCAGCCCTCTGAAGAGCATCCCATCCAAATCCACCCCCCCGATCCTATCTTTGTAATCTCATATTTCCCATGGCTAATCCACCTAGCTTGCACATCCCTGCACACTACAGGCAATTTAGCATGGTCAATTCACCTAACCAGCACATCTTTGGACTGGGGGAGGAAACTGGAGCACCTGAAGGGAAACCATGAAGACATGGAGAGAATGTATAAATTCTACACAGCCTGAGGCTGGAATTGAACCCAGATCCTTGGCACTGTGAGACAGCAGTGTAACCACTGAGCCAGCGTGCTGCTGAATGTTATAATGATGTTTTAAATGTCAAACTCTTTGACCTCAAACATATCCTTCCTGAGTCTACAGATCATTCAATTCAAATTGTGCCCCAATGCCCAGCAGTATGGTATATACTGCTGAGAAGGAGATTGACTGGACACACAAATTTTCCCCACTCTCGACCCAAATTATGTCAGGTATTTTTCACACTGAATTGCTGTGTATTTCAAAGTTTTGAATGTGCTCAGTGACAATTATAAACTGAAAAAATATAATGAGTTATGTTTAATTTTGTAGTATTTTATTCTCTAGGCTTATTACACTGAAATTGTAATGTTCCATAGATAATGTAAGCAGATCAATGGGAAAATATCTAACAATGCCACTTAACCTGTTGCAGTTTGACTGACTCTCGCAAAGAGCAGTTGTGTTTATTCCCACATCACCATAGTTTGTCCGTAATCCTGTTCCTTTCATGTAGCTGCGCAACTCCCTTCAATAACTTAATTTTCATGCAGAGCTTACCTTAGGAATGTCAGAGAAATAACATAGTCAGGTGACACTGTTACTTTCCAGTCACATTCCTTGCCATGAGGATACGGCTCAGGGTAAAAGGGAGAAAGGATGATTCCTGTGGGCCCAGTCAGGTTTCCTCCGCAGGGAGCTGGGAAATTGAGAGAAAATTGTGAATCAGATTGTCCTGAATTAAAGAAATTTTTTGTTTTGTTCATCTGTAGAGTTAAAAATAAAACATTTCAAGTAATGATTCATAATATTCTGTTTTGGACTAAATCTGTCAAAAGTAGAGTTGTCTGGCAAGTTACTTGCTCAAGGGTTATTTCTCTACTTTTCTTAAACACTAATTATCTTTCTCTTCCATGTCTCTGAAAGACAATGGCTTTTCACTGGTACACAGTTAACTCCACAGGCTTCAATGGCCTTCTGGACCTTGTGGATTTTGTTGACATATATGCTTGGGCCACCCATCAAAATATTAGGGTCCTCTACGGTCACTCAGGACTCTTCTCTAAAACAGACATTTGGATTTATTGTTGAGGCAAATTGAGCACCTCATACCTATTAAAAGCGGCTTTACAAATTTGCTTAGTGTCTGAGTGCATAAAGCCCAGTGATCTTCCCCTTCATCCCCCATATTATAGGTTGACCATTACTTTGTTGCTGATAAATCTTTGGATATCAGGGACATGTCTTTGGTCTGGACCTCACTTCACCTGAAGGCCAATTCCCCTATCTGAAGGCCAGAAAACCTTAACGTCTACTGTATCAGATTCCAGAGGCACACCAGATCCTAATGGAGCCAGGTCAAGTACAATTTCCCTCAAAAAAAAAGTGTGTACCTCTCAGGAACGTGCAGGGATCGTAGCCTTTGCATCCGTAGAACAACAAAAGCCAATGTGATTGGATCCCAATCCTTTTCTAATGCGTTATACCAGGGCTAGTGACAATTCAATGAAAATTGCCATATAATTTTAGGGCCTTATTCTATTTATTAATATTTCTTGGATTTAGTTCTTACTGACCAATAACTATCCGAGAAGACTATGATATCATTGATAAATATTCTACAATTGGCATGCTAGGAAATAACACTTTTGTTGAAATTCTCAGTAGTTATCAGGTCGATATTACTATCTATTTTCCACCCCACCAACCTCTGCATCCAACGTATCATCCTCAAACACTTCTGCCAACTCCAGTTAGACCCCACCACCTGGAACATCTATCACTCCCCACCCCTCTCTGCCTTCCACAAGGACTATTCTCCCTTTCCCACTCCTTAGTTCGCGCTACACTCCCCACCAACCACTCCAACCCGCCTTGTGCCTTCCCCTGTAACCGTAATAGATGCAACACCTGCCCACACACCACCTCCCTCACCTCCATCCAGGGCATTAAACAGTCCTTCCAGGTGAGACAGAGCTTCACCTGCATCTCCTCCAAACTAGTCTATTGCATCTGGTGCTCCCGATGTGGTCTCCTCTACGTCTGTGAGACCAAATGTAGACTAGGTGACCATTTTGCCGAGCATCTCCGCTTGGTCTGTAACGGTCAACCTAACCTCCCGGTCACTGCCCACTTCAACTCCACCCCCTCACTTCCCCCACTCCCCTTCTGACATGTCCGTCCTTGGCCTCCCCCAGTGTCGCAGCAACTCAATGCAATTTTGTGGAACAACACCTTATCTTCCACCTGGGCACCCTACAGCCAGGAGGACTCAACATTGAGTTGTCTAATTTCAAATAACCTTCCCGCCCATCCCCTGCCTCCCATTCCAGCCCCACCTCCTCCCTTCCATTCCACCTAATGACCCTCCCTTCCAGCCACCAACCAGATTCATCCCTCCCATCAACCAACCAGATTGTACCTACTACCAGTGTCCACCTATCAGTACCATTCCGCTGCCCCCCTCCGCCCCCTCTTTTCCTGCAGCTCCCCCTACCCGGAGAAGTGTAATACCCAAAACGTTGACTTCTCCTTTCCTCCAGATACTGCCTGGCTTGCTGTGTTCTTCAAGTCTCCTGTTTGTCTACCTATATTACTATGTTTCAGCTACAGTTCTGTCAATACACTAAAACGTCAGCATCACCTTTGCCCATCTGTTGCCTTGTATATCCATTTTACCTGAAGTCCCCTTTCAAGATTAGAAACCCAGGATACAATATTAGCCATCTTAAAAAGAACAGATCTATGGGTCTTCCTGCAGCCTTTAGATTTTATCATTTGTGTCCTTCTGTCAATAATGTTCCAGTCAGATACATGGCTCTGACAAAATGTGTTAAATTCGTTGCTAAAACTCTTCTAAAGCTGGGATTGAGGAAACTTCTTGATGCAAGTGACCTCCTTATTTCATTTCTCTTTGAAGTGCTTTTAAGGCCTCTGTTGTTAAAACTGTCACCATTAAGCAAGGGAAAGATCAGAAGAATTAGAATGTGTGTGTGTGTGTACCCGTGTGCAAATTAGAGACAGCAGTGCACTTTTATTCATTGGAGTTTAAAAGAATGAGAGTGTTTCTTAATCGGACATAAAAGATTCTGAGGGAAGCATTAAAATAAAGCAAAGAACCGCGGATGCTGAAAATCTAGAAACAAAACAGAAACTGCTGGAAAAACCCAGTGGGTCTGGCAGCCTCTTTGGAGAAAAATTAAAGTTAGCGTTGCGAGTCCAGTGACCCTTCTTTATATTTTGAGGTCAATTTACAGGTTAGATATTGAGAAGATATTTTGTTATTTGGGGGAATTTAGTATTAGGGGGTGTTCAAATGACTAATATGTATATGTTGAATTCAGCAGCAAAAGACTTTGAGATTTACAAGGGTTTTATTGTAATTCTACAGTTTAACACAAACACCAATTCGTTTCCATGTCCAGAAGTCAACACCCATCAGGGAAGAACCCCATTTATTTTTGTTTTTAAAAAAGCACCAATTTATTAAATCATCCAATTATGAAATTATCAAACAACAAACACTGCCCACAAGGAGCAGAAGAATTCTACTTTTAAATTTGAAACACCTATCACCAATATATCTAATCATCCAATAAACCAAAACATTCACTATGAGAAGCAAGCTTCTAATGAGTTTAAAAATAAAGTTATTTATTCTCACTCACCCTGAGATGTTTCACTCATTCATTCATTCACCTCACAAACAATAACACTTTCTCAAAAGATTAGGTACAGGTGAAGACAATATACTGTTACACCGTATAATTCTCAATCTCTTTCATAGCAGTTTCTTAGATAAAATTTGTACTTTACAATTGAAGTGAGAGTTTTTTGAACAAAGAATTCTCAGCAGGCTTAAACTTCTTATTGTTGAACTTCTAGCAGGTTGATTCTCAGCTGAACTGGGAAAATCCTTTAATCTGTTACGATGTTTAACTTACAAGCTCTGCAGTGAATTAATGTGCTTACTTGATGGCTTGACACTAATTCAATAGCTTTTTGTTCACCGCCAGACCATACTCCATCTTGATTTGAAATCATGTCACTATTCCTTCAATGTTACTGGGCCAAATTCCTAGAACTCCCTTTCAAACAGCATTGTGGGAGTCCCTAAATCCCCAAGAAGTACATTTGCTCAAGAAGGCAGCTTCCATCTCATTTTTATTAACATTCATTCATGGGATTGCCCATCCCTAATTGACCAGAGGGTAGTTAAGAATCAACCACATTGCTGTGGGTCTGGAGTCACATGTAGGCCTTGACCAGGTACGGATGGCAGTTTCCTTCCCTAAAGAACATTAGTGAACCAGATGGGTTTTTCCTGACAATCACTCATGGATTCATGGTCATCATTAATTCCAGATGTATTTCTAATTCAAATTCCATTATCTGCCGAGGTGGGATTCGAACCCGGGTGCCTAGAACATTATCTGGGTCTCTGGATTAACAGTCCAGTGATAATACCACAAGGCCATCGCCGCCCCTTTTCCAAAGCAAGGGCGGGCAATAAATGCTCGCCTAGCAAATGACACTCACATCCCACAAAAAAATCTCTTTTCTGGCAGCAGACAACAAAATGGTTCCCTCATCAAATCATTTTCAAAGTTCAAAATCCTTTTTCCAAAGGAGTGGTGTGTCGGTTTTGGTTCCATCATGATATGCTGTTTTTTAACGCCCAGAGATTGATCCTGTCTGGTTGAGATTACGGAAACCATTGTAATACAGCGGAAAAACAGAAAGAACTTTAGATGCTGGAGATCTGGAACAAAAACAGAAATTGCTGGCGAAACTCAGCAGGTCTGGCAGCATCTCTGCGAAGAAAGCAGAGTTAATGTTTTGAATCCAGTGACTCCTCATCAGAACTCACTCTGATGAAGAGTCACTCAACTTGAAATATAAACTCTGCTTTCTTCCCACAGATGCAGCCAGACCTGAGTTCTGCCAGTAATTTCCGTCTTTGTAATACAATAGAAGGTTGATTGGGTCTATTCACATCCATCTCATACCAACTGAGTCTCAAAGCTGATTTTTTTTCCACGATAATACGGAGAGATAAGCCAGCTGGAAATGATACGTTCTTTTCTGTGCTCTTCCATCCTCAAACAAAGGGATGCATTAATTTGCCAGATGACTGTGAACGTCTGTGTATAATTGGGCATTTAACTGATACTTAGGATCGATTGAAGCTCAAATATTGAAGATCACATGATATGAAGTGGCTATTTTAATAGTCTGTGCATGCAATTTTTAAAAACAATTGTCTGAAAGTTCATAATATACCAGGACATGATGATACACATTTTGATCGATAAGTAGTCATTAGATAGTATAGAGATAGTAGGAACTGCAGATGCTGGAGAATCCGAGCTACACCTGCCTCTTTGTAGGTTACGTGGAACGATCCCTATTCCGTACCTACACCGGCCCTAAACCCCACCTCTTCCTCCGTTACATTGATGACTGTATTGGCGCCACCTCGTGCTCCCACAAGGAGCTCGAACAGTTCATCCACTTCACTAACACCTTCCACCCCAACCTTAAGTTTACCTGGACCATCTCTAACACCTCTCTCCCCTTCCTGGACCTCTCTGTCTCCATATCGGGCAACCACCTAGAAACCGATATTCATTTCAAGCCCACCGACTCCCACAGCTACCTAGAATACTCCTTCTCCCACCCATCTTCCTGCAAAAATGCTATCCTCTATTCCCAATTCCTTCGCCTGCGCCGCATCTGCTCCCAGGGTGAGGCATTCCACTCCCGTACATCTCAGTTGTCCTCGTTTTTCAAGGACCGTAACTTCCCCCCCTCAGTGGTCGAGAACACCCTCAACCGTGTCTCCCACATCTCCTGCAACTCATCTCTCACACCCCGTCCACGCAATAAGAATCAAAAAAGAAAGCCCCTCGTCCTCACGTACCACCCCACCAACCTCCGGATCCAACGCATCATCCTCCGACACTTCCGCCATCTGCAATCCGACCCCACCACCAAAGACATCTTTCCCTCCCCACCCTTATCTGCTTTCTGGAGGGACCACTCTCTCCGTGACTCCCTTGTCCGTTCCACACTCCCCTCCAGCTACACCACACCTGGCACTTTTCCCTGCAACCACAGGAGGTGCTACACCTGCCCCCATACCTCCTCCCTCACCCCCATCCCAGGCCCCAAGAAGACTTTCCACATCAAGCAGATGTTCACCTGCACATCTGCCAATGTGGTATACTGCATCCGCTGTACCCGGTGTGGCTTCCTCTACATCGGGGAAACCAAGCGGAGGCTCGGGGACTGCTTTGCAGAACACCTATGCTCGGTTTGCAATAAACAACTGCACCTCCCAGTCGCGAACCATTTCAACTCCCCCTCTCATTCGACATGTCCATTCTGGGCCTCCTGCCGTGCCACAACGATGCCACCCGAAGGTTGCAGGAACAGCAACTCATATTCCGCTTGGGAACCGTGCAGCCCAATGGTATCAATGTGGATTTCACAAGCTTCAAAATCTCCCCTCCCCCTACCGCATCCCAAAACCAGTCCAGCTCGTCCCTGCCTCCCTAACCTGT
>NC_063358.1:30101080-30131843 GCF_021869965.1 Rhincodon typus
TGCTCCTATGATGCTGCTTGGCCTGCTGTGTTCATCCAGCCCTGCACTTTGTTGTCATTAGATAGTATAGAACTTGGTCTGCTGAAAAAAGACACATTATGTTGAAGTTTTTCAGCTTGCATTCATTAAGATATTTTGAAAAAACCACCAATATCAAGCAAAATCAACATTTATCAGGAGAAAAGGACAATGCTGATTGGTTGGTAAGTGGACTGATTGCTTGAGGTTTTTTCCATGGAGAATGCTTAAATTTAATGATTTAACTGACAGTTAATAGCAAAGTTTTCCTTAAGTTATTTCAGGCAGTTTGACTCTGATTGGTCAAAGCCCTGAAAAATAAACCAGCAAATGGCTGTCACCTATTTTGTGGAGTACATCCAGTAATTTCTCATTGCCACCATTCATTTCCTGGTGCTATTTTACAACCAGACCTGGTCGTGCCCTGAGTTACTGTCTGAGTACCAGAAAGGAAGTTATGCTTGGGTTCACTGTGGTATCATGAGTCTTTTGATGCCAATGTAGGGATTGTTCCAGGGCTTCTAGAGGCCAGACATAGTCCTTCAGTCCTGGCAGCAAAACTATATATGTTGGGACAATTCCAGCAAAGATTCAGTTAATAGTTACTTTAGAACACACAGTATTGTCCCCTTATGTAGGAAAGAAGGAATTTATTTATATATTGCTCCTTCCAGACTTTATAATGATTCCAACATAGTTCACAGCTGAAGAATTACTTTTCAAGCATATTCACTATTGGGGGGGTCAGTTAGCTGGACAGTTGGCTTACAATTTAGAGTAATTCCAACAGTGTGGGTTCAATTCCTGCACCAGCTGAGGTTACCATGAAGGACTCTCCTTCTCAACCTCTCTCCTTACCTGAGGTATGGTGACCTTCAGGTTAAACGACCACCAGTTGTCTAAGAAAAAGCAGCCCTATGGTCTGGTAGTCTGGGGAAAATGAAATTTGACGCGAAGGGCACTCTAATTAGGATCTGTTCAACCTATAATTTCCTTCTGTGTCACCAATTATCTTCCCACCTGTCCTGTACTGAAGCCATGGGTTCTTTAGCGTGCAATGATCCTGTCAATGACTGGCATCTCCTTCACACCAGTAGTATTCTTAGCCAGACTGTTTGCTTGTGTGGGTGGGGGACTGGGGGTGTGGTGTGTCACTGAGACTAACGGGAACATTTATACTGCTGTCATTCCTGAAATCAGATAATTCAACACAGGCTGGGAATCAATATAGAGAGACCTTTCTGAGCCACAATCTCTGATATTTATTTCTTCATTGTGCTGAGTCACAAAGGAGCACTGGGTCTGGTTAATCTTTATTCCAATCTATATATTTAATTACAATCAGTGGTTGGAAATTTGCATGATCTGACTAATCCCAAAGTCAAATTCTATTAAAACATTGATTAAAAAAAATACATTCTCATTTCTGGTTAATGAAACACTTTACATTTTACTTACTGCAAGCCAAGAATAGTATGTTAAACATGGGTATAAAGTCCTTTAACTATTCAATCACTTTACAGCATCTTTACTGCAGTGCTCTAATATATATCCTCTTGACACATCAGACATCATGAAGTCTCAGACTGAGCTATCCATTTGTGTGTCAAATTATGGCTACTTTACACATTGTTAATTCAGTAAAGTCCACGAGTTTATGTCATCAATGATCCAGACAGTTAATGGACAGGAAACATAATTCTATCAGTTTGGCTGAAAATAAGTGAACAAAAATAACAGCTTGCTCCTCAGTAAATGGTGTTTACTTTTTAATAGAATGACGATGCAATGACAACTTGTATTAATTCAGACAGACTGAGACATATTTGAGTGACAATTGAGTGAGGCGCGGGATAAGTCATTTTGGAACGTTAAAAAAAGGCATAATTCTTAAAAAGATTAAATTGTCTCAAATTCTGTCAAGATATCAAAATTAATTTGAGGTTATCTAAGTACATTTTGGACATGCCACTACTCTGTTCATATGGAGATAGCAGGAATCTATTCAATCATGTTCTCAACTGCTCATCTTGAAATCATTTCAATGGAATGTGTAAGGGAATCTAGAAATTGTTTTTCCACTCCTCAAAATAACATATCTCCCAATAATAATTTTACTTGCCAAAAAACTCAGCTAGCTCATTTATTACATGTAAGGATACACAATCATCATTTAAATTCAATCAACATGAGCAAATCAACGCCATTCGACAATTTAATCTGACACATCCATGCATGCAAATAGACAAGCAATTCCTATTTCCTAATGAATGCAGATTCAAACAGACAGCAACTGACACTGTCTGCTTGCCTCTGATCACTGGCTTCATCCTAACCTCGGGTTATTGGATGAAAAGCTTGGTTGGTTGCAGATGTTAACCAGATGAACCCAAGCAATCCCAATCCATTACCAGTGTGCCCCACGGCACAAATCCACCCTCACTTTTGCATTGACGGTTACTAAATTGTCAGCCTCACTCACAAGACTGGGAGAGATGAGGAGATGTTGCATTGGTGCAGTCATGGCACTCTTCACATTCAGGTTAATACACCCTGCTTTGGGCATCAGTGAGAAAGTACTACACGTAATCAAATCTGAAATATTCCTGACTGACCTATGCCTGACCATTGGTGCAATTAGATGAACTGCTACATGAAAACAACCAAAAGTCAATTTACAAATTGACTCCTGCAGTGGTACCATGTGGTATGTTGGCTAAATGCCGTCATAACTGTATGCAGCAGCATCATTGAGCAGTGTCTGAGGCGGCCATTTATCTCAAAGTGGTCTTGTACTGAGGCACAGAATCAACCCTCTCCTTGATGATAAAAAAATGATGCTAAAGCCCTCCAGATGAAGGAGTGAACAAACAAAACTGCAGGACACGGGGACTTGCGCTGAACTAAAGATAACAAATTACTTTGACGCTTGAAAACTGTGACTGAAAGCACAGAAACATGCCAATTTTTTTAAACTATTAAATACCACTGATATTCAGTTGGAGTAAAAAAGACATTTTAAGATAAACATAATGGAAAGTGCCTATCAATAGGTAAATCCACTCGAAGTCCTAAGCAATGGAGATTCAACAGTTTTGCAAGCAATTGATATCACAAATATTAATTTATATTAAAGTATTACAATATTTATTAATGTTGAAAATAAGAGTTTTACATGAAATGTACAAAATGACAAGGATTTTTTTTTTGCTTTTTATTGCATCCAACATAGTTACTTATATTATAATCTTTGAAGTTTCCTATCATGGAGATAGGAAATTAGGAACAAAAGTATGCCATTCAGCCCATCCGTCTGTTCCACAAGTAACTTAAGTCATTCTCATTTGTTTGGCAAATCCATTTAACCAGCAATAATCCATATCCCTCGAAAGTCTCACAGGGCAAGAAGAAAAAGTATGAAATTCAATTTTCCAAATTTTAACTTATTCTGCACTTTCACGCTTTTGGGACCTATTTTGACATTCCTTCAAAGTTACTGGGTCAACATGATGGAGCTCCCTTTCTAACAGCACTGTGGGTGTACCTAGACCACAAGGATTCCAGCAATTCAAGACAGTGACTCACTACTAACTCAAGACCAATTAGGGATGGGCAATAAATACTGGTGTAGCCTATATCGCCAATATTTCATGAACAGTGAAGGCAATGCATGCATTTGATGAAATAAGCAAATAAGCAAAATTGTTTTTGGATGTAATCAAGGGCTATGAGAGCAACTTAGCTTTTGAAGCTGAAAAAAGGAATGAAAATGTTAGTTAACTGCAATGTTAAAATTGTATGAACATTTAATCAAACAGGATTATATATAGGGATGGAATTTTAGGCTCAGCCAGCAGGTGAGAATAGAAGTGGGCATGCAAACAATTTCTTACCACTGGTCTGAACATCAAATTCCAAGTTCAGTCAAGCCTTGGGCCATTTTCCCACAGGATGGATACAGTGGGAGGACAACAGGACTATCTGCTGGCAAATGGTGTGTAGCCAGTTACCAAATTAAAGAGGTGGTGTAGCCCAGTGAGGGAATCTGACAGAGGTATTTCAGTCAATCTCCAGGTTCCGAAAGGAGCAGGGGGCAGGTTAGCTTCCTGAAGGTTGCCTCCCAAGGACAGACCAAGGGTTCAGTGCTGCAAGCAGGAATAGATTCCCTTCTTGCCTGGTCTGGGTGTAGCAGGAGACAAACATCACCCCATTGGAGGGGAATCTCAGTTATGACTCGAATGCAAAGACCACTTCGAGTTTAAAAGTGGAAGAAGTTGAAGTAATAGCATTTCCATTTTACAGTACCCTGTCCGTTGTTTAACTGTCAGGGCATCCTGCTGCTGATTTCAAGATGAAAGGCGATTGATTGGCCCTCCACCTTTGGGAGCCTGCCTGACATCTTTAATTGAGCAGCAACACTGCCCCGTGGCCATTAATTGGCCCCTCAGAGGAAATTCTCACTGCATAGCTGTTCCTCACACAGAGTTCAGCTTCTAAAGCCCACTGGATGTAATGCTGAGATTCAGAAGCCCTCAGGCACAAAGCTGCTCAGAGCTTTGATAACTTGAGGCAGAGACTATTCAGCAAAACAGGGTTAGATTTAACAAAAAAAAACTATCCTGGATAGGTGGAGCGCACCACAAGAATGCAGTTGGATCAGATAAAACTCAAAACATAGTTCACATGCAACAGCAGAGACGTACCTATCCAAAAGGCAGTGCTACAGAAGAAGTTAACAAGCATCTGGAGAATTGTCCTTCTTTCTCTGCTCTATTCCTATGTGTGCCAGCATCATGCCAAGAAGTTCAATCACTTTCAGTTGATCCACCTTCAGAAACTCTTGGAGATCAGATGGCAGGGCAGAATATCAGACACGGAGGCCTGAGCTGGCCTGCAAATATCCTCATCACACCGTAACAGTCACAACTGAGTTGATCTGGTGGCCAGAGTACCAGACACTCACTCACCAAAGCAAACCCTCTATAGATAGAGATAGTAGGAACTGCAGATGCTGGAGAATCTGAGATAACAAGGTGTAGAGCTGGATGAACACAGTATGCCAAGCAGCATCAGAGAAGCAGGAAGGCTGACATTTCGGGCCTAGACCCTTCTTCAGAAATCAGAATTTCTGAAGAAGGGTCTAGGCCCGAAACGTCAGCTTTCCTGCTCCTCTGATGCTGCTTGGCCTGCTGTGTTCATCCAGCTCTACACCTTGTTACCTCTATAGATAGACTGAGTCTGGGTTGCCTTCACATGGTGGTCAAAGGAAGCACTACAAGGACACTTGGAAACCTTCATTTCGGAGTTTAGATACTGCCTTTGACAGAGAGATGTTCACACAGCATCGCTGAACTTGCACAACTACATAAAGAGTATGCCCTCTTTCAAAAGCAAGCACAGGAAATACTGAAGCAGCAACTTGTTCAAAATTCAGTCATTTGCTGGATCCTGTCTCATTTGCAGGTGGTTCTCTGAGTACAGATTGACCTATGCAGTCACCTATGCACCCACCAGAACCACAGCATAGACCCAGATGATGAATATGGTTATCTTTGGCTTGAAGGACAAAGAAAACTATGTGAGTCAGTAGTGTTTATGATAATTAGTCCAAAGCACCATCAACTTCTTGTTTGCCATTATCTGCCTGTTAACTCAAACGTTAATTACATTAATTTTGCTTTGTTCATTACAGGAAAAGTTTCAACATAGTGACTGAAGAGTCAGTTTGGAGAAGAAACTTTGGGCTAACTACATTTTACTCAGTGTTAATTTCCTTGAGTTTCATGAGACAGTTTCTCTCCAGCAGGCCTAATGTGAGTTCTCACCATATTCTTCTAAACTCACCTCATGAACTACCTCTTGCACGCCCTGGTGACCCCTCACCTGGTGCTAGCACAATTCTACAATCTTGCTATCTCTAGAAAAAGTTGCGAATCAGAAGAGATCAGCATTCATGCTGACTCTGTCATCTTAAAAAGGACATAGTGCATCTCGGGATGCACAGCTAGAGCATGCTTCCTGACATTTAACCTGAACATGACAGATAAGGGGAACTTGGCTCCCTGCTTTGCAGACAGGCACTTGGAGGAGCTGGTGGACGACATGATACTGAACATGGAGCACAAGACTTGGCAAACAATATTACAGCTATATAAAAGCCTTGTTAGGCTGCATTTAGAGCATGATGTGCAGTTTCGGTCGCCACATTACCAGAAAGATGTGGGCACTTTGGAGAGAGTACAGAGAAGGTTCACTGGGATGTTGCTCGGTCTCGAGGGCATTGGGTATGAGTAAAGGTTAAAAAGACTAGGATTGTTTTCACTGGAAAGACAGCAGCTGAAAGGAGACTTAATAGAGATCTACAAAATTATGAAAGGCATAGATAGGGTGGATAGTCAGAGGTTTTTTTTCCCAGGGTTGAAGTTTCAATTACAAGGGTACACAGGTTCAAGGTGAGAGGTGGAAAGTTTAAGGGAGATGTGCGAGGGACGTTTTTCATGCAGAGTGTGCTAGGAACCTGGAATACACTGCCAGAGGAGGTGGTGGAAGCAGGCACATTGGCGACATTAAAGAGGCATCTGGATGGTTACATGAATAGGGAGGGAGTAGAGGGATACAGATTGAATAAAGGCAGAAGGTTTGTTTTTGAGTTTAGTCAGGGCATGACGATTGGCACAGGCTTGGACGGCCGAAGGGCCTGTTCCTGTGCTGTACTTCTCTTTTGTCCTTCTCTTTGTTCTTTTAAACAGGGACATTCTCTGCCTGAGGATCCCACACCATCAAAGCCTAACCAGCCTGGTTTGTGGATGTCACCCAGGTCAATATGGATTCAGCTATCTGGAGGAATACCCAGCAGAGAAGAAAGAAAGTTAATGACCTTCTCCACTGTGCCAGGGCAAATGACACATTCTGCTCTCTGCTAACTTACACACATTCCCCCTCTGTTACTGCACCAACCTCCCAACAAAGCTCATGGTGTACCTCTCTCAATATTACATGTAACATCTTCCTTCACTTGCACTCACCTACTCCAAATCTCCTCCATCCTAACCGTGCATGGCCTCTGGATTACCTAATGATTCATACGGGCCACCTCACCAGCTTCCCCGCAGCAACATCTTTACTAACAGCAGCTTTGTCCTCTTTCTCCTCCCTCGATACGCCCTTTCTTTCAGTCTGAGAGAAAACAACCCACAAGAGTGCAAAATAAAAGCCACATGGGTGGTGAGCTGCCCAATATTTGTTTCCTCATCCCCATGAGAGAAACCTGCCCTAACCACCCTGAGTGGCCAAGTGATCCCATTCAAGCCTTTGGTCTGATATTGGAGGCTGCCCTTGATTTAGTGTGCTGGGACCCCTGACTGAAAGCTATCTTCTTTGACTTGTGTGAAGACTGATGACAATCATTGTAAGCCTCCTGCTTCTGACTCTGTTAAATGACAAGTCAAGATAGCTTTGAATGGGGGCAAAAAGATAGGGCAAGGATGGTGGCAAAATCCAGATAGGCTCAGAATGAGTGAGCAGTAATAGAGCAAGCGAACAGCCCTGATAAGCAGCCTGGTCCAGTGTGAGAGCTGGGTGCCTGTACCTGCATGCAGGTGTCCTTGTAGCAGCACTTCAACATAAGTTTCCAAAGTGCAGCAGCATCCCGCATGTTGGTGGGTGTGGTGGCATGAGGGTTTTGAGATGCTGGCAGCTGTAAGATGCAATAGTCTGTGGACGGGTGGATTGAGGATGGTAGTTGCCCTGAGACATTGTTGCCATGTATCCAGGTTCACAGCCTGGAGGAGCAAGCAGCGAGCTTAATTCTCCAGGAGCCCGGTCTGTCTCTCATGTCGGAAATCGATGACATATATTTCCTCATGGCTGGTGATGAAATAGGGACCTGCACAAGATTCTTGCCTGGAATGCCTGGAACTCTGAAAATGCAACAAGTTGCTCTCAATATGCTGTGCAGAAAACCCTCGCCCAACTTCTCGTGATTATCCTAGAATTCTCGCAATAGCCCATGTGGTTCAAGCCCCTCTGGGATTCCACACACTGCCTCTGTTTCTATGTGCATAGAT
This sequence comes from Rhincodon typus, assembly GCF_021869965.1. Lineage (NCBI taxonomy): Eukaryota > Metazoa > Chordata > Chondrichthyes > Orectolobiformes > Rhincodontidae > Rhincodon > Rhincodon typus. The sequence goes on from NC_063358.1 coordinate 30,109,165, forward strand.
GCGCCAGACCTACTGAGTTTTTTTCAGCACTGTCATGATTCCACAGCGAGTGCAGGTTGGGCTCATAACATTCTGCCAATTAACTTGTAGTAGGCCAGGGACTGTAGAGACGGATGATGTTAGAGTTGTTAGAAATTATTTGAAGAAGAAAGAAACAATTTCATTATACTCCAAGAAAAGCTAGAAACAAAGTTCTCAAGAGTTCAGCCATTTGTTGTTTATCTGTGAAGAAAATGGATGCAACTTGCCACTAACATAAACATAACATATTTGTTTTTAAGCTCCAAGGACAAGCGACAGTTAAAAATCAGCGACAGTCAAGATGATAGAAAACTTGCTGACTGTTGAACATTGGATGTGAGATATTAAGCCACATAATGCAAGAAATGAAAGGCTTCACATTCTGAAGAACCTATCTTGAATGATTGACCATCCAGCAAACAGCAGTAGTAAGCTCCATGATTTAATTATTCTATTTTATAAATGATCTTAATATCCAGCATGACATCCTGTTTCAGGGAAGATGAGTAGTCATTCTGTATGCAATGAGAATGGACATGGTGCAGCACACATATTCTTTCCAACTTGGTTCATTGTGTAAGTCATGCATTTCTCTCAACAACTGTGTCTTGTATAACTTAGATCACATCTCCAATGAAACAAAACCTGTATGTGCTGTGTGTAGAACAACAGGACATGGGATGAGAATTGTCCCTCCAATTATTGTATATGATGCTTTGGCAATCACAAGTTGGCTACAATTTTCTCAGAAGATAGTAAATATTATACAGTCAAGCCAACGTGGAAAAGCTAAGTGATTAAATGCAATTGCAAGATAACACATCAAATCAGTAAGAAACATTTGAAAATGTTGTGCAATAAAGGCATGGATGATAATATCTTATTTACAGCTCCCTTCTGTGCTGTATTCATTCTGGTAATCCATGTTGTTTGTGCAATAATCTGCAAAGTGTTTGAATGGGGAATATATTATAAATATGGGGCTGGATTTCGAAGGAGTGGTGGTCCCTTGCAGATTGCCACTCCAAGCACTTTCAAAAATGTGGAGCCATATTTCTATTCTGACAGTTTTCTCGTAGTGTAGAACAGTCAATGGAACACTGTATTTTGAAATTTAAAGATACCGACAGCCACTTTGACAGCTGCTGTCAAATGGTAATTACATACACTAACACAGGCTAGGGTGACAGCAAGGTAAGATGTTAGTTAAGTAGGGTGCCAGCTTGATAGGGTGCCAGTGTGCCAGGTAAGTAGGGTGGCAGGTGGGTAGAGGTCAGGGTGCCAGTGTGCAAGGGGACTAAGTAAGTGATGCAGTGATTACAGGAAGGGCTGTTTGAGTCTGAAGGAATTTACTTGCAAATCTGTTCCTTTTCACCTTTCCCACTTATTGACTGCATTGAGCATATAATTGGTCAGTTCTTGTACCGTACCTGCACCAAATTGATTCTGTTGTATAAGATAATGGTTCTGAATGGGTTAATGTCAATGTTATATTGGCTCCACCCATTCTACTAATGTCATACACAGACAGAGTTGGGACAAGGACTTCTACCCTAGCTTTTGAGGTAGCAGATATCTCTGCACCAGCACCCAAATATTGTTTGTAGAGAAGTCGGATAGGCACACATGGAAATTCCAAATTGATGAGGATTTACACTGGCATGGCTCAGTATGAAATTATTTGTTGGGTCTTCAGCTTTGTAGTCAATTGATTCCTTTTTTTTCAACAGCACCATAAGTTATAGTTTCAAGTATTATTTAATTTGGTACCTAAGAAATAGAAAATAAAAGTAGCAACGTGATAATAAGCATACATACAGTTTTTTGTATGCTGATTGAGGGCTAAACAGTATCCAGGACACTGGAGATAATTCCTCTGCTTTTCATCAAAACAGTGCCATGGGATCCTTCCTACCTTGCAGGGAGACCTTTGTGTGAGGTCTTAGCTGAAAGATTGCACCTCCAGCTGTGAAGCCTGCCCTCAATATTCCACTGGGTATCAGTCTTGAAATTTGTGCTAAGTTTTGGAGTGGGACTTGAATCCACAACTATCTGTTTAAGAGCTGACAATGTTATCAACTGAATAACAACTGACATTGATAGATTAAAGATTTGAACATCAGTAAAAACATTTTCAGTTACATGCATTGAATAACATCGAAAAACTAATGGAAAAGAAAAAGAGCTTTGGATAAGAGGATGTGTGAGAGAATATTAATAGCAGAGTCCTGGATAAACTGCAATTTTAGAGGGTGTAGATGGGTGTATCACCAGGAAAATATTAGAATATGCAAATTTGGAGGTCAAACTTGAGAGTTTCATTAGGGAACAAGATATTCAAAGTGTTACAGAGGTAATCATTATGACATGCAGGAAATAGCTTTCAAGGTTCAGTTCAGGGCCAAGTCGCACATAAGGTTTCAAACACACTCATTTAATATAAGACAGTCGCTGAAGTAAAGGTTGGAAACCAGTGGTGAAACTATACTCGTTTTTAATAGGAGCTGTAGATGATGGAGCTGGTTCTCCCAATCTTTAGTGGAAGAAAATGCAGCTCTTATACAATGGGAAATCACAAGTGTGACTGTGAAGAAGTAGTCAAGAACGGTGTAGTGAAAGAGACCACAGTGTAATTGGGATTCATGTGAAAACGAACAAAGCTGCCACAGAACAGCATGTAGATTAGGGATGAGATGGTGACTGAAGAAAGGTGATTGGGATACTCCCAGGATGACCGTGTAGAGTGAAAACAGAAACTACAGGAGATGTTCTCCCCTTACATTCTCCCCGTGTCTGCGTGGGTTTCTTTTGGGTGCTCCAGTTTCCTCCTACAGTCCAAAGATGCGCAGGGTAGGTGGATTGGCCATGCTAAATTATCCATGATGCCCAGGGATGTCTAGGTTCGGTGGGTTAGACATGGGAAAGCAGGGAATGGGTCTGGGTGGGATACTGTGAGGGGTGGTGTGGACTTGTTGGGCTGAATGGCCCGTTTCCACTCTGTAGGAATTCTATCTTATGTACATAGAAGTATACAAGGAATATCAGAATCAAGATGTTTGCATTTTATGTTTTGAAGGCGTAGTCTGTTCATGTTGCTTCATGCAGAAAGAACAAAGAACATGATTTGTAGCCTGATCAAACACAAGTAATTGATATCATTTCATTAAAATTAGCCAACGGATTTAGCCAACTAAATTCTTACAAGATTTTTTAAAGCAATTTTATTCATGACAATTTTGCCTTTTAACTGGCAAGTCAAAACTCAGAATTTTGCAAAATAGCATGGGTGCACTAGCATAAAAGGTGGGAGATCAATGGACGATTTAACTCCTGGTTTCAACCTAACAAATTATTCATATATTACTTACTGCATGGCATTGGAACTTCCAAAGCAAACTTATGAACTAAACCAAAATCTAAACAAAGAAATTTGAAAAATTAAGACACTCATTTTTGATTAAAAGCAAAGAAGCAAATCCTAAAAGATTGCAAAAAAATGTTGATGCCAATGAACTAGGTTGTAGTGCCCACAAAAATACAAAACAAGCCATGACGCATTTTACATGTGGATTCCAATTGTCTCTCTCTCTATTCCATAGAATTATGGTCTATCCCATTTCTTCTCGCCCAGCAATTTAGCACTTGATGTAGTAGAAAAGAAGGATTATGTCAAATCTATAAATTTCTCAACTGTTCTTGTTTTGTTTTTTTTTTAAATACAGTTTTGGCTACTCAATTAAGTTAAATAGACTATGGCAAAATTAATCCACCTTTGCATTCCAAACTTCCTCATTTGTACATACACTGTTGGTGTGAAGAGAATTCAAAATCGTTAAGGAACCCCCTTGTCTTGTTTCCTGCTTGCTGATTAATATTTCTAAGACACAAAACTTGTGTCAGTTTCAACAAAGTGGCCAGTCAGCTGTTGCCATTAATGTTGGATGTGAATGAAAGGATTCAGCATTATCAAACTGATTTGGCCCACGAGTATGATAAGCAAGTGCATCAGTACTGAAGTTGTATGAAATGGCATCACTGCATTTCACAACTATGTCGTACCAAAATCAGTTGGGACAGACAGTCATAATCCGACTAACCAGACATACATCTTAGAATTGAGCTCTTTATAAATATTTTTACATGAACACATCTTGTGCGCTTGCTACATTGTTACCATTTTCGTTGTGGGATTACTATTAATTTGGGAAGCACTCACATCCACCGATAGAAGGCAATTCAGTCCTAAATGGAAGCAAAATCCAAATCATTCAAGATAAAGTTAAATGCAATCAATTGGAGGAGAATAAAGAGCTTCAATGGGAGACCAAATTTGTTGGACTCAATGGCCTGCCTTTGTGAATCTGGAAGTTTCCTAATTTACTAAGCTTACAATTAAGTACACAAACAAATGAATAAATTAACCATGCTAACAAGGCCAAAGCTAATCCAATCTTTAAAATGAAGCAAACAAAGATTGGCAAATCAGTCTCTGAAGTGAAGAAACTATTGATTCCTAGCCAGCAGGCAAACAGGAAGGTGTGAATTCCCATTAGCTGCACCAATATTAACACGGAGGTGGGTGAAAAATATAATCCATAAACAGTGGGTGGACTGGACAGAAGACAGGCATGATTACAGAAAGAGAAGGATAAGTTATTTTCTAATTCAATTTCAATTTGATATGTGGAATTTAACAGGGATGTTATTAACAAGAAAGCTCACCTAAAGAGATTTGGTCATTATGAATAGAACACAGTTTGCTTGATAAGAACAATCAGTTAATAGGTGCAGTTTGCTCAGCAGTGTAATGTCCCTTTTAACAGTTGTGTTGATTTTGCCAAAATCATTTCAACTTATTGGCTTTATCATTAGATAAATTTCTTCAAAAAAGAATCAACTTGATGAAATATAGTGTTAGTTTTAAAAACAGAACCTCTGTTTAGTTACCTCGTGCACCTTTTCAGTAACCGATCTCAAGGACGGTGTTAAAAATAGTCTTAAAAAATGCTCCATACAGTCTGAAAAACACAGCATCCGCTTAGCTACAAGACAGGAAAATCAATACCTATGCAAGTGGGTGGATCAGGCTGCCAGAAGAATCTATTGTCAATCTGGACACACATGATGGTAGCTGTTCCTTGTAGGACATATCCAGGGTCACATTGAAACACAACTGAATCTTGAGGCTCTCTGCTGTCTCCACTTCGAGTGCCATTCTGAGGAACCCCGGGATCATTGCATGATGTAGCTCTGGAAACTGTAACAGTGTGCAATGGTTAAAGATCACAGCAAAAATAAGTTTAAAGTTCCTGCAGATCCTCTTAGCCCACACTACTGCTTCTTCAACATATGCATGTCCTCATATTTCAACCATTGAGCGTGATAATGCCTTTTACCATGTCGTAATATGTGGGAGTGCATAGTAGTACTGTTACGTTGAGACATTCCGAGGTATTTAACATCCCGGTAGTTCATAATGGGGTAGAAAACATTTTTAATTGCAATCTGACATGAAACATAAAGATATATCTTGCAGATATGTGAGAGTGACAAAAGCAGTTGATTGAGATGGTTGATTGAGGAGTCTGCAAAGATAAGTTAATGTTTAAAATATTTTTCCTATTTATTCCTGATTTATTAGCATTGCTGGCAAGGCCAGTATTTCGTACTCAATCCTAATTGCCCTCAAGAAGGTAGTGGCAAGCTACTTTCTTGAACTAGAAGGTAGAAAGTTCCAGGATTATGACCTAGCAACTAGGAAGGAATGGTGATATAGTCGAGGTTGGTACACTATATGCATCAGAGAGGATTTTGGAAATTATGGTGTTCCCTGAGCTATTCACCATATCTTTCTCATGGTAGAAATTGTGGGTTTTAGGGGAATTGCTAAGTGATTATTGTACAATCTTTAAACCCTGGAAGTATTTCAGCCCGAATACTTCCATATACGTACGTAATTTTTTTTTTTCTGAGCCTTCCTGTATATGGTTTTCTGTTGGAAAATTTGTGGCAAGTCTCTCTCTTTCTCTCTCTCAAGTGCATGCACACATGTGACTCTATGGACTGAATTTTTATTTGCAGGTATTCTATTTTGATTCTATTTTGTTCAAAAAGCACACATTTTATAGACAGTCAGTCAATGTGGTGTTTTATGAATTCCCACTTTAGAAATAAAACCAGTCTGACTCCAAACCAAAGCACAAACAGTTTCTAAATAAGACTTCATACCAAACATGCATTGTCTGACCTAAAATGTCACCTCTTCTTTACACTGATAACACTTTTAGTTCTCTCAGAACAGTAACTTCAAAGGAATTCAGGAATTTACATATACATATTAATCAATTAAAACCTTCTAACTGATTAAAGATTTAACAGCATCTTAGGTTTGTTTAATACATCCTCATCAGTGGTGTGACACTTTGATCTTTTACTTATAAATTCTGTGTCTGATACTACCTCTCTCACTAACACCTGAAGAAGGAATGAGGCTCCAAAAGCTTGTGTGTTCAAATAAACCTGTTGGACTATAACCTGGTATCATGTGATTTCTGATCTTGTCCACCCCAGTTAACACCGGCATCTCCACATCAAGGAAATAAAGGCAGGTTATACAATGGAAAAATGCTTTTCACCTCTCACTCTGTGCCAATGAGGATTGTATTACACACACAATTTCAGATTACAGTTTGTGCTTCCCAAGTCTTACGTTGCCAGAGTTACTTGTGGATTTTTAAAGCCACTACTTAAGAAACATGCAGCTGCTTCCCTATTGGCTAAATTTCACAGGTAAATAAATACAAGTGCTAGACATGGTTCATCTTTGAATTCAAGCACAGCTGGTGTACATAATGCAAGCACAGCATTGTCAGGAACACAATAAAAATGATTATATACACTTTTTTTGGTAAGGCGCTGTCTCGCTTATCACACTACTGTGAATTTAATGATTGCTTTGGTTTGTTTCCTCTGTGCTACAGGCGTGACTTAACTTGCAGCGATGCAACAATTTGGCAAGAAATTCACAAAGCAGACCTGTCATTTGGACTGGAAACTATCCAAAATGCTCCAGTTCTATTGTTTACTGAGCATTCACTGAAACAGGCCGTACTTACTTTAATTTATCAACACAGCTGCTTGAAAAAAAGCTTTTTTTCTTTTAAAGGGGTATAGTTTTCACAAAAATGTGTTTGCCAACCATCATTTCGTTGATGAGTAACCAATTATGAGAATATCATCAACAAGTACTTACTGAATCATATCACCCCAGTTAACTAATTCACCTCCTACACAATCTGGATGAGCAACTCCCAAACCTGCACTCCTGATGATTTAACTGCAACAACAAAATGGATTTATACATAAGTATCATTTTGATGCTCAAATTTATTCTTCAAGGGGTCTCTTGGTTCCTCTCCTCCACCATTGGTTTTATTTGATTGCTCTACTGATGTTGTCTAAGGTTGCCTTGCTGTTATGGGAGTGGAATTATCTTCTCCTGGCTTCTGCTGATATCAGGAGATGCAGGAGAGAATCTCTTCATCTACCTGGAAGCTCCTACTAACAACATGTAAAAATGCAGGCATTACAGTGGTCATTAATTCATGTTCTACCTCTGGTTGGAGGGATGTATGGGCACAAGAGCCCATTAGATTGTCATAAATAAACAACTTCAGGTAATTCTTAATAATCCATCCTGTCTGAGTGCATTATAAAACTGACTTTACATATGATATCCAACAGGAGCAGGTACACCAGCTGCCGTGGAAACACTGCTGAACACCACTGAAGGATGAACTTCGACTCACAGACTCCTGAGTCCACTTTCACAAGAGAACATTAGTCGATGATAGGCAGCAAAAGATTTCTCTCACTGTTCATTATTTCCAACTGTGAGAAAATAGTGAAAAGATGATAGATTATTAGGAACAGTGCTCTAACACTGGGTATCTAAGCACCAACATATTCTTGTGGTTGAACATGATTGATGACATTGTATAGTCATCATATTGTGTAATGAATAAGTGTCTCACCATTGGTGCAATTATGTTGTAATTTCAAAAGGTCTTGTTTCCAGTGGGGAACACAGGCTTGGTGATACTGATTCTTCAAACTCACTTCTCCCCTTAAATGCTTTCTATTATTCAGCTTCCTGTTCGTTACCTTCCTCTTGTACTGCAAATGTATAACTTTAATACTTCTAAATGGTTAACTTGCTCATACAGATCCAAAGTTTTTAAACAATCAAATATGAAGATTCATTGCATTGCATGTGGTTGGTTTCAAATAATTAGGTTCACAATCTCTTACACTGCTTAGAGCAACCAGTTTATTCCTCTTCACCTTGCCTCCAACTACAGCCCACCACATCTTATCCTAAGTGTCAGATAATGGATAAGTCCCATTAGGCTAATGAACAACATACATTATCAATGTCGCCTACTGACAGGAGGGACTCTTGGAATGGGGATGGAGCCTGCAGAGTTCTAGGAAGGCTCTACCCTACCCTCTTATGTGTAAACCGTAAATGGCTAATAAAGGTTGTTTCTCAACAGTAGGACGACAGATTCGCCTCTCTCTTTAGCCTTGGAATGACCTCAGTACAATAAGCTCCCTGAAAAAAACCAGCCAGATGGAACCCTTCTACAGCCCATTAAGCTTGCTATGTTCAATATTAGTCCCTAGTATGACAGCAGACATAGGAACAAAGGAACAGGAATAGGCCATTTGGCTCATCAAGACTCCCCACTAGATATATTATACTATCTGTTTCAGATATTTTCAAATAAAATGGTACTTGTGAGGCGCTTATTTTTATCAGTGGTAGAACCATTGTTCCACCTTTGAAAACAATGCCAACTTCTAGAGCACTTTTCCTTTGAGACATGGATATTAGTTTTTAAACAAAGTCTCACTAAACATCTCTACTTGGAAAGGAGAATGTCAAAGGGTAGAATTAAATGGATTTTTTTAATAAATTAAGGGTTTAATCTGCTTGTGATGCTGTACTATGAAGCTGTTCACACAGAAGGCTAAGCAGTCACTCATCTGTTCTATTATTTTCAAATGTGAGTGACATCTCAGTAAAAACATATTGTCAGCATTTGGCTCCCTTGATAATAGATATTGGGGATGCAGCAAATTTGACATTAGCTGTGGAACTTTTCAATCTGCAAGCAGGTTTTTGAGCCCTTATTGCTTTTCATTTACAATCTCTAACCTTCTGCCAATTTGTTATCCCTGTCCTTGGCCTCACATTACTGTTCCAAAGAAACTGAACTTCAGTTCAAGAGTCAGCATCTCATTTCTCAATTAAGCATTTGACAATCTTCCAGATTCAACACAGAGTTTAACAGTTTCATTGTTATAATCACTGCCTCAATTTTTGTTAAAGATAGCAGCTGCTGAATAATGCTTGTGTCATGACTACATACACTTCTTTTAAGCCCATCTTTCTGTGTCCTTACTTGTCCCTCTTGCCTTGCAACATCATCCTTTTTATTAGATGAATGAGGGGGGAATCTCAGAGAAACATAATATCCTGATGGGACTGGACAGGCTAGATATGGGAAGAACGTTCCCAATGTTGGGGAAGTCCGGAACGAGGAGACACAGTCTAAGAATAAGAGGAAATCCATTCAGGACTGAGATGAGGAAGAATTTCTTCATTCTGAGAGTGTGAACCTGCAGAATTCTCTACCACAGAAAACTGCTGGGGCCAGTTCATTAGATATATTCAAGAGGGAGCTGGACGCAGTCCTTGTGGCTAAAGGGATCAAGGGGTATGTAGAGAAAGTGGGAGTGGAATACTGAAATTGCATGATCAGCCATGATCACATTCAATGGTGGTGCAGGCTCTAAGGGCCAAATGGCCTACTCCTTACCTATTTTCTATGTTTCAATGTCATTTAATCTCTACTGTCTGGCATGTTTTCTCAGACTTCTCCTTTTTATTCTATACTCATCTCCACCGTATTTCTGTCTCTGTAATTGTTGAAAACCTGTTGCATCTTCAACTTTTTCCAGTTCTGATCAAAGATCATGGTTCAGACACTGTGAGTGACGCTTAATGGAGGAAAATGGGGTTGTTCCCACTGGGTGGAAGGCTAGTGAGAGCTCAGAATTACCTCCTTTGGCAAGGCCTGCTGAATTAAGTGCAAAAAATGCACAATATTGGGCAGGAATGGGCTCTCCCCGGGATTAGGATCTCTGACTGATGAAGTGCCCTCAAAGAGCTGATGGGCACTGGCTGATCAGCAGACCTTCATTGTTGGGCGGCACCTCCAGGGAAGCAGGCGCTGTTGCCTGTACTTCACAAAACTGAGGCCCAAGATTGTCTAGAGGCTAGTCTGGATGAGTGGTGGATGGAGGGGATTTGTTGGGAACTGGGGAAGGGAGATGTGGGGATAGGATGGTGTAGTTGTAGAGATGGAGTTGGCAACAAGGGTAGGGGTGTGACCTCAGTGTCCCCTTCTTGACATCAGGTCCCTCAATCAGACATGAAGTACCTTTGAACAGGGGATCCTCTGGAGGCCCGTAGGCAATCCAGGGTTTAATTTTTAGACTTGCCACATGGCAGTTCTCCTGCTTCTGGGGTGAAATCCTCAAATGGTTATTAATTTTCCACTTAAAGACCTCAATTGGTGGTGAGACAGGAAGGGCATCCACAAGCCTTCCAACCCATGACTCCATTGGAGTGGTGGTGAGACGTTGGCATTGTCCCCACCCACCACCCGTCACCAAGGGGGGAGCTTTAATTGCTGGTCAGTGACTTTGGTTTTCCATAGATGCTGCCTGACCTACTGAACACTTTCAGAATTTTCTGTTTTCATTTCTGACTTCCAGACACTAGCCATATTATAAATAGGAAGGCGCATTTTTGTACAGTGGAACAGGGTTCCACTTGAAATGAGAATTTGTACAATTATATGGGCAGGCAATAACAAATGGTTCATCCAGTGCCAGAATGTTAAAACCTGTTCCTTCAGGAAAACACACTTCGATTCATATTGGACTATATTGCCTTTCTCACACTTCAATTTTAAGCTCATTCATTCGTATTTCCGTTGAGACTTACTTAGGCAAATTCAGGTTCAACTGAATTGGATCAATTATTCTGAATGAAATCTGTAATCAAGTGAGTGAGGAAAATTGTAATCTTCTCACACGTCCTGTCCTTTTGCTTTCGTTGTCCTTTCCAAGGCTCAAGCAAAAACTACAACTTTTTCTTAAAGTAAGCATTTAGTTTCATGATGATCGATTTGTCATACAAATAGTGAAAAGCATTCCTGAAAAGTGCAATCATGAGCTTACCATGTCGATAATTGTGTCACCTGAAATAATTCTGACAAATGCAAGCGTTTGATAAAACATTGCAAGTAATTACGTCCTAATCTAGTGCACCAAATAGCTTAATATTCCTATTTGAATTTTTAAACTAAATTATTGCTACTCCCAGATTCAGATTCTGCAGAATTAGCTTATCCTCCTCAAGCACCAGGTCATTACCATAATTATCAGCTCTTCAGTGAGGCCTTGCAAAACACTGAATAAAATAATAATTACATACAAATTGAAACTCTGCTTCAGAAACACCACAATGAAAAGAGGAGAACTTCACAGCTTTTGACTTGAATTCAAACCTTTGACTCAGTTGTTGAACAGTAAGGACACACTCATGTTTGTACCGCACAGGAGGAGCAATAAACCAAAACTGGTCTTTAAAGTGTGAGGAATGCAAGGCATCTGCAACAGGCAAAACACATGCAGACCAAATGGATTAACTCCGACTGCAGTGCAAACTGTGTGTTGAAAATCTTACTGGAGCAATAGTTTGTCCTATAGCTTAATATTTCCTTGGGCCTGTCAACAATCCAAGAATTCACAGAGACACTAATCAGCTAACCACAGAATCAGAGGATTTCAGAAGATATGAATGAAGCTATTCAGCCCACTGCGTCCATGAAAAATAATGATCTACGTCCACCCCAATTTCCAGTTCATATTCTGTAGCCTTGTATATGTTTAAAGTATACATTTAGGTGCTTTTAAATGGAGTAGACTTTCTGGGTTTCTGTCTCATTTTTACATGTAGTTTTCCAGACCCTCAACACTCTTCAAGTGAAAAGCACTTCTCCTCAACTCCGTCTAATCCTTTACCATTTACATTAAATCAATATCTGCTGGTTATTGACCTTTCTGGCTAAGGGATATAGCACTATTTAAACCTTCATAATGCTACACAGCTCAACTAAATCTCCCCTCACTCTCCTTTACTTTAAAGGACCTCAGTCTGTACCATAATTACTCATTGCTAAAATTCTCCAATGTCAGCAATCTTCTCCTTAAGTTCTTATCTCAACTCTCGTGCAAACACGTGTTTTCTGTAATTCATGAACAGAACTATACATAACAATCTATGGCCTAACCAATGTGTTACACTTTTTAGTATAACAATCCTATCCTTATATTCTACGTAGAAACTGTTAAAGGAAAGTATTCCAGTATGTCTTGTCAGCTATCTTATCCGCGTGTCCCATTCCTCCAGGGATCTGTGAACATGCATTCTAATGTCATTCTGTTCCTGACTCTTCTCAGAGTCCTCCCCTGGACTGTGTCTTCCCTTCCCTAACCCAATTGCTTGCCCTTTCAAATGCATTACCTCCTGCTTCTCTGGATCAAATTCAGCTTGCAATTTTTCCACCTATTTGACCAGTCCATTGATAGCTTTCTGCAGTTCAGATCTTACATTCTCATTATCAATCATACGGTCAATTTTTGGATCATCTTTTTTAATTCTGTCCCAACATTTAAGTCTAAGTCATTGAGGACTATCACAAGAAAAAGTAAGGGACCATGTAGCACTCCAACCTTCCAGCCAACATTCCATGATTGAAATATTTCTTTTTGGTTCCTAACACACAGTCAATTTTAAATCCAACTTGCCTTTTCTCTAGCATCCGAGATAACAAGGTGTAGAGCTGGATGAACACAGCAGGCCAAGCAGCATCATAGGAGCAGAAAGGGGAGAGAGGTATTAGAGATGGTCCAGGTAAACTTAAGGTTGGGGTGGAAGGTGTTGGTGAAGTGGATGAACTGTTCGAGCTCCTCGTGGGAGCACGAGGCGGCGCTGATACCGTCATCAATGTAACGGAGGAAGAGGTGGGGTTTAGGGCCGGTGTAGGTACGGAAGAGGGATTGTTCCACGTAACCTACAAAGAGGCAGGCATAGCTTGGGCCCATGCGGGTACACATGGCGACCCCCTTTGTCTGTAGGAAGTGGGAGGAATTGAAAAAGAAATTGTTGAGGGTGAGGACGAGTTCGGCTAAGTGGATGAGGGTGTCAGTGGAGGTCACTGGTCGGGCCTGCGGGACAGGAAGAAGCGGAGGGCCCTTAGGCCATCTGCATGGGGAATGCAGGTGTAGAGGGACTGGACGTCCATGGTAAAGATGAGGTGTTGGGGACCGGGGAATTGAAAGTTCTGGAGGAGGTGGAGGGAGTGGGTGGTGTCACGGACATAGGTAGGGAGTTCCTGGACCAAGGGGGAGAAAATGGAGTCCAGATAGTTGGAGATCAGTTCGGTGGGGCAGGAGCAGGCGGAGACAATGGGTCGACCAGGCCATTCAGGTTTGTGGATTTTGGGAAGGAGATAGAAACGGGCAGTGTGAGGTTGGGGAACGATGAGGTTGGAGGCCGTGGGTGGGCCCACCGACTCCCACAGCTACCTAGAATACTCCTCCTCCCACCCACCTTCCTGCAAAAATGCTATCCCCTATTCGCAATTCCTTCGCCTGCGCCGCATCTGCTCCCAGGATGAGGCATTCCATTCCCGTACATCTCAGTTGTCCTCGTTTTTCAAGGACCGTAACTTCCCCCCCTCAGTGGTCGAGAACGCCCTCAACCGTGTCTCCCACATCTCCCGCAACTCATCCCTCACACCCCGTCCACGCAATAAGAATCAAAAAAGAATCCCCCTCGTCCTCACGTACCACCCCACCAACCTCCGGATCCAACGCACCATCTTTCGACACTTCCGCCATCTGCAATCCGACCCCACCACCAAAGACATCTTTCCCTCCCCACCCTTATCTGCTTTCTGGAGGGACCACTCTCTCCGTGACTCCCTTGTCCGCTCCACACTCCCCTCCAGCCCCACCACACCCGGCACTTTTCCCTGTAACCACAGGAAGTGCTACACCTGCCCCCATACCTCCTCCCTCACCCCCATCCCAGGCCCCAAGAAAACTTTCCACATCAAGCAGATGTTCACCTGCACATCTGCTAATGTGGTATACTGCATCCGCTGTATCCGGTGTGGCCTCCTCGACATCGGGGAAACCAAGCGGAGGCTCGGGGACCGCTTTGCAGAACACCTACGCTCGGTTCGCAATAAACAACTGCAACTCCCAGTCGCGAACCATTTCAACTCCCCCTCCCATCCCTCAGACGACATGTCCATCCTGGGCCTCCTGCAGTGCCACAACGATGCCACCCGAAGGTTGCAGGAACAGCAACTCATATTCCACTTGGGAACCCTGCAGCCCAATGATATCAATATGGATTTCACAAGCTTCAAAATCTCCCCTCCCCCTACCGCATCCCAAAACCAGTCCAGCTCGTCCCCGCCTCCCTAACCTGTTCTTCCTCCCACCCATCCCCTCCTCCCACCTCAAGCCGCCCCCCCATCTCCTCCCTACTAACCTCATCCCGCCCCCTTGACCTGTCCGTCCTCCCTGGACTGACCTATCCCCTCCCTAACTTCCCACCTACACTCACCTTTACTGGCCCCATCCCCGTCTCTTCGACCTGTTTGTTTCCTCTCCACCTATCCTCTCCTCTATCCATCTCCTATCCGCCTCCCACTCTCTCCCTATTTATTTCAGAACCCTCTTCCCCTCCCCCTTTTCTGATGAAGGGTCTAGGCCCGAAACGTCAGCCTTTCTGTTCCTATGATGCTGCTTGGCCTGCTGTGTTCATCCAGCCCTGCACCTTGTTGTCTCGGATTCTCCAGCATCTGCAGTTCCTACTATCTCTTTTCTCTAGCATCCTTTGGTTGTTTACATTTCTGGTCAATCTGCCATGTTTATGAAAAGTCTTGCTAAAAATTGATGTAGAGCACATCAAATGCACTACCCTATCAGTACTCATCATTATCTCCACAAACACTTAAAGCTAGCCATATATGTATTCCCTTAGCTAATCTCACATGACTGCCTTTCATAAATACGGGTGGACTGTCCTACGGGACCACACATCTTTTTAAATGATAATTAATACTCTCCCAAAGAATTTCATAGAATCCTTACAGTGCAGAAAGAGGCCATTTGGCCCATCGAGTCTGCACTGACCCTCTGAAGAGAATCAAACACTGACCCACACGCCCGCCCCATCCCTATAACCCCACACGAAGATTTTTCTTTACTATGGCTAACCCACCTAACCTGCACACGACAGGTCAATTTCTAGCATGGCCAATCTACCTAACCTGCACATCTTTGGACTGTGAGAGGAAATCAGTGATGTGGGCCTATCACCAACTTTCACTTACTGTTGGTTGCCAAAATGGGAAGGGTGCTCCCACTTGGAAGAGTGCATTCTAATTGGCCAAGTGGCCATCACATTCCTACATTTGTAAATACCAATGAAAACTAGATAGCAAATGTTAATGGCTGTCCAAAGTGTCAGCAACAAATTTTTACACACCTAAATAATCTGAAGTTATATAAAACATACACTACAAAACACTAAATAAAATATGAGTTGTGCAATTGCAAATCAATGCTGCTTCAAAGAGTCAGCAGACCTTTTTATTAAAGGCTGCAAAAGTAAATTCCTTGCTTCTCATAAAATGAGGAAATGAAGGCAGTTAATCTGAATCAACCTGGTTATTATGATTACTGAATTAAACAGAAAACATAAATCCAATCAGGAATAATTTGCAGCCTATAAAAAAGACATATTTAAAATTCAAGTTTCTAATTCAAATATTAACAGGCTTTTATTTTCAAATGGGAATAGTGTGCCTTGAAACTGATTTAAAACAAAGAAATCCTCAGAGCAAAACACAGGCTTTCTAAATGGCTGTGTCGAAAATAACCACATAATAATATTTAAAAAATTAACATAAAAGACCATTTCAACTCCGAACTCTGGTCCCTTCAGAGTCCATTTACAGTTTGTCTGACCACGGAAATTAATTTCATGTCCAGATGAAAATTTTGCACAACATTCCTGGCAATATTTCAACTATCCCTAACAGGAGTGTCATTGGGTTCAGTGATGGTCCTGACAAGATCAATAAATTGGCACGTACTGGTGAACTGAATGGCGAAGCCCTGTTTGCTTGTGAAGAAGTCTGTGTCAAACTGCAGTGTGATGGAGTTAAATGTGCTCTGGATATCAGGAGGCAGTGTGGAGCCGCTCATCTCCCTCAGCAGAATGCCACTCTCCAGTGGCCCATCCCAAACCTTCAGAACATCATGAACAGCCTCCGTGTGGAAAACTAGAAAATGGATGCTAAACAAGGAAACAAAAAGAGAAATGAGATATTAGCTCAGAGGATTCACTGATCTACTTTTTCACACTGTGCAGTACACATGTGGTCATAGATTGCTTCCTGAGCCTTTGCTGCTCAGTAGTATTCAATTGCATATTTCTTCAGGTCAGTAGTACACAGTCACTCCAGAAATGAAATACAATCAATACTTCTAAAGGAAAACTCCAAACTGGACATTCCAATTTACCTCTGATGATTTAATCACAATTTTAAGAAAAGCAAACATTTTGTTTACTCTTTGCCACACATAAAGAAGAAGTCAAAATATAGAAAAGGTATTTCTGGTGTAGTCAGCTCTGTCAATAAAAGGAAATGCTAAAGATCCCAGTTAAGCTTCCCATAAATCCAATCGGAGATAGCAAGAACTGCAGATGCTGGAGCCAGAGTCAATACAGTGTGGGGCTGGAGGAACACAGCAGGTCAGGCAGCATTAGAAGAGGAGGAGAGTCGATGTTTCGGGCCTGGACCGTTCATCAGGACTGGGAAGGGGGAAGGGAGCTGGGAGGTAAATAGAGGGAGGAGGGGGTGGGGCAGGAGGAAGATAGGTGGGATGGCGATAAGTGGATGCAGGTAGGGGTCATGGGGATTGGTCAGTAGGAAGGGTGGGGCAGATAGGTGGGGAAGAAGATAGGCAGTTAGTGTCAGGTCAAGGAAGCGGGGATGAGAGGGAGGTTTGGACATGGGATGAGGCCGGGGGGTGGGGAGATTTGGTGAACTGGTGAATTCTGTGTTCAGACCACTGGGCTGTAGGCTCCCGAGGCAGAATATGAGGTCATCCTCCTCCAGTTTGCACGTGGCATCACTGTGGTACTAGAGGATGTGCGGGATGGACACATCACCAAGGGAGGGAGATGGGGAGTGATATGTCAGATATGGAAAGTTTGTCTTGAGGCAGTTGCAGGAGATGCTATACCTGCTCCTACACCCCCCGTTTCACCTCCATCTGAGGCCCAAGACAAACTTTCAATATCCAACAGAGGTTCACCTGTACATCCTCCAACTTGGTCTACTATATCTGTTGCTCCTGACGCGGCCTCCTCTACATCGTTGAGACCAAGCGTAGACTCAGTGACTGATTTGCAGAGCACCTGCTCCCTGTACGTTATAATCAACCACACCTTCCGGTCAATAACCATTTTAACTCCCCCTCCCACTCCCTGGGTGACATGTCCACCCTGGGCCTCCTCCAGTATCACAATGACGCCACACGCAAACTGGAGGAACACCACCTCATATTCCGCCTCGGGAGCCTATAGCCAGATGGCCTGAACATAGAATTCACCAGTTTCAAAATCTCCCCACCCCCAGCCTCATCCCATGTCCAACCCTCCCACTCATCCCCGCCTCCTTGACCTGACATGACCTGTCCATCTTCGTCCCCAGCTATTCGCCCCATCCTTCCCACTGACCAATCCCCACTACCCCTACCTGCATCCACTATCGCCATCCTAACCAACCTTCCTCCTGCCCCACCCCTCCTCCCTCTATTTATCTCCCAGCTCCCTTCCCCTCCCCAGTCCTAATGAAGGGTCCAGGCCCAAAATGTCGACTCTCCTGCAGCTCTGATACTGCCTGACCTGCTGTGCTTCTCCAGCCCCACACTGTATTAACTCTTCCCATATATCCAATGTAATTCCACATCATCCGTTTGCACCAGGTGGTTCAGGGGAGGTACTTTTACTTGTGGGACCTGTTTGGAAAATGATATTAAGCAATGTCCTAATGAATCACCTTCCAAGGGATCCACCCTCAAATTCACATTAAACAGATCTTCGAGATAGCAAAGCAGCCCTAAATGACCCAAACTGCCTACAAGTGCACTCTTTAGCTCAATGCAAATACATTAAAGTAGTACATTTGTCTTTATTCAATTGTTCACACCTTAGGTGGCCTGACTTTGTAAAATACATTGAAAAATGTTGGGAATTGACTCTGTCTCGTGAACAGTTGGGTTTTACTTCTGCTTAGTATCAATGGCTTTGATAAGCAGAGGAATCAGCTACTATCAAAACTTTCAGTTTCCTAATCCTCCGATCCATTGGCTGAAACTTGACCATGACGTTGAGAAGCAAAGACAGCAGCTTGATGCTCTGGGCACCAGTTCTCTGTAATGACAGTAATCTTCCTCTCCTTTTGTTTAAATATATTTGGTCCAATTTCCTGATCCAGGCCTAAAGGTGCTGAGGGTCACGCAAGTGGTTTTGTTAGCATTGTACTGCATCAGTACTATCTTGACATCTGCAAAGCAATGTGGCTCCTGGACTTTCCTCTCACAAGAAATGGCTACTTTCCATTACCACTGATGCTGGTGTAGATCATACCAGTGACCCGTCCCTTGTTCTGGTTCTGCATTACATATTGCACATTCAACAATCAAAAAACAATGTGGCAAAAGATGGTAAAAACAGACCTGTTTCAGCCACATCTCTTGGTGCAGACCAGCTCAGGTCATAGGAAAGACAATAAAACATTTTGAAGACAATAATCTGCTATTGTTTTGCTGTAACTGCTGCACCATCACTGCACCTTACCTTGAATCGGTCTGTCCCCTGTCATGTTCTACCAAGTTACTCACCTTGTGTAACTGCCAAATGTTGGCTTGCCTAGTACTCCATCATTTTGTGCTCTTGTGGGGTCTAACTGATTGCTCAGCAAGGCAAGATGACAAGCTTACAAATGTGTCATTAAATCTGAGTCACGAGTGCAGAACCTTGTCTTACTGGGGCATCATGCTTTGGGATTTGCAACTCTATTGGTGAGGATGGCTGATGATTTTGACTTAACTGGACTTATGTTTGATCATATTTTGCGTCATTACAATCTCACTGTGTTTTTGTACCAAAGAGCGAGCCTCATCATCAATCACAATAAATTCTATTCCTCTTCCAAAACATAATAACAGTAAGACGGAATAATGTCATCCAATTCGAAAACCAGGATACTTAAAAATGAAAGTGAAATTATTTCAAAGCAAGATTAGCTTGATAAATAACACAGACTAATGGAACTAACTGATCTATTAATTTGCCCAAGTAAGAAAGCACATCCCATTCAGAGGGATTTCTCAAATGTAACCATTTTCTCATCAAAAGATTTTCGAAATGCATGGATAGTCACATTGCAGCAAATATTGTAATTTACCTGACAGCCCATTTTTTTCTTACTCTCTTGGTGTTTCATTTTTAGGGATTATTTGGAAACCTTTCTGGCCTTTTCTGAATAATGAATAAGAATTTATACATATTGTTCACATGTATCCTGAAGAATTTGTCGGCTGAGAGCACTGTCTTCAAGAATGCTTTTTCTTTAAGTCAATCCTTATTCAACAACTATTTTCCTTTTAAGTTCATAATGTAAAGTCTCACAATCGCACAGCATTACCCAAACAAATTCTGACAGATTGTTTGGTTTTACTTTCATCATATTTGCTGAGGAAAGAAGCAGCTATTTTTCTACCTCAGAGATACAGACCATTCAAACCGCACCACCCCAGTTTGTCGTACAGAACCATCTATATCATGCAAATAGTGTCCATTTTTTGGAAATGGTGTAAACCACCTCCATTACCATTAGGATCTATTCAAGACCAAAATTATATGATGGCCACTATTGTGCAAATGTTTTGCCACTGAAATGTATGCATGCGTCCTATTTCAATCCTCTGTGCTAGATCCAGCTAATCTTTCTTCACTGGAGTGGAAATACATTGATTAAGAAAGTTTCCCGATTCATGTTTTAGAAATTCTCATCTTCCATGCCCTTCACTCCAGATGTACCATCCCCTCCAGTCCATATTAGAGCAATTAAGTTGTCTGTAATTCTGCTCTATTTTTACATTTCCCTGAAATTTTCCTAGAAATTTCCTTCCTAATATTTGGGAGTCCATAGTAAACACTCAACAATGTGACAGATTTTTTCCCATTCCTGAACTCAACATAAATGGATTCAGTTCAGGAGCCCTTTAGTATATCATAATTCTGAAGAACAGTTCTATTGGGCTGGGTTATGGCACTCCCTCGTGGTGGAAAACATGGTTCCCATGCACACTTAATCGCAAGAAATGACTGGTTGTCCAGTAACAAGAGACATTTCCCAGGTAATTGTGCAGTGTAGATGGGATGGCATGGCATTCCTGGCAGTTAGTGATGCGATGGTGATTAGGCTCATTAATAGGCCAACTGACATCTATTATCTCTGAGTCCACCACAATTTGGTACTGACTCAGGGAATAAATGGGGGCCACATGGCCTTCCTTTGCTTCCCAAAGGCTGGCCAGCAAACCTGTGGGGGTCTCACGTAGTCAGGTAGGGTAACAAAACCTGTCAAAGTGTTCGCTCTACCCTTGTCTCAAAAACCCCCAACTCCACTGCAAGATCTGGATGATCTTAGGTCTCTGGTGTGTGCATTACCACAGGTTACCACTAATCTTTCTGGTGCTGGCAACATGAGGAGTTGCTGCAGGGGACCTCAACTTCAAGGAAGAACTTATAATGACTATTTAAGTGCCTGAAAAGTACTTGAATCTGTCAGATCACTGATCACCTCCACTCCCCACCGGATTTGACATATCTTTCCAGTGATTCTCCATCAGTCTCCTGACAGAATCCTAGCCATTGCTGCCACCACATTTAGGTCAGAAATCACACGACACCAGGTTATAGTCCAATAGGTTTATTTGAAAACACAAGCTTTCAGAGTGTAGCTCCTTCATCAGGTGAAGTGAGAAAGAAACACACAGAACACAGAATTTATAAGTAAAAGATCAAAGGGTACACAACTGATGGGGATGTATTAAACAAACCTAAGATGCTGTTAAATCTTTAATCAGTTAGAAATTTAATTGATTAACATGTATAGGTAAATCCCTGAATTTCTTTCAAGTCATTGTCCTGAGCACGCACACATACTGTCTCTCTCTCCACCCCTCTCTCTCACACACACACACACACACACACACACAAATCTATGGGGTGAATTTATATTTGCAGGTACAGTCTATTTTGTTCAAAAAGCATACAATTTATAGACAGTCAGTCAATGTGGGGTTTTATAAATTCCTACTTTAGAAATAAAACCGGTCTGACTCCAAACCAAAACACAAACAGATTCTAAACAAGGCCTCACACCTAACATGCATTGTGTGGCCTAAAATGTCACATCTTCTTTATACTGTAAAAACCTTTAGTTCTCTCTGGTCCATGACTTCAAAGGAATTCAGGGATTTACATATACCTATTAATCAATTAAAATCTTCTAACTGATTAACGAATTAATAGCATCTTAGGTTTGCTTAATACATCCTAATTAGTTGTGTGACCCTTTGATCTTTTACTTATAAATTCTGTGTTCTGTGTGCTTCTTTCTCACTTCACCTGACGAAGTGGGGGGTGACACTCCAAAAGCTTGTGTTTTCAAATAAACTTGTTGGACTATAACCTGGTGTCGTGTAATTTCTGACCTTGTCCACCCCAGTCCAACACCAGCACCTCCACATCATGACCACATTTAGAGTCATGGCACTGTACAGCAAGGAAACAGATCCATTGGTTCAACTCGTCCATGCCAACCACATATCCTAAGTTAATCTAGTCCTATTTGCCAGCATTTAGCCCGTATCCCTCTAAACCTTTCCTATTCATATACCCATCCAGATGCCTTTCAAATGTTGTAACTATACCAGCCTCCAACACTTTCCCTGGCAAGTCGTTCCATACACGTACCACCCTCTATTTGAGAAAGTTGCTTCTTCGGTTCCTTTTAAATCTTTCTCCTCCTTCCTTAAACCTATGCCCTCTAGTTTTGGACTCCACTACCCTGGGGAAAAGACCTTGGCTATTCACCCTATCTATGCCTCTCATGATTTTATAAACTTCTATACGGTTACCCGTCAGCAACCGATGCTCCAGGGAAAATAGCCCCAGCCTATTCAGACTCTCCCTATAGCTCAAACCCTCCAACCCTGGCAACAACCTTGTCAATCTTTTTTGAACTTTTCAAGTTTGACAACATCTTTTCTATAGCAGGGAGACCAGAACTGATCCCAGGATTCCAAAAGTGGCCTAACCAATGTTCTGAGGTAACAAGGTGTAGAGCTGGATGAAC
>NC_063358.1:30132243-30179325 GCF_021869965.1 Rhincodon typus
ACCCAGCTCTACACCTTGTTATCTCAGATTCTCCAGCATCTGCAGTTCCTACTATCTCTAACCAATGTTCTGTTCTTTTTTCCCTGTGCTTCCATTCCTCCTGAATATATGGTAGTCAGGAACACTTGACTCCAGCCCACATTTTGCTTAGTGTCCATTTTAGCTACCATATTAAAATCTCATGCAGTTGTAATCTGTCAGCCTTATTCCTAAAGCTCTTTACATTAATGCTCAGCTTTTCAAAAACATGCCAGCTGGTTTTGCTTGACTGCCTGCAATTAATTCCTGTTCTTTCTGCATTCCTGTGCACTTTGTCTCTCTCCTCTGCAGCTTAAACCCTCGTGTCCTTAAAGATGGAAAGGGGAAAGAGGAAAATCAAACGTGAAAATATATTAAAAAAACCATTAATTTCAGTAGAGAAACGTTTTGCTCTGACAAGTGGATGATGAATCAGAATTAAAGTAGTTGTTAAAGGAATTAAAGGTGGACTTTTGTTCTCTCCCCCAACCCTCCACAGAGTTACTCATTTTATGTCAGGGCCCCTCGACCCTGGAGCAACATTGAGATGAAGTCACAGAGCTGCATGTCACTGAGCATAAACAGCACAGTATGGGAAGATTTCCAACAAACTCCATTATACCAGACTAAACTACATTACATTGGACTAGAACTTTAGAGTGTCTTAAGAGCATGTGGGCATAAACATAAAAAGAAGGTAGTTTAGTCCTTTTCTCATGTACCTTAAAGCAAAGACTGGTGCATCTATGACTACCATGTAAAGCACTGTTTGGTATTAATGTATAACAAATAGTGTTACTTTGAAGTCTAAAACTGAAGACAGTCCTTGACATTGACTTCTCCTCGACGGTCTGCCTTGATCTGAAACTCACAGAGTGGCATCAAACTAGATGATAGCAGAGTTGAGAGCTGAAATATAATACCTGATCTGGTGTTGCAATCAGATTTTCAACTAAGTGTGAATGGGCAACTGAATAGGTGTTTGAACAGTATTAACTTGCAGGGATACGCGAAAAAGGTTTGGGTTTGTGATTAATTTGGACAGGTCCTTCATACAGTTAACATATAAGCTAAATGACTTTTTTTACCTGTGCTGTAATATTGAACAACAGTCTTAATACAATACAACTATTTCAAGCAATTCAAGCAACTATTTTCTTCTTATTGATATCCAAAATCTTTGCAATCCCAAGTATTTCGTGTTACATATCACAAATTCTGTCCTCTCTTTTACAATCAGGTAGAATACAAGCCTTAAGTATATATTTGAACAGGCTCAACTTGTGAAAATGTCAACTTTTGACATTCCAAATTTAGGCATCAATGGATGTAATTCCCTTTATAGTTTGGCTTAACTCTAATTAGGAACTATGCAACGACCATTACAGAAAAACATGAAACCAGAGGAGAATTTTGCGTGAAAAAGGCCCATAAAATGTGGAATGCACTAATATGTGAGTCCATGAATACAGAATCAGTTGAAGTTATAGGAAGGTAGATATGGTCCAAAAGTAAGTGAATTATGAGATATAGAGAACAAGTTTCAAATTCAGCTGGAACAGGTTATAGCTGTTGGGGCTGACAATGTGATGGAGAAATCTCCATTGTTCAAATGGCCAAACCTGTTCCTACTATAACCCAGTCTACCCAGTCCCCACACACAAGTGGCATTACTGAGAATTAGAAACTCCAGGAACATGATCTCAAAAACTTGAAAGGAATCATAGCTTCCATTTTTGCCCTCTGTGGAATGTCACTGACCGATGAAGAACCAGCAAAATAATTTAAAAAATCTCACAAGTGTAATCATTTCTAACATTAAATCACATTTTCAACTAATTTCAAAGATCATTACTTCAATATTTTGTTTAATTATGTTGTGTAATTGATCATTTCAATATTTATTTTGCCATTGCACTGATTTTCATCAATAACTTTAGGATGGTAATGGAAAGGGAATATCAATATCAATTCCATAATTTTACTTTACGCCTGACACTGTGAACTAAAAACAACTTTAAAAAGGATGTTATTGATCTCAGAGATAGCAAGAACAGCAGATGTTGGAGTCAGAGGGTCCCGATCTGAAACATCAGCTTTCCTGTTCCACTGTTATTGATCTCAGATGTTTTCTGGGATCATCGACAAACCCAGGAAACCTACTTGGAATTTATAAAGTCAGATGCCTCTGCATTACTATTTTTAACAAAAGTACCAGAACTCTGAGGTGTCGAGAAATTCACTTCACTTATTTTACTTACACTTGTAAGATAACTTTACACATTGTGAGACGAAAAGTTGCCTACAACGATTCAGCTTGGAATTAAACAATGACAGAAATCACAGAGGAACAGCAAACTTTGAGGAACAAAAAGAAAAAGAAGGTGACATGGACTAATAACAACAAGTATACTGAAAGTCCTATTCTACTTCTCTTTCTCTCAATTTGTTCAATCTCAGAAACCAGTGCCAATGAAAAGGCAACTTGGAAAAACTAGTATTCATTGAGTGATCAAACATATCTGCAATTTTCACCACTCCTGAAAAAACAAGACAACAGCTAAACAGTTGGGACCTGAGTTTCACACTCACAACTCAATATCTCATAAAAACTTTCAACTGCAGCTGTCTTTACCTTCTTGTCTATGTAGACATCTTCACCATCTACCTGCTCCTTCTTTGCAATTATTTGTCCATGTGTCTATGTGATTGATGCTGTTTTTCTTATATTTGATAGGTAATACTATTCTACTCCCTTTCATTCTTTCACAAGAGAAGTTTAGAATTAGCAGGCCTTCAGCTTTTATTTGGTTAATCAAGTTTGATTAAGTAGGATAGCTATGCAATAAAAGATTTAAAAACATTAGTGATAACTGATTGAGAGGGGGTTGAACAGAAAGGGGATCATTCACTGCTCAGATGGTTGTTACAATATGCATCGAAAAACAATGAATAGTCATTTCAATTGTCATTATGTTTTCTACACAATACTGTATGATGATGATACCAAAGCTGTGATGGTATTGTGCGTTTTAGAGGGATTTGTTCTATGCTGTTTCTGTTGTAGATGGTATTGCCAGTGGTACCAGAAAGTCTGCTTCAGAAGCAGTGGTAAACTACACAGACCCAAGGTTTTACTTCCAGTTGAAGTTGGCATTTGAAGCAGACAGATACAGCTCTCTCTCTCTGCTGCAGCAAAAATCTTGAGTTCCCTCTCTGCCACTAGATTACTTCTTTCGGTGTTCCTTTCTCCTGGACTGGCAGAGATAGCAAGTGAAGGAAATTAGTTTTGCTGAATCTGTCTTTGCCAAAGGTGTGTTTATGGGTTGCTGCTATATGGGGACAGTTGATGATTAGTAGTTAAATAATATTTTATTTTATATTATTATTATATTTTAAAGTTATGCCAATTTCCCTTTTTATCATTTGTATTTTAACTGTATATAAGAATAAAGTGTGTTTAGCTTAAAGCTAAATCAATCAAATCACATCTGAAACATAGGGTCTTACATTTGCTTTTAAATAAGATATAAGTTAGAGTCTTGGTTATTTCCTTGATATATTTTGAGGATGTTTGGTTTGGTACATAACAATGCTCAATACCTATCAATAGTAGTTTGGTAACATTTTTGAGATTTTAAAGCAAGCATTACAGGTGAATAGCATCATGTTAACATTGAAATATTCAATAGTTCCACCAAGATATCGGGAACATGATCATGACAATCTGTTTTCTGCAATCCAGTGACATGGAAATATTGTTACTTGCACCATAAATAAATAGTGTTCACAGTATCTGAACTGATTACCATATTGGGAATGAAAAAATAGATTAACTTAAATTGTACCTCCTGTCAATTTTCCTTCAGCATTCATTTGAAGGGTCTATTTCAGTTGCGCTTCAAAAGGTCCATCAAGTATACGCCAACTCTTATCAATTAAACATAAGTACACCAATCAGAAATTTTGGAATGGATGTCCTATTTACTATAACGGTGCAGGGCTGGGAAATCTCCTTTCTTATCTTTTACAAAGACATATTAGTTGACTGTAGTTACATGGTCAAACGTGAATTTGTGGTTGTTGATCTATTGGGGCTAAGATCCTACAAGGTGTGCACTATGGGGCGGAGTTATCAAACTTAAGGAAAACAGATAACATCCTGAGAAAATAAGGAGTGTTACAGATGACTAAATAATAGGAGTTTTAGGAGTGAGAAGGATTATGGGAAAATAAAAAGCCAATCTTTCAAATATAATGACAAAATTAGTATTTGCGGCAAACATTCTGGAACTTGAGGTCCAGGACAACACAACTGATAACTGTGGCAAATGTTCAACTCTGTGCTGAAGATAATGACATAAATTCTGCAGCACATCAATTGTATAAATCCATCTTTTTCAAGTATGGCATCACAGCTTGTGAGATGTTGATTGCCAGCTGAGCCAGCTAGAACAAATAATTAGGCATTGTACTCATTGACAATAAATTTGGTTACTTAGAATATACAAAATTTCAAAAACCATGTGCCACTCTCGCCTTTTCTAGTCATTCCTCATCTAATGTTAACAGCAGTACTTTTGAGTCTCTTCTCGCAAATATGTTTACTGAGCTTCACTTTAAGTGCATCAATACTATTTACCTCAATGACTGCCTATGGTAGCGAATGCCAGATTCTTATTATTCTCTGGGGCAAACAGAATCTTCTAAATTCTCTATTTTGATTGCTTGGTAACTGTTTTATATCAATGACCACAAGTTTTTCACTTGTCAATATACTCCGCACCTACTTTTGCAAAATTGAACTTAATTTTGAAGGCCTGTATTCAGTCATCCCATAGCTTTTTCTTTTCAAGAGCAAAAAAGATTACAGACATATTTTAACACTACCTTTATATAGAACAGATTACTGAATAAATAAGTGAGAAGGATTATGGGGAGTGAAAATTTTCGAAGGAATAATACCCACAGGGGCAGTTTTTAATGCCTTCTTGATGCCCCCACAGTGCTCAACATTGGGTCTTGAATCAAAATGATGATTTAGCCTGGCTTTTGCGCGAGTTCTCCCCTCCAAGCCACTCACCATCCTGACTTAGAAATGTATCGTTGTTCCTTCACTGTCGCTGGGTCAAAATACTGGAATTCCCTCCTAATGGCATTGTGGGCCAACCTACACCAGGTGGACTGTAGCGGTTCAAGAAGGCAGTGCATCACCACCTTCTCAAGGGCAATTAGGGATGGGCAGTAACTGCTGGCCAGCCAGCGACACCCACATCCCAAAAATGAAAAAAAAGTCAGAAAATAAAAGGGTAGAAGTGCATGATGGGAATAATGGCCAGAAGGCGCATCAAGAATGTGATGCGATGTAAATTGTTAATCCTCTAAAAGAGGCTGGATGGCTTTTTGGTGGACAGTGCTTGATTTATTACCATGTCTAAGCAGCATGGCTTTCTGTGGCTACTCTGACGACAAGAGGTGAACTCAAGCTGGGGGGGATGACTGGGCAGCATTTGACTGACTACCCATCAAGAAACACTGGCAAAAATGAAGTCAGTGGGAATATGGAAGGAAGCTCCACTGGTTGGAGTCATGGAATGGATGTTTCTCTGACTTGCTTTTCTCCAGTTATTGTCTACTGACGGGCTGAGAAGAAAAAGAAATGTAGAGAGAGAGCAAGCCTTCTGATTCTACTGTTACAAATTCATCATTCTTCTCTGCTCAAAAGCAGTAGCCCTAAATGCAGTTCATCTGCGTACTTCCATCTGGTTTCATTGTTTCATCGCAGCTGGATAATCTGTACATGACCTCATCCCAGTAGATGAAACTTCCAGGAATGTGCAAACCACAAAGAGGGTATATAGATCTGAGTGATTAGTTTCAGTCATTCTAACGATGTGTTAAATTTTAGTTATTTTTTGACAATAGTTTTATAAGCTGGCTCAACCTGTGGTCAGGTGATTTCTGGATCATCTTTAGTCAGTGCTTTTCTTTTTGTTTAAAATTCATTTTCGTCCATGAAAGGCTCAGCCATTAAAACCACAGATGGAGGTCAAAACTTGAATTTCATGCCCTTCATTTATTTCCAAGCCTCTTGCTGAGGTCCCAGTATAATTAATTTTGTAGAAATGCATAGTGAATCACTCAGCATCTTCCTGATTTTCACATTTAATAGTGCATTTGTGGACACAGATGTTGCTGATGAGTTTACACCTTAATATTGATAAGCCCAGACAGCCTCACCTGATAGTTCTATTTGCAAATTTCAGGATGGTGTTGCACCAGCTGGCAAAATGCTTGAGAAACTACAGGTCTTAAAACAACATTTAGGTGTTATTCCAACTGAATGTGGCAAATGGTATTAAAAAAAATGTCTGCATTTGACTAGTAGAATCTTTGCTTTGTCATCTTCAAGGGGAAGGTGATGGTTTAGTGGTATTAACATTAGGCTGTTAATCTAGAGACCCAAGTATTGCTCTGGGGACCCAGTTTCAAATCCTGAATTCAATTTCAAAAAATCTGGAAAGAAGAATCTAATGATGAATATGGAACCATTGCTGATTTTTGGAAGAACCCACTAGTTCACTAACTTTTGGAAGGAAACTGCCATCCTTCCCTGGTCTGACTTACATGTGACTCCAGACCTGTGGTTAACTCTTAACTGCACTTTCAGTAATAAATGCTGACCCCGTCAATGATGCCCACATTCCATGAATGAACAAAGAAAGAAAGAAGACCATGTAAATGGTTTGGAGGAGACAGTCTGATGATTTGCCCCCTGAAGATCGGAGCACAGATGCTTTCAGATGTGTTTTAATCTGTACAGAACATTAAATGATGAATGTTGTGCAGCAAGAATCAATTAATTTAATTCTCAAACATGATTGCATCTGGTTTGACAAATTTGTTTGAAAGATAAAGGAATGAATAGTCCAAAGTGAAAAGAAAATCCAGTATTTCAGTCTGTGTTGCCAGACGTCAGCCATATTACAATAATGTAAAACAAGGAACTGTGGATTCTGGAAAGCTGAAACAAAAACAAAAATTACTGTAGAAACTCAGCAGATCTGGCAGCATCTGTGGAAAGAAAGCAGGGCTAATGTTTCAAGTCCAGTGACTCAAAATAATAGTTGTACTCCCCTTTCATCTTCTATCTTTCTGTTGCATTCAATGAATCACAATTATTTCTTATGTTCCAACACCTCAGCAAGATTACGAGCCCTCAGTCAGGGACGGGCTACACTCCAGCTTAATTCTATAGTCAGCAACCTCAAGAGTTATAGACAAACACCTAAAGGACACTTATAAAAGTAATCATGCAAATTTTCATATATTCCTCCCTCACTATCAAGAGCAAATCAAAATGTGGTAATTCAGAGTTGGCTCTTGAGCAAAGATGCCCAAGGCTAAAGATTGTGAAAGACAAGCTGGTGCCTATTATGCCCTTACAGGCAGGTCACCATCCAAGAGTTTTCTGCTGTTTGCATAGATCTGGCCTCAGCTGATTCCCTGGCAGTAGATGAAAGGTGAACAGAAGGGGATGCGTTATCATGCTGCTCAGCAATGCTGTGCTGTGGGGCTGGGAGGAGCATTTCTACTTCTCCTGGATCATTAAAATTTACAATGCAAATCCAAATGTCACAAGTACACTTTCCTGTTAATTTACTGCCTCATCACATCACACATAAGATGTTTTGTAACATATTTCTAGCAATCTGCATCATCAGTTGGACGACATTTTCCATAAAGCAGCATCCTGTTAGACCTACACCAGGATAGTCAGTTAGTCTGTGACGTACCGTTAATTAGATGCTGATGTATACAAAGTTGTTTTGGCTATAATGTATTCTCATTTGTTGTTCAATGTTGGATAATTAAGAACCTTCATAATATGCAAAGAACCAGGAAAAGACAACAGGAAAAAGAACAGAGGTAGTAGGAACTGCAGATGCTGGAGAATCTGAGATAACAAGGTGTAGAGCTGGATGAACACAGCAGGCCAAGCAGCATCGGAGGAGCAGGAAAGCTGATGTTTCGGGTCTGGACCCTTCTTCAGAAATGGTGGAGGGGAAGGGGATTCTGAAATAAATAGGGAGAGAGGGGGAGGTGGATCGATACAAGAGAGTTGCAGTGGGAGAGACATCCACTGAGGTCTTTCCGGAGGGAGGAGGGTAACTTCTTCAAGATAGGCATCCTTAGAAAAGGCTTTGCAATGGGCTTAAAATTGTTTCAGAGATAGTAAGAACTGCAGATGCTGGAGAATCTGAGATAACAAGGTGTAGAGCTGGATGAACACAGCAGGCCAAGCAGCATCAGAGGAGCAGGAAGGCTGACGTTTCGGGCCTAGACACTTCATCAGAAATCAGAAAAAGAACACCATGGATATGGAGCAAGAGGAATGGCTGTGCAAGATGATTAAAAGTATAAACTTGAGCTGAATCCAAGCACAACAACAGAACAATTTAAAGGAGCATTCTAAAGAGGTGGCAATAATATTTTTGCTGTCAACTGCAGAGTGCGGTAATGAGGAAATTTACAGCGCACAGCAGTATTCTATCAATTAAATTTGTGCCCATTGGTACTTTTTGCAGTTCTGAAAATAGTGGTTGTTTATGATTCATCACTTTCAGAATCTGCCTGAAAATCATACACACTGTCAAAAGCTGACAGTAAAATCCAGACTTCAGTAATAATTTATTACAACAACTCCTTACTTTTCTGTGCTTTAAACTAGAATGTTGAAAAAATAGAGCAGTGAGGGAAATAAGGGATTGGAATCTGACTGAAAACGGAATTGGAGTTGGAGTTGGTTTAGGACTGTGAAGAATAGTGAAATTGGCATTAAAAGGAAAGGAAGTATAAATTAAATTAGTGCTTCCAACATCAAATCAGGTACAGAAATAAATATGATGAAAAGTTATATTAAAAGACAAAGAAAAAGGCAGAAAGCAATAGCAAAAAAAAAAAGAAGAAATGAGAACCTGCACTTCTAATAGTAGAGACAACAAGGTGCAGGGCTGGATGGACACAGCAGGCCAAGCAGCATCATAGGAGCAGAAAGGCTGACGTTTCGGGCCTAGACCCTTCATCAGAAAAATTGTTTTCATGTAGAAAAGATCTATTGGCAGTAACTAACGCTTACTATATAATTAAAAGGGCCGTAAGAGGTCAAAGGATTGACTAAACTTTCCGAATCAAAATAACAGTCAGTATTAATGAAGTGTTAATTACACTATCAAGGCTAAAGATACACATAGAAAAACGTTGATTGATTAACTTGAGCACGTTTAAAGGAAAACTGTTAGGATACAGGATGTTAATGAGGATGGAAGGTAAGCATGTGTAATCCTGTAAATAAGTCTAACACAGGGGCTCATGAATGCAGAAATCTGAAAATTGCTGCTGGAGATGCATCAATCCATCATTAGCTTCATAAAAATGGTACCTTGCTACCTGGTTTCCTACTCAAAAGCTTTATGTGTACAAGATTCCCATACTTACAGAGTAGACTTGGACTAAATTCAGCATAAAAAGTAAGGACTTATCTATTTCAGTACATATTTTTAAAAAATGAAAAACTTCTAAATTTTTTTTCTAACGCTGAAAATTGACTTACACATACATGAAGTCTCATTTCTTCAGATTTTAATTGTTGTTGGAGATAGTAAAAAGAACGATTACATATACTTTTACCAATAAATGCTGGCCTAGCCAGCAATGCCCTCATCTCATGAAGGAATAACAGAAAAATGCTTCTTCCACTGTATTCTAAATTTTCTTTCCCTCTCTATTTTCCTTTTTGCACGTCATGTAATGTGTTATTCTTTAAGTTACACATTCTACTTCAGACTACAGTCATCATTAACTCCAGTTCAAATTAATTACTTGATGAGATATATTGTTGCTTGCCCAGTGTGAATTTGTCCCCATCAGTTTTACTTGATGCAGCAATGTGTATCTTCCATAACATAAAGTGGATATGGATATTGTGGTGTTGAAGAATCTAACAGACATTTATTACAAATAACATTCATATAAAAACATTACATTCCTCAGTCAAACATGTGTTGGGGTTAATCTTAAACTTTAGGCTACAACAGAGGAAAATACTTTCAGTAGACTGCCATGCTTCAGGTAACAGAGATTAGATGGAGTATGGCATCTTTATCCTCTCAGATTACATGCTACAATACAGTGATGATATCATGAGCATGTCTCTTAAGGCTATACTGACACATTGACCCTAAGACACAATATGACAGCCCTATTCTATACAGTCTCAAATGCTCCTCGGGCTTCGTGCCATAAGAAACGATAACTTTCAGCAACTTCCAGTGCAAAAGGTCCAAAAAATTAACTGTTCAAGACGAGTTTAACGAATGGCAGTGTTCACTCAAGGACTTCAGCAACTTTGATGCTCTAAGTTGAGTTCAATCCAAATCCTTGGCAAAATCATGCCATTGAATCTATTGCAATGGTGAGGCTGACAAGAAGATGTTGCATTTGGAAAGCTAAGCAGAAACTGTACAACTTGAGAAAGCATCTTTTGTACATTCTTGTTTAACGTACACTGTGCCTCACCTGATGTTGCTATACTTGTTATGTATAAATAAGAGAACAATTAGTCTTATCTCCTGCCTTGAGAACAAGATTTGGCTGAGTATTTTCCAACCAAAAGAAAAATATTCTAACATGCAAGTGCCCACTAACAATTTGCTACTAGGAGGTGCAGAAGAAGGAGTAACATTCATTCACTCTCAGCATTTTATCCTCTCCTTTGCTGCAGAGAAGCTCATTTACCCTTATTCCATTGTTCATCACTCCTCATCTTCTGAATGGTCACTGGTACCCCAATAGTTCAGCCGAAGCTGGGAGTTTATCTGAAGTGGACCAGGCAGAGTTAATGTTCAATATCATTTCACACCAGCTTTGTATTAAACCAACTGAGTGATTCAGACTATGCTGCTGTGTTGAACAGTACACAGCTGCATATAATAATGTATTTAATACGCTCACACGTGAATAAACATGCACCAATTTTACTCCACAAGTAAATGAGGATATAGGTTTGTGCCCATTTTGCAATTCAGAATTCCTTCCCTCAGATTCTTTCTTGTCCTTCCTTCCCTGTCAAAAATAATTTTGACACAACCACATGGGAGACCTATTAATTGGATGAATTTTACAGAGATGAGAACTTATCATTTATCAATTCATTCCTATTGAGCATAATCCCACAGGACAGACTTACATTTGTTAAAAGTCAACTGTATTAAGTCTCCCACTGAAGATGCATGCCTGTGACTGTCCAAGTTGCATTAAGAGTGCAGGGGGTATGCTGCCACTTTCATTGTATAAAGAGCAGATCCAGTTCACTGAAGGCAGTCCAGCTCCGCAGTCAGTTCACCAATTGACCTGCTGAGGGTGCTAAAGTATGAGGTGTGCGATTGCTTCTGGTTTAGATACTCGCACTGCTGCCACTTCCCATCAAGCACAGCATCACTCCAGCATGACCAAAATTGCACTTCCTCAAATCTTTCTCAATGTCCTTCCTGTTTCAGGTTTTAAAGTTGTTAAAAAAAGGTGCTCCTTGTAGTTCTCCAAAGTGTAAGTTAACTGTTCAGGTACAGAACTCTTGCCACTCATGCATGTGTACATCTCCTTATTATTCAATTCAACCCTGGCACAGTTGGATCGATGCTCCATGTGTGCTAGCCCAACAGCTACATTATTAAATGTTGCGCAACTTCAAACCGCACCACCTGGAATATCCTTGATCTGTCAAAATTTATATAATAAAAGGAAAATACTGCGGTTGCTGGAGGTCAGAAATAAAAAACAAAGTTCTGAAGAAACTCAGCAAGTCCGGCAGCATTTGTGGAGAGAAAAGCAGAGTTCACATTTTGAGTCCAGTATGAACTTGTTCTTTGAATGTAGAGAAATTTATGCCTGTTTCTGCAATGGCCTTGCCGACATGACCTTGCACACAAACTTTCTGCAGAAACCACTTGCTGATGTCAGGACATAAAAACAAACATAAAACAAGTGTTTTTTGTAGGGGTAACAATGTGACTGTGAAAAGATGGGTCGTCATGGCACCACACTTTCAGATGCTCTTGTCTACAGTGAGTCTCTTCACTATGATGCAAAACAGTGGTCTACCCCATGTAAAAGCAGTAGCAGAAACTGAGGGTGGAACTTTATAGGGGTCTGAGTGCGAGATGTTGGGAAATTGGGAAACAAGTGCAGTGAGCCCTATCTCAACATTGATCTCATCTTGCTCCAACATTTCTGCTTTTCGAAAGCTGCACATGAAGATTCTCAATAGGCAGTGGATAGTTGCCAACTGCCAGGGATTAATGCGTGATAAACATTCTGTTAATGCCACAACCCAACTCATTGATATTTTGACACCCATCTTAGCAAACTCAGCAAACTGGCTCCACATCGGGAAAATTTGAGAAGAAAATCTGAACATATAACCAGTATTTTCAGCTTGCCGCTTGACTCAAGCAACCTCATGTTGGCCACCAGGCAACAACATCTCAGCACATGTTCCTCATGGACTAGCTGCACACACCCTTTGTCAATGGGTATTGGCTTCCAAACTCTGCCTAATCCTTGCAACCATCTTTCCACCTCTTTGACACACAAGCAGGCCGCTCACAAAGCACAAAATATGTGTTGTAGAGTACAGAGGCAACAATCATTGAGAAGGATGCTGCAGGGACACTTTGTGTGCATGGACAGGGACCCAGCTCATGAACTGGACCAGGCTGCATCTCAGGGCAGCTCACGTAGCTCTCAGCAACTTAGCATCAACCTTCACACCCACTCCACCCATGTCTTGCCTTGCTATGCCATGCTAAATCATGTCTGTCAATGCACTGAATATCAGCCAGATGCAAAGGCTGTCATTAGTGGCATTTGAGGGTGCTCTTTAGTGTAGACAGAGAGAGAGGCTCTGTCATGGGCAGGGGCACCATTTTGGTGAATGGGACTATGAGGGGGCAAAGCAATACCTGGAGCAATGTGCCAGCTGCCTTTGTGGCACAAATATCGCACATTCATTTAACCAAATGGCCATGGCAGAAATGGTTGGGGGCCGCTCCTCAGTCCGGTCAAGGGGGAGCCCTCGTCTATCAGGCGTTCAGGAATTGTCAGCCATGAACAAAGTTCGCACGCCGTCTAGGGGCTTTGATACAGTCAGTCATCCACTTGGGTACCTCACGGGCAAGAGAATCGAACTTGTGCAGTCCGAGGAGCTTTTGCAGTCAGTCCTGTCCAAGAAGTTGGGAAATTCACTCATTGTTAGGGAGTTGCAAATACAATCAGGTGGAGTTGCAAACACATTCAGGTTTCTGGTCAGTCATATCGAGGGACTGTTAATCAAAGTTGGTCAGGTTGAGTGAGTGCAGAGCCCAGAGATGCAGCCTGGTCCAGTCCATAAGCAAGATGGATGCCCCTGAGCACAGTGCCCTTGCCCAAATATTGCAGTGATAGTTGTTTTGTACAGCCCAAGGTGAAGCAGTGAAGTGCAGAAGCATTCTGTTAGTGGGTCAGAGATGGACCATGAATGTTCGTTGATCATGTCACATGTTGAATGCTAATGTGTGCAGATATGGGGTATCTGTTACTATGGAGCATGGCAAAAGGATGTTGGTGTCCAATGTCAGACATGGGGGTATTTTGAAGCAAGAGGCAATTGAACCATTGAACCTGTCAAGAAGCCACTATCGTTTGTTTATTGAGTCTTCCTGACAGCCATATGGCCAGTTTGGTAAGATCACAACCCATTTAACAAGTAATAAAGAGTGTTAATTGGGAACTTGCTGCTCCCTGGAGTGAACCTCACCACATTGCTTGAGCAACATAGGAGGCTGTGACAAGGTCACCGTCAGAGACTAAGAAGATTCAGCCCTCGTTTCTTATGTTATGAGTGATTGAGAGTGGGGGGGTGGGTGGGGGAATGACATTCATTTGTCCTGCACTAAGATAGGAGCAGGATTCACTACATGTAAAAGAAATTTTGAAAAGATACAAAATTCCATCAATGTCTGCCTGATATTTGGGATTCTGCTGTGATAAATTTGGTGTAGGGAAAGGACAGATCAAGTGTGAAGTCAGGAAAATGTACTGAGACCTTTTTATTCCTTACAACAATATTCTCTTTATTACTGCCCTTGGCAATAGCATTGGAAACTACCTAATTAAGAAAAGGACTGATGGCACTTGGAAGGAGTAAAGGTATGGATAATCAACTCTGCTTTATGATGGTTGCATTCCTGTTGGGCCTATGAGAATATCATCTGAAATGCAACCAGCCACGAATGAATAACAGGGACTTTGATATGAAATTAATATCCTGCCTGTCACTTGATTACCTTTGGAGTTCTGGGAGGAATTTCAGAGAGATCATCTTGGTAGAAATGTTACTTTTTGATTTAGTTCCTTCTGGAGATTAAGCAGGCTGGGGGTTGCGTGTGACAGCACAAATATGGTCTATTGGTAGAAACCAGCTCAGTGATTTTTAAAGCTTCCATATGTTCTTATGAGATGTTGGAGGGCATTGCACAAGAGTAAAGGTGATTGCAGAGAAAAACAGGATCTAACAGCTATCTTGAGGATGAACATAGATACAAATAATGTTCAATGTTTAGTACACAAAATGAAATTGCCAAGCACTTGCTACAACTTGACCCTTGAGTAAATTTACATTTTAAGCGCAGCAAGACAATTTAAAAGTCACTTACATTGCTAACTCATATGTATAAGATTTACAAATGTTAAATGGAAGTGGCAGCTGTGATTATGTTTTTCTTCATATACATTAACATATTTGGGAGCAGATTAATTAAACTAGTCAAGGTGTGGAAACATTGTCTGGAGCAACCTTGATTGCAGACAGCATGCACAAGGACACAAAGAGTTTATATCTTTAAAAAAGACACTTTTTTCCCCTCTTCTCCTGAAGTTGCCACCCAAAAACCCCATTCTTCATGTGTGAACCAATTGAGTGTCAGTGTGCTGTTTCAGGTGCAAGTTACAATCTGTCCATCTTATGTTTTATGAGCGATCCCACACAGTACTAAGAAGTGGCCACTGGATAAAAATCCAACATTCCAGACTTGTGGGAATTGAAATCCTTGTTGCAAAAGTTTCAATCCAATCTTTCTGATTTCACTCGTGATAATATTTCATGCAAACACATTCATTTACAATTTAATTTTGATACCACAAGCCATTCTCTACTGATTTGTGGAAAAAATGCAAAATCCACGATCTGATAGTTGAGCAGGAGGCTAACTGGTCTGAAAAAAGGCACATGATGAGATGGAGATGGGGAGAGGGTCAGTCCTCTTAGATTTCTATAAAGGATATTTATTCTACACCTAACCCAGTGTCACATCTTACTACAGATTGTTTAATATGGAAACTGGCAAACAAACACAAAATGTTGCCTTTGCTAATTAAGGACTCAAAATATCTCATGTCTATTTTAAATTTTAAAACTTCTACACATTTTACTCTTAATTCAGCATACCTGAAAACACTGTAATTTACAATCACTTCAGCAAATAGAATAATGGGACAGTGACAAATATTTATTTCCAAATGTACAAAGTATTACTTTTGTTTCCTGTCAGGATATGTAAGAAATTCAAACAGTTCCATGTACGATAATGCTAAAAACTGCATTAACCTCCATGCAATCTGACAATTTTCTAACAATGTAGGGAAAGATAGAACTTCTTTGGATCTTGAAGGGATCAGAGTTGCTTTACTAGGTCTCCCCACAGTCTTAGTAACAATGCCTATTTAACTTCCACCTGATTGCTGTCATGCAATGAATTACATATTGTTTTAGACGAACTACATCCTGTTTTAAACAAAAGCCTCTTCTCATCAAGCTACCTTGTGGATCTCTTCTACCACTTTACTCTAAAGAAAAGAAGACAATGACAGCTATCTATCTGAGCACATGTCAGCAATAGTTGGCATCATATGTTTGTACGCTTGATGTAAGCAGTGATCTTCTGAGGATTCAAACTGGTTGCACCGTTAGGACCTTACCTTAACAGAAAATACAATGTATGAGTTAGTTTTGGTATAAGATGTTCTGATGAAGACAGGTACCTGAGGAAGTAGCCCCATACCCCCAAGGAAGAGCTCCCTTTCTCACCTGACACCAGAATCCTCCTGTCAAACCCACCATGCTATCTGTTTATCCCAGCCAACCTCTGCCATAAGTTAGAAAATGGCAGGAGTGGGGTGAGGGTTCATTAATTGGGAAAACAGACCCAAGGACAAGCAGGCCACTTAACTCCTTCACTGCCTCTAGGGAGACAGGCCAGGGTGGGTGTAAAGGTTTTACATAGACCTAGTGATTGGAATGTGGGCCGGGTGGATCTCATTCAGTGTGAGTTCCCTGACTGGGACTGTTAACCTCAGCGAATTAGGGAGCCCTGGCTGACAGATATAAACAGGAGTCTCAAAGATTCTCACCACTCTAGGGATTGGCTCTAAGCTAGCTGGTCAGAGTCCATGTACCGTGCACATGTAAATAAAGGGTGGCTTGGTGACCGGATACTGGACTCCGTGGAGTTATTTCACCATGTATTGCATTTTTCAAGATCCCTACCTTCAAACAGGGCCTGTAAAAGCCAGGCTTACGTGATGGTCCATGTGTAAAATTTAATATTTGTCTACAACATACTACTGTGAAGTGCGTGGCATGTTTGACCATGTTAAAAGCATCATTTCAATACAAGTTGTTGTGGATTCTGACTCTCCAAATGTTAACGCAGCCTTAAAAACTACCCCTATATCCTGCTCAAGAACCACAAACCACAATACTATGACTTTTCAGTTCCAAGAGTTTTTGTGTGCAGCGCCTGAATGTGAGAAAGTTTACCTAGTGTAAATGCTAACTACTTTGTTACTCAGTGATTTTAGCTGGTTGACTATTATACTTGGGGGAGATGGAAAGAAGGAAGAGGATAAAGCAGGATCTTGGAAAGGTAGCAGCTTGGTGAACAATGCGATTGCTGTTAAAAGACCAGGGCATCATAGTCCCCACTCAGGAGGCAACTAGAGGGGATAAAGAAGCTATAAGTTGCTAAACCGGATACAGGGAATTCACTCAGGCTATGGAGATGAACAGCGGCAAGTAATGCCAAGATCAAACTCCTCAGCACCAAATAGCCACCGTGTGAACATGTGGAAACCATCACTCCCTCTCTGAAAAAGTTTTGCTCTTCAGTAGCTGATAGGTTGGCATTTCGAAAAGCCCAGCTGCACTGAGAGAGAGTTTCCAGCAACCTTGCTGCTATGAAGTGGTTTAGTCCTATCCCCAGTCACCTGTGTCATCCACTACCTCCCACTCATCAATCCATCCTCTTCTTCCTCTCATCTCAATTCTTCTTCCATAAGGAGCCTTGGAAGTAAGTGGAACAGACAAGAAGATAAACTTCCAGGGATCCACGACCAAATCAATCAGCATCACTTACATATGGAGAGTTTTTAGAAAATTATTATTTGTGCATGGGACGTTGGTAATCACTGGCTAGGCCAGCATTTATTGCCCATCCCGAGTTGCCCCTGAGAAAGTGGTGGTGAGCTGCCTCTTGAACCACAGCAGTTTATTGGGTGTAGATAGCAAGAGGACTTCCAGGATTATGAGGGACACTGAAGGAACAACAATATATTTCCAAGTCAGGATGGTGAGTGGCTTGAAAGGGAACTTGTAAGGGGTGGTGGTCCCATTGATATCCTGTCCCATCTTTCTTGATTCAACTAGTTGTGCGTTTGAAGGGTTCTGGTGAACTTTGTTTTGGTGAACTTCTGCAGTGTATTTTGTGGATGGTACATACTGCTGCTATTGAGCATTGGTGATAGAGGGAGTGAATGCTTGTGAATGTGGTGTCAATCAAGAAGGTTGCTTCAGTCTGGATAGTTTCAAGCTTCTTGAGTGTTATTAGAATTGCACTCATCCAGGCAAGTGGAGAACATTCCATCACCCTCCTGTACCTTGTCTTTGGTGGCACCCCTACATGGGTCTGCTTTCTACTATGTCATGGCATTGCTGTGCCATCTAACAATCAGGCTTTGGGAGAATGAACAATGGAGCGAC
This sequence comes from Rhincodon typus, assembly GCF_021869965.1. Classification (NCBI taxonomy): domain Eukaryota; kingdom Metazoa; phylum Chordata; class Chondrichthyes; order Orectolobiformes; family Rhincodontidae; genus Rhincodon; species Rhincodon typus. The sequence goes on from NC_063358.1 coordinate 30,150,392, forward strand.
GATTAATGGTAGCGGCTTCCAAGTTGAGGTCCATCCCATTTCAGTTTGTGGAGCTGCAGACAGGTCAGTGCTGGTCAATCTTTTCATGTCCGTCCAACTTCAAGAGGCCATCTGTAATTAGACTGTGAGTCCACTCCTTACCGCTAATAAATTGGCCCTTGATAAGTGAACTTGTCCCAGGTTGGTACTTGCTAGGGAGGCCATGACTAAGCAGCACAAAATGGCTAACAGCTGCCTGAGGCTAATGCAGTAGAACATGGCCGCCAGTCTTAGGGAGTTTGGGAAAAATATTTGCTTAATGTAGTCTTCACAATTTGAACAATAGTAGCTCTATAGGCTCAAGGTTACTGGACTGAGATAGAATATGCAGCAACAGCTATTTACACATAAGACATCGAAAAGAACATTTCACACTAATTAGTGTTCTTGAATTACTTAACCAATTTGTTACAATACTAAGAGTAGGTTTAAGTTAAGATTCTTCAGATAATCATAGATGTAGATTCTGAAGTAGTTAAAGATTCACCAATCACTAAAAAGCATTAGGGAAAATGTTTCAAATACAACTATGACAGTTAAAGCAGGCCCTATATCATCACAGGGAAGTAAGAGAGTCTGGTAACATCATAAAACCATTGAGAACCAGGGTAGTGCACCACACACCTGTCCATCTCTTTGTCCTTCAGTGATACGATTAGCTTAATTGGAAATACATTGAAATTGCTGAGTGTGGCAGTACTTCCTTCGGGTTAAAGACTATCAATAATTAAACTGTGTACACAACAGCAAGTAAATTGGTGCGACATGTTTGAACTGTATAAGATGCTGTACCAGAGATCCAATTACTAAGGCATAACTCAATGTTGCTGACCAATAGTAAACAAAGGGGGGTGTGTGCACTCTAAGTTTAAACTGTTTAAGGTAAGACATTCTGAAGCTTTTTGTGTGCCTTATTGCGCTGGAGAAATGAAGGTGTGCTGAAAATAAAGCTGCAATAAAGGTCACCTGAAACCACCATGTGACTTGGATTCTCATCGGAAAATATGAGATCTAACAGAATTCTAGCTCGAGATTCTCTTAATATCCTCAAAGATGAATTTTTGTGAGGCACAGAATCAAAGGTACTGTAAATGACAAATAATTACCAAAATTATTTTGAGTGGTTAGTTGGATAAATAAAATCCTAACAATCAAACAAAAAATACATTCTCTCCCATTGAATTAAGCACAATTTGAAAAATAAAACTTTTTTAATAAAATCTTTGCGAGCTTATTCATTTGCCATTAGGCTCTATTTCAAAGTCTCAGCTTTAAGTGCCTTATTATTACAAATGAATTCACCTCTCTGAAAGGAAATCTGTCATCATTGTTGATGTAAAGACTATTTGCAATATAAATTAGCTATGAGATATAAAATTCTTTGTAAATCTGAGTAAACAAGATTGATCACATTGTTTTAATTTATCTTATTCATTGCGTCTCACATTCTCTATGCGTCAAATGGATAGACTGGTTTTGGACAGTGATGCCTCATAGACAGGGAGAGACTTGTGACAAACTAACTGCTTATTCCCTCCTATGGTTTCTGCTGGCACATCTTCTGTACTGTGACATCTAAGGCACAACAGGGTACAGAATGGTTAGCACCCCTACGTGGGTCTGCATTCTATCACATCATGGCAATCAGGATTCTTTCTTGATTTGATGAGTGAACTGTAGTTGCCTCCCATCTCACTGCCAGGCAGTTGAAGATTTTAACAAACTCCTGAACTGTCAATTAAACTGGTTGTGATGTTCAAACGTTTCAATCCAGCAACAGAATTCTAAATGCACATCTGGCTTGCAACCAACAATTAAGCGACCAAACATATTCTGAAGAGAAATGTTTGCTGAAGATAAATTCAATGATGAATCAGTTTAAGTGTGGTGCATTTTTTGATCCATTACTGAAACGTGGAGAATGACAGAGTTAATGGGGATGGGGGATTAAAGTGCTGTATTGCACAACTGCAAGATGCTTTGGTCTGTTTTAAGTATTCCTGAATATTCCTAGTCCTTTTTTTTGTTTGTGACAAGAAGTATCCAGAAGATAATGGGGCAAGATAGGTGAGCCAGCTTTGGTGATTGACAATGACCTGTACCAAAACAGCTGTTAGCTCTGTGCTACAAAGCCATGCACTAGAGGGGGAATTCAGAGATTACTGGGCCACCAATTTCCCCAGTACTATCAACTACCATCTCACCCACAACCTATTTTGTGATGTGGTCAAGAACGATGCTCTCCGATGGACTGAGTATATTCAACGCTGCCCTTTTCAAGTCGTGTATTTTTATGTTGTGGAACTCCATATCTCCACTTCAACAATTTCTACCATCCAATCAATCATGAAGTTAAAAACTAAAGGCATTGCAAACTGTTGTCACAATTTGTTTCCATCAACATTATTAAACAAGAGTTGGGTGGGACCTTGTGGCAGCATAGTGGATCTTGCTTGCTGGCTGCGGAGTTGGAAAAAGACAGACATGAGGTGGCAGGCTGAGGCACTTAATAGTTTTTAATTTACCATTCAAGGGTTTCCATTGGCAACACGGCAAGACAGTAAACCATGTGCATTCCTGCCGAGAACTTAATTCAGGTGGTGGTGAGGAAGTGCCAGAGTTTTGGCACTCCACCAAACCACCTTCCCACGTCCAAGTTCACCAGTTCTGGAAGCAGAGTATCCCATCTGTTAAATTGGGCTAAAGTAATCAAAACGGTTTAATGGAATGTTGGATTTTAGTTCATTGGAATTAGACTACATATGATGTCTCACTTCTACACAAATTTGGCCCCAATCGATCCGAAAGCCTGCATTCAGTTTTGGCCACTTTTAAAGAGTCTTTCATGAGATATGGATGTCACTGGCTGGGTCACATTTATCTATCCTTCATTGTTCCTTGACCTGAAGGGCTTGGTCAAGTCATTTCAGGGGGAATTAATAGCTAACCACATCATTGTGAATCTGGAGTCACTTGTAGGCAGAAGCAGGTAAGGTCAGCTCTGATGAAGAGTCATTAAGACTCAAAACATTAGCTTGCTGTCTCTCCACGGATGCTGCCTGACCATCTGTGATTTCCAGCATTTTTTTGTTTTCAGTACAGATTCCAGCATCTGCAGTAATTTGCTCTTACCAGGTAAGGATGGCTGACTTCATTCCCTAAATGGCATTAGTGATCTAATTGTGACAATTGACAATGGTTACATTGTCACTTTTAGGCTAGCGTCCATTTTTTCCATAACAGAATTCAAATTTTATTAGCTTCCATGGCAGGATTTGAACAGATGATCCCAGAACATAAGCCTGGGATTCTGATTAACCAGTCCAGTGATGTTACCGCTACACTATCGTTTCACCCAATTGCAGCTTATAATATATGTATCTTGCTTTTAAAAGAGTTCATCCTTAAGAACAAGTTGGTGTGCTTCATAACTTGTAATATATTTTACAGTTTTAACTATACCACCCGCCTGAGTTAACCAATCACTAACAAGTGACTGATTATTAAACTATTATCATTAACATGACACACATCTGTAAGGCAAGGTGCCACAACACAGAGTCACCAAGATGAATTATAAGGGTAGGCTGTGGAATCTTGACTTGTATTTATTTGAGTTTAGAAAATTTAGAGACTCTTCAATTGTAGTAGAATGTGCTTACAATGAAACAATCTCTTGCTGTGGTATGTGGGGCTGGATTTTGTGGTTCCAAATTGGGACCAAAAGGAGGCATGACGACAAGGAAATGCCTACCAAGTGGCACAGACAGACTCCGGGCTCAGTTTCCGCTGCCAGCCATTTTGCATGTTGTAGGGCAGGTAGACTGCTCGCTCCATCCAAGACCCAGGGGCAAACCTTGTGGTATTTGCACTGGGGTAGGCGGGTTTCAGAAGCCCTCCTTGACCCTGTCGAGTGAGAAGTATTGGGAAGCACCGCTGAAGTGGGACAAAAGACCTGAAGTAGAGGGTTTTTAACAATGACAATGGAGAAAATTTAGCAATAAAAGAGCTGAGTAAGGGAGCAGGTAGAGGAAGGAGTCAATTTCATTGAAGGGTTGCATTTTGAGCAAGCAGTGATTTTGACTGGCCCCCCTTCCATGCCCGGAATCACAGATCTGCATTTTTAAATGACATAAAGCTCAGACTTCTTCCCTGCATTAATTAGGGATCAGCAGAATGCTTGATCATAAATGGTGGCCAATGTGGACTTCCTGTTTTCTAGTACAGGTCAGTTGTTGGTACTGCAGACCCGACTCTGGTACAAAGTGAGGTCTTCTGCTGGGTAAACAAAAATCTCATTTCTTAGTTGCCTGGTGACAGAAGTGGCACTGTGACATCGCATCTCCTGATTCCTGCCTCTGATTGCTAAATCTGGCCCATGCTTTGCCAGCAGCTGTCTCCTTACCCCTGCGTTTGATTCTCTCGATTCAGCTATCTTTATAAATTCAAGTCAAAGAAAGAAAAAACTTCTAATCTTCTTTCCCTTTTCGTCCTCCCAATCAAAAAGCACAAGGAAAGTATGCTGGGATATTCTGACCAGGATTTTTTAGGCATTCTAATTAGGAACAATTTAACTCTTGTATTTTAGACGATAAAGTGTTGACACAGACACACAGAGAAAAAAAATCCTCTGGTTGGGAAATGCAGAATAAAGGGATATAATCTTAAAAAGTTAGGATAAGTAATTACAATCAGGAAGCACTTTTTCTTCCCACATTAACAGTAATGGAAATTCAGAACCCTCCATCAAAAAAGGTGTCAATTCCATATCAATTAGAGGTTACCAAAACGGAAGTTGTTAGTTATGGCTGCCGTTTGGGTTATGGGTCAAAGGTGGACAAATGGGCCTGAGGGGCTGATTGGCCTAATCTGTCCTGTGTTTATTGTCCCATTGTTGTGCAGTTTAGACGAAAACCTTTGATTCCCAAAAAAAAGTCATAATGTCAGCAAGAGCTAGACTAAATGGAAGTATGGAATTGAACATTATTTTGTAGCTCCATGCCTTCCCACAACCATCTCAATGATGAATTCCCAGCCTCCTAACAAGGGAATCGTGCACAGCTTAGAGTAGAGGGGAAGAATAGAAATGACTTACAAACTTGGAAAGTGACTGTTCATTGCATATTAATGGTCTGCTTAATAATCTCAGCTCCAATGTATCTAAGAGGCAGTATACTTTCACCATTATTAAACAAATCCTCTTGTTCTTTCAGAGCTTTCTTGTCTGAAAGAACTTAAACCATGTTTTCACCAGCATATTTAAATTGCTTCTCAGCATGTCTATTGGCTCAGTTGTATGTATCTCATTAATTTTGTAATGAATTTTCATTGCACTAAGCCTGGAGAGACTCTTAACACACATGTGGTCAAACAAATGCTTTAATTAATCCCATTCAGAAGACCAATCTCAGTATCACAGGCAACATGGTGGCTCAGTGGTTAGCACTGCTGCCTTACAGTGCCAGGGACCCAGGATCGAGCCCTGTCTTGGGGGACTGTCTGTGTGGAGTTTGTACATTCTCCCTGTGTCTGTGTGGGTTTCCTTTGAGTGCTCCAGTTTCCTCCCACAGTCCTAAAATTTGCGTGCTAGGTGGATTGACCATGCTAAATTGCCCGTAGTGCTCAGGGATGTGCAGGCTAGGTGAATTAGCCATGGGATACGCAGATTTATAGGCTGTGAGGTGGATCTGCCTGTGCTGGTCTTCAGAGGGTTGATGTGGGCCGAATGACCTGCTTCCACACTGTAGGGATTCTATGATGATCACCCTCCACCAGACTATTTAGCTGCACATCACGTTTATCCTGTGAGTTCTAAGTGACACTAACGGCTTTCCTGGTTCACATCGCAGATCATTATCAGAGAGAAAAAGAATCAAAGATTTTCATACATGCTTTAGGTGGAGAGAGGTTATTCACTGAAAGATATTCAGAAAAGTGAATCGATTGCTGATGATATCAGGTGTGCATTGTGACCATCCTGATTACTGCCCCTATGAGGCCAGATTTAAGGTGACCAAGTTTAAAATTCAGCCTTTTTTAAGTCAAAGACTTTCTGATCTCTAAACTTCTATTCTTCTCTCACCCATTTGCTCAGTGTCAGCCACCGTTCAAATAGATAGCATTCTTACCTGAGTCAGAAGCTGACACATGAAAATCCTAAATGAAAGGCTTGAATATAAAAATGTAGGTTGACATAGTGAGGAAGAGGCATGCCCTCTGGAGAGGCCTTTTGAATGGGATGTTAAACAGAGGTACAGTCTGCATTAACAGGTGTATGTAAAATATGTCATAGCATTATTATGAAGAAGAGCAGAAGAGGCATTCAGTTTCCAAATCAGCGCTTATTCCTGAAGTAACTCCACTAGAATGAATTACCCTGTCTTTATCACGTTGTGACAGCTTGCTTTACACAAATTGGCTGCTGCACTTCCTGAATGACATTAGTGACTGCACTTCAAAAATACATTTGCTTCATTTGTTCGTGCTGATGTCATTGGCTAGACCAGCATGTATTGCACACCCTTGATTGCCTTTAAATGCAGGGGCACACTAGGCCATTTCAGAATCAACCGCAATGCTGTGGATATGGAATCACATGTCGACAAAACCACACAAGGATGGCACATTTCCTTCCTCAAAAGACATTAGTAAATCCAGATTTTTTTAAAAATGACAATTAACATTGGTCACCTTCCAGATTATCAGTGAATTAAAATTTCACCTTCTGCCATGTGTCCAGAACATTATTCTGTGTCCGTAAAATATTAGTCCAGTGGTACAACTATACCGCTGCCTCCCTGTAGGGTTGCAACAACAGTTGCAGTGAGGAAGGGTCACCGGACCCGAAACATTATCTCTGTTTTCTCCTTCACAGATGCTGCCAGACCTGCTGAGCTTTTCCAGCAACTTTGTTTTTGTTCCTGTTTTAACAGTTAGTGTTGTTGGGGGTCAATAAATGGCACTACAGAAATGCCATTCTTCCTCCGTGTTGCATCTGCAGTTAAAAACCTACAAGTTACTTCACAGACAGAAAAGCTTTCCCTTATCAGTAAAACTGTAACTCTCCAACTCAAAAAACAGTAAATACTGTGACAATCAAAGCTTACAAGAACTAAGACCAATATGTGTTTAGATAAAGATATTTAGAGCAAAGGCAGGAAAGTGGAACATTTATACAGTTCAAGAATGTTCTTACTGAATACTGAAATAAGTTTAAGGTGCTGAATGGTTACTTTTCCTAATTGCCCCTCACGAATGTATGAGATTAATTTAGGAGGTATTACACAGCATTAATGCCCCATTATAATGCATTTACTCCATATTTATTTTTCAAACTCGCGTATATTCATTTATCAGATTGTTTTTTGCAATAGCATTTTCATGAGCCAAGTCTGCAACAAAACCCAACTCTTTTGTACAATTGTAAACAATATATTGCAGATACAGGCAGAAGTTTATATCTTGCATCAATCAATAAAAATGAATTCCAATGATGGAATGATTCATCAATACAAACAAGCTCAACTAACAAAACAAAATTATTATAATTGTCTTCAGTCTTTTCTACCTCTTTCCATCATACATCACTCTCAAAGTTGCAAAGAACGGGTGTGATCTTCCCAAAGGAAGACATTCTCCCACACTCAGTATAAGAAACTGCAGTCTCAATTTTGTATCTCATCTTTCTTCACTGTACCACTGCCCTTCACCACTGGATCACTCAGATTGTAAAGGGTCTTGTGCAAACTCCTGTTCTGTTTTCAGAGTGATTTGTTAGTGTAACATCATTAACTATTACACATATTGTACGTTAATCCCACACAATTTGATAGCGAACACAGCCCAAATTTATTTCTAACCAATATTTAAGGGCTGGTTGGATGTGGTGCTTTTTCCCCCAAAACGCATTCTGGGAATTGCCAGTTGGACATATTTCAGCCAAAAGTTATTCATTTAATCACAACTTCAAGGGATAATACACATCTGCTTCTTGTAACAATGTACATGCAAATCACATTTAATGTTGTCATAAATGAGGGCTAATATTTGCTCCTAACTGCAACTTTCAAAGCTGAAACAACATAGAAAATGCACAAAAGCTTTTTGATTATATGCCCACGAAGTAATTTTTAATTAAGATTTCTTTGTTGTAGCTGGAATTGTTTTCTTACCTGATTGTACTGCCAGGATCTGCTTCCACAGACCAGGTGCAATGAAGATTGTGGTCATATGGTGCTGGGTACCCAGGTGAAAAGATTCTTCCGGAAGTTTCTCCCATGATGTGACCTCCACACTCAGCTGGAAATATTTATAGCATGAGAAAACAATGTTTGAATGATTCGTGCATAAAAGTGAACACTGCTAATAAAAGTTACAATAGGGAGGAGCTGCAGAAAGCATCAGAGAAATGACACTAAAGAACATTAAGGAGGAGTCAATTGATTTGGTTTAATTGAAACATCAGTGAAAAAACAATAGCCATACGGAGCTGCTAAATTATAATTATAAATCTTGCATTTGTAATTATAATTCCTGTTCTACCAGAGATACAATTAATTCCATTTTCTTGAGCAGTCATTCTGAGTTGCCTTTCAAAACTTGAAGTGTCAAGTAATTGTTCCAGTTTCCAAAATGAGAAAACCTGACGTTTGCTTTAATTCCACCAAAGGAAGATGGTCTGAACAAACACAACCTTGATTTTCAGATCATCTTCGAGTTCAATTTTATGACTTCAGAAACGGAGACATCTGCTTTCCTTGCATGAATATCCATTTTGGAATGAGGTAGTTCAGCATGATCAGAGGGACTTGTGAAATAATGTGCTAAAATTAATTCAGTAAATTGTTTTTAGATTAACTCATCTCCAAAGGAATCAATGAATTACTTATTAAGAAACCTATGATGCAATATTGTAGCCTCTGACCATGGTATGGCCTCTCAGCCTTTAGTCTGTTGTCTACTGCACTCAAGAGGTCCATAAAACCATAAGATATCAAAGCATAATTAGGCCATTCGGCCCATCAAGTCTGCTCCACTATTTGATCAGAGCTGATATGTTTCTAAACCCCATTCTCCTTCCTTCTTTCAGTAACTTTCAATCCCCTTACTAATCAAGAAATTATCTATCTCTGTCTTAAATACACTCAGTGACTGGGCCTCCATAGCCTTCTGTGGCAATGATTTCTACCAATTCAACAGTACTTCCATACATTGATCATTGCTTAGCAAGAAAAGGAACAAGAGCACAGAAATCACAGGTCATCTTTTTAAATACAAGATTACCCTTGGGTGAGAGAGTAGCAGGAAAAGGTAAGCAAGTGAGAGGTTCAAGATCCTTTCATTTGACTTGTTCCTTGCTCATTCTGAATGTTAACAATGTGCAGTGGTGATGTGGATTGTCTTGGAAACACAGAAGTAACATGACAGAATATCTAGAGGCACAGAGAAGACTCAACAGTGAATTAGAAGACGTCTGAAGTCAGAAATAAGGACCTTAAATAAGAAAGGTGATTGCACCAGGCCTCAATGTCAGCTACAATCTACAAAAAGCAGCAACGTCAACTCCCACATTCTCCTCAGATAGTAAGAAAATCCAGATGCAACTGTTATATGGCTTTGAAGCTGCTGGGTAATATTTGCCCATTTCATTACAACTCTGAAACTCTGATCAGGTTAACTGCTAAGATGGTGTTTCCCCTATCTGAAGACTCCAGGACTGGGGGACCTAGACTCAGAATAAAGGGTAGATTGAGGGTTTAGTTCTACTCAGACAGTTGTGAATTCTCAACTCCAGATATTCAGTTGTTGAGCAGCTTCAAAACTATGATAAATGCATTCTTAGACTTTAAAGGAATCAAGGGAGATTGTAATTGGACGAGAAGATGAAGTTGAGGCCAAAGATCAGCCTTGGTCTTATGGGACAGCACAGCAGGCTTGAGTGCCCAAAGACCTTCTCATACTCTTATTTCTTTTGCTGTCCGGAAGCAAGGTCATAGTTTTCAAAACGGTTTAGCCAACTTGGCACTGATTAATAATTCAACAACAGAAAATAAGGAATTAAAATGACAAATTAAAACAATGATGTAGAGTTAAACATGTTTTTAAAAACTGATGGGATTCTCTTGGATGGATAAATTTGTTGTGCTAAGAAAGAACTAAGAGATATGCTAAAGCTATGGCTGCATTGATTTAAATGAAGCTATATTTACATTTGAAATTCACTAAGTGGGTAAATTGTCATCAAATAAAATACCTGTAGTCTTGGCTAAAGTGTTCGTAAATAAATTAATTCTTGGTTCCACATGCAGTAGGTGGTCTTAAATCCAATGTAAAAAGAAAATTAAAATAGTGAGAGTCAATTCCTCCATTGATTGAATTTATCTCTCCATTCTTGATGTTGTATATAATTTGATGATTTATACCATTCAGCCAATTTTGTGTTGACTTTGGCAATGAATCAGAAGTTTATCTACACTCGAGCTGGTTCCCATGAAGTTATTCCCTCGCTCTGCTCGTACCATTGTTACTAAACAGTGGCAAGGGAATGTGGCACTGTGAAACATGCCCTCTTTCAGAAAACCCGTTAAAGCAATGCCTAGTCTGTCCCCCTCAGACGGGTGCATCTCAGATGATTTAAAATCTCATCAATTACTACCTTCTACTTTTATTCACTTTTTACTTCCAAACTGTCGGTCTTCATATTTCTGTAAAACAAAATACGCCTACCACCGATCTAGTATATCTGTTGTTCACAATCGGAATTATAATTTGTTACACTTCTCAACCAAGATTATGGCTGAAGAATCAGTGATAGACATAGGGTGGCGCAGTGGAAGTGCTCCTACCTCTGGATGGGAAAGTCTGGGTTCAAATCCCCCCTGTCCCAGATGTGTATTATGCCATGTTTGAACAGGTTGGTTAAAAATCTCAGAGAGGGAGATACCAGTGTACAGAAGCAAAGTGTGAAAAATCAAACAGTTCAGAACATTTCTAAGTGTAATTTTCAATGGCAAGTATAAAAATGAGGCAGAATAAACACCCCACCTCATCGGATATTGGAAAATTGAGAATTTTACAATTACACTTTTGATTTCTTTTCTACCAAATTGAAATATATATCACATAAACACTGAATGATGTAACACCTTGGTGTTGGTTGTGTTACAGCAATTCTCTTTATAAATTTGGGAAGTGTATGTTTTCAACAGCTTCCCACCCCCACCCCACAAAAGATCAAAGATTAAATAGATTCTTTCCAGGCAAGGATTTTAACAACCCAATAGAGTTCCTGATATTCAGGGAGCTGGAGCCAACATTACAGCTATGTATATTAAATAGGAATATGATACCTACTGTCAACGTATAAAGTTACACAGTGTAACAGTGGACAGAATCATCCAGTTTCTGAGGCAGTGAGCCTGGAGGTGGGAAGGCACATTACTGAGATGGAAGCTTTTGTACCAGAACCTTGCCTCCATCTTGCCTTCATCCTGAATTAAGTTCTGGGTGGGAAAACCCACACTTGATCTTCCCACTCTGCCAATTGAGGTCCTTAAGTGATCACTTAAATACCATTTCAAGGGCCGAGTCCCACATGGGCTGCTATCATTTCAGCTCAAGTGGGACAAATGTGAGGCAGCCCCCCGACCGGTAAACCAGTGTGCATAGCCTATCAGTAGTGGGTACTGGGGATCTCCTGAACTGTACATAGGATCAGGGAAGGTAGGTGTCGAAAGCTATCTGCCCCGGCCTTGTTTCCAACCTCCTGATGATCCACTCTCCTCCACAAAACACTCACCTGACAACGAGCAGCAGTCATGGTGCTCTCCATGGTGCTGCTGAATGCCAAAACCGCCAACCTCTGATTGGCTGGTAGCTCTTTTTGGGTGGGACCTCCAAAACTGGGGGCTTGATTTCTGAGGAATTCCCACTACTGCCCTCAATACAGCCTGATTTGAAGATGTTATGGCAGGCATTCCTCTGGAGAGTCAGCATCTTGGCAAGCATGTGAGCAAGACACCGAAAGAAAACGGAAGATTCCACACTGTGTGTTCAGTTCATGGGTGCCATGACCACATTCAGCTCTTAAAAAGTCAAAAACAGACAGTCTCTGCAGATTTGGTCAGTGACAATGCTGGTACAAGAAAAACAGTGCATTGGAGTTTATAGAATCTACTTCCTTTCATCAAAAACCTGTCATTTTTTTCAACACAAAATTGTAGCCTGGGGAAGGGAAAGGAATGTAAAATCAGAACAGTAAATTATTCAGCCAAAATAGTCTACTTTTAGAAAATAGTTTGCTGAAATCTGGTTTCATACCTACACAGGAAGGCAGCGTATTGTCCCAGGCCCTGCGATCTCCAGTTAAGCAGGTTAGTACAGAGTTCCCACGTAACGTATACCCTGGATTACAATCAAAGACAACAGTGGTCCCTGCAAAGTGTCCCTCATCCTGGATCTTATAGCCAAACTGTGGGGTCCCTGGATCTTCACACCTGATCAGTTCAAAACCTATCAAAACATTGGAAATGACTTTGTGTTAAAAATGTAACTTTTGTAGGAAAAAAGAAATCATCTTTTGTCTTGTGCGAATTAACTGTGAAAGTACAATGTTCTCCTTGCTGGTCTAATACCATGGCATTATCTCTCCAAGTTTATCTAGTAACAATCTACAGTTAATAACAAGAAAGATCACGCTGTCAGTATACATTATAAGTCCAACTTTACAAAATATTCCCAGGTTCTAAGAAGTGACTCAGTTGAGTCAAACAGTTGCTGACTCAACTGGAATTTGTTCACATGAAACAGGAGGGATAATGGATCAAACACCACTTGCCACTACTAACTGCTGCATTAACTATAAATACCTGGCTCTCTTGTACATGATAAACACAAAAGCTGAAAATTTGAAAATTGCTCAAAAGTCAATCAAGAACAAATTTTTAGAAGTGTGAAGTTTACAACAGCAGCACCAGTGACTCCAATACAATCAGCATATCCCAACAACAGAAAGCAACAAATAAGTTACAGGAACTATCGGTTGCATGATGCAAAGATAGAATTACACCTGATCATATTTATCAGCAATTTTTTTGTGGCTCAATTTACAGAATTGGCAGTTGTAGAATCATAGAGCTGTACAGCAAGGAAACAGAAGTGTTGGTCCAAATCGTCCTTGCTGACCAGATGTCCTACATTAATCTAGTCCCAGTTACCAGCATTTGCCCCATATTCTCTAAACCCTATTCATACGCCCATCCAGATGTCTTTTAAATGTTGTCATTGTACCAGCCACCACCTCTTCCTCTGGCAGCTCATTCCATACATGAAGCACCCTCTATGTGATAAAGGTGTCCCTTAGCTCCCTATTAAATCTTTCCCCTCTCACCTTAAACCTATGCCCTCGAACTTTGGACTCCCCTACCTTGGGGAAAAGACTTTGGCTTTTCACCCTACCAATGCCCCTCACCATTTTATTAACTTCTATAAGGTTTCTCAGTGTCTGATGCTCCAGGGAAAATTGTCAGGACAATTCTCTTCTTTCAAATTATTTGTGGTTCTGCTGTTATCATGATTGGTGTACCAAGGGTTAGATGTGATTTTCTGCTTTTCCATAATAATGAGGCCTCAATTCAACTTAAAGTTAGAAGAGCATTCTTACCTGCTATTTGGATATCAGCAATACCTTGAGTATGTTTAATTTAAAGAACTATTATTTAAAGAATTAAATAATGATTAAAGAATTTCCATCTCAAGAATTAGGGAAGGTACAGGGTGGAATTTTTATACTTTTCAATGGTCTCAATGGAGAAAGACTGAGATTAATTAAACTCATTGGTATTATGATTCAACCTCCCCACAACAGATTTCATATTTCCCTTTTAAGATTATCTACTGTTTGTAGTTTATATGGCAATGAAACAGACATTCAATGAGAGTTTCATACAATTTTTCATGTGATGTCTGTGGCAGTCAACATTCGAAATTGGATGATGCAATTCCTAACAGTGACGGTGGATTTATTCTTGGGCCCTGACCAAATACCATCCTTAAAACAGATTAGCTGATCATTGTTTGTGTGAACTTGCTCTGCACAAATTGTCTGTCACATTTCCTACATTACAAGTTTATTTAAGCACTTTTAGATATCTGGTGGTTGTGCAAGGAATAATATAAACATTTCATTATTGTATTTATGCAATAACTAATCAGTTATAAACAGGACAAGGATGCTTAGATGAACATGCAGGCCTTGTGATAGATCCATCTTAATTGCCCACTGAACCCAAAGTTAGCTTTGGATGGATCAAAATCCATTCCCTACTGCCTGTTTCATGCCTCCAGGTACAAAAGACTTTCCTCATCTACAACTTAACATAACCTCACCCTCTAATCTTCTGCCTCATGTTTGACCTGAGTATTCAGATAGGAAAAAGTGAAGCATAATGCTGAGACAAGGAGTCGATATTTGACATGTCCCTGCATTGTTTGACTAGGGAGTACATAATAACATTGAGAGCTAAAAATGAAAATTTCAGTTGCCCAGCGTTGACATCTTTCACCTCAATAATCATTCAAAGAAAGAAAATCCATTGTGTTAAGAGCTGTAGATTCACTGCTTTAAAGAATCAATAACATTCAGTATCTGCAAGTAGCACATCATCGCAATGATGCAAGAATTATCTTTTAAATCACTTGAACCTGCAGAATCCAATTTAACACAGTTTCTTGACCATCCTTAATCTGACACTTACTTGAAAAAAGGAGTTCAAATCCCTTGCTGGTGTTCTCTGCATTTGTGATGAACTCAAGCCACATGCTGTTTGATGTACTGTTCAGAACGATATTAAGCATCTGTGATCCGGTGAAGGTACCGAGCAATCTAGAGGAGCTGTCCTTACCATCAAAAATCTGGAAATCCAAGAAAAGGAACATTATTGAAAGATGCAAAAGGAAGAGAATATGACAGGAGCAATTTACTTCTAAGGCCAATCTCTAAATTGAGTAACTCCGTTTACAGTATCATTGTACAAACTGTATGGAACAAATCTTCCCCTCACATCACTAGGGTGACAATCAGAGGACAATTGGTTAAACAGGGTTGAAGCTTTGATTGCAATCCAAATAATGTCTATCATGGCCTAGTGATACCTTCAGAAGCTCATGTCAGGCACAATGGCTAATATTGACAATGTTACAATGAGATTTACACAGAAGCTTTGCCAGGAATTGGATCTGAAAAACACAGGTAGATTCAATAGTGAAGAAGGTGTTTGGTACACTTGCCTTTATTAGTCAGAGCATTGAGTATAGGAGTTGGGAGGTCATGTTGCGGCTGTACAGGACATTGGTTAGGCCACTTTTGGAATACTGCGTTCAATTCTGGTCTCTCTGCTGTACAAAAAATGTTGTTTAACTTGAAAGGGTTCAGAGAAGATTTACAAAGATGATGCCAGGGTTGGAGGGCTTGAGCTATTGGGAGAGGCTGGATAGGCTGGGGCTATTATTTCTGGATTGTCGGAGGTTGAGGGTTGACCTTATAGAAGTTTATAAAATCATGAGGGGCATGGATCGGGTGAACAGTCAAGGTCTTTTCCCCAGGTAGGGGAGTCCAAAACTAGAGGACATAGGTTTAAGTTAAGAGGGAAAAGATTTAAAAGGGTCCCAAGGGGCAAAATTTTCGCAAAGAGGGTGCTGCGTGTATGGAATGAGCTGTCAGAGGAAGTGGTAGAAGCTGGTACAATGACAACATTTAAAAGGCTTCTGGATGGGTATGTGAATATGAAGGTTTTAGAGAGGTATGGGCCAAATGTTAGCAAATCGGACTAGATTAATTCAGGATATCTGGTCGCCATGGATGAGTTGGGCCAAAAGGTCTGTTTCCATGTTGTACAGCTCTATGACTCTATGACCTCAGCCATACAACGCCTCTGCTCTTACAAAGGAAATTGAAATCAACATTGCATATTTGACATATTTTCAGAGCTCCAAATCAGACTTTGTGACTGAAATAACGCATCATAATCCAATTTTGAAAAGTGGTGTACCTTAACATGGTACCACTACAGTTTAAAATCATACTTAGCTTTATTTGATTTAGAAAGGTTTGATGGGGGTGTATGATCTTGAGACTGGACTATTCCAAAGCACTGCTGTCTCTTCTCCCACATTCTAATCTACAGAAACTTGAGGTCACCCAAAACACTGTTGCCCATGATTAGACTCACCCCAAGTCCAATTTCCCCATTAGCTCCATGTTACTGACCTATACTGGCTTCCAGTCATGTAACATCTTGTTTTCAAATCATTCCATGACTTTGTTCCTCCACATCTCTGCAATCTCCTCCTACCCAGGAACCCTTAAAGGTCCCCTTCTTCCTTCAATTCTAGTTTCTTGTGCAGCCCTTACATTAATCACTCCACCATAGGTGGCTATGTTTAAAGCCCCATCTCTGGACCTGCTCACCCAAGACAGCTGGCTCACGACCTTAATTTCCTCCTTTAAGACATTCCCCAAAACGTACAACTTTGATTGACCATTTTGTCATATCACTTAAAGTCTTCCTATGGGGATTGGTGTGATACACTTTTCTGTTCATAAATACACTTTACTCATAAAAAGGAAATCTTTCTGTACTTGCACAATTACTAAAGCAGTTTGAATCTATACAGTTTTTGTGTACCGAGAAGAAAATAAACATTGGGCTTTGACTTTCTTGACAGTTACAATTAACCTAAAAGCATTTCTTAATTATGGTAAGTACTAGGAACTATTTACATATATCTGAGGCATTGGGAGGGTCCAATAACTGAATGGACCCCTGTGGTACTTTGACAGAAAGACCTTAGACAGAAGTCTTTCCCCACGGTGCCTTGGCAGCAGCTGCCTCAAGTTTCAGTGAGTCCCTCATCATGTGGTGCTGGACCTTGGAACATGTTTGCATAGCACGGTGGCATGGTCACTGAATTAATAATCCAAAGATCCAGACTAATCCTCTGCAGACTATACCTGCATTCGAATTGCACCTTGGTAGATGGTGACCATTCGGTAATAAGTCTGGAATTATGAAAGCTAGTCTGATAATAACTAGGAAACCATTGCTCGTTGTCATAAAAGTCCACCTTGTTCACTAATACCCTTTAAAGAAGGTAGATCAGCCATATCTTTGGTCTGTGATTCACATGACTGTAGATCCACAGGAAGGTATGACTCTTAACTGGCCTCTGAAATTAAATTAGCAATTCATTCAGTTTGAGGGCAATTAGGGATGGGCAATAAATGTTGGCCTTCCTGGCCGGTTCACATCCATTAAAGAATTAGTTAAGTAGATCTGAGAAAGGTCTTGCATTCTTTTATTACGTTAGAGGTGTTATCTAAATATATTGCTGTGTTCTGTTGTCTACTTTGAAACTGTGTACGTACCTGCAGATCCAATATCTTTTAACTTTTGGCACAATAGTGAAAAAAAAAGACCATATATTTTTCATTTCCATCATCTCTGAGTTTTATACCTGGAACTCTCATGGAGTGTATGTCATGGTTTTATAAAGGAAAATTATAAACTAACTTAAGATGAATACACCAATTAGTTAATCACATAGGAAAGTTAAGCTTAATGAAAGCAAAATGAAATAAACAAAATTGTCTGAACCAAAATTAGTATTTTTAACAAAAGACATTGAGTCATCAGCAATGAATTAGCCAGGCACAACACCTTAACTCTGAGTAATGTTCCTGCTTTTTAATCAATGGTAATCAGGTGTAAGGAAACTCATCTCCTATTTTGACTTGCACCTGATTTAGAAGTTTTAAATGTAAGAGGAAGAATATATCACTTACAATTATCAAGCCTGGAAACAAGGAGCCCAGACACTGGAATACACAGATCAGCTTCTAATTCAGAGGACTGCTTTTGGCAGAGAAGGGAGACAGAGTTGTGACTGGATAACTTATAAAAAACACTCTCTTTCTCTCTGCCTGTCAGCAAGGATTAAACACGAGTGACAATACAAATTGAAGAGAGCAAGCAAACACCAAGAATGGATCCACAAAATTCATAGCAAGACACCATTAACCAACCATGGTCTCAAAACTTTACACTTCAAGGACACCCTAAGAACCTTTGAAAGACATATTCTTTCATCTTACTTTTGTACAGGACACTATCCCTTTTTAAATTGGCATCTGTTTGTATAGGCTTAACATTGCAAGTTTATTATTTTTCCCTGGGTTTGCAGGGAAGAAATTACTCTTTTCTTTGCTGAAGAAAACATTGCAAGTGACTCCTTATTGTTTCTGGTGAACTTGGTAGCTACATTTTAATTGGAGTGTAGTACACCCTTGTGCTAAATGGTATTCCTGCTCCTGCAGTGGGCCACTTCTGCCACACCGCCTCACCAGGCTGCCACCACTACTCCACACTGGGGTGCTGCCACCATGCTCTCCACTGGGTTACTGGCGTACCCGTTCCAGGCTGCTGGTCACCGGCGTCCCCACTTCGGGTCATTGTTTTCTCTGCCGACCCCGCTTCAGAGGCTGGGGCCAGATGTCCGAGGCTGAGAGACGGGAGAGATGGGAGGAGAGAAGGGAAAAAAAGAAACAGAACGGGCGGAGAGGAGGAACTCCTACTCTGCTGCCATCTCACGTCATTCAATTTTTTACATTTCTCTGGAGGGCAGTTGAGACTATGGTTTAACACCTTACCTGAAAGACAGGCTGATTTTGAATCTTGGCAGACTGAAGTATTAATCTAGATTATAAACTCAGATGACTGGATCAGGGATTGAAACTACAATCTTCTGACAAGCTGCCAGCAATGAGTTAGCCAGGCGCAACACCTTAACTCTTAGTAATGTGCCTGCTTTTTAACCAAAGGGAGAAAAATGGAATAGTTACACACCAATTTCCATCTTTAAGTGATTTATTATAAGGTATGACACGTTGTGGAACATGTCAATCTGGAATTGGATTGAACTGACCTCAGCACATTTCAGTTGTTCCTATAATCAGCAGTTGGAGAGATTTGCCAGTCAGGGTTCAATTCAAACCCTCAATACCAGGAGAGATAATAACTTATTCTAACTTACAGTATGATTCAATCCACAATGACAGCACTTTCATTAAAATGATCTGCTTTCCTTGAATGTACATTGCTTGTAAATTATTGCTGTCCTTATCGGTAGTCAGTACAATGGATTAATTGATTGATTTATTGTTATCGCATGTACCAAGATACAGTGAAAAGTGTTTTACATACTCTACAAGCAGATTGTAGATAAAAAGTGTGTCAGGGTAGCAGAACAGAGAGCAGAATACAGTGTTACAGCTGCTGAGAAGGTGCAGAGGGAGAGATCAACATTGACATTTGAGAGGTTAATTCAAAAGTCTGATAACAGCGGGAAAGAAGCTGTTCTTGAATCTATTCTTATGTGTATTCAACCTTTTTTATCTTCTGCCCACAGGAAGAAGGTAGAAGAGAGTATAACCGGGGTGGGAGAGGTCTGTGATTATGTTGGTTGCTTTCCTGAGGCAGTGGGAAGTGTAGATGGAGTCAACAGATGGAAGGCTGGTTTGTGTGATGGACTGGGCTGTGTTCATGACTCTCTGTACTTTCCTGTGGTCTTGGGAAGTGCAGTTGTCATGCCACATTATGATGCATCCAAATAGGAAGTTTTCTACGGTGCATCTATAAAAATTGGCAAGAATCTTTGTGGATATCCAAATTTCCTTAGCCCCCTGAGGAAGTTGAAATGTTGTTGTGCTTTCTTGACCGTTGCGTCAACGTGGGTGGACTAGGACAGATTGTTGGTGATGCTCACTCCTGGAACTCCCAGGAGCCAGAATGCAGCCTGTCATATATGTGTGAAGTCTGATGTAATACTTGGATTTATTCAGTGTCCTATTCTACTGAAACTGCTCAAAATGCTTCACCAGATCATATAAACTAAAAAATTTTTGGCATGGATTACTCTGCAAACTATGTCATATAAAAAGCAATGAAATAATTAAAATTCTGCAATGAAAATTGGGAATCGGTTCATTTGTCAAAGCCTCTTTGCTGAAATTGACAACCATGGTAATGAAGCTTGCCCCATGCTATTAATGTTTTAACTCTGTGGCTTTAGTTATTATGTATTACATATATACCCATATTATAAATACTGTGTAATGTGCACAATGGATAAGTAAATCCAGGGTACAGGAAGAATCTGCTGTTCATACATGGTAACTATTTAGAGAGCACCCAGCTTCTTGATCAAAAAGGAAAAAAAAATCTGGCTTTTCAGACAAGCAGCTAAAAGTTTTCTTCCAATTTCTATCAGTATTGAAAATAATTCTTCACAAAATGTCCCTGGTGGAGGCTAACTGGATCAAATGCCACTTGCAGTTTGTTGAAAAAGACAAGATCATTTCAGGTGAGGGAGAGTTCTTTACATATAATGAATTATGTAATAGTTGTGTGAATGCAACATCATATCTGCCGCAAGATTTAAAATGAAACTTATCCCACAACCAGAGACTTTTTGTTTTTAAGTATCATTAATTTTGGAACATTGTTTTAAGCTGACTGTATAAGCATGTTCCTAATTCAGCTGGACTCAATTGAAATGGCTAGCCAGTCATTCCTGAGATAACAAGGTGTAGAGCTGGATGAACACAGCAGGCCAGGCAGCATCTGGGGAGCAGGAAAGCTCTCCTGCTCCTCTGATGCTGCTTGAATTGCCGTGTTCATCCAGCTCTACACCTTGTTATCTCAGATTCTCCAGCATCTGCAGTTCCTACTATCTCTGAGCCAGTCATTCCTGTTGTCCATTACCAACTGTCACTGATGTGGGACCAGAATAATCGGTTTGGAAGCATGCAGACACAAAGTCCTTCTACATCTAGAATAGTATCTCAGATCTTCTCCATTTTTATCATTTTTATTGATATAATGCACTAATTGTAAAGATTAAAAATCCCATGTTTTCGTCTCTAGCAACATTTCAGGCTAGATTACTGCATTGGGTGATTTTGTGGTTGTCTATGTAACACTCCCACCTTTGAGACAGAAACTCTGGATTCAAATCACATTCCAGGACTATTGGTCATAGAAGTGTTCTCAAAATAGTTGATTACCTGCAAAGTGCTTTGGGACATCCTAAGATTCTGAAAGGTGCTTTACCTGTTCAAGTCCTTTCTTTTAAGCTTGGGTTGCATTGCATTGCTACAACACAGGAGGAAGAACTTCATTTTGTATCCAGTCTGTGTGACCCACCCTGGAAGTAAATACTTCTCATTGATAACGGATGCAAAAGACTGAAGAAGTTCAATTTGTCACCAAAACAATACCTTGTCCAATAACTTCTTTGCATAATTGCCATATTCTAATAATCCATGGACCTTAGTTGAATTCAATATCCTCACAACTTCATTGTTCTGTGTTATATTCTTGATGATGATATAAATTATCCTCAATATGCCACCAGCATGAAAAATTCAGACTGTTCCTTTTGCACATGAAGGTGATGATTGTAACACAGTGTCCATAATTTTTAAGACATTACCGCTGGCCTAGCTTCTACAAAGATAACTTCGGACATCATGAGCAAGTCTATTTTGTGCACTGTTCCTGTTAACTCCCGAGCCTCTTGTAGCTCTTCCACAACTGATGCAATGATGTCAATATCTCTGTAGCTTATGGCCCAGCTGCTCCTATATGACCCATTGCCTCGATCCTGTTTTTAACACAAGTCAGTTCCCACCTCACTGTGCACTCATCTCCTCTAGTTTCAGCTCCCTAGTGTTTCTCTTCATCCTGTATTCTGTTTTCTTTTCTTAACACTTCTGGCTTTTTATGCTGTAGCGGATCATTGATGTAAAGCAATCAAATCATCCTGAAATAGAGATTCCCTTAAACTGACTTCACTTGACTGTGTCTTCTTGAAAAGGTCCATTCTCCATCTAATTAAATCAAATTGCAAAGCAGCAATTGCTTAATTAACAGCTTGTGAAAGCATCATTTTTCACTGTACACAAACAAGATATTGAAATGTAGTGCTGTGCATACAGTGAGATTTCAAAAGATTTTTGTGCTCCTTAACTTGTCAGGTTGCACAATGCTGTTTTTACCTTCAGAATATCTCCTGCCTGGAGCCTGAATGTCCTCGATTTCAAGCGTATTCCTTTGCCTGGTTGTGTTTGAATGGAATAGATGCATTCATGGTTGTTGCTATAATCAGCTGGGTAATTGGGTGAAAGGAGAATTCCTTCATTTCCAGTTACAGATGCCCCGCATTCAGCTAAAATAAAGAACCAAAATAAACATTTGACTTTTAAGTTCCAAGAGATCTGAGATAAGTTTTTTTTTGTTTACTTTTCTTTACAAAAGTAGAAATGTGAGAAATAAACAGATATTGTCGATCATGGGGTATATGTTGACTTTTGGATCTTCAAAAACTCCTTTCAAAAAGAAAGGTCAACTTTTATACTAAGTTTAAAGTGAGAACCCTCCATGCTGGTGCGAATGGACCAATTCCTGTGCAGCAGTAACCAGGCATGGTCTGCTCTGTGTCTTAAACTCCCACACATCTTTCTGGCAATATGATCTACATTGTCTGCCTGACACCATGTGTTGATTTAAGGCGTGTATGACTATAAACACATGTTTCTAATCTGAAGAACTGAAGATAACTCCTAATGCAAATACAGGCCAAAGCATGCGTTTATCAGCTGAACATTTGGGGTGTAATCTGACTGATAGGCCAAGTAAGACTTAAACATCTAATCTGTCACCTGGATGAAAATCTTCATCTGTCTAAGTTTATCATCAAACAAAATGAACTATATATAGGCTGGTCTTTATGAGTAGGGTGTTTTATTTTCTGAAAAGAAAAATGGCATAAACCGCATGCAACAAACTCAGCTGAGTCTACCAGTGGATTCACAAAATACCTTTCAAATAACAATACAGATGAGATAACTATCCCATAGTTACAGGGATCAGTTGCTGGTTTCTCATCCACGTGAAGCTTAAACCTGTAGGGAAACATGTATTCTCTAAAAGGGAATTAATTAAGAGGTATAATTATGAAAATCAGTGAAAACAGACACAGGTTAATCAGGCAGCAAACTAAAAAATATTACCACAAGTTTGACCCAGTATCCTTCTGGCTGTTAGAAATCTGTAGATTGGAAACCTTGCTTTGCTTCACTTTGAAAGTCATGATTGAATGTCAGGCGTAAAACGGAATCAGAACACTGGGTAGAAGCATTCCAACCAGAGAAGTGCAACGACCAATTTGGTTATCAAGTGTGGAGTGTCTGTAGTGGTCTCGAAACAGCCCAATCTTATTTAGCGTTTAACTTTCAATTGTGAGATGAACCTGTGATGACCATGCTTTTCCAAAATTTTCTGTTTGTGTGAACATGATTTTGATTTTTGTAAAGGATTTCCTGCTTAACAACACTTTAAAAAATTTGGCCCACTTTTCATCCATCCATTAGTAAGGAAGGAGATACGTTGGCATATTGGGAACAAAGCCTGCACCAAATGGAAGGACATGAGATTCACTCTAATAACCTCAAGTTGATCAGCAAAGTACCTTCAGCAATAGACGTATTTATTCTATTCTTTGACCTGTAGTATATCTTGCAGGATAGTTATTTGACAGCGGTGCAAAATGCAGAGAAATACTTAACATATGTCAAACAACATTTGTAGTGTCCAACAGTATGCAATTTGGTTACGTTTCTCTTATGAATTGTCCTGGGCTCCAGCATTCTGTTAGCTTTGAGTTTGTGGACTGATTCCCCGTGTTTATCTATTCTGGCCAAGCACAGTAACTGAAAGTTTATACTGGCTGTTATAAAGATGGAGGAGCAGGTGGATGGTATTGGGAACTGGCTGCCTCAATGATGGAAGACATCATAATTGAGAACCGGGAAAGGCAATCTGAATGATGGAGGGAATGCCACTTGACAGGATGACAGACTGTTTAGGGGATGGAGAAGAATATATTTGACGATAGATCGGCTCGCCATGGAAAAACAAGGTCTGATTGTGGAGCATTGTGTCTTTGTGATGAAGGATGCGAAATGTGATAATGGAGAAATGGTTTTAGAAGTAGAGGAGTAGGTGTATTTCCACATAACAAGTTGCCTTCAGCCAGATATAGATTACATTTAACATTGAGACAGGCTGCAGTCGTGATAATGGAGATAGCAGGACTGACAACAGTACAGATAGCAGAGTCAAAAATTGCAAAGTAAACTCACAAATTTCTTGGAGCCTTTTAAGTGAGACATGCTTCCTATATTATATCACCACATTTATCATGGGTTGTTAGGATCCCAGCTGATGTTATTACAGGACACCTCAGATTCCAGACTGATATCTGGCTTGGTAGATCATACTTTGTTTTAGTTTAATTTAATGCGGTGGTCTTTCACTGAAACACTGAAATGCTGCAGAATTGGTTTTAACAATAAAACAGAAGTCTAGAGCACAAATGAAAAGATAATAGAGAACAAACTATGCTATTCACATATAACAATTAAAGATTTTCAAACACACAGTGAAAATACAATCCCATTTATCCCAATACCATCACTTTCCAGTACTCAAGTATCAGAGGGAGTTTGCTTCTTTACCACATCTGTAGGTTTAACTTAACTGTTTCTTTCAATTCCTGGTCTTGAGAATTTGGTAATCTCTTCCTCGATTAGTCACGCAACTGAACATAGACTTTCTCAACCTTCAATAATCCCTTTAGGGTTGTAATCAAACACCTTAAAGTCTGGAACTTTCAAACTAAATTCCTTGCAATGCAGTAACCTGTTTTTTTTTCAGTCTAAACTATCTATTTTCTTCAGGAGAAACTGTTTCCTCAAACTAACATGCATCAGAACTTCTGCAAACAGAGAAACAGAACATAGAACATAGAACATTACAGCGCAGTACAGGCCCTTCAGCCCTCGATGTTGCGCCGACCTGTGAAACCAATCTGAAGCCCATCTAACCTAAACTATTCCATTATCATCAAGCTTTCCAAGTCATGGTTTTTCCTCAAAACAAACAAAACACTCCTGAGCCTTCTAAGGGGAAACAAGTCAATGTTCCTCCAAATTTATTCTGCTCACTTGTAAAGCCTTCCTAATATCACCACAGGGGTTCCCTCTCTTATACCTTTAAGAAAAACAAAACATGGCTCCAGAAACACTGACAAGTTAATCATGAAATCCCCACATACACAGAGACCAGAGCCTACATGCTATTAGTTCTGTATATATTACACATCTTGCATCAGAAGTTGTACTGTTAAAGATATTTTCCCAAGACAGTTTCTTCGGATTGTTAAAATATTTAGTAATATATTTCCACTGATGTTGCCTCTATAATTATCCTACTACATTTTAAACACCAGAGGTTAAATTTGTTTAGCCAGAGTCCAGGCATACGTTTTTCTTATCAGAGTTTTATCTGAACACGCACAATCCAAACCCACTGATTATGTGTTCCCCACATACAGGCAGAATCTCATCAAGGTCTGAGGATTGCAGGCAATGGCTACATGTGTTGCAGAATTAAATGAGAAGTATTGCAAGACTAATCTCAACATCAGGAACAATTTCTGCCATGTCATATGCTTTTTACAAGTGGTGTGGTGAGATTCTCAATAGGCACTGATGAATTGCCGATTGGCACGACTATTGCTTGTTAAATGGTTTGTTGACACCACAATTCACCTCATTAATATTCAGCGTCCTATCTTACCAAATAAATTCGTCACTGGGGAATGTCCACATGGAAACCAGAGCCTGGCAGAATCTGGCAGATTCAACTTCCCACTCTCTACGAATGATCTGCATGATGCCCACAACCAAACTGCAGCTTAAGGCACGATCCACAGGCACAAACTACATCCACCCTTCATCTACAGATATTAAAATCTGGCACTTGCCAATGACCATCATGGTACCATACAATGGCAGGCTGCTGAGGAACCAGACACTTCCATTGCAGGACACACTGGATAGCAGTGAGAAGCAGCAGAAGGTTCACTTTGTGTGCATGGATATGCACCCAGCTTGCAGATTGGATCAAGCTGTATATTAGGGCTTTTCATTTGGTCTCTTAATGCTGCATAATTAGTACCTACCTGCATGCTCACACAATGCACACCTTGAATTGCTTTGCCCATGCCATGCTTGTTAATGCACTTTCATTTCAGCCAGAGCTAAGGGGCATTACTGTTGTATTGATGTGCTCTTTAGCACAGAGACACAGACAGGCTGCTTGTCAGTAGCGATCTGTCTGGGGCAATGTATGGTATGCTGAGATGGCAATCGAACACTGGCAGCATGTGCGAAATACCTTCGTGGCAAACATACTTCAAACATATGCTCATGTCAGAAATTGATGGGGGCTAGTCCTCACTACAGTCAGGAGGTGGGGGCCACTGTTGGTCATGGGGGTCCTGTAACCATCACTCAAGGGAAAAGTTCGCTCATATTCCAGAGTCTTCAATAAGGTCAGTCACCACTTGTGATGCTCATGATCAGATGACCTCACCCAGAATAGTCCAGGGGTGTTCAGTCGTCAGTCCTTTATGGCCAGTACCAGCAGATAGTGGAATCATGGATTATCGGTTAGGGAGCTGTAAATACAGCAGTCAGGACTTTGGCCAATCAGTCAAAGGCCACTCATTGAAGTCAGTCACAGGCCAGGAATGAAAATAGTCCTGGGGCCAGTGTGTGTCAGTCATTCAGTTGGGCTCAAGCGGGGCCTGTAGGGGCAAGGAGGATCACTGCCAGAAGGTGTGTCGGACTCAAACCTGTGTTAGGGGAGGAGGAAGGGGGCAAATGCATTTGTGGAGGTAGATCAAGGATGGTATATCCTGCAGCATTCTCATTTACCTGGTGTGTGTGAGGATCCAGGTGCCTAACAAGGCTAACTACTATGCCACCCAGGCAGCACGGTGGCTCAGTGGTTAGCACTGCTGCCTCATATAGCCATGGACCAGGTTTGAATCCACCCTCGGGTAACTGCCTGTGTGTTGTTTGCACGTTATCCCCATTGCCGCATGGGTTTCCTCCAGATGCTCCAGTTTCCTCCCATAGTCCAAAAATATGCATGTTAGGTGGATTGGCCATGCTAAATTGCACATAGTGTCCAGGGATATGAAGTGGGTGGGTTAGCCATGGGAAATGCAGGGGATGTGTCTGGGAGAGATGCTTTTTGGAAGGTAAGTGTGGACTCAATGGCCAAAAGGCTTGCTTTCAACAGTGGGGTGGGAACCTGAATTGTAGCTCCAGTGTACAGGAGGTTGAGAGGAGTGAGGTCATAAATAAGGTTTCAAGGTCGCAGGAGTGTACTGGCAGGCAGGAAGGTGGTTTGAAGTGTGTCTACTTCAATGCCAGGAGCATCCGGAATAAGGTGGGTGAACTTGCAGCATGGGTTGGTACCTGGGACTTCGATGTTGTGGCCATTTCGGAGACATGGATAGAGCAGGGACAGGAATGGTTGTTGCAGGTTCTGGGGTTTAGATGTTTCAGTAAGATCAGGGAAGGTGGTAAAAGAGGGGGAGGTGTGGCATTGTTAGTCAAGGATAGTATTACGGTGGCAGAAAGGACATTTGATGACAAACTCGTCTACTGAGGTAGTATGGGCTGAGGTTAGAACCAGAAAAGGAGAGGTCACCCTGTTGGGAGTTTTCTATAGGCCTCCGAAAAGTTCCAGAGATGTAGAGGAAAAGATTGCAAAGATGATTCTGGATAGGAGCGAAAGTAACAGGGTAGTTGTTATGGGGGACTTTAACTTTCCAAATATTGACTGGAAACGCTATAGTTCGAGTACTTCAGATGGGTCAGTTTTTGTCCAATGTGTGCAGGAGGGTTTCCTGACACAGTATGTAGATAGGCCAACAAGAGGCGAGGCCACATTGGATTTGGTACTGGGTAATGAACCAGGCCAGGTGTTAGATTTGGAGGTAGGTGAGCACTTTGGTGATAGTGACCACAATTCGGTTACGTTTACTTTAGCGATGGAAAGGGATCAGTATATAATGCAGGGCAAGAGTTATAGCTGGGGGAAAGGCAATTATGAGGCGATAAGGCAAGATTTAGGATGCATAGGATGGAGAAGGAAACTGCAGGGGCTGGGCACAATTGAAATGTGGAGCTTGTTCAAGGAACAGCTACTGCGTGTCCTTGAGAAGTATGTACCTGTCAGGCAGGGAGGAAGTGGTCGAGCGAGGGAACCGTGGTTTACTAAAGAAGTTGAATCTCTTGTCAAGAGGAAGAAGGAGGCTTATGTAGAGATGAGGCGTGAAGGCTCAGTTCGGGCGCTTGAGAGTTACAAGTTAGCCAGGAAGGACCTAAAGAGAGAGCTAAGACGAGCCAGGAGGGGACATGAGAAGTCTTTAGCAGGTAGGATCAAGGAAAACCCAAAAGCTTTCTATAGGTATGTCAGGAATAAAAGAATGACTAGAGTAAGATTGGGGCTGGTCAAGGACAGTAGTGGGAAGTTGTGCGTGGAGTCCGAAGAGATAGGAGAGGTGCTAAATGAATATTTTTCGTCAGTATTCACACAGGAAAAAGACAATGTAGTCGAGGAGAATACTGAGATACAGTCTATTAGACTAGACGGGATTGAGGTTCATAAGGAGGAGGTGTTAGCAATTCTGGAAAGTGTGAAAATAGATAAGTCCCCTGGGCCGGATGGGATTTATCCTAGGATTCTCTGGAAAGCTAGAGAGGAGATTGCAGAGCCTTTGGCTTGATCTTTATGTTGTCATTGTCTACAGGAATAGTGCCAGAAGACTGGAGACTAGCAAATGTTGTCCCCTTGTTCAAGAAGGGGAGTAGAGACAACCCTGGTAATTATAGACCAGTGAGCCTTACCTCGGTTGTGGGT
>NC_063358.1:30199325-30214715 GCF_021869965.1 Rhincodon typus
TAAATCCTATCTCTTATAATCCTTTCCAACACTTTACCCACAACCGAAGTAAGGCTCACTGGTCTATAATTACCAGGGTTGTCTCTACTCCCCTTCTTGAACAAGGGGACAACATTTGCTAGTCTCCAGTCTTCTGGCACTATTCCTGAAGACAATGACGACATAAAGATCAAAGCGAAAGGCTCTGCAATCTCCTCTCTAGCGTCCCAGAGAATCCTAGGATAAATCCCATCCGGCCCAGGGGACTTGTCTATTTTCACACCTAGTGATTCCACAAATAGTGATTCCTTTAATGCCTTGACACAGTTTAACAGTGAATGTAGTACAGGATAACAGTCTTGTGAATAAGTGATAGCAGAAATGTGTCATACACTTCAATGAATGGCAAGGCAATTAGGTCATTAGTGATAGTAGGAACTGCAGATGCTGGAGAATCTGAGATAACAAGGTGTAGAGCTGGATGAACACAGCAGGCCAAGCAGCATCAGAGGAGCAGAAAAGCTGAAGTTTCAGGCCTTGACCCTTCTTCAGAAATGGGGGAGGGGAAGGGGGTTCTGAAATAAATAGGGAGAGAGGGGGAGGCGGATAGAAGATGGATAAAGGAGAAGATAGGTGGAGAGGAGACAGACAGGTCAAAGAGGCGGGGGTGGAGCCAGTAAAGGTGAGTGTAGGTGGGGAGTTAGGGAGGGGATAGGTCAGTCCAGGGAGGACGGACAGGTCAGGATGAGTCTCGTAGGTAGGAGATGGGGGTGTGGCTTGAGGTGGGAGGAGGTGATAGGTGGGAGGAAAGACAGGTTAGGGAGGCGGGGACAAGCAAACAGGTGAACTTAACGTTGGGGTGGAAGGTGTTGGTGAAGTGGATGAAATTCAAGCCTACCGACTGGTTTTGGGATGCAGTTAGGGGAGGGGAGATTTTGAAGCTTGTGAAGTCCACATTGATACCATTAGGCTGCAGGGTTCCCAAGCAAAATATGAGGTGCTGTTCCTGCAAACTTTGGGTGGCATCGTTGTGGCACTGCAGGAGGCCCAGGATGGACATGTCGTCTAGGGAGTGAGACGGGGAGTTGAAATGGTATGTGTCTGGAAGGAACAGTTGTTTGTTGCGAACCGAGCGTAGGTGTTCCACAAACCTGTCCCCAAGTCTGCGCTTGGTTTCCCCAATGTAGAGGAGGCCACTTTGGGAACAGCGGATACAGTATACCACATTAGCAGATGTGCAGGTGAACATCTGCTTGATGTGGAAGGTCTTCTTGGAGCCTGGGATGGGGGTGAGGGGGGAGGTGTAGGGGCAGGTGTAGCACTTTTTGCAGTTGCAGGGAAAGGTGCCGGGAGTGGCGGGGCTGGTGGGGAGGGTGGAGCGGACAAGGGAGTCATGGAGGGAGTGGTCCCTCTGGAAAGCACATAAGAGTAGGGAGGAAAAAATGTCTTTGGTGGTGGGGTCGGATTGCAGATGGCGTAAGTGTCGGAGGATGATGCGTTGGATCCGGAGGTTGGTGGGG
The DNA here is from genome assembly GCF_021869965.1 of Rhincodon typus. Lineage (NCBI taxonomy): Eukaryota > Metazoa > Chordata > Chondrichthyes > Orectolobiformes > Rhincodontidae > Rhincodon > Rhincodon typus. The sequence goes on from NC_063358.1 coordinate 30,200,825, forward strand.
TGGTACGTGAGGATGAGGGGGATTCTGCTTTGGTTGTTATTGCGGGGAGGGGGTGTGAGGGATGAGTTGCGGGAAATGCGGGAGACACGGTCGAGGGCGTTCTCGACCACTGCATAGCATAAACCAGGTACAGCCAGATTTTCTCAAGTCAGATTTCTAACCCTAACTATTTATAAAGCTATGATATCACAGACTTACACAATCCGGATTTTATGCTTCTCAATGTTATTGTACATAACAAGCATATAGAGCTGACCGACTGCATTGACTCCATTACATCAACACAATCTTCTTACCTTCTTACCTGAAGATGAGACAGGTACATTTATACTGGGACATCACATGCTGTTATGTCATACAAGATACAGTTCTATCTAGGTCTAAATCTGTGCCACAATACAACAGGAAAAGATTATTTATTTTTCCTTGGGAAGTTGGATAACACTTTTCTGTTTTTTGTACTGGAATCTAATCAGTGTAGCAACATCAAAACAGCGAGGACGCCTGGCTGAAATAAAGCTATCACTCATCAGAATGTGGACTGCAATGGTTTGAGAAGGCAGCTCACCATCAGCTTCTCAAGGGAGCTTGGGGCGGGCAATAAATGTTGGCCAGCCAGTGATGCCCACATCCCATGAGTGAATAAATAAAAACAAAATATATTGTGGGAAATTTATACCATCAGAAACACACATTGTTTTAAACAATATTGTCTTTCACTCTGTTTTCTTGGCAAAACATGACAAAGAGGAATTAACGTCTGCTTAGCCAGATTGTTCCATTCAGTTTAGTGTGACACCCAGCTCTTAAACTTTGATTCTTTTGTCCCAGGCACACACTGTCCCACAAATACGCCCAAAGCTTCTTTAGCCTACCTCATATAATGCTGCAGCATTGATAACATCTATAGTTCTGGTTCGAAAGAATTCCACTTTTCAAAGTGAAGAGTACTGTTTATTTACGGTGGAAATAACTATGGACTGGGAAATAGGGAATACTGGTGAAACTCCTCTTTGAGCAGACTTCAGCGAAGACAATGGTCTTTTGCAATTAAACAAGCATAACCTTGATTTCTGCCGCAATTAAAAGATGTGTTTTAGTGCTGGGTTAACATTTTGATTTGTACATTTGACCTAGCAAGTTTCGCACAAAAATACTCAAACTGCTCATTAACGTAGCATTTGGTTCTGGTGTTTATCCCATCATGGAAGTAGAAGAACAGATAAATCAGAACCATATTAAAGACAGTAACATGCATTTCGTGAGGTTCAGCTGAAGTACTATCTGCTTTCCCATGCACCTGTCAGTTATTCTCAACAACTAGAATCGCAAAGAAATCACATCACACAATGACATGCACACAACACCAGTTCCATTCAGTTGAATGAACCTGGAAAAATTGAATCAAGAAAAACAATTAATTGATAAAGGACACGAGAGGTTGCATGAAAATTGCCTTGGCACTTTAAAAAATATGATCACATTTCATTTCACAGAAGCAGAAAATCAATTTTGAAGTTAACAGCAGAGGGTGACTGAGAGGGAGTAGCATCACTTTGGCACATACGTTAGAACGTGGAAGTAGTCACCTGCACTGAAGAGTGGATCGTCGTGGGCCTGGTATCAAGGGGTGCTTAAGCACCAAACATAACATCACTGTTTCCCTCCCTCCCTCCTCCTCTAACCAAGAAAGTGGGGGGGGGGGGGGGAGGGAGAGAGAGAGAGAGAGAGAGAGAGAGAGAGAAGAGAAGCGAAGCGAAGCGAAGCGAAGCGAGACGGATGGACGTATCATTGAAATTTGTTGGTGGGACAGTGAGAAATAAAGCGTTGGCTGAAGAAGCCTCAGTGAGCAGCGGCTCAGCAAAATGTAAGGGTAAGCTCAGGTAAAGTCCTTTTATTTCCATCTTTAGTCTTACAGCATTTGAGATGGTAGTTAGGGCAGTGGCATGCTCCTTCAGGATGGGAGTGCTCAAGGAGACTTCCATTATCCCTCATGACTGCGCCTGTGGGAAGTGCACCCCAGCTGCATCTCCTGGGAGACCGTGTTAGGGAGCTGGAGCTGGAGCTGGGTGCACTCAGGAACATCCAAGATGCTGAGTGTATCATAGGTAAGAGTTTTAGTGAGGCAGTCACACCCAAGGTGCAAGCAGAGAGTAGCTGGGTGACCACCAGGAAGGGTAAAGGGAGTAGGCAGAGAGTGCAGGAATTCCCTGTGGCCATTCCCCTCAAAAAAAAGTATTCTGTTTTGGTTATTGTTGGGGAGGATGATCGTTCAGGGGAAAGCAACAGTAGCCAGGTTGATGGCACTACAACTGGCTCTGGGGCACAGCAGGAAAGGGTAAAGGTAAACAGGACCTTAGTGATAGCAGACTTGATAGTTAGGGGGACAGACAGGAGATTCTGTGGCCGCAAACGGGAATCCAGGATGGTGTGTTGCTTCCCGGGTGCCAGGGTCTGGGATGTCTCGGAGTGGCTGTAGAACATTCTCAAGCGGGAGGGTGAGCAGCCAGAAGTCATTGTGCACGTTGGCACAAATAGCATAGGTAGAATTAAGGATGAGGTCCTGCAGTTATTATAGAGAGCTAGGAAAAAAGTTAAAACCACGACCTCGATGGTAGTAATCTCCGGGTTACTTCCAGTGCCATGTGCTAGTGAGGGTAGGAACTGAAGGAAATGGCAGATGGATGCGTGGCTAAAGATATGGAGCAGGGGGCAGGGATTCAGATTCCTTAATCATTGGGATCATTTCTGGGGCAGAGGTGAGCTATTCAACAGGGACAGATTGCACCTGACCTGGAGGAGGACCAATATTCTGGCAGATAAATTTGTTAGTGCGACAAGGAAGTGTTTAACCTAGATTGGTGGGGTGTGGAGTGGGGGATGCGGGTGGGTTTCCTCAACAGCAGGGAGGCTAGTACAAGTCTGGAAGGAGATACAGTAATTAGAAATAGCAAGTTGAAGAGACAGGTCAGACTGGAACAAGACAGGGAGTAAGGAATGGCTGTTGGATTAAATTGCATCAATTTCAATGCAAGAGGGCTGACAGGTAAGGATGATGAACTTGGGGTGTGGATAGGTACGTGGCACTGGGATAATATAGCCATTACAGAAACATGGCTAACGGAGGGACAGGACTGGCAGCTTAATGTGACAGGGTACAGGTGCTTTAGGCAGGACAGAGGTGGAAGAAAGGGGTAGGGAGAGTTGCATTTCTGATTAAGGGGAGTATCACAGCAGTAGTCAGAGACAAAATAACTGAGGATCATCCACTGAGGGTTTGTGGGTAGAGCTAAGCAATAAGAAGGGGTTGGTAACATTATTGAGTCTGTACTTTAAACCCCCAAATAGTCAAAAGGGAATTAGGGGAGCAAATATGCAGGGAGATTGGGAGATTTGCAGGAAAAATATGGTTGTCATAGTGGGGGATCTTAATATTCCTAACATAGACTGAGACTCCACAGTGTTAAAGGCTTAGATGGGGTGGAATTTGTTAAATGTGTTCAGGAAAGTCTCCTCAAGCAGTATATAGAGGGTCCTACTCAGGAAGGGGCAAAATTAGACCTACTCTTGGGAAATAGGGCAGGACAGGTGACTGAGGTGACAGTGCAGGACCACTTTGGGACCAGTGATCACAGTTCTATTAATTTTAAAATAGTTATGGAGAGGGACAAAACTGGTCCACAGCTTCAAGTTCTAAATTGATGCAAGATGAATTTTGATGGAATTAGACAAGAGGTTGTAGAGGTTGATTGGAGTAGTCTGTTTGCAGGCAAAGGGACCTCCAGCAAATGGGAGGCCTTTAAAAGTGTGATAGCTAGAGTTCAAGGTCTATAGGTTTCTGTGAGGGTGAGGGGCAAGGTTGGCAGGAGTAGGGAACCCTGGATGACAAGAGATATTGAGGCTTTGACCAGAAAAAATGAGGCGTGGCTCAGTTACTCACAGGTGGGATGAAGGGAATCCCTGGAGGTACATAGAAGACACAGGAGTTTACGGAAGAAGGAAATCAGGAGGGTGAAAGGGGGACATGAGATAGCTTTGGCTGAGAAGATGAGGGTGAATCCAAAGGAAAAAGAATAACTAGAGAGAATAGGACCTCTCAAGGACCAAAGTGGATATGTACGTGTGGAACCGCAAGAGATGAGCGAGGTCCTCAATGAATATTTCTCTTCTGTGTTTATGGTGGAGAAAGACAAGACTTGGGAACTTGAGGAAGTTAGTGACGATATCTTGCAGACAGTCCATATCATAGAAGGGGAGGTGTTGAAAGTATTAGAATGTATGAAGGTGGATAAATCTCCTGGTCCTGATCAGATATATCCAAGAACCCTGCAAGAGGCTGGAGAAGAAATTGCAGGGGCCCTGGCTGATGTATTTGCATCATTGTTAGCCAGAGGTGAGGTCCCAGAAGACTGGAGGGTAGTGAATGTTGTGCCCTTATTCACGAAGGGCTGCAAAGAAAAACCTGGGAATTATAGACCAGTGAGCTTAACATCTGCGGCGGGTAAGTTCTTTGAGAAGTTTCTGAGGGACAAGATATACATGCATTTGGAAAGACAGGGTTTGATTAGGAGTAGTCAGCATGGCTTTATGTATGGGAGATCATGCCTCACAAATTTGTTTGAGTTCTGTGATGAATTGACCATGAAGGTTGATGAGGGCAGGGTGGTAGACGTAGTCTGTATGGATTTCAGTAAGGCCTTTGATAATGTTCCACACAGTAGGCTGCTCTGGAAGGTTAGATCACATGAAATCCAGGGAGAGCTGGCAAATTGGATAGACAATTGGCTTGATGGTAGGAAACAGAGAGTAATCGTGAAAGGATGCTTGTCGGACTGGAGGCCTGTGACTAGCGGGGTGCCTCAGGAGTCGGTGCTGGGCCCATTAATGTTTGTTATCTATATCAATGATTTGGAGGCATGACTGGTAAGTTTGCAGCTGACACTAAAATATACAGTATCGTGGGCAGTGAGGAAGGTTATCAGAAAGTGCAGCAAGATCTTGATCAGCTGGGGAAGTGGGCCGAGAAATGGCAAATGGGGTTTAAAATGGATAAGCGTGAGGTGTTGCATTTTGGAACATCAAATCAAGGTAGGAGTTTCATTGTTAATTCGAGGGCCTAAAGGAGTGTAATGGAACACAGGGACCTTGAAGTTCAGGTGCACAGTTCTCTGAAAGTGGAGTTGCAGGTAAACAGGGCAGTGAAGAAGGCTTTTGGTGCACTGCTCTTCATCAGTCAGGGCATTAAGTAAAGAAAGTTGGGAAGTTATGTCACAGTTGTACAGGACATTGGTGAGGCCACACTTGGAGTATTGTGTTCAGTTTTGGTCACCTTGCTATAGGAAGGATGTTATTAAACTTGAACGAGTGCAGAATAAATTTACAAGGATGTTGCCAGGACTCAAGGGTTTGAGTTATAGGGAGAGGTTGGACAAGCTAGGACCTTTTCTCTTTAGAGCATAGGAGACTGAGGGGGGATCTTATAGAAGTATATAACATCATGAGAGGCATGGATAGGGTGAATGAACTAACTCTTTTTCACAGGGTTGGGGAATCAAGCCCTAGGGGGCATCAGTTTAAGGTAAGAGGGGAAAGAATACATGGGAACCTGAGGGCAACTTTTTTACCCAGAGGGTGGTTTACATATGGAATGAACTGCCAGCGGAAGTGGGTGAGGCGGGTACATTAACAACATCTAAAAGGCATTTGTACAAATGCATGGATAGGAAAGGTTTAGAAGGATATGGGCCAAGTGCAGGGAAATGGGGTTGGCATGGAAGGATATTTTGGTTGGCATGGACCTGCTTGGGCTGAAGGGTCTGTCTCCTTGCTGTAGGACTCAATGATTCTATGATTCTGTAGAATGCAGTAAACATTTTAACACTGAGAAGTATTTTTTTAAAATGTGAATTTGAAGCTTTTGTTATCACTTTTCCTTATCACCTTTCCTCCCTCCTTTGTTTTGAGTTTAAATAGCGATCAGTAGGAATGCACTTGACTTCCTAATTTGGTCTGTGGTATGTAACCCATTAGTCCATGTGTGCTGAATAATGTTTCATACAAAACCCAACCTATTTCATTCATACAGGAACTGCAAAATTCAATATTACAGGCTATTGTCAAAACTGTGTCAGTATAAGGCCCTACTATTTGCTTTGCTAGCATAATCGTAAAACTTAAGACACTGGTGTTCAATCCACCAAGGAGAGACATGAACTTAGTGAGAAAAGTGATGTTAACATTTCAAGCATTGTCCTTTCATCAGAATCAAATATGTCTTTAACTGACTGATTACTTTTTTTGTTTTCCTGCAGTAATTTGACTTTTATCACAGGTTAATAATTCATTTTTCCTTGTTCCAATATCACTACTGGTGACTGTTTTGAATAATAGTTCAGAAAACAGTCTTTCATTACCTTCCTCCAGCCAGCCAGCCTGCACTTCTTAACTCAATCCTTTAAAAGATCATCAAAATAAATTAACAAGAACTTAGCAAGCATTTATTTTTCATGTTTATCCATTTCAGGATCTGAGTAAAACTAGCACTTGCGGCAATAAATATTGTTCAATACAGTTTTCTGATGATCTTCACTACATCCATTTTTTCTGTTATCATGAACATTCAGAAGAACATATATCCTTTAGTAAGGAATGTGCAAAGAATAAAACAAATAGCATTTTTTCTCAACATTAAATCATCATTTTAGCATTGATTCATTACATTGCCCATACCATGCAGCCCCCAGTTGAGATGGGAGAGGATAAGCAGTCCTTAAGTAATGTTAGTCTTTAATTGGTGCTTGGCCAGAGTCAAAATGACACACAATGTAGGATTTTGTCCTCTCTATCTGTTAAATCATTTCTGACGACTTTCCAGCCATTACCTTTCACAATCACCCACTTACAAATGCACTGGCTGGCACAAGGCAAGCCTGATGTGAAAAATTCAACAGCGCAAGACAGGGCAAGTGCAACAACACATTGTTCCTTCCAGGTTTCCGAACCAGAGACAGTTTCAATAATCAGTGGCAGGGGTGGGAGAGGGGGTGCTGGTATTCGTAGTCAGAAGAAGTATTCTAGGCTGATGCTCAAAGACAAATCTGCGTTCAAATCCCACTTTGGCAGCTAGTGGACATAAGTTCAGTTAACAATGTCTGGAACTGAAAGTTAGTTTCAGTATGATGACCATGAAACAATCGTTGACTGCTGTAAAAGCCCATTGGGTTCGATAATGCCTTTCAGCAAAGAAAATTTGCCATTCCGACCTAATGTGGTTGATGTGTGAGTCCACATCCACAGTCATGTGGTTGATTCTTAACTGCTTTCTGCAATAGCCAAATAAACCACATGGTCAAGGCGACTTGGAGTTGGACAAGATACACGAGCTAGTGTTGCCCGCATCACATGAAAAAGTAAAAATAAAAGAAAGGCTCGGTGATAACTCTTACACGATTTATGATCTACCCATCAGTGACTATTCACAGCAAAGATCAACTACCTTCTGGTGTGTATGAGTAAATACTACGTCGATGGAAGTTTAAGTCAATTGCCTCCACGCCCAAAGTAAACTGGCCACCATCGACATATGTGATTGGTATGAAAGGTGATTGCAATGCCATTCCATGCTCTTCAAAAGATTTGCAAACCACTTTCAATCTCTTCAATTTTGCATACAGGAAACTCGGAATTCCCACAGACGGTCAGCCATCTGTTCCATCTTCCCTATCTGTCAAAGAGGAGATTCTAGAATATATTAAGCATTTTCCATATCTTGCCAACCACCTCTATAAAAAATCTATCATTGACAACGAGCTCCAGTATTGCATTAGCTGAGCTAACAGCTATAAATTGTGGCTGAGATCTTTCGCAACAATGCTATGTGCAAATCAAAAAAGTTCAAATGCACCAAGCAACTGTCATCACCACACTCCTATACAAATGAGAGGCCTGAACTAAGTATTAGTGGCACACAAAAGAGCTGGAAAAATCTCACCAGCAATGCTTCTCTGGGCATACCCTCTGTATTCAATGGGACAGTTCACAAACACTAGTGTGATTATATTCTGAAGAAGGGTCCTGACCTGAAATGTTAACTTTCCTGCTCCTCTGATGCTGCCTGGCCTGCTGTGTTCCTCCAGCTCCATACTGTGTTGTCTCTAGTGTGATTCTTGAAGCCAGTTCCACGAGCATTTGGGCAAAACTCTTGCAAAAACTTCTTCAATGCACTGGAGGCTGTGTCCAAATGGCAAAAAACTACAATCCTCCCAAGTCCTGTTCCTGTCAACTCGCAAATTTCCGCAAGTCCAGAGAAGAACAAATATAATACTCCAAAATCACGCTGAAGCATTCCTTAAAGCAAAAATTGGCATTACCAACTGGGAGGAGTTTGCTACCAGTCGTTCAAAATGGTGACAAATTATTCATCAAACTGCATCATTCTTGGAGTCATATGTCTTAATAATGAGGTAGCATGGTAGCAGAAAAGTAAGAAAACCCTGCACTCATATCTCCAACCCAAGAATTGTCCTGTTCTATCACATGAAGAGCCATGGCAGAAACTCTTGGCCTTGAAAAGATACTACTCTTTAATCAGAGGATAGGCAAAGCTGGGGACAATTCTGGGCACTCACTGTTCTTACTGTTGCATATTTTATTAATCATTACACCAATTCAAAATGTACTTTCTGTACAATAAATGCATTGGTTTAGGTCTTTGCACAGCTCCAAACTAGTGTTGAAATTTCAACCCAAGTGAAATGAAAGCTCACGACCACCTACCAACACACCTTGGAAGAGGCGAACTCCACACACGCCGTCTACCTCCAAGGCAAGTTATCCGGAACGCACCTTCCAGTCTATACCCCGGGAAACATGAAAACGTAAGGGAGTCTCCAACTCCAAATCGACGACCAGTTCTGCTACTGAATGGTGGGATACCGGGATTATCACAAGGCTCCAAGTCATATTCTAGATAAAAGAACAAAATGGGTCACTCTTTTACAGAAGAAGATGATTGTCAGGCTGAAAGCAGCTGAAGCAGAATGAGCAAATTAGGGAATCATTATGGTAGGTGGCAGGTACACAATAAGAAAATTGAAGATTTATGCCGTAAATGTGGCTGCCCAAACTGTTCAATCCGAAAGTACTCCAGAAAAGAAACATTAACTCAAAGAATTCCACATGTTTAGAAAAGGTAATTAACTATTTAATTTATTTTAGGAACCCATGATTACAGCATGTTCTCTGCTTTCAATTTTGGAATCTGTGCTCAGACTTAGGCAACTGTTGTGTGTCTATTTTCTTCCTGAAAGAGTTCTACATGAAATTAACCTAATGACCATCAGCAATCCCGAGTGGACAAAAGCCCACAGCACTGTGTTACACAGTTCATTTCAAATTTGCAATCCCACTCATAAGACTGGTCGTTATAGGAATTAGAGAAGGGGGCAGGGAAACACTGATGTAATGAAGGATGTTGTTCTGAGCTTGAGTCACCAAAATATTTATCAGGCAAAAACAGAGACTGAGCTTTCCTTTGCTGGTGAACGATGTGATATATGATTTGGTCATGTTTGGGAGCAATGTTCCCAGGTCTGCGCACTCCAATTGGCACATGGTAGTGTTTACTTTCAAATTGGCCAAATGAGAAACACTCGCATATCTACAGGAAAAAAATGTACAGTGTGTTATACCTGTGAAGGTTATGTTGAAGCCCTCATATGACATGGAGAAGTCTGAAATGAATCGGATCTGTGTTGTATAGTTCCCGAAGAGTCCAGCACTGACTGAAGGTGGCAGGTTAGATCCCGTGAGTCTTTTCAAAGGATGAGCAAAACTTCCGTTTTCAGTGATCAGCAAATAGTCATGGGGACTTTCCAAATGAAAAGTGTGAAAGATGAACTGAATTCCTGAAATCATAGTTACCAAAAAATAAAACAGAATGTCAGGAGTTCTGAAGCATACAAGGTACTGAACAAAGAGAGTGGTGATGGCTGACAGACTGTTAGAGATAGCCAAATATAAAATCAGGACTCAATCTAATAACGTTTGCTTTCTATAATGTCTAAGCTTAGCCTGAAAAAAGTGTGAATTAAAATGAGCAACATTCCTGCAGTCAGGTAAGATCATATGTCAGAAGGTTCAACTCATTTAAGGTTTTGATTTGACACAATTTATATTATAGTCTAATTGCAGAAAAGTAAAAGAATACAAACAATTATAACCAGCACGATGACAATCAGTGCTGAACATCACATATCAGAGCTGGTACAAGGCAGTACCGTCACATAGAAGAGATCTGAAGGCTTGAAATGTCATGAGGAAATCACACCAATATCTCTACTACCTCAATTTATTCTATTTTTGGTCTGTTTCTTTTTTGGTCATAACTATTGTGGCAGACATCAGTCACTGACTCTCACAATTGAGAAACAATTTTATACTTAAGGGTTAAAGATCGATTGTCATTTTGACAATTAATGGGAATTAATACTAACAAATATAATTATGAAAATTCCACATTAAAAGCTGAATTAGAAGATATTTAGGACCCTGCAATCTCTTAAACATGTATATTTTCAGCATATATCCAATATATGGTATCATGTTGCCTGAAAATGCTGTACTGTTCCATACAATTTAAGATCACCCAGTTAGATTAATTCCTTTTAATTTTAATCAGTGACAGTACATCAACCAAAGACTTTAGGGGTCCATTGGTGTAGTGGTAGTGTTCTACTTCTGAGCCAGAAGCTGAAGATTCAACTCTCACCTGCTCCATAGGTGTGTCATAACTTGTCTAAATAGGCTGATTAAAAATATTTCACAGCCAAATACTAAGGAGAGTATGCTATCAATGGTATTATAGTTTAACTTTACGAAAATAACCAAATACATAAGTTACATGCTAGCCATCATTCAAGATCAGCAAAATAGCAAATTAATGGCTAAAATAAACATCAAAACAGTGGCAGACAAATAGCAGGCTGGAAGAACACCCGAAGCATTGACTGCCCCTTTCCTTCAGATGCTGCCTGGCTTCCAGCCTCCCGTTTGTCTATTAGCCGACTGAACTCTCGACAGAATTCCTCCAATATCAGTATATTGTTCCACAAATAAGGGACTGCTCCTTTCCTCCAGATGCTGCCTGGCCTGCTGTGTTCTTCCAGCCTTCTGTTTGTCTATCAGCTGACTGAACTCTCAATAGAATTCCTCCAATATCAGTATATTGTTCCACAAATAAGGGACTGCTCCTTTCCTCCAGATGCTGCCTGGCCTGCTGTGTTCTTCCAGCCTTCTGTTTGTCAACCTTAGATTCCAGCATCTGCAGTTTGTTTTATTTCTAATCAAAACAGTGATAACTTGTCATGCCTAATACAATATTCAGGAAATGAATTGTTGCCTTTCCAGGTTGATTTACACATCTTAACTTCTCAAGCAAATGTCAATCATTTCTGAAATGCTTTTTTATTCAAATGTTAATTCATTTAGTGACAGAAGAAATTATTCAGAATCCATTGTTCTTGCTGTGCAATGCTCATTAACCTGAAATGAAAATGGTTTGTACACTTATACACTTATTTCTCTTCATTATCTAACGTCAACTTCAGATTTTCACTTGCAATATGCAGAGGAACATCTAATTAGAGCACAATTGGCAAATTATTTAAACAATTTTATCATGCTGTACATTAAATCACTTCTCCAAATGACAGGAACATGGGATAAGCCACAGAGGTATTTCAGAATGTCAAACTAAAATATATTTGAAAGAAAAATCTGGCTTTATATTGATGTAGAAAGGATTTCCAACATAGTTATGAATTGAAATGAGCCTCTGACAGATGAAGGGCCATTAGGAGTCTTGATGCACCACTAACACATGCAGAAACTTAGACTGCACTTCTTGATAATTGCTCATTTTTACCCCATTCATACTGTACTTTAAATACATTTGTGGAGAATATTACCACTTAAACAAACAGAGCCATATTTAAAATTATTTGTTCTATTTTGTCCTGTAGTTTGACTGCCATTTTCTTTTCAGTGCAATACAATGATGTCAGATCTCAATGATGTTATTTACAGAATCATTTTATCCCCAGTTCTTCCAAGCTAATATTCAGATGGCCCTAAAGTGCCAACTTACCAGAAATGAATTAAGTTCATTGATAAATATTTATCTAGCTGTTGAAGCAGAACATCCAATGCAGATTAGAATAGAACGGACATGCCCTTTGAGATCTAGAATACATGCATTTTTAAACAGTTAACCCTAAATTTTGTATTTTTTTAGAAAGCTGACGCTCTAATTCATTTAATCACTCGGATTTTTTTTTTATTTAAGAGCTCTGTTGATAGTTTAGAGAAAAAAATACAATTTTGAATTGGCAGAGCATTATAGCTCCATGTACTGGGACTTCATTTACATCTTTAGCAATCTCTAGAACACGAGGCTGTTGAAGCAAATTGTTCACATCAGGATAATTTTTTCAATTTTAATACAGCTCACAGAAGACATATGAATGACAAACTGTATCATTTGTGGAGTCAGTAATACATATCGCATTATCTTTGACTTCCTTGTGACCCATACTGTGCAGAATGTCAATCAGAAAGGAAGCCATGTTCTAGTCAGACATTTCTGAATGGTAGCAGCTTTCCTTGCCCCTACTTATTTTGGCTCATCTGTCAGAATAATGAGTATAATCCCTGGTTGATCATTGAATATTTCATGAATAATTCACAACTGATTGCTTCAATGTTGCATTGCTTGGAATTTGTATTCCATTTTATACACAGACCAAATAAAAGTGAAAATGAAAACAAGTTTTCCCTATTGTTACTGAAGGAGATGCAAACAAATTGTTTAAAAAAATTCACTTTTCTTTAATTCAAAAAACATTGTTGTGAAATTCTATGCGCAACAGTGCAGCTTTTTCATGGCAATGTAAACTCAGCTGTATGCTATGCCAAAGGTCCAGAGAGTTATTTCCACAAGAATTTATTAGGCCAGCTAATTGGTAAACCCATTGGAGTAGTGATTCTTTTAAAATTCATGACCAATGGAAGCCAAGTTTAAAACTGTATACTGTCCAGAGTCTTCTCAAGGCCAATTAGGGATGGGCAGTATATGTTGGCCTTGCCAGTTACACCCATGAATGAATCAAAATGTTAGACTGCAGGATTTAAAAAGTCAATTCTGACCAAGAGAGTAAAGTGGTACAAGTATGAACAGAATTGGAAGCTGAACTACTCTCAATCCAGAAAAAAATCATTGAATATGAAACAAATAAACAAGGTAACTAACTTTTGTGACAATGAACTCATTCTCCTCCATGGATGATGTGCACAGTAGGTTACAGTGACTTTTTTTATTCAATGCAAATAGCTGAGTGCATTCAGAGTTGATTTCTTCCATCTTTTTCCGGCTTCAAAGAATACCGTCTCTTTTAGAACGTACTGTGTTGACATAAGATATATAACTTAACCAACTTGGGGTACAGGCTTGAGACACTAAGTGGTCTTCTCCTGCTCTTCTGTTGCTGTAGAATTCTGCTCTATTGTTAACATAGTGCGGACTTCCAGGGAGTGGTATTACTTTTGTATACAGCTAAAATTATCATTTTGTTTGTAATTAGGATTTACTGCTGATGCAGTGATATCACAAGTTTAGCGCTTTCAATGATTCTTCACATTGATAACAATGCTTCTGTAAGAATTTGTTGCTTCATTCCGAAACATTTCTAGCTCTAGAGATAGTAGGAACTGCAGATGCTGGAGAATCTGAGATAACAAGGTGCAGAGCTGGATGAACACAGCAGGCCAAGCAGCATCAGAAGAGCAGGATAGCTGACGTTTCGGGCCTTTCGGAAGAAGGGTCTAGGCCCGAAAC
>NC_063358.1:30215115-30234927 GCF_021869965.1 Rhincodon typus
GGCCTGCTGTGTTCATCCAGCTCGGCACCTTGTTATCTCACATTTCTAGCTTTATTCAAATTGAGCTATACCATCTCAGGCAGCACAACAGGCTTCCAACATACTACATCAAGTGAAAATTAAAACTTGTATAATGTTGTTTATTCTAGCCAAAGTAATAATAAAAGATTATAATACCTGTTACTGAGCTCTCAGGCTCTCTTAGGAAGCTGGCAAGTTTGCAGCACTTCCTATAAAACTGGTCTGGAAGTGTATACATGGAATATTCTCAATGAATGAAGGGAGGAAATGGCTATTTTGATAAAACATGTGTTCTCTCTTAATTGTAGTTGTAGAGGAAGAGACCACTGGTCTCCCTCAAAACTTCAATAATTGTGATAGTAGGACCTGCCGACGCTGGAGTCTGAGAAAACAAGGTGTGGAGCTGGATGAACACAGCAGGCCAGGCAGCATCAGAGGAGCAGGAAAGCTGATGTTTCGGGTCTGGACACTTCTTCAGAAACGGGGGAGGGGAAGGGGGCTCTGAAATAAATAGAGAGAAGGGGAAGCGATAATAGAAGGTGGATAGTGGAGCAGATAGGTGGAGAGAAGACGGACAGGTCAAGGAGGCGGGGATGAAGCCAGTACAGGTGAGTGTAGGTAGGGAGTTGGGATGGGGATTAGTCAGTGAGGTGGGAGGCACGGATAGGTGGGAGAAAAGACGGACAGGTCAAGGAGGCAGGGACAAGAGGGGGTGCTGGTCTTGGGATGAGGTTGGGGGTGGGGAGATTTTGAAGCTTGTAAAGTCCACATTGAGACCATTGGCGGTTGTAGGGTTCCCAGGTGGAATATGAGGTGGTGTTCCTCTAGTTTTTGGGTGGCATCGTTGTGGCACTGGAGGAGGCCCAGGATGGACATGTCATCCAAGGAGTTGGAGGGGGAATTGAAGTAGTTCACGACTGGGAGGTATTGTCGTTTGTCACGAACCGAGCGTAGGTGTTCCACAAAGCAGTCTCCAAGCCTCCGCTTGGTTTCCCCGATGTAGAGGAGGCCACACCGGGAACAGCGGATACAGTATACCACATTAGCGGATGTGCAGGTGAACATCTGTTTAATGTGGAAGGTTTTCTTGGGGCCTGGGATGGAGGTGAAGGGGGACATGTAGGAGCAGGTGTAGCACCTCCTGCGGTTGCAGGGAACGGTGCCGGGGATGGTGGGGCTAGTGGGGAGTGTGGAGCAGACTGGGGAGTCATGGAGAGAGAGATTCAGGACACAAGGTAGCTTCACCGGTTCAGCATTAGGTGCATACTCTAAAGGCTTAATTTTGAATCCCAGATGGAAATCTGTAATCTGAAGATGTGCGATCAAAAATGTTTATGATATAATTGACTGGACATAGAATCTTATGATATAGTTAACTGTATGTGTACATTGTATATATCTTTTTTTTAAGCAAAGAAAACTTTGTAAATAAAAAAAAACACAGCTATAGTGGCAACACTGTTGTATTTGTAAGGAACCAGCTGTTTGGATGGATATGCAGAATCTGCAACACTAAAGAAAGGTCACATGACCCAGTTTGTGGTTGAAAAATGTATGTCAGATCTGGACTTGGAATCTGAGGTAACTTGCCTTAGGTGCAATATCTGTTGCCCTCTCTCTTTCACTGTAACTCCACTCAAAATTTGAGAATTGGAAACCCACTGGAAGTTGCGAGTTCCTAAGGGAGATTTGAAATCTACATCCCCTACTCCAGAAAAGTGACTTCACCCAGCCAGAACTGATCCAAGAAGACACCCCAGTGCAAAAAAAGTGATTTTGGCTATCCATCAGCATATAGGACAATTTGTGAATGATCATTTCTTTCAGAATTTAACTGTTACTTGAACATGGGTGATTTTAAGATGAGTGTTAGATATTTTTGATCCCAAGGATTAGACACGGGTGTATTGTCTTCATATACACATAAACACGAACGCGATATTTTTTTCAAAAAGGGTAGTTGTTTTTATTTACACAGTGTAAACTCTTTGTTAACTATCTTTAGATTGCTGAAGTGCGTTTTACTTGCATTAACTCATACTTTGTTAATTGTAATGAATCGGCTGACCTATTTTCTGATACTGAGCAGTGTAAAATTGGCAATATCAACTTTTTAAATTCAAATGTTGCTGTGTCCAATCAAAGAGTAGGGCAAGGAAGGGAATAGGTTCACTCTCCGAACTGGATCTTAACGACTGATATGAAATTACATGAATACTCATGTTTTTGACGCACAGGGTTTGTACAACCCACAAGAACATAATGATGATGGACAGGAATTTGTTGAAGTATCATGGGTCTCATCAGCAATGTCAGTGAGAGACCCATACTGTCTCTTCCAGGGAAGACCCACACAATCTAATACCAATCAGATACTGGTGAGGCCATTGGTGAATCTTCACTTGGAATTGAAACTGGATGTTTCATCCAGTGACAGCTGCTGGCAAATCAGAGATTAGTAGTTCATGTACTTGACAGCGCATGTAGAACGCTACAGCTGCTGTAAATAAAACATTCACTGACGTACCAGGAGTATGACCAGTGATTTTTGGAAGTGGAGAGATTGTTTCCTGGAGTTTGGAGAAGGTCATGGTGATGGAAAACAGGGGTAGAAACAGGGTGGCTCCCAGTAGATCTCCTGCCAATGTCCAGACCCTCAAAAGACACCAATTGCTTTTGACTGAGGGATCTCCAATCGGCAGCATGAAAACCCAAGTTCAATTCCATGGTAGGTAAGAAGGCTTTGGGTTGAAAGGATTTAGGTATGCTACCACCTCAACTAATTAACTGTCCTTCCCAACTTCAGCCTCTCATTTCAAGGAACAAAAGATTTTGCCTATGAATTCACCAGGTTTAGTGAAGGCCAAAGGTTGCAAAAGTCCATTTTCAATGGTTCTGAACAACCTCCCTCCTAAATGAATTATCACATTGTAGTTGATTCGACCATTAACATGGACTCCATACAAAAAAAGCGATTAGAATATCCTCTTGAAGCAGAATAGAAAGATTTTAAACCAAGCTTCTGTGTACCCTATAAAACATCCCATGCCACTATATTAAAAGAGAACAAGTAAGTTCTTCCCAGTGTCAAACCAATACTTGTCTGTCAATCAATATTAAACGATATATCTGGTCACGACTTCATTCCTTTTTGTAGGATCCTGCAGCATTCAAATTGTCTATTGTGTGTCCTATAGTATATTATTGACCATGTTTCACAATTACTTAATGGACTCTGAAGTGTTTAGGGAATGAAGTTGTTAGAGGCTATACATAAATGCAAGATTTTCTTTTAGTCCTTTGAGAAATCAAGTAAAAGCAAATCATAACATTTAGAATCCTTCTTAAAAAGTGAAAACTTTGAGCTTTGAGGCAGGGGAGCAATTTAAAACAAAATTTTCAAAATCAACAAATAAACAAATGAATAACATGGATTAAAAATGTTTATTGTAAATGTCACTTGGGATATTCTTGTAATATTTCTATGAAGAAAAGATTTTTGGTTGCACTTACATTGTAACCTACATTCGGCAGTGATCATGAAACGGCTGAAGGTACTCATTGTCAGTGTCAGAGGAACCAAGGTAGTCAATTATTGTGTAGCCAATTCATGACCCTTTCTCAGCCGATATCAGTATTCTGCCTACAGACTTGGAGCAGCACCTGTTTGGGCATTCAGTGCCCTTGGAGAATGTGGCAAAGACAACTTCTGCATTAAGACATCCCATGCCATAACAAAGCCCCTACTTACTCTTTCTGAAACTGATTGACTGGCCCCAGAAAGCTGCCCAATTTTCCCCTGAAGAGGAATCATCCCAGACTCGAAATATTAACTTTACTTCTTTACATCGTTGCTGCCGAAGCACCTACGTTTCTCTAGTGTTCTCTGTGTTTGTTTCAGATTTCCAGCAGCAACAGTGTCTGGCTTTAATGCCCAATTTAACTGCACTGCTCTTTATCATGAGCTTCCTGCAATGCCAGCAGCTTCACTGCTGCCAGGATTGATGGGCCTTCAGCCATCAGATTGACTAAAAGCTCCTGGAGGTGGAATCCTTATTCTAAAAACCTTGGGAATCCCAATGATAGTCAGGCAAGTACCTGAATGGAATTTAACTCTAAAGGAGGTACTTGAAAATTGTTACAGCAGATTTGCCACCAGCTGGCTGACCAGGGTTTGAGGCCACTCACACAGTTACTAAACTCAGCCCATTATTTCAATTAAGAGAACATAATTATTGAAGTAGGAGTGTTGTTGGTATAATCACTTACGCCCTTTCTACCATCAATAAATTTATCCAATAAGATGCCATCTCTCCTCTGCAGTTAGTCATTCCTGGGATGTGGGTGTCGCTGGCCAGGTCAGTATTTATTCCCCATCCCTAATTGCCCAGAGGGCAGTTAGGAGTCAATCACATTGCTGTGGGTCCGGAGTCACATGTAGGCCAGACCAGGTAAGGATGGCATACTTCTTTCTCTCAAGGACATTAATGAACCCAGATGGGGTTTTAGGATAATCAACAGTCGCTATTGGGCTAGTTTTAATTTTAATTGAATTAAAATTTCACCATCTGCCATGGTGGGATAGCAGTCCATGTCCTCAGAACATTAGCCTGGGTTCTGGATGACTAGTCCAGTGACATTTCCATTATACCACTACATCACTTATCTTCCTGATGCTGCTTAAATGAAGACTGAAATGGTATGTTCCATGGTTTAAAAGGGAAGATACACTGTTACCCTTTCAAGTTTGAAGCAGAGAACAGGTGAAAATGTGGGATCAACTGTGCGGTCAAGACACTCAGATTGACTCACTCATACAGTGAGAGCAACGCTTTCTACTTGACAGAAGTACCATTCACGGTAGAAGGCAGTGCATCATTGTAAAAATGTTTTTAAAAGTCTACTTCTGGTGAGAGATCACAGTAGGCAGAAAAACATCACTGAATGTTCCTTTAATAGAACTGTGGGCAATGTACTTTCTGATAAACAGACTACTAATTACTATTGGTGATGTTAGTAGGCCAATAGTGAACAAATCTAATGCCCACTATTTGAAATGAGGCATAAAACTGTCTAAAATAAAAAAAACTCATTGTACCAAGCTAAACATTCAATTATTTGTACCTCCAAGTCATTTCTTGCCTCAATGCCCTGCAGGGTGTTGGTTTATACAATAACAGAACTATGTTTTTTAAGATTTCCTAGCATGTTCCACACAAAGCACAAATGTTTGACTCTTACCTTTGCCATGTGATGTTTCCACCGTCCATGTGCAGTTCAATGAGTTTCGATAAAAATCAGGAAACCCAGGAGACAGGATGGTTCCACTTGATCCACGGATGTAACCTCCACACAGAGCTAAAAATCAAGGAAGTTGGATTCATAGCATTCAATAATCACTAACCTAGAAGCTTTATAAATATTCTGCATTGCTGACAATGTTAAAATAATGAATATACAGTACATTACTGCATTTCAACAGTAATCTCAAATGTACCAAGCCAAGATTTTATCAAAACTTCATTAGCATGCAAATCAACACTTCTCATGAAAGGCTTTTCCACAAAGTCAAAGCACATATTGGAGCTAATTTATTGCCATTTTGATATAAATTCATAATAGTAGCAAAATTACAAAATAATCAAACCTGAATTTGGCACTGTACATTTCACCAAAATCTTCATATTTTGATACCACAAGCACATTAATGTCCATTTGAGTCACAGAGGTTTACAGCATGGAAACAGGCCCTTCGGCCCAACTTGTCCATGCCACCCAGTTTTCACAAATAATCCAGTTCCATTTGCCTGTGTTTGGTCCCTATTCCTCCATACCTATTTGATCCATGTACCTGTCCAAATGTTTCTTAAATGATAAAATTGTCCTCACTTCCATCACTATCTCTGGCAGCCCATTCCAGACAATCAACATTCTCTCGATGTGAAAAAATTGTCCCTCTGGACTCTTTTGTACCTTTCACCTTTCATCTTAACCTATGCCCTTAGTTTAAGATTCTCCTATTATGGGAAAAAGCTGTTGGTTATCTATCTTATCTCTGCCTCTCATGATTTTATAGATCTCTATAAGGTCACTCCTCAGTCTCCTATGCTCCAGGGAACAAAGTCCCAGCCTATTCAACCTCTCCTTATCACTCAAACTTTCCAGTCTAGGCAGCACCCTACGAAATCTTTTCTGCACTCTTTCCAATTTAATAATATCTTTTGTATAGTAGGCCGACCAGAACTGCATGCAGTACTCCAAATGCGGCCTTACCAACACCTTATACAACTGCAACAAGACACCCCAACCCCTATACTCAATGCTCTGA
Source organism: Rhincodon typus (assembly GCF_021869965.1). NCBI lineage: Eukaryota > Metazoa > Chordata > Chondrichthyes > Orectolobiformes > Rhincodontidae > Rhincodon > Rhincodon typus. Next base: position 30,221,465 of record NC_063358.1, read on the forward strand.
CTGATGAAAGCAAGCATGCCAAAAGACTTCTTCACCACCCTGTCTACCTGTGATTCCACTTCCAAGGAACTATGAACCTTTACCCCCAGTTCTCTTTGTTCTGTAACACTCCCCAGGGTCATACCATTGACTGTGTAAGTCCTGCCCTGGTTTGACCTATCAAAATGCATCGCCTTGCATTTATCTAAACTAAACTCCAGTTGATCAAGATCTCACTGCGTTCCCAGATAATCTTCTTCACTGTCCGCTAGACTACCAATCTTGGCGTCATCTGCAAACTTACTAACCAATCCTCCTAAATCTCATCTAAATCATTTATATAAATGACGGATAACAGTGGACCCAGCAACGATCCTGCGGCACACCACTAGTTACAGGTCTCCAGTTTGATAAACAATCCTCTACCACTACTCTCTGTCTTCAACCTTCACGCCAATTTTGATTCCAATTGGCTAACTCCCACTGGATCCTATGAGATTTAACCTTACTCAACAACCCACCATGCGCCTTGTCAAACGCCTTGCTAAGGTCCATCTAGACAACATCTACCACATTGCCCTCATCTACTTTCTTTGTCACTCTTTCAAAACACTCAGTCAAATTCATGAGACACAATTTCCCACACACAAAACCATGTTGACTATCTCAAATGTGTGTTTGTCTCTCCAAAAGCTTGTAGATCCTGTCTCTTAGAATCCCCTCTAAAAACTTACCCACCATGAACATTAGACTCGGCATTCTGTAGTTCCCAGGCATTTCCCTGCAGCCTTTCTTAAATAACGGCACAAAATTAACCAATGTCCCTGGCTGTCAATGATACAAATATCTCCTCAAAGGGCCCCACAATTTCCTCCCTAGCCTCCCACAAACTCCTGGAATACACTTCATCTAGTCCCGGGGATCTATTCACCTTAATGCATTTTAAGACTTCCAGCACCTCCTCTTCTGTAACGTGGACTCTCTTCAAGACATCACTATTTATTTCCCCAAGTTCCCTAGTATCCATGCCTTCTTCGATGGTAAATACTGACGAGAAATATTAATTTAGGATCTGACCCATCTCTTGTGGCTCTGCACATAGATGACCTTGTTAATCTTTGAGACTATTCTTTCCCTAGTTACTCTTTTGCCCTTAATGTACTTGTAGAATCTCTTTGGATTTTACTCTACCTTATCTGCCAAAGCCATCTTGTGTCCCCTTTTAGCCCTCCTGATTACAGTCTTAAGTGTACCCCAAAACCCTCTATACTCCTCCAGGAATTCATTTGACCGCAGATGTCTAAACATGTCATACGCCTCCTCCCTTTTCTTGACAAGGGCCTCAATAACTCTCGCCATCCAGGGTCTCTGACTCCTGCCAGCCTTATCCTCCACTCTAACAGGAACATGCTGGCCCTGAACCCTCATTAACTCACTTTTGAAAGCCTCCCACATACCAGGCATCCCTTTGCCTTCAAACAGCCTTCTCCAATCAACTTCTGAAAGTTCTTGTCTAAGACCATCAAAATCGGCCTTGCCTCAACTGATGGGCCAGACCTATTCTTTTCCATAGCCATTTTAAAACTAATGGAATTATGTTCACTGGTCCCAAAGTGCTCCCCCACAAACACTTCCGTCACTTTGCTGTGCTTTATTTCCTCAGAGCAGTTCAAATTTTGCCCCTTCTCTGTACACTGCATAAGAAATTCTTCCTGAATACACTATATAAATTTCTTTCCATCCAAATCCATAACACAATGGCAGCCCCAGTTGATGTGAGAAAAGTTAAAATTCCTGACTATTCATTCTTTATTTCTGTACCTTGATTTATGATTTAAAAGGCGATTATCAAAAAAATGTGTATTTGTCAATGAAAGAACTACCAAAAATACTCAACGCCCTCATTGATCAGTAATTTACGGAGTGCTGATGTCATGTAAATTGAACCAAATTTCAAGATAATGATTTTCAGTGCATCTCCTGCCACTGCACTGAAATAGGAAGTCAGAATCACTGATGTCAGCATGGTCCATCTAGATTAGGAAGCCTGCTAGAGTCTCAGAGTAAGATCACCCAAATTTAAAGTTCTGTAGAAACATTTGAAATAAAAAATAAACATTTTATTGCTGCTTTGTTAAAATATCTTTGCATTGCTCAATATTTTGGATTCTACCTACTGCATCATTGGCAGTGGCACCACAGGCATTGCAATTGCATGTGTATTGAGTGTGCCCCCTGCAGTCATCATGGCAGCAAATGCATTTTACCATAATGCTGAAATCAACCTCACTGAGTTCCTTCCTGCCTATCATAGCAACTGTCTGGCCAAAAGTAGAATGGGATGCAATGCTATGTCCCTGCTCACGTCAGTGCTATAAACAACTGCTCACAGCTGTTCTCAAGAACAATGGAGAATATCCCACAAATTTCACTTCCCATCAGTAGAAAGGTTCACATTTCTGCTTAATAAGTTAAAGACTGTGAACTCATACAACATTGTTGTAACCCTGCTTCTTATCACTTCAAGGGATTTTTATGAAATGCATCAAAATTCAAATTTCCTGGCAGCCACATTTTTTCCGCTAGTCCCAATGCCAGCTAATTAGGTGCTTCATAAAATTAGTGGCAAGAGGAACCTGTCCAGTCTATACCTAACTGCACATGTGGTGTCAACATAACCATTCCATCAACTTCACAGGTGATGAAATTAGGTGACAAGTAATCACCTTCTCAACTAATTTTGCTTCCCTCTTTCCCTAAGACTCAGAAGTAGCAAATACAGCCTTTCATTGAAGTGATCTACTCCAGCAGCATATCTATGACAATTGGAAGAATACCTTCACAACTAGGCAAAGCACGACTCCATTGGTAGTTAGGTTCACAGACAAGAGCCTCATCATCACTTAGGGTGTAGCCTGGATCACAACTAAAGGTCACAGAAGATCCGACATACAAAAGATTTCCATTGCGTTGACCATTTACAGGAATTCCAGGGTCCAAGCAAGAATCAGATTGTAGTTTCACAGCTGAAAATGTAATCAATGAACCAGAATTAAAACCAAATTAACAAGAAATGGCCATTGCCTAATTAATTTGAATTTACCAGTAATTAAACTGTTCAGGCAATTGCATAGTTTGGGTCAGACACAAATCTAGTTGTGAACAAAATGCCAGCATTTCATTATAGTCTCAGTTGATAATGGCCAAAGCAGGGTCTTACTAGCTCCAAGGAGTTTTATCCATTCTCTTTGATGAAGGAATATTTTAGTTGAAAATAATTCAATACCAGCAGAATATCATAAATTAATGCTTTAGATTTTGTAATGTTGGCCAGATGGAAATCATCAGCTTACAGAACTATCTTTTGTTCTATTCACACTCATGAAAATTATAATCTTTACCCATTATGTTTGAATTTAGTAAAAATGTTTCATGTGACCAAATTTGAAGTGCACACTGTCATAGTTTTTGAAATAGATACCAGACAATCTGGCTTTTAAATTTGATTCAATTAACAAGATAGCATAAACTGTGAATATACAAGAAACAGCAGCGAAATAATCAACATTAATGGCACATCAACATTTAATAGTGATTGTTTTTTGTTACAGTATTTTAAGCTATTCAAAACTGTCCTTCAGCATGTACCAAGATCGTGTTTAATTGCAGAGCAATGTTAGGAGAGATTACATTACTGTTGTAAGCTAAAACAGTACTGTTTCTTTGAAATGCAGTACTGGTGAATAAAACTGATAGCGAAAACTGAGATAGTAGGAACTGCAGACGCTGGAGAATCTGAGATAACAAGGTGTAGAGCTGGATGAACACAGCAGGCCAAGCAGCATCATAGGAGCAGGAAGGCTGATGTTTCAGGCCGAGACCCTTCATCAGAAATGGGTGAGGGGAAGGGGGTTCTGAAATAAATAGGGAGGGAGGGGGAGGCGGATAGAAGATGGATATTACGAGAGAGTTGCAGTGGGAGAGAGGTCCCCTGAGGTTTGTCCGGAGGGAGGAGGGTAGCTTCTTCAGGCTCGGCATCCTTAGAAGAGGCCTGCTGTGTTCATCCAGCTCTACACCTTGTTATCTCAGATTCTCCAGCATCTGCAGTTCATACTATCTCATTACAATTTTAACCCCACTGCGAAGCCTCTTCTAAGGATGCCTAGCCTGAAGAAGTTACCCTCCTCCCTCCGGATAAACCTCAGGGGAAATCTCTCCCACTGCAACTCTCTCGTAATATCCATTTTCTATCCACCTCCTCCTCTCTCCCTATTTATTTCAGAACCCCCTTCCCCTCCCCCATTTCTGATGAAGGGTCTAGACCTGAAACGTTCGCTTTCCTGCTCCTATGATGCTGCTTGGCTTGCTGTGTTCATCCAGCTCTACACCTTGTTATATCAGTGAAAACTGAGATTTCATTATATCAAAATACCTGTACAGCTATAGGGAAAGTGTTAACTAATTTGGCTGTGAATTGGTAAGATGAAAATGAAATCTGCTCGTCTGGAGTTTGTTCCATAAACTTCTGCATTCAAGAAAGAATATTAGATTCTAGTTTATCAAAATCCTTACTTGATAGGAGAATTTTTTAAAAAATGAAAACAATCACTCTCTCACTTTACTCCAGGCAATATTGTGTAGTCATTGCCTGTTTCACACATTTTAATTTTGTTTTTTAATTAAATAATGTTGTTCATTTCATCCTTTATAATTTTGACATTCATGAGAGGTGAACAGAATGATATGGCTAGTGGCACTATGATATTCGGGAATTATGAAATCTGGCACTGCACATTATTATTGTTTTTGCAGGCAGTTCAACTAAAGGACAAACACAAGTTACTCAGCACTGGCCAAACACATATCCCTTGTCACACAGAGTACAAGATGACACCGACATCAAGTATTAAAGGTGATAGCTGCAGAGAGAACAAGTCAGGGAAGTTTCTGCATGTCTCATGTAGCATTTGAACTGTAAAGACTGGCAGACACTGAACAGGGCAGATTAGTGGAAGCACACATTTAAGAAACGATTTTAAGACAGAATGAGGACATTCTGTACTCTGCTCATGCCGCTGCACTGCAAGAGCAACACTGCAAGTATAACTCCCCCACACCGTTCCATACAGCCCATTGAATTTCTTTCTCTCTCAGCTGCATTTCCAATTCCCTTTTGAAAACCCCACTTAAATCTGTCTTCACCACATTCAAGCAATGCTTTACAGATCGTTATCACTCAATGCATATAAAAAGAGTCTCCTCACATTGCCTTTTTACCTGCCATTACTTTAAATTGGTTACCTCTGGTTCTCAAGCCCATTACCAAGTTGGATGATAGGGGAATTCCCCCTACCTACTCTGTCCAGATCCTTCATGGTTTGTAACACCTTTACCAAATCTCCTTTCAATCTCAGCTTCTCCAATCTATCCTCTTAATTGAACTGTTTCATCCCTATTGTAAATCATTTCTATACCTTCTTTAAAATGTTCACATTATAATAAAAGCATCGACAGAGTGACTATGAGTTCAGAGCAATGTTGTGATACAGGAATGGAGGGTCCCGATGCTTGCTAATCGATAGTTGTTAATCACAGAGATACCTCTGAATAGAACAGCACAATTTACATTGAAACTGCAAAACAAAAAATTAAAGCTTGTAAACCCACCCAATGAAATACAACTTGGGGCTATTTTAAACACCCAAAAACCAATCACGCACTTAACTAAGCATTTCACATCCAGAAGTGGATGGTGCATAAGCTCTGTCAAACATTGTATTCTGGATGTTAGCCCCTGAAAATGTCCCACTCAGGGAGCTTTCAGAAAGGACGCTAGAGACATGAATTCCCATTTCTTCATGCTCATTTAGATGCAGGACATTTGCAATTTTGTGTCATATGAAAAATTTTGCCCGGTACACCAAAGTCTAAGTCAATAATATAGATTGGTGAAAGTCCTGGCCTTAGTACAGGCCCCTGGGGAAACTATCATATACCTTTCTCCAGTCAGGAAAAAAACAACCATCTGCAGCTACTTTTTGCTTGCTATTACTGAATCGACTTCATATGCATGCTGTCACTGTCACTTTTATTCCGTGGACTTCAACTTTGTTACTATGAATGTATGTGACCTTGTTTTCTAAAATTCTGCAAAAGCACTTTGCAACAACATGGGGCCTGGCAGGATACAATAATGTAATGCAAGCAGCTCCCTTATCCTTCAGCAAATGTGAATACTTTTGTATTATGGTTCCCTTATGATTTTACGTAGGCAGAGTAATAGTGATTTAAAAACTGTCTTCAGCTAATCATACATGAATATTTCTTTCAAATACAAAAAGAGATTGCTGGGAAATCTCAGCATGTCTGGCAGCATCTGTGGAGAGAAATCAGAGTTAATGTTTCAGATTAATGCTTCAGAACTTATGCTGCCAGGCCTGCTGAGGTTTTCCAGTGATCTCTGTTTTTGTTTCTGAATTCCAGAATCTGCGGTTCTTTTGGATTTTATGAGTATTTCTTTCTCAAGAGAGTAGTCAAGAAGTGAAATTGATTTATCTATCCTTCCAGTGACTTGGTTAACTCATTTTGATTGGGTTGTAGCCTGTGGACATTAACCAATTCGCTATGAAGCAAACTCTGACCAATGGTAGCTCTCTTTGAAGTGCCAGTGAAGAAAAGTCTACAGAAAGAGAGAACAGCTACATTTATACCTATACGGCTTATCTTGCTCACAGAATATAAATGGATAGTTATTGTTTTACAGTAACACCTGCATCAGAAATAGTTTCATTTGGTGAAGACCATTGGTGAAGTTGAGTTCTATGACCATGTAATTTGGTACAGGTTATATTCCATATAATACCACAGTAGCAACCAAGAGGTCATCAATCTAAATATCTCCAATCTAGAGATTGGAAAATACCTATTTTATTTGGGAAACTTGACAAAAGAATTGGAGATAAATGGGCCCAAAAGTTGCTCAATTGTTGTGAAAATCTAATTGGGTCACCAATGTCCTTCAGGTAACAGAGTCCACCATCCCTGCTGAGCTGGGTGGGACTGCATGTAACACCAAAATTATGTTGAGCTTTGTTGTCCTTTTAAGCTCTAAAAACAAGAGCAAGCAGAAACTAATATCACCTTTTCAGCGTATCAGCATTTCCCACATCATCAGCTGAAATAACAAAAGAAAAATGTTTCTATATATGTAATTAGATTTAAGAGTCTAGGGACCTCTTGTTTTGCCTACATAGTTGACATTTCATTGCCTGTCCATCTATATATCTTCCATGCTCATTTTTCCATTGTTGTGCCATTGACTTCCATTATATCAGTTCACTCTTAAGAGCAAAGTACCATAATGGATCAACATTGTCTTCTGCAAGGTCACCAACCAAGAAACTTTCCCAAATATAATAAATCAAGAACTCTCGATGCTGGAGTTCTGAAACAAATAAAAATAAAAATTTCTAGAGAGATCCAGCAGGTCTGGAAGCATCTGTGAAGAAAAGAAAAGAGTTTTGAGTCTAGTGACCCTTCTCTAGAATTGTTCTGGACTGAAACATTAATTCTATTTCCTCTTCACAGATGCCACCAGACCTGCTGGAGTTTCTCCAATAATCTCTCCCACTCATACCGTAGTAAGTAAAGTCACTGTAGTCTCAGAGCACAAAGGGGCTGCTTTCCGAGTACTCGAGAGAAATAAAAATATCATACAAAATATATTGTGGTTTTATAGTGGTATCTGCCCAAGGTTGACCATTTATGGAAATTAAACTAATTTGTCAGGGTAACTGAACCGGAAAGTTATACTAAGGAAGACTACTCATGTGTGAAGAATATTGGAAGAAACAAATAATACCAAAGTAGGAAATGTTAAGGTATCAGGTGGGTTCAGGGGAAGAGAGAAAGTAATAAAGTCTAAATTAGGGTTTTGGTGCATATGTGCAAATGTGCAGAGAGTGGTAAATAAAATTGGCTGCAATGCAGACAGCCCTGTAGAAATATTATGTCATGGAAATAACAAGAACCCAGCTCAAAGAAAGGCAAGACAGGACATTAAACAATCCTGGATATGGGTGCTAAGCAAAGACAGGGAAGGAAGGAAATGAGGAGGGGCAGTAAGCTTGACCAAGGAGAACACTGCAGTGCAGCAGAAGTAGGATGTCCAGGGGAATTAAGAACAGAACTGATTTGTCTCGAGCTAAAGTACTGAAAGGTACAATCATATTAATCAATTAAATCTTGGCATGCCAATTAGTAGAAAAGCCAGAGGTACAAGCTAAGAAGGAATTTATTGGGAAGTGCAAAAATTAGGGAAAATGTTATAATGGAGTCTTTAATTATCTGAATATAGATTAGTATAATAGCAGAGTGGCAGGTCTTGTAACACAATGGATATTGCCCCAGTCTCCAAGCCAGGAGTTCTGGATCCAAGTCCCAGTCCTGGAATTGATGGCCATGGAAAGTCCATCCTTACATAGCCAAACAGCTTGAGTATCAATTTGTAAATTCTTCCAACACATGCCAATAGCAGGTGGCAACAGTAGGAGAGATTCCTTGTCACCAAAGTGATGGAAAGAAATTGGGGCCTTGATCACCATTACATATGGCTCCAGGCTACAACATGCATCTAAGGTTACAACCTGGGGAAGAGGGAATGTAATAAAGTCTAAATCAGGGTTATAGTGCCTGAATGTAAAAATGCAGAATGTGGTAAATAAGATTGGTTGCAAATTCAGACAGGCCTGTGAAAATCTAATGTTGTGGCAATAACAGAAATCTAGCTCAGAGAAGGGCAGGACTGGATATTGAATATTCCTGAATATGAGGTATTTACCAAAGATAGGGCAGGAACTTTGACATTTTGGTGGGTCAGTTAGCTGAATGGTTAGTGTGGATCAGATGGGTACCAACAACAGGGTGTTTGATCCATCTTCTCACTGAGGTAGATGCAGGACCTGCCTTCTTGCCCTAACCATGGTTGACGTAGCAGTACCATAGAGCATATCTTCCTTCAGGCTGAGATCTGAAAATGTAGTAACAATGTAAAGGTCAGAGAAGGGCAAGAATTCTGTTGTGTGTGTTTGGGAAACTTTTCTTTGGCAATGTGCTTCCAGTGTAACAAGGAAGACAACATTACTGGACTTTGTTCTTGGGAAGAAACGGGGAGGAGAGGAAGTGGATCATCTCTCAGTAGGCTAACAATTAGGGGACAGTAATCATTGTATTGCAAGGTTTGGTTGGCTATGGTAAAGAACGAAGGACAAACCAGAGTAAGATAAATAGAGCAAAGAAAGCCAACTTCAATGGTTTAAGAATGGACCTAACCCAGATAAAGTGGAACCAAAGATCAGCAGGCAAAACTGCAACTGAGCAATGGTCTAGAGTCTAGAGTCAAGATAGAGGAAGGTATCCCCTTCCCACAAAAGGAGAAGAGAAAGCAAGCAAACCTAGGGCTTTCTGAATAATGAAAGAAATTAAGACAAAGCAGAACAAAGTGTATTGATGACAGAAATCAGCTGTATGTTGAGAAACAGGTCAAAAGTAAAACATTCAATAATAAATAAGTAAATACTAGAAGCAAAGAGAACATATTAGTGGACACTGGAAGTTAACATAAAAGTAAACACAGAAGTCTTCTATATATGTAGAAAAAGTTAAAATAAACTGTTCAGATTAAGAATGGGCCAATCATAGATTAAAAGGAGGAATTACCCATGGGGCAAGGGTATGACTGGAGTATGAAGTGAACAGTGCACCTGTCTTTACAAAGTAGAAGACGTTGTCCAGATCCTGGTGACAGAGGAAAAAATTCAGACACTTAAAGGCTTTAAAATTGATGAGGTTGTGTTATTGGATAAGCAGTCTGTACTAGAGTTAATAAGACAACACAGCCAGAGGGCTTAGACTTAAGTCTCAGGACTGGTGCCAGTAGACTGGAGAAATGCTATACCTTTGTTCAAAAAATTGTATAATGATAAGATAGCAATAACAGGTGATCAATTTCACTTCAATGATGAGGAAACTAATTCTGGACAAAATTAATCACTGTTGCAAACATGGTTAATTAAGGAATGTTGGCACAAATTTATTAAGTGCATATTATGTGACGTTGAAAAGCTAGCACAACAATTTGAGTGCACAAGAAATACACCATATGGCCTCATTGGCTTTATGAACAGGGGCACAGAGTTCAAAAGTAAGGAAGTTATGTTAAACCTGTATGAAATCCTGGGTCAACACAAAATTTTGGAAAAATGTGAAGATATTAGGGAAAATGCAGAAACAATTCACAAAAGAAATTCCACCAATGAAAAACTTTAGCTATGTGGAAAAATTTGAGAAGTTGTGGCTGTTCTCCTTGGAGAGTGGAGGTTGAGAGAATAATGAAGGATCTATGCAGAGTATATTTGGGAAACATTTCCCATTGGTGGAAGGAGGGCACAAATTTAAGAAAATTGGCAGAAGAACCAATTGAGACGTGAGGAAGAACCTTTTTTGTCCAATGAGTGGTTAGGATCTGGAATTCCTCGCCTGAATGTCTGGCCAAGATAGGTTTGGCTGAGGCTTTCAAAAGGGAATTGGATGATAATGTGAAAAGAGAAAGGAAATATGGCAAGACCCTGGGGAGAAAAGCAGGATATCGGCAGAAGACGAATTGCTCCTTCAGCAAGCCAACATAGATGTTTTTATTTTGTAACCATTCTATAATTCTTTAAGGGGTGGCATGGTGGCTCAGTGGTTAGCACTGCTGCCTCACAATGCCAGGCACCTGGGTTCAATTCCACCCTCAGGCAACTGTCTGTGCGCAGTTTGCACATTCTCCCCATGTCTGCATGGGTTAGCTCTGGGTGCTCTGGTTTCCTTCCACTGTCCAAAGATGTACAGGTTAGGTGGATTGGCCACGCTAAATTGCCCATTGTGTCCAGGGATGTGCAGGCTAGGTAGGTTAACCATGGGAAATGCAGGGTTACAGGGACAGAGGAGGGGGATGAGTTTAGATGGAATGCTCTTCAGGGGACTGGTATGGACTCAATGAGCCAAAAGGCCTACTTCCACACTGGAGGTATTATGTGATTCTATGAATTCCATTCTTGATCAAAACATGTTCACACAGCAAATTTAAAGTGTTGATTGATAATTTAGGTCTATTAGGACTACCCCTTTGATGACCAATCATTATTGAAGAAAATTGAAGAGATTTTGAGAGGTATAATGAAACCACCAGCTCGGATTTGAAGCTGTGTGTTGAAATTCGAAGCAACTTACTTTCAAACCGAATTTGGAACCCAACATCTGAGTGGCTTTTGTCAGTAGAGAACAGGAGATAAAGATAGTTGCTGGTACTGATCAGAAACTGAGGCACTTGAGTACCATGATAGAGACCTATCAGTGGTGAGGAGTAGGATTTCCCATCTCGGACTTCCAAGGTATCGTAATTTACTTCCGTTTTAAACCTGAAAAGAGGTGAGATAGCAATTATTATTAGTAGGTTAGTACTAGAACTTAGTACAAACAAAACTTCCAGTATAGATATCCCAATAACCATTTTTCTTAACTATTTGTACCGTTTTTCTACAAAGAGCCAGTACATGAACAAAACTAATGATTTTAAAGACATTTCACAGCTGTATGAAGCTATATTTGACTACACATCCACAATTATAAAGGTAAAGTCACCAAAATCTTACCAGACCACAGGGCTGCTCTCTCATTAGATAGAGTTGACTGGTGATGGTTTAACCTGAAGGTCACTGCTCCTCAGATTGGGGAAGAGATTTGAGAATGATAGTTCTTCATGGTGATCTCAGCCAATATAGGAATTGAATCCATACTTTAGCATCACTCTACATCACAAACTAATCAACTATGGGTTAATTAACTGAGCTAACCAATGAGGGAAGCACACGTGCATAATGTTTAATAGATATTTATTATCTCTGTCTTCTGGTTTTCATTAAATCAGTGACCTTGAGGTTGTTTTAGACTCTTCAGAAAATGTGGAGTCATTGCTCACCTTTCCTTGGCTGATACTGCAGAGGAACAGGTCTACTTGAGGAGATTTTGTCAATGTTCAAAGTTCTAGAGACTCTCTACTAGATGGTGGATAAGGTTGCTCCTGGCAATGAATAATTATCTTTATAAGGTCAGAAAGTACTCTTTTTTACCCAGCTATGGTGAGAAACTCAGAATATGAGGCAGCAGTCTTCTCCTAATAATCTTTCACAGCTGAGCTAGCGCAGAATACTGATGTATTCCTCAAATATCATTTCACTGTCTAAACAGTGTGTATCAAGAAGTAAAAATTGTATACCATCCAGCCAGCAGAAGATGCCAGTGAGGTCAAGGACATATTCTTTGTGCAGTGAGTGAGTGGCCAATCAAATGGTGTTCTCAACTTCACTTTCATCCTTATTGAGCACACTACAACAGCAAGAAAGACAATACACTTCACCACATGCAATCAGTGCTGAGAGCATTAAGATCGTGGATGTTTTTCTTTCCCAGAATATCTGACATGATGTAGTTAAGACAACTCTCTTTTGGCCACGTTCCAACATACACTGTCATGTCCTGGTGAGGAGTATGCTTTCCCATTCAATCAAAATTTTATAGTGCCATATTATGTGGATTGCATATATAATATAAAGTTATGTTTATATGAATATCTAATATAATTTAGCTGGAATGAAAGTGAATGCATTTTTTGCTGTTTAACATCTTAGTGAATTGTTGGTTGTGGGAATAGGAGATAGGAAACTTCCATAATTTAGTATAAGCTTAAGAAATGCTGCTTTTTCAAGAATAGTCTTATTTCTATTGATTTATGTTTGTTTCAACTCTGAGAAGTCTTGGATGGTATTTATTTTGTGAAGTGCATGCACTTCCCTGTTAGAAAGGGTTGATGATACACAGCAGAGAGCTGAAGCCTCACATTTAAAATTACAAATGAACAGTAATCCAGTAAAATAAAAACAGCTGGCCAGACATAGTAGCAGGTGGCAAAAAAAAAATCAAAGTGAATGGGACAGCCAGTAAAGTTGATATTTATTGCAAGTCAAGAAAAAGAAAGATAGGGTTTGCATAATATCAAGACTGGGGTCTGGATGTTGTTGATAGAAGAGACATGGAAATCAAGTCATTTTAAACTAATAAATGTTGATTGGCTAGGAACACTATTGACAAGTTTAATAAATTTGTAGGTGAGCGCATTGCATGAAGATTCAACTTCCACCAAACCAGTTTATTATAGTATATGCAAACAGAAAATGGTCACAAGAGGCTCAAGAGGGTGCTATACCACCTCCCACCCCCCCAACCCAACCCAACCCAACCAAACCCCACCAACCCCACTGCCAACTCTTTAATGGATAGGGGTCACAATGTTCAAAATTCAAACTTGTGTATTTTCCTTGTTTTCCACTTTGGTCTGAGGCTGAGGAGACATTTCCTATAATGAGATAGCAGGAACTGCAGATGCT
>NC_063358.1:30249927-30269363 GCF_021869965.1 Rhincodon typus
TCTTCATCAATTTAGGGACGGTACCAGCTGTATAAATGAGCTAATCCTGGACTTTCTGAGGAAGGGTCACCGGACCCGAAACGTTAATTCTGTTTTCTCCTCCACAGTAAACAGGGTAAATGGTTAAGGTGGTGGATGGGGTGCACTGTCTAATATTGACTTGAATTTGTTTGCTATAGAAACTGCTCGTATTCAAGTAATTGGAGCATATGCCACCAGCCTGCTGTTGTGGATGAAGCAAAGGCTATGGCGATTCAGGATGCGAATAACTTACCGCAGATTGCTCTGCTTCTAATCTGCTCTTTCAGCCGTTATATTCATGTAGCTAGTCAGTGAATTTTCTGGTCAATGGTGACTCCAGGATATGATGGTGCAGTTTTGACAATGGTAGTGCAATTGAGCGTCAAGAGAAAGTGGTTTACCTCTCTCCTCTGTGTGTGACATTTGGGAAATATAAATGTTACTTGCCATTTATCAGCATTCCCTTGCTGCATGCAGTCATGGACTGCTTTATTATATGAAGAATTATGATTGGTGCTGTGCACTGTGCAGGTATCAGTGAACATCCACACTCCTGAGCTTATCATAAAGCAGCTGAGGATAGCTGACCTAGGGCAGGAACATGTGGAATATATGTGGTATATTATATGCATGCATTCTCAAGTTGCCTTCACAATCCTAATTAAATAACATCACGTTTCAGCAACCTGATTAAATAACATGAATTTTCGGCACAGTTCAGAAAACTATTCTGTGATTGCAATCTCTTTTTGTCAAAGCATGAGCACCACCATTGTGATTTTAAACATCAGTATATCCTCCACTTCATCAAATGCTCAGTAAGTAATGCCCCATTACCCAGCTCCTCCTGGTCCACTGATGGATTTTCTGTTGTAAAAAATATTTCACTGTAGAGTTTCATTGTGTACATACATATTGTTCCTTTCTCACCCATATGTTAGAAATAATCAGGGGTGCATCAGGTTGAGCTCAACTCTACAGTTAAGGAGATCATTTATAATAACTAGTAGGTTTGATGTCGTAGGTAGAAAAATACAATTCATGTGTGACTTTGGAGGAGCACAGAGATAACATTATGGTTCCCATACTGCAAGGTTATTTTCTGAGGAATTTATAGACCAATTCATGTGAACTCCATTTTGTGCAATGAAGATGATATTTCGGTTTCTTATAAGAATAATAATGAACAATGACAAATCTGAATCTCCTGTGAATTTTCTGGCTTCATGTCTCAAACCATTTCAGTGGGATTTTGATTAACTGATAGAAGGCTCAAATTTCACACTTAAAAAAAGTACAGCCTCATTCATTAAAAACTGTTATTGTTGGGTTTTCTCAGATAAAGTGAGCACCTAATGACAGACATTTTCCAATTGAACTGTTCAAAGATGTTATTACATAAGTTTGGAGCAGGTGGACTTGAACCTGGGCCTCCTAGCTTAAAAGTAGTACCAATACCAGTGGGGTACTACCACTGCACTCATTTAGGAAAGGTGCTAGTTGGACATTTACAATAGTCACAAACTCGAATTAGGCTCCAGGAATATCATAGCTCTGTAAACTTGCACTATGCAGATGTCAGCCGAGCTTTAAAATAGTCACCTTCGCATCTTGGTACAGCATTATTCCAGACCACATTTCCATCTTTCAGGATGCAGGAGATTGTTTCTGATCCATGTGTCTTCAGAAATCCTTCTTCACACAGAAAAGATACAGTACTTCCGAGCTGCAGACTTTCTCCAAAACGTCTCCCATTCACTGGCACCCCAGGATCAGGGCATTCATTGTGTCGGAATGCTAACGAAATACAAACAATGGTCAACATTTAATACAGTACTGGTTGCATGAGGTCATGATTTTGAGTTTCAAAACAAAAAAAAACCTACAGTGTGACTACATGTTGCTAAGAAAGCATCGATTTTGTTTTGGAAACTTAAAAATTTTGTGACATTTCCTTGAAATCTTGTGGGAATCACTTGCTGAACAAACCATAATTCAGGGGAACCCAACTTCCATGGGATCATACTGGAACATGGAAGAAGACAGTGACATAAGATGAACTGATGCTGGGCTTTCAATGGCGATGTCCAGCTGGTCAACAAGAGTGAAGTGGGTGCAGTGGCTGTGCACAGGAAAGAATAGAGTGCTTTTTTTCTGTCTCATGCATCTCTAGACTTGGAAACAATCAAGTCTGGGTAAACATGACCACAGTAATGGGCAGAACATATATGGTTGTGTGTAGAGATAGACATGGCAATTCAATTTATCAAACCCAATTCTTTTCAATAGATCATTCACATAATTCTATCCATAATATGTAATTTCTTATGCAGCATACAATAAGTAAAATGTAACAAAAATAAAGTGAAACTTTATCAAACTTCTTCATTCCATGGAGTAAACTAATATAACAGCCAATATCTCAGCCACGTAACACAACTCTTAATACCCTAATTCTAAAACAATTATATTCAAGATCACAGGAAAACTGTAGTGATGGACTTCCATACACAATGGTAATTGTTACTATAATTTTCAACCTGCCACATTCTCCTGAGATGTAAATGGACCCATCACACATAAAGAATTGGTCAAACAATGAAATAAAGCAAAGCACTTTGCATGCTGGAAATCTGAAGCCAGAACAGAAATTGCTGGAGAACCTTCAGAAAATGTTAACTCTGCTTTCACTCCACATATGCTGAGTTTCTCCAGCAAATTCTGTTTTTGCTGGTGATATAATAATTTGGGTTCTTTAGTCAACAATCAGATTGTATACAGATATGTTTACTAGGAAGCAGGATGCACAATTGGCATCTGGCTCAAAATACCTCACAAGTGAGAACTGGTCCTATCAATGCCATTCTGAAGCTCTAAGAGCACTCATTGTATTTGTGAAGTTTGCACCAATGAGCCCAGTTCTGAGTCTAGCATATTCATTTGATGCTACATAATCATTACCAGATTTTTTCCACACACTGATCAAATGAGTACACATTTCATATTTTCATGTGTTTTGATCCACATCGGTGGTAATATTGGACATGTTGAATTACAAGGTGAGATCTGACTCAATAGACTGCAAGAGCTTTTTTTTCCCCCTGATTTGAGCACCATATGACCAGTCATTTAGCATATTTACAGTGCTTGCCTAATAAACATTTAACAAAATAACATTAGTTTATTACCCAGAAGAAACAAAGAAACAAAGTATCTAATTTTGAAAGATCAAATCATGGCCAGCAAAAAAAAAATCAACTCTTTTCCCCAACAATATCCTTTATAACAACTCAACTCCAGTGAAGTATCATTCCTATCTTCACTTTAAAATTTTGCACTCCACTGACAAGGTTTTCTTTTGGCAATTCTCTGCTCATTCACCATATGTGATTCTGTGCATTTCTGTCAGAGACACAAAGACATAGACTAATAAACTTATCTTTCTTAATGAATCTTAAGGAAAGCTTAGGGCTTTTTTCAACCCTGTCAATTGGACTGCTAAAACAAGTCCATTTCCAATGGACTAGAAACTGCAAAATATAAAACTGGAATGCATCTATTCTCTTCTGAACTGAACCTACTTGTGTCCCCAGCCGCTCCTTCTATGTCACAGAAACTTAGTAATTATCTCGTTGGGTAATTTATTTAGTCATTTAGCTTAAGTTACTTACTTTATTGGAAATCCTGTATTGAGCTCACTGTTCAAAATGATTCGTTTTTTTGTTAAGAACACCTTCATAAAGCTAAAATCATTGTGTTCTACTTTCAAATACGGTTTCCTAAATAATAATATTATAGATATTCATCACACATGCTTTACTTACATTGATCTGCACAAAATTCCATATACTGTTCCTTTGTTCATCCATTTGTTTTCTTCCTTCGAATATTATCAATCTTGCTTACGCTTACCAGATAGCCACACAGCTTCATTTAAATGGCAAATTACAAAGTAGCACTCAAATTATCCTTGATCATAGATTGATGCAAAAAGAAAGAGATTTGAATAGACAGTTCCAGCAGTCCATTTGTCACTTTCTTCTGTGGAGTGTCTCCATTTATCATTCAGTGCTTTCTATAGATTGCTTAGTTTTCACTTCTCTTCAGTGACTGGCTATCACTTCTATCATCTATATCTTCATCTGAAGCATCAAGAATGTTACGACATTATAAATTATATCTGTTGGATAGACCTTAGTAATGTAATTACCATCTCAATGAATTCCAGTGAATTAGTTGAAAGTATGCTGTAGTTTCTCAAGATCATGATTACTCCTTGCAGCTTCTCGTTAGATCAAAATTAATTATGCCCCATAAAGTATTGCTGAGCATTTGTCTGAATCTCTCATTAGAA
Organism: Rhincodon typus; assembly: GCF_021869965.1. Taxonomy (NCBI): domain Eukaryota; kingdom Metazoa; phylum Chordata; class Chondrichthyes; order Orectolobiformes; family Rhincodontidae; genus Rhincodon; species Rhincodon typus. The sequence continues at coordinate 30,254,303 of NC_063358.1, forward strand.
TAATGTACCTATAATTTTTTGCTTCATAAGTAATTTTTTTTCCCAATACCAGACTTGCATTAGTTATCTTGCATCATTAATCCCTGTATTTAAGGGACTCTTAGACATACTAAGCAGGGAATCATCTGCATCATTCCAAATTCCTTCCCCACTCATCTAGATGTTCTTAGTAACTTCATTGGCAACTCCAGATTGTATATTTTCCTGTTTGACTGGACTAGAATCTGTTCTCACATTTCATCTGATATGACAAAAGAAGTAGGTTGTTAACATTCAATTTTCAATAATGTTATACAATAGAAAATAACCGTATTTAAACAGAGTCCCAAGTCCAAACTTTTAGTGAGAACTCTTTCAGTTAACCTTCCACCATAAAATGCACAGCTGACTGATCACTAGCTCCAAATATTTATACAGCCAATACAGGCATAATTAACCTCAATTAATATACTTGTTTCCTTTTTCCATGAGGTCTCAGTCATCCACTCAGATCTTATTACATGAAAACAGATTCCTCTTTTCTGTTATTTTTAAAAATATACTCAAAATATACAAAATGACATATTATATTCCCTTTTCTCTTCTTCATTAAATTTCTAAGTGTAATTATTCCAGTATATCCAACAGTGTCTTCCAACAAGAATTTTGTTTTGTAGAACAGTTGGATATGGCTGCTGCTGTTACCGACCTATTAAATCCTCCATCTCTAGATCAGGTTTTAAAATTACAGAATTCCCACAATCAAGAAAGAGGTCATTCGGCCCATCAAATCTGCCCAACCCTCTGAAGAGCATCACTCCCAGACCTCACCCTATTCCCATAGCCTAGCATTTAGCATGAATAATCCACCTAACCTGCGCATCTTTGGGCTGTGGTTATAGGTAGTTATACTCTGAAACTTCACATATTTTGACAGATCATCCCCTGCTACCACTGTTGTTCACTAGAAGATGACTGTATTCAAACAGAGTCTAAGTCCACAATTTTTATTGAAAGCTTTGTTTCAGTTAACTGTATGTTAACCATACTTCATAAAGCACTCACCCCACTGATTACTAGCTCCCAAAATTAATACAAGAATTCATAACAATTTTCTAAATTTAACATATTTTCCCTTTGGACGTGGTGCAAATTGAACCCAGGTGTCTCAGTCTAAGGATAGGGACACTGCCACTGCACCACAAGAGTTTATTCTAAACCTACTGACCTTTACTTAATAGATCCCTTGTTCTATTAAGTCTCAGGCATCCATTTAGACATTAGGAACTGTCAGAAGTGTCTTTTTGATGCTCCTAGCTGACAAACTTCTAACTGACCTTTAGAAATTTAGGTTAAATTGCATTCAATTGAGCTTGGCAGAAGTTTTAAGTTTCACAACTTTCTAATGCATCACTAAGTTTGAAGTATTTATCTTTAACTTGCTGATAAAAGAAGCCAACGTCTGCTACACAAATGCTCCAAAGACATCTCAAGTGAAAACTGAAGTGGCGTGGCATCAAGCCCAAGGAGCTGGAAAAATCAACAGAAGAAGGAACTCTGTTGTCACTTTTGAAATGGATTGACATCAACATCTCATTGCTGTCTCTGAACATTGCTTTAGGACAGCATGTCCATGTCACCACAGAGGAGTTCCAATTTCCTAACTGTTTCCAATTCTGTTTATCCAGACTGGAGTTAAATAACTATCTCTGCATTTGTCATCAATGAAGAGGAGGCTATGGGGTGACCTTACAGAGGTTTATAAAATCCTGAGGGAAATAGGTGAAGTGAATGGCAGGTGTCTTTTCCCTAGGTTGAGGGATTTCAAGACTAGGGGACATATTTTTAAGGTGAGAGGAGAAAGATTTAAAAAAGACATGAAGGGCAACTTTTTTTTATACAGAGAGTGGTTTGTGTGTGGAATGAACTTCCAGAGGAAGTGGTGGATGGAGGTACAATTACATGTTTAAAAGACATTTGGATAAGTACATGAATAAGAAATGTTTGCAAGGATATGGGCCAAGGCCAGGCATGTGCGATTAGTTTAGTTTGGGATTATGGTTGGTGTGGACTGGTTGGCCCAAAGGTTATGTTTCCATGTTGTATGACTTTATATCCATTATTTATTTTGAACTTGAAGGGTAACTATCATGTGCTGTTGCATTCATTCTAGTTTACTTTTTTTCTAATTTTAATGGAATTCAAAATGCCAAACTTGATAATGTGTTTTTGATTCATGTTTAATTTTACATTCTTACATCTCTGGGGAACTGCTAAAACCATATTCATTCACTCCTTTCTATTTTTTATGTCACTAATTCATTGTTTCCTTCATTATAACATTCCTTGAATCTTATTTAAATTTTATGGCTTTTCAGAATGAAACATTTCTTTCCCATTAATAAGTATTTCACTTGCCAATCGGTGTATAAAGTAATAGCTCTGAAGGGGTTAATGTTCAAGTTACATTGGCACCACATATTCTCCTCATTTCGTTCTTAATCTGTGGTCAGAGATAAGGTGTTCACATCTAGCTTTCAGATGGAGCAGATGTACCAGTCTCAGCTCTCTAAGGTTCTCGTAGTTATGCCTAGCCAAATACAGTTGCATTTATTGTTATCACGTAATAAATCTTCTTGTTATCTGAGAACAGTTCCTCTTCTGTGGATGCTCTGCAGTGGTACATCCTCTACCACTATTCACCACATATGCCCCTGACAAAGGAGGATTTGTGGTATCAGACAACCACAAACGACACTTAGTTTGACATCCTAGTAGAAATGGAAAAGACTTCAAGGTATCAGGGGAGGTCATCTTGGAAACTATTACATGATGCAAATGGACAATGGTGGTCTGACCCACAGTGCTGATAGAGGGTCACTTCCATTAATATTTCAGCAGTGGACAGCACTCATTTTTCTCTCCACTGAATCATTTCATTATTAGTTCAGAAAGGATTGTAGACTATGTTTGAAGGGAAAACTCAAATTAGCACAAATAGCCAAAACCAATTGCAATGAAGAAAGGACAATGTGGTGGAAAGATAATTGGATGAATGTATGGGAGGGGATAAGGAAAGGCAATGGAGGGAAGGAAATGGGAGGTGGGGGGGAGTGCAGATGTGGTAGATATCTGCTTTCAATGTATTTAATTTTGAAGTAAAGTTTATTGCGACTCACCAGAAATAAAATTCTAAATAGCTCATCAGTCATAGAGGTGACTCCTTTTGACAGTGGCACTATGGGAAGCTCAATTAGATACTTTTGGTGATTTTGACACCTAGCATTCCTGATTATTTTTCCTTTCTTTCTCCTTATTTTTCTACTCGATTTTTAGTTCCATATCTTTATTCAGTCATAGATTTCACCACTTGTTCACCATAACTACCAATATAAACGAGAGACAACTTTATATTTTCTTTCTTTCAGTAACTGGATAACAATTGACCCACAGAATTTGAGTTAACGGAGGTTCTTTTACAGCATTACAATTTCACAGAGAGAACCAGATTAATTCAGGAACAAATTACTTCCGGGATTCATGTGTGCTCAGGGCTATAGGCTACATTAGCTGTGACAGCTGCAGTCCTAATCTGGCCCAGGTCTTACAATCTGAAGATACGTCTTGCCAAAATATCAACTAGAGTTGTATGTTAGGACCATGTGGAAGTCCTGACATTCCACTCCATAGGAATTGCCCAGAAAGTCAACATTTCTGATGGGCAGTAGCCCAACATCTGCAGCATTCTGAAAAGGTCCCCAAATCTCAGTGAGATTTGGTGACATCAGAAAATTAAATAAAGACAAAACAAGTGAAACTTTGTGAGGTTTTAGTTTCTTCTGCAATGAAGAAAATTCAACCATTTTGCCATTAGCTTGCAGATCTAAATGAAACCAAGTGGGAAAAATCCCAGCCCCCAGTGAGTGATCTACTCTGCCCATATATTTCAAATTTAGTGAGGATACATTAATAAGTCAGCAGTTGTCTCATTGGGAAGAGCAAGCAAATCAGTTTGTCTCTGTATCTATCCCCAGCCTGGATAAATGGGGAGGTTTCACATCACCCAGCTGCAAAACTTCGCCAAACCTAAACATGACTTTGAAGTCTAAAGGTGATCACTCTAGCCTTGCAGAAACCCCATGAGAAAAATTGTTGGAAATCCACACATCTCCAGTATCTGAGGGCCTACGTCTTGGATTCTAAAAGGAGGTGTTTGGAGAGATTGTGGATGCACTGGCTATGAATTTCCAGAATTCTCTGGATTCCAGAACAAATTGGAAGTTCACAAATGTTGCACCGAAATTCAACAAAGAAAGGAGAGAGAAAACAAAACAAAACCACAGATCTTTCAATCTGACATCAGTCATCTAGAAACGTGGAACCTGCTATTCGAGAAGTCCTAACAAGGCATTTGAAAAAGTACAGTACTTTTGCACAAAGTTTCATGAAAGGGAAATTGTGCTTGATAAATTTATTGGCATTTTTGAAATGTAACTCATGAAGTGAATAAAGATTAACCAAAAGATGTAGTTGGATTCCAAAAGTCATTTGATAAAATGCAAAACATACAATGTTAATATCAAAGATAAAAGTTCAAGGAGTTGGGGAAGAATGGTTGGAGGATTGGAAACATCGAATGAAGGATGGAATGTATGACTTTAAAATGGGAACAGAATCACAACTGCATGCCTTGGTCCAACTGTTTCTGTCCTTGAATCTTCCTTTGCCGGAAGATAACATTTTCCTAATATGGTCAGTTAGTATATATTTCTGATCTCTCATTACTCTCAGGGGAATTCAGTGTCACACATTTGATCTTTTCTTTCCATTTTAATCAGTTTTCAGATTCAAACTATTGAAGCACTCTCTATATTATTTTGCTTTATGTCTGTTTATTGACAAAATTGAAAAGTAGCAATAAAACACTTTGATGAAAGATCATCAACCTGAAACATCAACCATACTTCTTTCTCCACATATGCTGCCAAAACTGCTAGATATTTCCAGAATTTTTCCTTCTTCTGCTTCTTTTTATGTCTGTTTTGCTGGTTCTTCACTCCTCCCATCACAGGTTTCACCTCATCTCTGAAGGTGTGAGGTATTTTGATGAGGGTTGGCCCTCCATTCCCAGCAATTCACCAGTGATTGTTATTTTTACTTTTCAGCTTGCAGAGATGAGAGCTGGCAGCTAACCTTAAGCCTGGAAAGCACCACAGCTGATCTCAATCCTTCACCCACTTTGATTTCCAGCACTTAGAATTGGAACTATGGTTAATAGTCTATCCACTTTCTATCATTGCCTCCCCTTCTCTCTATTTATTTCAGAGCCCCCTTCCCCTCCCCCATTTCTGAAGAAGGGTCTCGGCCCGAAATGTCAGCCTTCCTGCTCCTCTGATGCTGCTTGGCCTGCTGTGTTCATCCAGCTCCACACCTTGTTGTCTCAGACTCCAGCATCGGCAGTTCCTACTATCTCTTAATATTCCCTTTCCTTGTATGGGTCTGTAGTAATGACTACACTGAGATCAGTTATCTGAACACAAAGCTCAACCTGCCTAGATTCTTTGGCTCACATGCTGTATTTACACACTAAAACTCTGAAGAAGCTTCACTGGCATAAACCTTCACTACTGCCTGGTTTGTTGTTGATTGATTTACCCTTTTGAAGAACCACTTGGAATCTGTGAGATCACCTGTTAGTACCAACAGCAAGTAAGTGAAAAAGTACATCAGCCCCTCTGGCTCTCCGGCTTAATCACTGCTCGGTTAAGAAGTGCACACCACATTCTGTGACTGCAGCTTTGAGTGACTGTCAGAATGAATTTTCCTCATAGTTACCATGGCAATTTGCCACAATATCTAATCTGACATATAACAATGAGGAATTGAAGAATTACAAAGCTGTCCAACTTTCACATATGGAAAATAAATAATTTTAATATACACCTTGCAAAAAATTACAACGTAGCATACAAAATATTATAGATTTGGCATTGTTACAAACCTCTTCCGTGATAGGTCCTTTTCATAACATTCAACATTTAATTTATTACCTAATGCAAATATTATTCTTTTTTGTAAGTGACAAATTTCCTCATGAAATCCATGACATTTCATAGAAAGCTGGGCTTGCTTCTTTCAGGTTTTCATAGAACTCTGCTAAAGGGTCCCTTTGAATATTGATCACTGAACAAGACTGGCTCTTTGACAGTCTGTTATAGGAGGCTGTAGTTTTTTTTCTACTTGAGTTTGATCACTTGCATTTCCCACACTCACACTAGATTAGACAAAAAGGTGTACTCATATCACAATTATTACAATTGCTGCATGTCTCAAAGCACTTTGGAGATAATGAAGTGCTTTGGACATGCAGACACTGCTGGAATGTAGCAAATGTAACAGTCAATTTGTGCGCAGAAACCTCTCAGAAACAGCAAAATGGTAATGACCTAGTGATCTGTTTGGGAATAAAAGTCAGCCAGAAAATCAGGAATAACAAGCATGTACTTCTTCTGATTGCCAGTGAATTACTCCTTTACTGACACCAGTTTGAAGAGAGTGCCAAGTCAATGGAATCTTCAGGCTTTCGCAATATTGATAAAACATGAATGATCAGATACTTTAGAGACTTTTAAGTGACTCTTGGATAGGCACATGGATGATAGAATAATGTAGGGTATGCAGGGTAGTTTGATCTTAGTAGGATAATAGGTTGGCACGACATCATGGGCCGAAGGGCCTGTACTGTGCTGTATTGTTTCTATGTTCTATGTTCTTTTGATCAAATTTTTAAATCCAATATCTGATTTTAATGTGTGGGACCTTAATTGACTAAAAAGGTTTTATAGAAATTAAAAAATAGGTGCAGGGGTAGGCCATTCAGCCCTTCAGGCTAACTCTATCCATTGTGACCACAGCTACTCATCAAGGCAATAGTCTGTTTCTGTTTTCCCCCATATTCTCTGATTCTTTTAGGTCTCTCCAACTCCTTCTTGAAATCATTCAATGGCTCCCGATTTAAAATGGTCACAACTATCAGCTAGCCATATGGAACAAATGGATTCATGTGAACTAAAATAAACATTCATTGTCACAAAGCAGGAACTAGTCTACTTAGTCAGGAGTAAGGAAAGCCTCATTTCCTATTTTGATTAACATTTGCATGATATGTTTCATGTGTTGGAGATGAAAACCATCACTTACAATCATCAATCTTGGAAACAAGAAATTCAAACATCAGAAAATGCAAACCAGTTCTATTTCAAAGGGCTGCTTTTGGCAGACTGGAGGAAATGGTTTTGTGACTGGAATGAATTAAAAAGACTTTTCTCTATAAGCCTCTTGAAAGCAAAAGCACCTGTTGACATCATAGAAAGATTGAAACATAGACAATAAGAGCAGGAGCAAGATATTTGACCATTCGAGACTGCTCCATCATTCATTATGATCATGGCTGATCATTGAGCTCAATACCCTAATCCCACCCTCCCCCATATCCCTTGATCCCTCTAGCCATAAGAGCTATATCCACCGCTCTCTTGAAATCACAGAATGTCTTTGCCTCTATCACTTTTGTGCTAGTCAGTTCCAAAGGCACACCACTCTCTGTGTGAAGCATTTTCAGTCCAAATACGTTTGTTCCTTATCCTTAAACTATGACCCCTGGTTCTGGACTCCTCCACCATCGGGACCATCCTTCCTGCAGCCAACATGTTTAGCCCTGGTAGAATTTTATAGGTCGCTATGAGATCTCCGCTCCCCCCCTCCCATTTTTCGACACTCCAGTGAATACATTCCCAACCAACTCAATCTGTCCTCAAACATCAGTCCTGAGACCCCAGGAATGAGTTTGGTAAAACCTTTGCTACACTCCCTCCATAGCAAGAACATCCTTCTTCAGATAAGGAGACGAATATTGCACAAATTATTTCATGTGTAGCCTTACCAATGCCCTGTATAATTGCAGTAAGCCATTCCTGTTCTTGTACTCTAATTTATTTCCATGAAGGCCAACATACAGTTTTCTTCTCTATTCTCTGCTGCACCTGTGCGCTTACTTAGAGTAAATGGTGCCCAATGACACCAGTTTTGTTGAACATGCCCCTTTCTCAATTTACAACCATTCAAATAATAACCTGTCTTCCTATTTTTGACACTGAAATGGATAACCTCACAGCTATCCACATTACACTGTATTTTCCACACATTTACCACTCACTCAGCATATCCAAATCACACTGGAATATCTCTGCAACCTCCTCACAGCTCATTCCTCCACACAGCTTTGAGGCATCTGTAAATTTGAAGATGGTACACTTAATTTCTTCAACAAAATCATTAGGATATATTGTGAACCATTGGGGTCCTCGTACCGAGTCCTGCATTACCCCAATAGTCCCTGCAGTAGAAGACTCATTTGCTCCGAGATTTTGTTTCCTGTCTGCTAACCAATTTCTATTCATCTCAATACACTACCTCCAAACCCCCTACAACACAAACTGAAAAGAAATATCAGAACACTGAAAGCGTAAAGGACAACTGAAATATTTGTGACTGTTAAGGATATTTGGCCTACTTGTCAACTATTGCGGTCTCACATTAAAACCCGTCTTAAGGGCTTTCTAAAGACTTTAAACTGTACATTTCTTTCAAATTCCCTTTGTGACAGACACTACCTGTTTTTATTGTTATATCTGCATGTATACATGCTTGACATTACATCTTCATTTTTTCCTTAGAATTAGCAGATAATAAAATTGCTCTTCCTTTCATTCAAAGAAAAAATGCCAAAAAAATTGTGTACTAGTTAACTACATTTTAACGGGAAAGAGATATAGCCCCACGCTAAAAGTAACAAAACTCTTTGTTGTGGCCAGTTGAGGAGACTGACAAAATGGGGAGCTGATTCAGCCCCTCCTTAAATGATCTTAATACAAAATGCAGCAACAATGAAGCCAGCAAGACAGGTAATCAGCCAATCGCACTGAATTTGTCTCTTAGGTAGCAAACCAAACAGAAAAATCTTTCAATTTCTAAACTCACTTTGCAGACATCAAGATAAAGAACGGGACATACATATATGCATCTCACCCGTGGGAGCTAGCCTGCTGATGTGTCCAGTTATCAGTGAGAAACTAAATTACACACTGATAATATAATGTTCCTTTAAATAAATTAAGACTTTATAGTGTCAGCCCTGTTAGCTTCTTTGACTATTTATGAACTTTCTGGCTTTCTTGCCACCTCCCTATTGATGTTAAGACTTCATTTGCAACATTAACATGTTCTGCATGCTTGCATGCTAAACCGTCCAGTGACTCCTTTCCACAACATCTGAAGGGCAAAGGTATTGATCGCTCTCTTTTGATGAGCATTGATATTCTCATATATCTATTGTGATAGATTACTCAAACAGATTTTCATGTTATGTGCTCAAATGCAGTGCCTGAAGGATAAAAGGAAAGATAGATCACTCCGACTTACTTGTGAAAGTGATGTTAAATCCTCGAGCAGCTGTGGAGTGGTCTGTAAGGAATTCTAAACGTGATACATGGCCACTGCTGGTCAAAGGAGAAGGGATTTTGTTTCCCGAGAAAGTTCCCAAGACAGGCGATTCAGGATTCAACCCATCTTTCACAGATACAAAGTCAAACTGTGGCTCAACGTCAAAATCATTGAAGGCCAGATGAATCCTGCTTTCTGGCTTTGCGATAATCAGCCATACACAATGCATATGGTTGCCGTAATCCTCTGGGTAGTTGGGGGATAGCAGAATGCCAGATGGAGTTGTAAAATTGAAGAAACACGAGACTGAAAATAAAATAAAATATTACAGTAATTTAATACTGAACTACAAAGGGCACTTAAATGAATGCATAATGAGACTTTGGAGAATACAAGTGCATTTTCATACAACAATTGAAGATCTTAGCTGCCATTTGCTAAATAGCAAACTGTTAAGCCAAGGATTGATTGGATTAAAATTGTTATTGTCATGTACACTGAAATGTTCAGTCAGCTGAAGTGAGATGACAGCTGGCCGCCAGTGATTTTTAACAAGAAGAAACCACACTAAAAATAAATATGTCACGGCAATTTTCTATTTCATGTAAAGTACTTACCTTTCAGAGTCTGCTGTTCAGGGTAAATTGCTTTATAGATCATCAGTTAATAGAATCCCTACAATGTGGAAGCAGGCCTCTGAAGAGCAACCCCGCCCCTACCAGACCCAACCTCTCGTCTCTTTTTCCTGTAACCCTGCATTCCTACGGCTAATCCACCTACCTTGCATATCCCTGGACACTGTGGGAAATTTAACATGGCCAATCCAACTAACGTGCATATCTTCAGACTGTGTGAGGAAACTGGAACACTTGGAGGAAATCCACACAGACACGGGAGAATGTGCAAACTCCATACAGACAGTTGCCGAAGGGTGGAATCAAACCTGGGTCCCTGTCACTGTGAGGCAGCAGTGCTAACGCTATATATTACTGTTGTTCACCTCTTCCCAAGACCACTTGCCATTTCCTAGGTCATGATTACTCACAGAGCTAACTCCAAAAATTTCTTCATCTCTCTTACAAACACATCTAGACATTCATCATCTATCTATTCATAGAAAGAAAACCACCCCAGGCCGTAACAGCACTCCTGGCTCCTTCACTATTATTGATTGTGACCCTGAATTCCTTTTCTGATTAGTCACAAACTGCCATTGCAATGGATTGATTTGCTCAATTATCACTTGTCAATAACATTCGATGTCTTCCTCCAAAGGAAATCCAGTCAGTCTTCCATTGTAGTGATTTCCCTTAATACTAGAGCCCAAGTTTCATAAGCTTCATAAGATAGACATGATGAATTCCATTGCTATGCTTCTTGGCTATCATCAGCATCATCCAAAAGCATGGTGTTAGCTGCTTCTTGCATATTCAGGCTTTCACCTCTATATTTATGCCACTAACTCTGTGCTTTGCATTATCAATCTGCATGTCTAATATTAATTTTCTAGATGACATAACATTCCTTATTGATCACCATCAACAATTTTTTGAGTTCATTCCAAAGTCTTTCTGGCTCCAACTCCATTAGCGTTAATGCCCCTGAAAACCAATTGAATTTAAACGGCAACTCATTTCTTTTTAAAACTCCATTAGAATGGCACAGTGGTCCTTTTAAGCATATCACATGGAATGTAATGAGCAATTCACATCAAGCTATTTCAATTCACATGTGTAAACAGTCCTCGATTTGTGCAGGAACTGAACGATATACGACACTGGAAACTACCCTAATTTTTCAACTGCAATATACTCCCAAATGTAAATCTGCCAAGACTTGCATCAACATAAAGTCAAAATTGCCCTTTCAACATATACAAAATACACCCAGATGTTTACAATGTTGAGGCCTATGGATAATTATTCTTGAGGGCAAGATGAGACAGTGCAAGTGATTATTGCCAGTTGTGACAGGGTGCGAGGTCTGTTTGGGACCGTCTCACTCCTCGAGGATTCTTGCACAGTCTTACACTCTTTTGTAAAATGCATAATCCTAGAGCATGAATATCAATTTAGTAATTAGAGAAAAGATTTGCATGATATCTTACTGTTTCTGAAGTCATAGTCACAAAGGCACAATAGAAAACCATTCAGACCAGGACATTCAAGGTGAATTTCTTTCCAGAAATCCCAGTCAGCCTCATTCCCTCATTCTTACTCCATTCCTCAGCCCTCCAAATTTATTTTCTTCAAGTGCCTATCCGATCTCCTCTTGAAATCAATAGTCATCTTCACTTCCACCACATTTATAGGAAATGAGTTCCAGATCACTAACACTCACTGCAGGTAATTGTTCATTCTTACATCCCCATGCATCTCTTGCACAAAACCTTCAATCTGCCTCCCCTTGTCCTTGTCAATTAATGGGCATAGCTTTTTTTTTCACACAATGTCTAAATTTCTCTTAACCCTATTCACATTTATTAAATCTCCACTCAATTTCCTTCTTTCCATGGTTGTCCAGATTAAGCTTGCAGTTAAACTTGCTCATCCCTGTAACTATTGTGATAAGACCCTCCTATATCCTCATAGTCTTCCAAAGTCATTCCGAACTGAATGCAATCCTCTAGCCCAAGTCAGAGTTTTATAAGCATAAGATCCATGCCATTGTGCTCATGATCTCAATTGTCCTTTAGTAGATCAATGCCTCATAATTCTCTAATGCTTTCCTTCAGTGGAAAATTGCCCCCAGTTTCATCTTGAAATAAATGCTACAGGTTCACTGTTGTTGCAAGTAGCCATTTTCTTTTGCAACCTCTGTATTTTCTTTACGAGAGAAAGATAGTCAACACTACAGAGGTTTGAGTACATTCCTCGTGAAGTCCACTTTCCAACTGCAAAAGAAAACTCACTCAGATTTGTTATCATGCATAACATGCACCCTAACTTGCAGATCAAATATGTCTGTTAAATTAAATCTTTAGCTGGTCAGTTGCTCATTGACTTGATCATCCTTTAATAGCACAGTACACATTCCCTTCTTCCTTCTGGCAATCTGGTTGAGATTGCTGAATGAACCTTTCATCAGAAGGCAGGATGAAGTTCTATACACCAAGATGCCAAAGTGAGAACATGCATAAATATAATAACACCAAAACATAAAAAGAACGATAACTTCAGATTACTTACACACACAGCTGGGTTTCTTTGCTGACCATTGGTTATTCTTCTGGCAGGTGATCGTCTTTTGGCCAACAAGCTCAAAAGCAGGCAAACATTCAAATCTCAAAATGTCACCATGAAGGAAACTTTTACCCTCTCGCCTTCCATAAGCTGGTGTCCCAGGATCACTGCAGGTTCCCTGTTCTATCTCTGAAAATAGAATTTTAAAAAGGAGGAAATATGTTTATATAGAAGAACATATCACTGAGACAAATTTAACATCACCAACTTCTACAGATGCACAATTGAAAGCATTCCATCTGGGCACATAACGGCCTGGTATGGCAACTACTCTGCCCAGGGCTGTAAGAAACTACTGGTTGTATGCACAGCCCAGATCATTAAAGAAGCCAACTTTCCATCCATGGACTCAATTTACACGGCTTGCTGTTGCGGAAAGGCTGCCAACATCATCAAAGACCCATCGCACCCCGGTAATGACCTCCTACAACCTCTTCCATCAGGCAGAAGATGCAGAAGCCTGAATGCATGCAATGGCAGGTTCAGGAACAACTTCCTCCCGGCCTCAAATAATGCTGATCTTGCTAACGTTGATCTTGCTTAGCACACTCCCTGTGCAATGTAACCTGTATAACTCTAAATCTTTTTGATCTGTACATCCTTGCTGACTATGATCTGCCTGTACCGCTTATAAACAAAGCTTTACACCACACTTCAGTACATGTGACAATATATCAATCAATTGTTCAATTTGCATTTTCATTTGTTAGACCCAGACCACAAAATGGATATATGTTAATAGAAGTATTCTCCTTTACCCACAACATCCCAAAGTTGTCCACTTTTTCAATCTGTATCACAAGGCCACACTCATCATTTGTTAGGGTATAGTCTGTCTTTCCTCTCCCCTTCAAACAGAAAATCTCAGTGGGTTAGAAACAGTTGGTGAGATCATCAGGATAAGATTTTCAAATAGGTAGCTGTCCTCGTTATAGCAAGACACCTGGCCTTCTGAATATATTACAACTTAATTCACAAAGAACTGGCCTGATTTCAGTTCATGAATGGTTTAAGTGATGTGCAGAATATTGTCAATTACAACAAGAAATTTAACTTTAACTTTGCGCTTAACTGTACGAAGCCAAACCAGTTCTATCCGTAAGAAGAATAAGAGAAACCTGACATTGCATCTTGAATCTTTAGCATTCTGCAGAAATGACTAGTTATTAGAATTGGAGAGGGCAATCCTTCTCACTCAATTGAAAATACTGAGATCCAATAACATCTGGCTGGTTCTCACAACCAGCAGGACATGCTTATCCTAATTGATCCCAGGATGATGGTAAGAATCGAGCCAAAAAACTGATTCAGGGAAAATCCTTGCTATTCTAAAATTAGAACTTTGGATGTGTCAGGTTCTAAATCCACTTGGACTAACCTGTAACAAGTCATAGAATCGTACAACATTACATGAAGGAAACAAGTTACTGTCTCATCAAATGTTCACTGGTCCTAATTTTCACTAAAACCATTGGATTGAATCATCCTCTCTTGCTGATGAACTGTATTCATTAAAGTTGCTCTTTTACACAATTATTCAACTCTCCCACTTTACAGAAACAGTAATCCCTGCTTCTGCTTAATCCCTTCTGGCAAATAGTGGAGCAAACAGAACACTGGACTTCAAAAACAGATCCACTGATTTCAGGGAATCAAAACTAACTTAGTAAAAGACGGAAGTTGTGTTCAGTGGAAAGATTCAACTGTAGGCAATATGATGGCTTCAGAAAGAAACTCGAAAGAACTGTGGATGCTGTAAATCAGGAACAAAAACAAAGTTGCTGGAAAAGCTCAGCAGGTCTGGCAGCACCTGTGAAGGGAAAAACAGAGTTAATGTTTCGGGTCTGGTGACCCTTCCTCAGAACTGATGGTAGCGAGGAAAACGTTTTCCCAGCTACCATCAGTTCTGAGGAAGGGTCACTGGACCCGAAACTTTAACTCTGTTTTTCCTTCACAGATGCTGCCAGACATGATGGCTTCAGAATTTGGGTGGTCCAGCTGAGAAAAACAGATACCTGCACATCTGGCAGTGTGGTATACTGCATCCGCTGTACCCGTTGTGGCCTCCTCTACATTGGGGAAACCAAGCGGAGGCTCGGGGATCACTTTGCAGAACACCTACGCTCGGTTCGCAATAAACAACTGCACCTCCCAGTCGCGAACCATTTCAACTCCCCCTCCCATTCCTCAGACGACATGTCCATCCTGGGCCTCCTCAGTGCCACAACGATGCCACCCAAAGGTTGCAGGAACAGCAACTCATATTCCGCTTGGGAACCCTGCAGCCCAATGGTATCAATGTGGATTTCACAAGCTTCAAAATCTCCCCTCCCCCCACC
>NC_063358.1:30269463-30296682 GCF_021869965.1 Rhincodon typus
TGTCCGTCCTCCCTGGACTGACCTATCCCCTCCCTAACTCCCCACCTGCACTCACCTTTACTGGCCCCATCCCCGCCTCTTCGACTTGTTTGTTTCCTCTCCACCTATCCTCTCCTCTATCCATCTTCTATCCGCCTCCCACTCTCTCCCTATTTATTTCAGAACGCCCTTCCCCTCCCCCATTTCTGATGAAGGGTCTAGGCCCGAAACGTCAGCCTTTCTGCTCCTATGATGCTGCTTGGCCTGCTGTGTTCATCCAGCCCTGCACCTTGTTGTCATTAGACAAAATAAAACAAAAAAAATGCGCACGAGAATGAAATCTGGCTTAAGCTTTAACGCAACAAAGAAATTCAACAAGGTGGATGTGGGGACACAGTTTGGTTAGTCAGACCCACATAAAAGTAACAGAGTGCTTGCAGAGAAAAGCATAATAATTATATATCTCGCAGTAACTTCTTTCTAGTTAGTGGTATTGATGTAAGGAATAAGTTAAAACAATAAATGCTGATGTGGTAGTTACATTCAAAAACATGTGTTTTTAATTGGGCAAGGCACAGAGAAATTTGAAGGGGGAGGGTAAAGTTGAAAATAGGTATTCAAGGTCCGTGGGAAAGCTTGATAGCCTCAACACAGTGTAGAGCTGGAAGAACACAGCAGGCCAGGCAGCATCAAGGAGCAGGAAAGCTGACGTTTCGGATCGAGACCCTTCTTCAGAAAACCTGAAACATCAGCTTTCCTGCTCCTCTGATGCTGCCTGGCCTGTTGTGTTCCTCCAGCTCCACATTGTGTTGTCTCTGACTCCAGCGACCGCAGTTCTTGCTATCCTTGATTGTCTCAACAGTGTTTTTTCATTTCTTACATCCACGTGTGGTGCTGAGGCTATGATAATGCAACCAGATGTGTGAGTAAATAGACAGATTCAAGTTAAGTCTTTTGGATGCACATACATGCAAGATCTTTCTATAGAAGTAAACAAAAACACTAAGGATCTAGATTTGCATATCAAACCATTACATTTCTGCATGCTGCTCTTACTTGAGTATTCATGGTAGTGTTAAGATCACCATGGAGACTAACAACTTTCTCTTTCTCTTTCTTATCTGTCTTAATCATGTACATGTATGTGTTGGGGAAGAGATTTGGAAGATAAAACTTAAATGTGCATATATTAGAAATCCTTTCTTTTTACTGCTCTTGTTTAAATTAAGTCTGTTATAATAAATAGTTATTTTTACTATGAGTGAAGAAACTTCCTGTGGTTTGCTTTTGGGTGGCAGTCGGCTCGGCAAATCAATCATTTTGGTGGTCTCATTGGGTTTCTTATTCATTTACACACTTTGTGATGACTTGTGGAGCAGTGGGGAATGATTATTTAGGTTGTGAGAATAGAAAGTGTCTCTTTTACCAGAGAGTGTCCTTTCTCCTTTCTTAAGCTTGGAAACTCACAGAGGACTCACAGACCTTCTCTCTCTTTCTGTCCAAAAGTGCTGAGAAAGAATATCTGTCCATGGTTAGTTCAGTTGGACTTGCCTTTGTTTTCAGGTGTGAGGATTTTATGCTTGTGATCAGTATGCCTCAACTTGGGTCCCCTGTTCCCATAGTAACCAAGCAGTCTTTTGTTGAGAAGATGACAGCAGATCATATGGCTAACTTCACTACACCATTTTTCCTTGCATTGAAAATCGAAAATATGACCACTTAATAAAATCTTTCAGTCATAACATGCAACAATAGATTGAAATAAAAGGGAAAGCCATTTCTTTTACTTAGAAAATGGAAAGAATGAGACTCTTCATTCTTCATTCATTCTTCATAGGAAGAATATTGACTTTTAGATTGCAGGGTACTTACAAACCTTTCCATTGTTAAGTTAATCCCTTTCAACAATAATTGAAGAACCATTCGCTGCACGCATTTGTTTAGATTAATAATGACATAATTTCCAAGTGTTTGTGGTTAATATCAATGTTTACCTGCTATAAAGTTTGGCCTAATAGTCATTTTTCATCAGAAATAGTAAGATATGCAGGTACAGGAATGATGGGTCAAGTGGCCTCCTTCTTTGCTTTACAATTACTAAATTTTACTCTAGACATAATTGCAGAAGCTGCAAATATTAATTTGTGTCTTAGATTTGCTAGCATTGCCTTCATAATCTGTTTATTCGCCACTAAATCACTGCAATCTTTGCGAAGATCATCTGGGTTTTTATTATTAGACAGTGTAACAACTTTGTGAATTCTTATTTTGCTCATTTCACAAATCAATCATTGTGCTTTTAAATTAATGCCTGACTTATAATAATCACCACCTTCAGCAGAAACCAAAGCAAACATTACATGACTGATAAAAGGCATAATGTTGTTATTGCAATTAAGTTTATTATACCGAGCACTGCTGTAGATATTAGGAGAAGATGCAATTCCACAGATGTAATTTTATTAATGAGAACAAACGTTGTTTAAATAGGAAGTAATACAGATGGATGTTAAGAGTTAATGGTGTATTAGGCAATTTGGCTACAGAGGGAGACTTGAACTTGCTACCTTCTGACACAGTGGCATGTGTGATACCTGAACAACAGCTGGATGCTTGGATTGTTACTTGAGTTATTCTTACCATTTTAGCTGTGTCATTTGCTGTTTCAATGCAGTGAAATGCCTCAAGTCACTTCACATGAGCTTACATTTCTGGGCTTCCAGGTATACAATAAAGATTCAAAGTATTCAGTACTACAGAATATAAAACTAACGTGTCAGTTATCTTTGGTCTTTGTGATATAAGCTGTGTGAAAACTCCCTTTCTAGCAACACTGTGGAGGTGTCTATACTGCATGGACTGCAGTGGTTCACGGTGGCAACTTTTCAAGGGCAGTTAGGGATGGGTATTACGTGCTGGCAATACCCACATATCTTGAAGGAATGCAAAAAAAAACCCTGAAATTTGCAAATATGACAAATCACTGCAGTTCAAAAGTTTCAAAATCTGGCTGAGTAAAATTTAAAAAAAAACTTTTTATTTTCAGAAAGTAACTGAAAATAAACAGGACTTTTATTCAACAGCTCATTTTTCACATAGTGTGTTTAAAACAAGAGAAAACTTCAATTTTGTATTATTATACAAAAGTGGATACCAAGGCAAAAACCAATCAGCAGGAGTGCCCATATATTTGGTCAAAGAGTTAGCTTTGAAGAAAGCCAAAAAAGGAACCAAAAGAGGTACATAGGCCTAATTGACAGATGGCATAGCCGCTGTTGGTTTTGTGGGAGGTGGAGTGGAGAGGGCAAAGAATGTGGAAAAGGCCAGAATGAGAGAACCAGGTAACATGAGGGAAAGCATTGTGCAACTGGATGAAATTCCAGAACTGCCACAGGAAGTGGTGGAGTTTGGTTCTATTACAACATTTAA
This sequence comes from Rhincodon typus, assembly GCF_021869965.1. Classification (NCBI taxonomy): domain Eukaryota; kingdom Metazoa; phylum Chordata; class Chondrichthyes; order Orectolobiformes; family Rhincodontidae; genus Rhincodon; species Rhincodon typus. The sequence continues at coordinate 30,272,872 of NC_063358.1, forward strand.
AAGGCATCTGGATGGGTATATGAATAGGAAAGGTAGAGGCCAAATGCTGGCAAATGGGACTAACTTAATGTAGGCTATCTGGTCAGCATTGATGAGTTGGACTGAAGGGTCTGTTTCCATCCTGTACACCTCTATGACTTTAAATATGGAGGGGAAAAGCTTTCAGCTAGGTTAATGCAGGAGTGAAGCCAGAAGATTTCAGAGGCAGTGAAAGAGATAAGATTTTGTATCGAGATAAAGCTTGGTTTCAACAATGGACACATTGAAGCCAATCCCATTGTTTATATTTGAAGAGGAAACTACATGGAAAAGTCTTTGATCCACTGGCTTCTGTAGTCCAGGGCACTGTTGCAGACAAAGAGAAGAATTCTTTCATGTTTGGCACAGCATCAGTTGCAAAGCTCCCTTGAAGCACACTGTCCAATCACTATCAGTCTTATGTATCTTTCCCATAGCAATTCTGCAAAGAGTGAGCACAATGTGATTCAGGTCAGTGTTCATTGTGCCAAAAGCTTGAACATCTGTCATCATGCACAAATATTTTATTCCAACAGTAAAAGGCCTGGATTTTGTATTTGATTCCATGAGTTGTCTTTTTAAGTGCAAGATTTAAAGCTTAAATTGCATTCAGTGTAAATTTCTGTGACTTCTCCATAAGCTATTCACACAAGAGACCACATCTCCTGAGCTGATTAATCACCATTGGGTAGTTCCATTAATCATGTCAACTTTGAGGGATTTCCAACATTAGCTTGTATCTTTTAGGCACAAGGACAAAATAGACACAATTGAATGGTCTTGATTTAATTTTTTTCTTAGAATTTACTGCAACTTACTGAAGTATCCCAATCACATTCAGAAATTAAGTTTCATATTTTCTAGAAGTCATTTACAGGCTGTGACTAGTGGGTACCACAAGGATTAGTGTTTAGGGCCCAGCTGTCCAGAGGCTATATCAATGTTGTGGAAGTGGGAATCCAATGTTAGTATTGTTACAGAGATTGTAGGAACTGCCGATGCTGGAGAATCTGAGATAACAAGGTGTAGAGCTGGATGAACACAGCAAGCCAAGCAGCATCAGAGGAGCAGGAAAGCTGACATTTCAGGTCTAGATCCTTCTTCAGAAAAGGTTAATATTTACAAGTTTGTTGATGACACAGAACTAGGTGGACATGGGAGTTGTGAGGTCAATACTGAAATGCTCCAAGGAGATTTAAACAGGCTAAATGGGAGGGCAAAAACACAGGAGATGGATTATAATGCAGAAAATGTGAAAGTATTCACTTTGGTAGGACAAAAAATTGCAGAGTATTTTGTAAATGCAAAGAAATTAGAAAGTATTGATGTCCAAAGTTGAACCCTTGTTCATCAGTCACCGAAAGCTAAAATACAGTTGAAGCAAGCAATTAAACAGGCAAACAGAGATATTTTTTAACAACATGCTCAGATGTGTTATGACACATCGCTGGAGCAAGTGGGAATTGAACATTACCATACACCCACAAGATCTCTCAAAAAAGCAAAAGGTATATTTGCCTTGATGAGACTGTACCTGGAGTATGAGAGTTTTCTAATCTAAGATAGAGTCTCCTTATCTAAGGAAGGATATATTTGCCACAGAATAAGCATATCAGAAGCTCACAAGACTGGTTCCTGGGACGGTGAGTTTGTCCTATGAGGACATATTGAAGTAAATGGGACTGTATTCTCGAGAGTGTAGAGGAATGAGAGGTGATTGCATTGAAAGATCAGGGTGGATGTAGGAAGGATGATTCTCCTGCATATGGGATCCTGTTGGAAATGGCAAATCTTGATGGACATCAATGACACACTTGACTGAGTGTAGCATCAAGGAGCTCCAGCAAAACTGTAATCAATGGGCACGGGGGAGGGGGCAAACTCTCCACTGGTTGGAGTCATATCTCGCAGATAGGAAGATGGTTTTGGTTGTTGGAGGGCAGTCACCTCAGCTCCAGGACATGTCTGCAGGTGTTGCACAGAGTACGCCGAACAATCTTCAAATGTATCATTAATGACCTTCTCTCGATCATAAGGTCAGATGTGGGATGTTTGGCAATCGTTCCACAATGTTGTTATGGACCAGACCAAACCCCTCAAACTATATTAAGAACTCAGTCTAGGCCCAAACGTTTTCTTATTTTAAGGATAATTGGAAGGCATTGTGTTCTAGCTGCAATTTGATTGGTCACACTACCAGGCTTGAAATAGAACACACTTTTTTTTCATATAATACAATTAAAATACAGACAAAATAAAAATAAAAGAATTTGTTTAATTGTAACACTATCAAAATGCTTAACAAAAACATAACTACCTCGAATTAAATGTTCAAATCTAGTAACATCCCATAAACACACCTTCGGCACAGGCAAATTCAGTAAAATAGATTGTCTATCATGTAATTCTGGCAGCAAGAAGAGAGCCCCATCTTTTAGCTGTAAGAGAGAGAGGAATAATAGCTTCCACATCCACCTCCATGCCCCAGCAACAGCTACTGAAGGCTAAGACTAAAAAAAAATTCCAGGTTCTGTGGGAGTCTGACCCCACCCATTCAGGCTGCTTCTATTGTTTCAACTTTTTTAAAAAACCCAAGGCCTCACAAGCTGTTCACTTTATTGGCTTTGAGCCAATCACTCTGCACCTCTGTCTGAATTTTTCTACATAAAAAAGAAAAAATACACATCTTAAAGCAACAGTATCCTCACATAGTTCATCACCACTCGTGACTCCTCAGATACTCCTTATAAAGTAATCCATGATCAAATGTAACAAGATCTGGACAATATCCAGGCTTGGGATGACAAGTGGCAAGTAACATTTGTATCAGGCAATGACCATCTGCAATAAGAGACTATCTAATTACCACCCCTTGACATTCAATGGTGTTATCATCACCGATTCCCCCATTATCAACAACCTGGGGTTTAACATTGACCAAAAGCAGAACTGGACTACAAGAGCAGGCCAGGAATACTGCAGCTAGTGACTCATCTCCTAACCTCCCCAAAGCCTGTCCACCATCTACAATATGACAAATTAGAAGTGTGATGGAATATTCCCCACTTACCTGAATGGGTGCAGCTGCAACAACATGTTCTTGAGTTTTTGATATACTCAACTAAGAAGCTTGACACCATCCAGGACAAAGCAGCCCACTTGATTGGCACCACATTCACAAGTATCCACTCCCTCCACCACCAATGCTCAGTGGCAGCAATGTGTACCATCCGCAAGATGCACTGCAACAATTCACCAAAGATCCTTAGACAGCACCTTCTAAATCTGTGACTACTTTCAGCTAGAAAGACAAGGGGAGCAGATACATGGGGACATCACCACCTGTAAGTTCCCCTCCAAGCCACTCACCACCCTGACTTGGAATTATATAGCTGTTCCTTCACTGTCATTGAGTCAAAATCCTGGAATTCTCTATCTAAGGGATTATGGGTCCACTTACAGCACATGGATAGCAAAGATTCAAAAAGGTAACTCAAACCACTTTCACAAGGGCAACTAGGGACGGGCAATAAATGCTGGCCCAGCCAATGATACCTGTATAAAAGTCTCATAATAAAGGGCAGGCTATTTAAGACTGAGATGAGGAGAAATTTCTTCAAACAGCATATGGTGAATCTTTGTAATTCACTCCCGCAGAGGATTGTGAAAGACTTTGAATAGATTCAAGAAAGAGATCAATAGATTTCTAGATATTAAAGATATTAAGGAATATGGGATAACATGGGAAAATAGCTTTGGGTTGATGATTAATTGATTGGTGAATGGTAATTGAATGGTGAAGCAGAATTGAGGGATGAAATGACCTATACTTGTTCCTATATCCTTGGATTTTCAGTCATTTAAAATCAAATTATATCCAAGCGGTGTCTTTACATCGTGATTTAAAATTTTTATTTGTGATAAACAAAATTTTATTCCACCAAATTACCAATCACCAATATAGTCTGGAATATTGTTTAAAGCAATTCATTTTAAAACTAATTTGTGTCAGAAGCATAGACTGCAAACAAAAGTGGAAACACTGCCCTAGTACACTCAATAGACAGAAACCTGATTTATGTGGTTACTGCCTCCTTCCAAATCCACTGCTACCAAGTGGTCGACATCATGGGAACGAGGTCGGATGCAAACAAACCTTGAAAGTATATTGCCTCATGGTACGTCAGCCTTTTGATATGTCTAGAAAACGGTGTAACTTCACAACAAGAGCTTAGGACTGGTGAGTGGATTGGGGACCTGGGTGAGTGGGAAGCTAAGGGGTAGTATAACAGCCAGCAAACTGTCCATCTTCAATTAAGTGGCAATTATGCTCACTGATGAGCTCAGTAATGGCCTGGAGTGGGACAGAATAAAATCTTCAAAGGATAGATTGGGAAAAGTAAAAAGCATGGCATGTATCAGTGCATATTTGTCCTGAGCACAGCAGTATGTGTTGCTGCTAAACTGAGATGGTCCTGTGATGGTACCACATTGCTAACTCATGAAGATAGCAGAAATAGCATGGTGTTACACAGCAACATGCCCATCCACTTGACTATTCAACGTTTCCCACTATGACAAGCTCCATGCCTGGCTCTCTGCGCTATTAAACAATGCAAGCCACAGAGGCTGGCAGTCTCCATGCAAAGTGAATGAGTGCTTAGAAAGTAAACTAAGAACCAAAATATGTATCCCATCTCAATACATGTGATACTTGTTCCTGCGTACAAAGTGACCTGGCAGATTCATGCAAGTTGTGGGCGTCCCTCAGCTTCAAAGCAAAGTGTTGAAGGGCTGAATTTGTGTCAAACCTGGTCCAAGAGCATGAAGATGTGCTGCGGCTGGTGTTACAAACCACTTGGGGAAGTGTGCTAGTTGATGAGCACCATTAGTACTGGGGTTGCCACAAAAAACACTGATATAATCAAAGTAGGCAAAGTCTCCAAATTACCTTAATGAAGAAAAAAATCAGAGTTAACATTTCTGGTCCAGTGACCCTTTCTCAGAATCGGACCGAAACATTAACTCTGATTTTTTCTTCACAGGTGCTGCCAGGCCTGCTGAGCTTTTCCAGCAACTTCTGTTTTGTTCCTGATTTACAGCATCCACAGTTCTTTCAGTTTTCTCCAATTTACCTACCTGATGAAATCTTATTAACATAAACACTAACTAGGTCCCTGTACTTGACAAGAATTCCTGAATATTGCAAATAAATAAATCTAAGTTCATAATTTTCCTGACCTGTGCCTACCATCTTGTAACTCCACTCGTTAAACTCTAAGCTCTTTTGCAAATCCCTACACAGACATAGAGACAGGTACAGACAAGCAAAAATTATTCTTTTTCTGAAGAAGGGTCAGCCTTCCTGCTCCTCTAATGCTGCTTGGCCTGCTGTGTTCATCCAGTTCTACACCTTGTTATCTCAGATTCTCCAGCATCTGCAGTTCCTGCTATCTCTGAAGCAAAATTATTGTTATGGGTGGAGGAAAAATACAGGAAACAAAGTTGAAGTGCATCAGTCCACAGGGTTCAATAAGATGGTCCTTTTACTTCCAATAACCTAGTGATCGAGTCACAGAGATCTAAAGCACAGAAAAATGCCCTTCATCTCATCGAGTCTACACCAAATAAAAACAACGACCTAACTATTCTAATTCTATTTTCTGGCACTTGGCAATAGCCTTGTATGCCTTAGTATTGCAAGTGCACCTCTAAATACTTTGCCTCTACCAACCTTACAGGCACTGAGTTTCAGATTCCCAATACCCTCCTACGTGCTTTGACTGCAGAAAGATAGAGACACAGGGCTTTCTTCTCCATCAGCCCTGGTGATTCTCCCACTGTATTGGTCACACCCACAAACTGTTCAACAGCCCAGGAACCAATCAGAGAGTTGTCATCAGAGTGACAGCCTTTAGCATCCACAACAGGCCACAACTGCACAAAGCAATCAGCTACCTGTTGCCAGCCAAATTTCTCTCTGAACACATATCTCAATGGTGTGCTGTATTATCGTTCCTCCCCAATGGAGTGGGGAAAAGTACTGTTGGGACTCAGAAAAATCAAGGCAGCTAATTTTAAGTAGGGAGATCAAACTGAAGGCTTCCTGCCCCATTCTGCTACAGATTTCACAGAAGTCCTTACCCCAACTTATGTCAACATTTTCAATGAGGAAACCCAAATTTAAGAAATGCAAGAGGAGGTACGTCAAACTGACTGGCTTTCATTTTGATATTTTTTAACGAGAGAGTGGAAAGACAATGTTCATTCATGAGCAAGCAAAAAAATGGAATGTTATGATCATCGGAGCATAAAAATATTATGTATCAAATAAGTCAAAGTTGAATGAATTTTAAGAGTAGCTTCTAACTTCGAGTAAAAAGTTTCCTGCTGTCAGGAAACAAATTAACCTTAAAATCCTGCAGATACTAGAAATCTAAAACAAGCACAAAAAACGCTGTAAATACTCAGCAGGACTGGCAGCATTTGTGGACAGAAAAATATAGATAATGTTTTGAAGCCAGAATGACCTTTCTTCAGAAGTCCTTCACTGGAGCATAGGAGGTTGAGAGGTGACGTTATAGAAATATATAAAATCATGAGGGATATAGATGGGGTGAATGGTAGGTGTATTTTCCCTAGGATGGGGGATCAAGGTGAAAGGACAGAGATTTAAAAAGGACAGAGATTTAAAAAGGACATGAGGGCAACTTCTTTACACAGAGGGTAGTTCATGTGTGGAATGAACTTTCTGAGGAAGTGGTGGATTTGGGTACAATTACAACATATAAAAGACATTTGGATAAGTACATGAAAAGGAAAGGTTTGGAGGGATATGGGCCAGAAGCAGGCAGATGGGACTAGTTTAGTTTGGGATTATGTTCAGCATGGACTGGTTGGTCTGAAGGATCTGTTTTCATGCTGTATAAGTCTATGACTCTGTACTGAATTCGATAGAATCTATTTACAACCAAAACTGAACTAATCTCTTAACTTTTACTTTTTCTGCTTTGAAGGACAAGGACAATTTTTTAAAAGTTTTATCTATAATACTGTACCTCCCTGAAATGATTAAATGAAATAAAACCAAGAATATGCAGTTATTGAGTATGATTCGTGATACAAAACATCCCAAAGTACTTTAGAGCCAATGGAATACATTTAAAGCGTAGACAATAGTATTACATAAGCAAATGTGGAAAATGATTTTAACAGTGTAAGCACCCATGAACAGTAACTGGCAAAAATCTCCAGTAAATCTGCTGTGGTAATGTTGATTGAGGGAGAGGCATCAGGAAAGCAATTTTCTGAATCAAAAATTGGGAGGAAATTGGAATTGGGCAAGAGGATAGCATCAGTATTTAAGGTCTTTAAGGTTATTTAAAACCATCATAACTTAAGTTCTTCTCTAAAAATAACTAATGAAAGTGAAAATTTGAATTTTCTTTTAAAAATCAAACTATGGGTTTTTGTATTAGCAAATTTTGGACGCATGGCTCAAAGTAGTGGAATTCCAGTTCAAAACTAGACAAACAGTCACCCAATAATTATTTCTATGCTTCACTGTCTGTCTCAGCTGGTCAAGTACAGAACAGGGTAGATATACAGTGCACTATCACATTTCATATTCTGAATGCATGTTGGTCAATAATTCTGTATTAAACCTTGGCCATCGACATTTCGCTTACTCTTCTCACAACCAATATTTCTCAAGGTGTGTGCAAAAGCTGTAGAAATTCAAACAGTGAGGTCTACCTCAGAAGTTTTATGTGACCTGTATTTTGTACATTTGCTCTTCAGCATTAAGTAATGTCAAGGTCAGTAAATGAGCTAAACATTAAGTATTCACATATATTTCATAATCAGTCTGAATTGTTTTGGGGGAAATCACTGAAACAAGAGGATGCAAAACTTGTATCCTGGTTCTGTTTTTCACCAATAAAGTCAAATCAACTGAATAATATTCAGCATAACAAGATGGATATAACTAAAGGTACACTGGTTATGTCCCTACCTCTAGGCCAACAGGCCTATCTTCAAGCCCCTCAACAGTTCTGAAGAAGGGTCCTGACCCAAAACATCGACTTTCCTACTCTTATGATGCTGCCTGACCTGCTGTGTTCCTCCAGCTCCATACTGTGTTGATGCTGACTCCAGCATCTGCAGTTCTTGCTACCTTCGAGTGACTTACTACTCCAGGCGAACTCCTTTCAGGATAACATACTTTTCAGGCTCTGAGTGTTAGGGTCCCATGAGTTTGATTTTGGCAATAAGGATGTTATTGTGAAGTATTTTATGGAATATGACATATCATTCCCCAGGAGAGTTTGCTGATTATTACTGAGACCATCACAATTTTAGTAAAAGAGTTCCTACTTCACAACTTCATTGTCTGAAACACCTTCAATTCTGAAGAATGTTCAAGAAAACTATGTAAAAATACTGCAAGAGACGATTGGACAGCTATTCATATAGGTGGTTGAATTTACATATGGGGCTCAATTGGCTTTGCATTGACATCAACAATTTCCATTTGTAACGTAGAACAGAAATTAAATTTTAAAAAGTTTTAATGCACAAAGGTGCAAAATTAAGTCTGAGGATTAGTCATTCTGGCCAATTAATAATTTTCAGGCTCATGGATTCATTAACATGTCTTTAAATGTGGTTAATGCAACAGTGGTAAGGAAGACAGCTATGTATTGAAGAAGTAACTCAAGTTTTTGGTATGGACTTTGTGAAAGAATATTATATATCTGACATAATTGAATATATAGTGTATATAGTATTATATTCCATAATGTCAACTGACATGTACATTTTTTTATACACTAATATTTCATGTACAAAACATGCTGTTTACAGTTTTTTTACTTGGTGGTGGAACTCCACTTAAGAACTACGTGGCCAACAGCCTTAACAAGGAATTCATAAAACAGGTTTTGTGTAGTTTCTAACATGTCATGAACAAGGGTTCTTATCGGACTGCCATCTTAAATAATATAATGTGGGCGAGATTCTTTCATGTGATCTGATTAATAAAATGATATATTCATAATTTATGCGTGCTATGCTTTTATGTCAACGAGAATCTTCATATGTTATGTTGTAAAAAGGGGCATGAGTCTGAAAGGACAAATGTAGATGTGGACCTCAAGCATCACTCACTATAATTATACCATACAGATTTATGGTAAAACTGCTTAGGATCTCAAAGAAGCAAGATTTACCATCTGAGTCTTTCTCAACATCTCTGTAACAATGTCTATCATTTAATAGTTTCTGTAGTATATAGTTGCTTTTAATATGCAATCTTGTTTAAGAGTTAAAAGGTAAATGAGCTGTTTGAGAATGTCCTCAGGTTACATTCTACATGATTTAAGTTCCTGCTTTATAGTGGAATAATGTAGTGACATTATTGACCATAGAACATCATGAATCTTTCAGCTGTCCACTTCGATTTTTGCTGATCATGTAATTAGTTGACTGAGAAAATATCAACCTGCTTTTGATTGCCATGATGGCTCCATACACCCACATCACTTGGCATTTTATTCACTTGGCTCCTTATTTGCTGATAGCACACTCCAAGTGTTCCAACTCTCTAATGATCTCATCTATTATGCTTAGCCCACTCCAGCACGCTAGCATTGCTGTAAGTGCTTACAACCTAACACTGGCCATCTTCTTGACTGCTCCACTCTGCTCAGCTTCCTCAAGTATATCCACTCTAATTTCATGCTCTCTCAGATTTTCCTGAATGCTCCAGTTATGCTGTGCTCTATTCCCTCTCACCCACTGAGATCATTCCTCAATGACCCTACTGAACTCAGCTTTCAAAAGTTTGAGGATTTACATCTGCAACTCAGCAAGCAGAAACTGATGTGCCTTTAATTTTCCTCCTCCACTGTATCCCCCAACCCATCACTACTAAACTAGAACAGCAGTTGAATAATGCTGAAGACTGAGAGCACTAGTTGATCAACAGTGTCATCTAACTTCAGGGCCAGCCGATCATCTACGTGTTCACTGCTGACAATTGACAGATTACATACCAGTTAATTTAAACACTGTTTTGCTCATTCCACCGATGCCTTCTCATGACACAAAATAGTAATAACATAGTTCAATACCATATTACATGTAACACAACAAAACACGTTCTTCAACTTGAATTATGATTTGCAGAACAATAACCACTGATTTCTTATAATGCCAGTGAGCCCTGTCCCTGCTGTGATAAGTGGCATTTATAATATGATTTCTTTAAACACCATACCCTGGAAAATGGAATGAGTACAAATTAGGGAGCAGAACAATGTCTAAATAAGGGGTGTATGTAGAAAGTACATTCATTAATTAGGCAAAGACAATAGCTCTTTGCAAAAGAAATGTCAAAATACATTCATTTTTAAGAATAAAGGCAAATATGGCTCTACCTTGAATTGACCAATTCCAATTCGGTTTTTAATACATTTATATCATATAATGAAAAATAATTCCCTTATTATGTATCTGTGGGTTTAACACAATGCGTTTTATTTTGCAATAATGTCTTCACAATCCCCCCTCTTTGTCCTCAGTTGATGCAGTTTTGCATAAGACTTATACAATAAATATACAAGAGTAAGAATATAAGACCTTATTTTAATTGATGAATTCAAAGCACGTTCAGAAACTACTGACATTTTAATCTTATGATTTAAGAAGAAGCTAAATGTCTGAATTACATTATAGCCTTAAGTCCCTAGATTTCTTTTCATAATTCAGACAATCTGGCCAAAATCTTAAAAGTCTCTGCTAGTCATTTGAAACGTTGAACTCTGATTATCGCCGCAGATGCTGTCTAGCCCTTTGAATATTAACTGTCTAAATTTCAAATTACGAGCATCAGAAAATTTTTGATTTCATTTTACTGCTAAAATCATATTCTTGTAAAACTGGAGCTCAGTTTAATTAATTATGGAACTTGACATTTGAATTTATTTCATACCTTGAAAGTAATATGTAGCTAGAATAGAAACTTCACGAGGAGATCAAACTCTTGTCACATTTCTCCCTGTGTCTTAAAGACAGTCCAACATCATTTTTATTGAGATCTTTCTGTAGGCTTGCACTCTGACTTGGAGACTGTTAATCATAGATACTTTCTGATCAACCTGTTCAGAGATGCAGTTACACATGTCTGGAGCAGAAGGGACCTGAACCTAGGCTTCCTGGCTCAGAAGTAGGGACGCTATCACTGCACCACCAGAACCAAAACTGTTATATATCAGTGTGTTTAAAGACATACAGGTGGAGGGCATTTACTGGGATTTCACTTGCATATATGGAATCTTGTGATGCAGTAGTGTTGTCCCTATCTCTGACCCAGAACATCCAGGTTCAAGTCCCACTTGTCATAATATATCTGAACAGGTTGACTTAAAAATGTGAATTTAAAAATAATGTATTTAGTGGAAACACTATGAGTTTAGTCAGTAAGAGAACTTGGTGAGATGGCTGCTTTTATCTTTTACCTTTTCTACGTTCGTCGGCCTCCAGAAGACCAGCATTTGAAAAGCTGCATGACAGCGCTTGGGTTAATGGGAAATAAAGTCAATGAGTGATATCTCAGGAAAACTGTATGTTCATTAATATCTAATCTTTTGTTTATAATTTAAATTGTGGCAGGGCAGCTTGACCATGCAGAATGTCCATCCTATCATATGTGGAGAATTGCAGATACTTCATAAGATCAAGATGAACACACAAGTGGAACTACTAATGACAGAGATAACTGGGAGATGGAAGGAAAGGATGAGGTATTAAATATTTCTAATTATAAGGTATTAAGGAAAAATTAACTTTGGAAGAAAATGAGGAGGTTGAACAGACTTAGTCAGGGACAGCATTGCAATCTTGAAGAAAGAGAATATCTGGGAGTGTTTGAGGGCAGAATCAATTTAGCTAGACCTATGCAACAGGAAGGGTATAATAACATTGGTTGGTGTAGTCTGCAAAGCACCAAATAAGGGATAGAGGTCGAAGAATAAATCTGCAGGGAAATTACAGAAATAACAACATAGAGCAGTTATATTTGGGGTTGTCAATTACCTAATTACCGATTAGAATATTGGTAGTCTTAAGGGCAGGTTAGATTGTGTTCAGCCAAATTTTCTACAACAGTGTGTGTCCAGTCAAACAAGAAAGGGGGCACAGGTAGGTATGGTTGTTGGGAATGTAGTGGGCCAAATGCATCATGTGTCAGTAGGGGAACATTTAAAGGATAGTGGTTACAGTGCCATAATGTTTAGGATAATGGTGGGTAAGGATAATCTGGAGCCAATTTCAAAGGGGCAAGAACGAAGCTGAGCCAAATAGACTGCACCCAAGGGTTGGTCAGAAAGACTGTCAGCTAAACAATGGGCTATCTTCAAAAAGGAGATGGTTCAGGTATGGTCAAGGTATATTCCGTCAAAAGGGAAAGATAGGACAAACAAATCCTGAGCTCCGTGGTGACAAAGGAGATAGAGATTAAGATAAAGAAGAAAAAGTGTGCTGATGGCCGGTGCCAGATGGAAAGAACAAGAACAAGCAGCATGCAAAATGCTCAGAGGGGAACCAAAAACACAAACAAGGGAAGCACAGAGGGAATTATATAAAAAGACTGCCAACCAATATAAAGGGGTAATCCCAAAATCTTCTTTTGGCACATTAACAATGTAAAGAAAGAAAAGGGCGAGGGCCAACTAAGGACCAAAAATCAGAAATACACATGGAGCAAGGGCGTGGCTGAGATATTAAATGAAGACTATCCTTCCGCCTCTACAAAGGAAAAGATGTAACCATGATCACAGAAGAGGCAACACAGTCACTAGAATGTTTCTAAATTGGTAAGGAGGAGTATCAGATAAGCTATTGACCCTTAGAATTGATAAGATACCTGGCCCAGCTGAGATGCATCCAAGGATATTGAAGAAAGTGATAGTGGAATTGTGGAGACCCTGACAATAATCTTTCTCAATACCCCAGAACTGAGGGAGGTGCCAAAGAACTGGGGAATTGTGAACATTATACCCTTGTTCAAGGCAGGTTCTAAAGAAAAGCCCAGCAACTACAAACAATAGTGGTGAGGCGACTGTGAGAAACAATTATTCAGGTTAGAATTAATAGTCACATGGAAAATGTGGATCAATTCAGAATGAATTTGTTAAGTGAAGATCATGCCTGCCTAATTTATGACTGTTTTTGAAGAGGTATCAGAGAGAGTTGATAAAGGGAAACTTGTTGATGTGGTGTACGTGGACTTCTGAAAGGAATTTAATCGAAGATGGGAGTAGGAGGAGACCATTCAGCCCTTCGAGCCTTAATACAGTGCTGCACAACAGACTTTTGAGAAAAGTCAACAAATAACGTGGGCAGTAGTAGCAGATACAACATTGGGTGAGTTATAGAACAGAGAATGATGGATAATAAAACATATTTTTCAGATTACAGAAAGGTTTATGGTGGAGATGCTCAAAAATTGATATTAGGATCTATGTTTTTTCCTGAAATGTTAATGATCTAGATATTGGAGAGCATAGGACAATTTCCAAGTTTGAGGATAATTTAAAAACTGCAAGCATTGTAAACTATCAGGAAGACAGTGTATAACAATGTTTCCTAAACTTATTTTCCTCGGATCCTGTTTGGGAGCCTGAATGTTACTGAGATCCCAAACTGGTGACAGCGGTGAGAGGTGTGGGGTTGGTGATAAAGTTGTGAGTGGCTGCTTACTCCACACGTGTAACTTCAAAGTGACATTCACAAGTTGGTTGAGTGGATGGATATTTGGCAAATGAAGTTCAATGCACAGAAGTGTGCAAATGTTTTGGCAAAATGTAGATTGATGGACAATACAAATTAAGGGAAATGACTCTAAAGGTATGCAGGAGTAAAGAGACCTCAGTATATATGTGCATAGGTCATGAAACATGTTGGGACAGTTGGACAGAGTGATTAATAAAGCACAGTATCCTGGATTATATTAATGGGGGTACAGAGGTAATGCTGAACCTGTTTAAGACACTAACTAGACCTAAGCTAGAGTCTTATTCACGTATCTGGACATTACACGTTAGGAAGGATTTGAAAGCATTGGAGAAAGTGCAGAAGAAATTTATAAGATTGGTTGCACACACAAGAAACCTCAGATACAAAGATTAAAAGGTAAAGCTGCAACAGTTTCTCTTTAAGAGGAGAAGGCTAAGCGGAAATTTGAAAATCATGGACAGGGCAGACAGAGAGAAACAGTTCTCACTCATAAACAGATTAAAAATTAGAGTGCACCGATGTGAAGTAACTTGTAAAAGATGCAAATGTGCTATGATAGAAAACTTTTATATGCAGCAAGTAGTTCAGTTCCAAAATGCACTGCCTGGTGTGGTGGAGGCAGGTCCAATCACAGCATTCAACAGGGTCTTAAGTAATTATTTACTTAATAATAATACGTAAGGTTATTGGGAATAGGAGAGAGAATGGCATTAAGTCATTTGAACTTTGCAGAAACCGTAAATGCTTTCATCTGCACTGTAACAATTCTGAGAGTGAGCCAAAGTGATAGTGTTCCTTCACTTGAAGCCTGAAGGTCCAGATTCAAATCTCACTTAGCTCAGAAGTGTGTCTCAATAGATCCATACAAGCTGATTAAAAAGTGGCACATACTGAAACAGGGGTCCAGCTGAGTGAGGAGGTGTATACTTATAATGCCTTACTCTGAACAAATGTAAAGCTGCAGAAAGATTAGCTCCAGTATTATCCTTTACTACTGGCTTTCTAGGACAACACATGATTGAATATTAGGATCACTTTGCTGTAACTTTATTTATAATGTGTGATCTTTGGCAGTTGGGTTTCCCACTAAGCATGCACAGCTGTATAATTACCGGTATTAATTAACATTAGAATTGACAGCACAGAAATAGATGCAGTTTAAAGCAAACAAACCATTGGGTGGCATGTTGCCTGCGGCTTGAAAGTGTCAGGTTATACCACTTCTACAATCCACTTCTATCCTGTTCTGAAAACCTTCATATCACATATTTCGGCATCTTCGTTTGAAAATTGATATTTATTGATTTAGGTTGGAATTTGAGAAATACTGTCCTAGGTTATGAGGAGCGGGATTTGATATGTAAAGTAGTGTTGGTCTTCGGAAATCCAAGCATTGGACTTTCTGCTTTCTATTCTGTCCATTTACCATATTTAATAAAAGAAAATAACCCATCAAAATAAGACTTTGGCAGTGGTATTTGATCTGTTCTGTAAATGAACGAAATTGTCCATAAATAGGATAATACATATCCGCAATTTACAATCCATCTGCCATCTATCCCTATTATAAAGATGAGCTTTTCATATATTGCAACAACTTTGCAAACAAGCAGAATAATATTTGTGCACAGAATTTCTATTCAAATCTTTATTTGAGCTCATACCTTTTAAAAAAAGTCACAGCCATTTGTGAATAAGCTGTACTCTTCTCATCTTGGCATGTACGGTTTAATATACATCATTTTAAGCATAGCTGAAGTTCTGCTCTTTGGGAATTGAATACTGTACATACAAAATCCACTTCTATGCAAATTGCTGTTACAAGTCTGATTTGCTTCTCTTTATTAACATCGGTTCTGGTCTGTTTTGTTGTTATTAGACGTGGAAGCAGGACAACTGAGAAAATCAGTTTTTGATTAAGGACTGCTAGCTCATTAAGTGCAACAGATTCTTTGTCAAATAATGTCAATGAAATCTAAATAGCCATTTGATACCCTCCAATGAAGATATTTAAAAATAACTTCACCATTCATCTGGAGCAGAAGACAAATGAAAATAATCAAACCCTGTAGATTGCACTGTTTAAAATATAGTGATCACTCTTTCAGGGATGGGGACAATTTATTTTTTTCTTTTTGAAGATTGAGAATTTTGGATTTCTGCCTCAAAAGGTGGTAGAATCAAGATGATAAATTATTTCTTAAGAATGATGTGAATAGACTGCTGTTCAGTGGGAGAATCAAAGGTCATTGAATGTAGATGGGAATTTGGAATTCAGAACACAAATTCATAACAGAAATGATGTTACCGAATGGGTGGAGCAGGCTGGAGGATCCAAATGCTTCACTTTTGCTCCTGTTTTATATGTACATTTGACTCCCTGATTTATGCCTGTGATTATCATGCTTTAACATTTTGACATGAAAAATTTGAGGCAAGTGGAATGCAAAGTTTTTAAATTGATGAATAGAAACAATGGAACCATCAGTGCAGGCTCCTCTGGAGGTCATACAGTTGTATCATAACTTCCAAATGTGAGCAGGAGTGAATTTGACAGACATTACAGTGCAGCTGCAATCCTCAAACACAACAAACATCTTGACATTTGCCGGTATTGCAGAATCGGGCCAATCAGCTGGTTGCCTTTCCTGCTCTTGATTCAAGCATTAGAAGCTGATGTTTACAAGGTTTACAATGTGGTCTTAAAGATAGCCCTTAAAGTGGGGTGCAGTGAGGCTGCAGCAGGCATGGTGATCATGCAGGAAGTAAATCTGATCTGGGAAACATTGACACAGTATAGGAGATTCCTGACTGCAAAGGGGCCTGGCAGGAGAATCTGGAAAGGAAAAGAAATTCTCTGTATCGACAAGCATCTGGATACAGTACAACAAGGACTTCAATAACCCCACACAAGTAATCAGAATCAGTGAATCCATATTAAAGTGATACAGTCTACCAAGGTCACATTAATCCTTAACACTGTTCAATTCACTTATCACTCATCCACCAACAATTCCAAGGAAGAACTCCTGTCTCCAGCCAAAGACTAGGTGTGACTTCATGTGATTGAGGAGAGCTAATGATTGTCAACATTGGCTCATTTAGAACAATGACCTTGTACAACTCTCACCACCAGCTTCTCAAGATCAATTAGAGATGGACAATGTGTGTGCCAGTGACCACACAGCGCAAGAACAAATAAAAAAAATAGAAATCATAGCATTTCTCATTTGACTTCAATAAACATCAAAGTAAAAAAAACAGCCTAATACTGTTGAAATGGTAATGGTTCTTGGACATTTTTGTGGAAAAGAGGCTTAGCAATAAGGTTTTCCGCACCCAGTGGAACACTAAAAATGACATCTGTTACGTGATTTGTTAATATTACACTGAAAACTCCATTTTCCCCAGAAACAATGTACAAAGAAAGGGTCACTCTGGAATAATGCAATGTGTAGTATTAATAGGCACAATTGGAAAACATCCAGCGGAGTTTCATGACATTACTTTGGCTCAATTTCTCGTTTATGAGCATGGTTAACTTGAAGGTATTCCTCTGACTATGCTGTTGGATCACCAGAACTAGATTAATCATCAATATCAGTTTCGAATATGGCAAAACATTTGAATCAAACTACCCGTTTTGCCTTCAAACAGGTAGTTATTATTGAAATAACTCTTTCATTTGAAATTTTCTTCCTTGTACAATTTAAATTTTAAAAATGAAATTGATTCCAAAGACAAGAAATTATGCTCATTTTTAAAACTTCTTGAGGAAAGAAAAAGAAGATTGAAATTAGGAGCATAAATGGATATCCTTCCTTATTGGAGAGGCCTACATGAAACAAACAGACTATCTGCAGATGTTGGAGGATCTTGTGGCATAGTGGTGTTTCTACCTTGAGGTCAGAATCAGTAGTGGGACTAAGATTCAAGTCCAACCTGCTCTAGAGGTGTTTTACAACATTTCTGGACAGGTTGATGAGAAAATCGACAATGTTTTAGTGATATTAACAGACTAATCGAGTTAATGGCCTAAATTAAGCAAATGTTTAATTTCTGTTTGATTTTCGAAGGATTACAAATATCCGGTTAAAATACCTGCTGACTGGTTGAAATTAATGCAGAGATCGTCATGATTCTTAGACATTTATTTTGTATTTGCAGTCAGCATTTGTAAAGAAAAGACACATATTCAAAAAAAGCTGAGCACCAAATGTCAGACTCAGAATTCTTTCATTCATACACAACAAAGATTGAAATCTATGAAAAATATCTAACACACTGCACCTGCAGTGTCATCCACAAGTAAACATGACAACCATTTTACACAAGGTAAGATCCCTGACAGAGCCATTACATAAATGGCCAATTAATCTGTTCTCTACTCATTTCATGAAAGGAAGATATAAGCCAGAAACAAAGTCAAATCTAAACTCTCTCAATTTCACGATGTGGAGGTGCCGATGCTGGACTGGGGTGTTACAAAGTCAGAAGTCACATGACACCCAGGAAGATGCTGCGCTCCAAAAGCTTGTGATTTCAAATAAACCTGTCAGACTGTAACCTAGTTTCTCGATTTCAACAGTAGTGAAGCAATTTGAAAATGTACCTGAACACAGATCTTAATTTAAGAATGGTGAAAAATCAAAAAAAGCAAGAGATTATTAATATGCAAGCTGATATCTGATGTCAAGAAAATACAATTCATACAGGCAAGGAAAGTGTGATGGAAAATCTAAAATATTTGCAAGCTGATCAGAGAGACCCAGCTTTGTTGGATTTGTAAAGATTAGATCATGCCGTCTGAGTCTACTTGAATTCCATAAGGTGGTGGTTAAAGTACTGGATAGGGAAATGTCTCTGAATGCTATTTATCTAGACTTCCAGAATGACTGTCAACTGCAGTTGATGCTCATGGAACTGAAAGCATATTATTGACTAGAAGAATTCACACTTTAGCTATATAAAGCCCTGTGCAAACTACACCTTGATTACTGAGAGTGATTTTGGACACCATACCTTAGGAAGGCTATATTGACCTTGGGGAGGTGTAGCATTTATCAGAATGATTTCCAAAGACCAAATTATAAAAAGAGAATACACAAAAATAGGTCTGGATTCAATGTACTTTAGAAGATAATGAGGTAATTTGAGGTTTTCAATATTTTAAGGCACGAGGGTAGGATGAGTAGAGAAAATGATTTCTGTGGATAGGACTGGGGAGAGAGTCCAAAAATTAGAGTCAGATTTTTCAAGAGTGCAATTAGGAAACATATAAAGTGTGGTGGAACCTGGGAACCCACTTCTGAAAACTCCAGTTGAAATGAGATCAAACAGAGATTGATAAATTCTTCTGAACCAAATTTATCAAACTGTCATGTGGACTTAGGACACAGATGTGCCGTTATCATACTGCGTGTGGAACAAGCTCAGAGCTGAATGGCATATTTCAGCCTCCTAAACCCTTAAAGTCAGCCTTTTGAAATTATTGTACTAGTTCTTGGTGTTCAGTATTTTTTGAATTCCAGGTCACACTAAATACGAGCATTCTGTGGTGACCATTATTAAAAGATGCCACATCTCCATTTCTTGTGATGGGTCACTCATCATCTCCAAGTCATTTTGCAATGTTCTTCATGTTTCCATGATGCAGTAGGTTACATAGGAGGCATACATTCATACATTATATTTATTAACTCAAGACTCCAAAGCATCTATTTATATTTGGTTGATTGAAGACTCCATTAAAATAACTTTTGTGCTTTTATCTGTTCATGCAGAGAACCGTCATGCTTATCATAAACTGGTGATGTGTAGCACGCTTCAGAAGTTAAGCTTGTCCTTTACGTGTTGCGAATATCTAACAAATGTAAATCACTACAAACTCTCCAACTGACCCAGAATTTACATCCTTAACCTCCCAAATATCATTGACATATAAAGCTTCAAAACTTCTATTTTTTTTCTACTCTTCTTAACTGAACAGTCTATGGCTCTGCATTGCTTATTCGTCCATCAAGTCAGCAAACTCTCCAATATTTCTATAACATTGTATTGCACAATGTTACAACAACCTACATCATCCTAATGCTTAAAGCATCCATGTGCTTTCACCCTATTGGAGATTTTCTCACTGGGTATCTTGTTTCTGTGTGTCTCTGAGCTACAATGTTCCTGTTATTTTTTTTTACTCCACAATAAATAATGTCTGGAATTTGTTTCTCTCCCCACTTACCTGTTTCAAATTATTCTGAACAGTAAATGTTCCTTGTAAATGTCAAATATTTAAATCTCTTTAACATATGATCTGTAAGTTCTTTTTGTCCTGCAATTATTCTTTGTAAGTGCAATATTATTGCATCAGTCTTCAGGTTGACATATTTACAATTTCAAACAGTGCACACTCCTCCTTTATCAAACACTGGAGATTTTCGACAGAACATTATTTTGCAACCAGTATCCAAGTCACAGACAACAACAAATCATTTTGTTGGTAAATGCCAGTCCCTACTCAGCAACTCCTCATACTTTTGACCCTCAGTCTGTCACAATAGAACTCAAATATTGTAAAAGTGTGGCAAATGTGTTCTGAAACAATTGTTCTATGCCTTCCTCCACTGAGTTTCTATTCCTCCCCCTCATCACATTTTCTTTTGCTTCATGTCTCTGTGTTGTCTTTGAGACTCTAAAGTGCCTGAAAACATAGCTCTGCTTATGAGCAACCTGGTATAAACAGACATTGTATTCGAGGTGCTTCTAAGCGATGTTTGGAAAAGAATCCAGATTCTTTTCAGAGCCACAGCATTTAGTTTAGTCAATGATACAGAGTTTGAGGCAGCATTTGCTACACTTTGAATGGTCTTTTTTTTCTTAATTCTTCATTATTGTACACAGTACCTGAAAATACAGCCTTGAAACCCAGCAAACTGTTGGTCTCATCGGTCTGGAACTGCAGCCACATTTGATTGCTCACACTCACAATGAGGTCAGGAACATCCGTCCCTGTCAAACTGCCAGGGAGAAAATCAGAAAAAAATAACTGATTAGAACAAACTGACTTCATTCTAAATGTCAGAAAATTAAACCAAAATCAGATCCTGATGGCATCTTAAATGTCATAAAGTGAGGAGTAATTGAAACGTGAAGTTGATGATGATGGTGCGATGAACTAATTAAGCCATTATCCGAAAGTGAATAATTCAGCAGCCACCTTTTGTACTCTCTCAATATTTGTGTTTTCCAAGATCCCAACTGAATTCTTAGTGATACAGATTGCAGTCATTAAACAGTAGCTTACATTCCTGAAGGGAAGTTCACAAGTTTCTCTTCTTGAAGATTTGGGTGACATTAGCTTGCCGTCCTCAGCATAATAAACAAGTCACCTCAAGAACCTGTGTCATTATTGAGAAGATAAAGCATCTCCTTCAGGTGCAAAAAAGTCACAGAAAAGGAAACTGGAAACTGGCAGAAAACAGGAGTTGAAATGAAAACGGTTGTGTTGTCATTCTTGCCTCTCTTAAGAACAAACATAAAGTCAGGCAACTGGTGCTGCTAGAGATTCAGTTGGGAACCTCATGCTCTTGCACTTATTATTGTCTTATCAAGCCATTTTTACAGTCTACTGAGTGCAACACCCATTGTTGACGCCTTATTGCTGTCAGAACTGGAATGACTAAGTGGCATCAAAAAAAACAATCTATATTTTTAGTGGCTGGAATGAGCAGAATACTCACAAAAATATATATTTTGGGCCACCACCACCCATGCTTTTTCTGTTCTATGTTGTCAAACCCTTGTAGACCCATTCCTGCAAAGGAACCATGCAATGCACTGCTGGCTCAAATACAGAGCTGTCTCTGTATGGGCACCCATTTGGGGCGAGCAAGCAGTTCACAACCTCCACTTAAAAGGTCAGGCAGTAAAACGGACTGGTCTCTTACTGAAGCATCACTTTCCCAAACTGGTCAATCCCTCTTTGTTCCACAGGACGATTCTCCAGAAGTTAACATGGCTCCTAGAGTTGCTAAGATTGCTTTGGGGGCTTCCTGATTCCTTTCGAGACCTACTCAGTGAATCTGAGTTCTAAACTTGGGTTAAAACATTCTTCTCAAGTTACATTTTCTGTTGGGAGAGCACTAGGATCCAAAATTAATTATTATTAGCTGCTTGTTACATTAAAATGTTTCACGAAGAGCAAGTCTACATTTAAAAATCAAAAGCTTTTGCTTTGGACGTGATCAGCCATTGAATGCAAATTGCACAGTTTTCTTTCACAACTCTTTTATTTCGCTTAGTTTAAGCAGAGAATCATAGAATCCCTACGGTGGGGAAACAGGCCATTTGGCCCAACAAGTCTCTCTGAAGGACATCCCACTCAGACTTACCCACCTACTCTGTCCCAGCAGTTTCCAATGGCTAATCCACCTAACCTATACATCACTGGACACTATGGGCAATTTAGCAAGGCCAATCCACCTAACCTGCACATCTTTGGACCGTAGGAGGAAACCGGAGCACCCGGAGAAAACTCACGCAGACACGGGGAGAACATGCAAACTCCACACAGACAATCACCCGATGCTAGAATTGAGCCCGGGTCCCTGGCGCTGTGAGGCAGCAGTGCAAAGCAGTGAGCCACCATGTCACCCCCAAAAATGTATTTTGACAAAGGTAAAATTTGCCATGAACCAGTGCATTTGGGCTGTATTTTAGATTATAGTTCTTTTATAGTTTAGATTATAGTTTAATAAGGAATGTTAAAATGAAGAAATATTCTTTGTTACACTTGAGTGGTAATCTGACAGTTTAATTAGAACTGCTAAACATCAGTTTGTCATAAAGAAATGTTCCAAGCTAATGCTTGTGAACATTTCAGTCTCTTCAGTGTTTCTGTGTCAAAACCCTGGAACTCTCTCATCACAGCATTGTTGATCTACTGTCAGCATGTGGACTGCTGTGATCCAAAAAGGCAGCTCACTACCATCCTCCCAACTTGGGGTGGGTAATAAATTCTGGCCCAGCCGTCGATACTCACATCCCATGAATGAACAGAGAAAAAAATTCAACTTCAAGCGACTGAAAATGATAGTAAAACAAAACTATGTGGAACCATTTATTAATATATTGGTGTATTGCGCTCAGTTTCTTAGTAAACTGAAAACTTTTTAAAAAGGTGCCTCTTGGTCCTTTGCCCATTAAAAAAAAGCTTAATTTATAGCATCTCTAAAAGCCTGGCAAACAAGAACAATGAGTGGAAACTTTACATCTTCCTATCCTGCATTCAACAAAGACATTACTTACACATGAAGCACTGTTTTCTGTTCTCCAGGCTGCCCACCATCCCCAACTGTTAATGTGTCGTAGCCTCTTTCCAATTCAAACGCATCAAAAGTCAGCTTGATCACCTATTAGGACAGTAGTTGACATGTTAATAAAATTATTGACAGCAGCATGAAAAAATAATCAGAGCTGATTCGTCGTATTAACTGCCAAGGGTAGCTAAGATGCTCCCCACACCAGGATATCAGACACAAAAGGTGGCTTATAATGCAAGCAATAGGTGTCTTGTCCACTGCTGCGATGCTAGTGAGCGTCCTATCTCACTTCTTTCAGGGAAAGCCCACGTATAAAAGTGTCACTTGAGGCATTTAACTGGACACTGGTGTGCCAAGCCTGGCATCAAGAATCCCAGGGTAGAAATCCCATATGCCAAGAGTAGCCTGCCAATCAGAGGTCAACAGCTCTATTGCATGACAATGCCACTGAGGAGGCAGTGGCTGGTACCCATACAATACTGCCCTAGGACTAGCTTTGTCATTGGAGCCCTGGCCAGCAGGGAGTGATGGGGTCATGAAGTCAGTAGTAAGGGCAAAGAGGTGTCCTGCACACCCCCAACTCTTAAAGCAGGGATAGTGGGAACTGCCGATGCTGGAGAATCTGAGATAACACGGTGTAGAGCTGGATGAACACAGCAGGACAAGCAGCATCAGAGGA
>NC_063358.1:30297082-30357749 GCF_021869965.1 Rhincodon typus
CAGACCCGAAACGTCAGCTTTCCTGCTCCTCTGATGCTGCTTGGCCTGCTGTGTTCATCCAGCTCTACACCTTGTTATCTTAAAGCAGGGTCTCTCGTTCAGACACTGATTGCCTTTAGATGAGAGAACATTCCAGGCAGCACATCAGCAACTTTTACAAGGTTGACCTCTCGAGATTTCCACACGATGAGTTCCCTGCAAGACATTAACATGAGGCCCTTAAGTGGGCAATCATCACCTAATTAAACCCTGAATTGGTGGTGGGCTAGAAATGCTTCCACAAGCTTTCACAACAGAAAAGGACCAGATCTCCATCCAGCATTCTCTTGCTTGGTTAAGTATCGACCAAGCGCATTGAATTCTATTTACTTTTAATGAAATTTGGATACTCAATGCAATATTAGTTTGAACACGCCAGAGGTGGTGGACGTTGTAACCTTCCTTCTTTTTGACACATGTTCCACAATCATTTTCTTCTATCTTCAGACATGTCACTTTAGGTTTGAGGATAGCTCATGTAAGGGCAAGACAATATTAAGGTTTTTCCACTAACCTGATTTATTAGCTGAGTTTGTGAGAGCAGATTCCAGTTAGTGAAACATTAATCAATTAAACATTGATTTCCTTTCCATTCAGGAGGATCAAGGTATTTTGCATGCAGCGCATTTTGACAAAAATTAAATTGAAACTGCCCCAAATTCATTTTGATTTGGTAATCAGTAAGCGGTAGTGCAGTGGTAATGTCCCTGGACTAGTAATCCCCAGGCTAATGTTCTGGGGACCTGGTTTAAATCCTACCATGATAAAATTTGAATTAACTTAGACAGTCTCTGTAACACAATTAGGAGTGTGACAGAACTCTAAAGGAAGGGCTCTTGTGATACCGTGGTCATGTCCACATCTGTTTCATAACATATCTGAAGAGATTTTAAAATATACTTAGAGGGAATCTTGACTAATTTGTGAAAACTATGCTCAAAATCGTCCTTTCATCAGAGTGTCTAGTCTACAACATGTAATTTAACTTTAATTAACTGTGAATGACTATAAGGACCAGAACCTTTCGTAAGTCAGCTCAGTGTCACTTGATAAATTGAAAAAAAAAGTTCAAGAACTTTTTATGAAGTTCTTATTAGTGTCCTGAAATCTAGAAGACAGATTAATTCAATCCAAGGTCTGTCCAGTTTTGTCCACAGAGCTAATTTTTGACATAATGACCTGGTATTTGCGATCAATGATGAAGGAAACATATTTCATCACTCACTCTGAAGAAAGCCTCACTGAGAAGAATGAGGGGGGTATCATAGAAACATAAAAAATTATGAAAGGAGGTTGTTTCCACTGGCAGGTGAAACTCAAACTAGGGGGCACAGCCTCAAAATCAGGTGGAGTAGATTCAGGACTGAATTGAGGACGAACTGCTTCACCAAAGTGGTTGTGAATCTGTGGAATTCTCTGCCCAATGAAGCAGCTGAGACTACCTTGTTGAATGTTTTTGAGGCAAAGATAGATAAATTTGTGAACAGTAAAGGAATTAAGGGTTATGGTGAGCAAGCAGGTAAGTTGAGTTGAGTCCACAAAAAGAAAAGCCATGATCTTATTGAATGGCAGAGCAGGTTTCACTGTCCAGATGGCCTACCCTTGCTCCTATTTGTTACGTTTTTATGAGAAGTCTAGTGGTCTCTTTGGCAAGAGCTTTACGTCTTTCCTTGTGCAGTGGATTCCAGCATTCTTCAATGGGATTCCTCTCACAGAGCTGCACTAATGTTATCAAGTTGGTCAAATAGCCAAACACATTAATTAATTCTCACAGACAGCCAACCAGGAAATGAAAAGCACTAAAATCAAAACACCATTCAATAAATTTTACACAGAGCAACACAAAAATTGCAAAACACAGATTGGGTGGAAACAGAAGCTGAAATTTCATGAAAAGCTGTAAAATCTATCTTAAAATAATCTAGTAACTAAACTTGATGATTTGTTTTATAATTTGATGGGATGTGGCCATCACAGGCAAGGATGCCCATCCATAATTTGCCCTGAAGTAAGTGGTTTGCTGGGCAGTTTCAGAGGGCAGCTTGTTGTCTGTTTGGAATTATAGGTAGGCCAAATTAGGTAAATTTAATTTCCTAAAAGACACTATTGGACTAGTTGGATTGTTACAAAAATCAATGATCATTTTATAAGTCAGCATTACGGAAAATGGCTTATATTCCAGGTTGATTGATGGAAGTGAATAGAAATTCAACCAATTGCTGTCGTTCCCAGAGTATCGATGTACAATTGCTTACCCAAAGACATCACCACTGTGCCAACACCTCCCCAGCTGATGTTTAACAACACTGCACAAGTGTAAAATTGCTGTTCCAGGTTCAGATCTATTATCCTGTAACTGGTCACTGTCAAAAGCCCCATTATACCTTTTGAATAAGGCAGAACCTTTTATGGCATTGCACTGATCGCTGGCTCTGGAGGAGGAGGGTACAAAGTGTGGACTGTGGCAAAGCAGTAAGTGACAAACTGTAACTTCTCTGTTAACCTGTCTTGTGCTCAGTTGAGGCCAGTTTCAAAGAATTAATCATGGAAATCGGTGGCAGAAACTCTGGCAAAATATGAGCCAAATAGTAAATAAAGGATGCAAAAGCTCCATTTGTGCTGAATGTAATTTGTGCTTAATTTATTTTTTCTTTATTCATTCACAGGATGAGTGTCACTTGCTAGGCCAGCATTTATTGCCCTTCCCTAATTGCCCAGAGGACAGTTATGAGTCAACCACACTGTTGTGGAGTTACATGTCGGCCAGACCAGGTAAGGATGGAAGTTTCCTTCCCTAAAGGACATTAGTGAACCAGATTGGTTTTTCCCCAACAATTGATTCACAGTTATCATTAGACTCTTAATTCCAGATATTTATTGAATTCAAATTCTACCATGGCGTGTATCAAACCTAGGTCCCCAGAATGTTATCTGGGTCTCTGGATTAACAGTCCAGCGATAGTGCCACTAGGCCATTGCATCCCCTGAATTAAATGACCTTTTCAATGGTTTAGATAATTTTTGAAAATGTGAGACGAAGAAAGAGCACATCCTGGTGGAAATTCCAGGTCACTGAAAGGACCAGTAAATCTGATGTTACTATATTGATATTGATTTTAGATATTGTAGTTTAGACCTACCATTTCACAAAGCATTTATGGGAACATTTTCTCTTACGTTCAAAATTACGAAAGCAACTGAAATTTGTACGACCTTTCCCCTGCTCATTCAACTTGCTCCAGTCTCCCTCTTTAACTGGAGAAAGAGGAGGTCACCACGTCTATCTCAAGGGACCAGCATCCTAATGATCAATAAGCAGCAGTCAATCTCACAGAACTGAGTTCATGCATAGATTTCATGACTTTTGGCTAATGATTGGCCCAGCCAGGAATGCTCCTGAGACTTGTTAATGATACTGGGCAGGAACTTCTAGGACTCCTGGGCCTAGACAGGAAACAAAGCACTAGGAGAGCAGATAATTCAGGAAAATAAGCTGCGATGTGAGCTCCAAATCATTGACATCTATAAACACTGCCAGTGAATGAAGAAACTCTTGTAACGCCACGAAACACGTTGGTTGAGAAATAATTTGCAATTGATCACTCGTAAGACCTAGAGATAGTGCAAACAGTTGCATTTTTAATGACTTAATTGATGAAGATAAATATTTCACAATGATATAAAAAAAATTTAAGTGGTAGTAAGTGGATGGCACTTGGAGAGATCTGGCACAGGCATGATAGACTGAACATTGCAAAACTTCACCGACTGTAGGCAAACAGAAATTAAAACCTGCCGTCTATAAGCCAGCAATACTCTTGATGGTAGTGCACTGATCCAGGGTTTCAGCCCCACTATTGATCTCAGCAGCAATCTATGCTCGTCTCAGATCTTGTTCCAATGGGAGGCTGTCTTTCCCTGGCCTCTTGCCAAAATGTCAGCAGATAGCCATTTCCCAGAATATTAATTAAAGTTCCTTCACTTGCAATTCCATTTATCCCAGAATTAAGCCTGTGTCCTCTGACCACAAAGCCTTCAATGCAGTCAATTTAATTAGTTCATGACTAAATTAAATCTGGTGAGATTTATTTTATTATTAAAACCCTTCTATGTAGAACACAATTATGAATAACAAGACTGTGCCATTCAGCAAAGTTATGAGGAAGATATTTTTCCCCTAACTTTAAAACAATAGCTTTATTTTATGTGATATTCTCAGTTAGCTGAAGATACCCCTATTTATTGCAGTGCTCAAATTACATCAGCAAGTGGCAATTACACTGTAATGTTTGAAAGGTTTGTGACATGTGGCCTTGTACAGAATTTAGCTGTCTTCATGAAATCAAACATCAACTCGCAGCACACACTATCTATCTGATAAGTAACCTACATCTTTGATCTTCAATTTACTTAAGCATCCAAAAGATGTTCTGGCTCTTAAGACTAAAGCCATCAAATATACAAAGCAGCAAGTAAGAAACCCAACAAGATGTCACTTAATATTGATCAGTTTTATCAGAAACTCACTATAAATATTAAATTAAAATACCGTTTGGGGCAGGGAATTGCTCTGAGGAGATTTGATTTTTGTTTAAAAATCCATCTGTAGGAGTAAGAAAATAAAGCAGCACAGCATATAAAGTGAATCGGAGTTAAATGTTAACTTCCAGGATGTTTCTGTAAATAATTTTCCTTCCATTCAGCCTGCACTTTCCCAGCATGTTAAAAGGATACTCCATCATTTTACAGTTGATGGCTTTCCTATTTTTCCCAGTATTAAAATGATGGAAAAATCAATCCTGAGTCCGAGCTGATTTGATAAATTTACAAGGGAATGAGGCAAAGCAGACAGCTCTTTCAATGAACGGGCATGAAAACAAAGGGACAAATCTGAGCTAGAAAATTCCACAGGGTTTTTACTGCCTGAATAATACTTCGATCAAATGGATTGTCTGAACTTTATTGGACCCATTCAGTTTCTGTTCTATCCACTCTTTAAAGGGGACAGGATTATCTCTAGATTATTCACAACTCATGAAGAAGAAAATGTGCCTATTTTTCCATCCCAGTTAAAACTGGGGTTTGTGAGCTTATGATGAGGAATGTAATTACTTTTTTCAACAGGGGAAACCTCATGCCTGAGTTTTCCTTCAAAGATAAGGATCTGCTTCAGAAACATTCACAACAAATCGAACAATAAAGAATCTGGGCAATTCCACATAAATTCGATTGATTTTAAGGTGAAAATCTGTATTTAACAGATTCTTAGAAATCTTTCCAGAAGGCTCAAAAACTGACCAGGTTAAAAGATAACCGTCTGATTAGGTTCCAGGAGTGGTGCCTTGCAGCCAGTCTCAACAAAGTTAACTGTAATGTCTAAATTTAACCTAGGCAGAAATCACACGACACCTGTTTAAAGTCCAACAGGATTATTTGAAATCACAAGTGCAGCACTTGACCTGACGAAGGGGCTACGCTCTAAAAGCTTGTGATTTGAAACAAACATGTTGGACTATAACCTTGTGTTGTGTGACCTCCGACTTTGTCCACCCCAGTCCAACACCAATATCTCCACATCATGGCTACCATAGACAGCACAAGTTAACCACTTTTTAAAAAAAATGTTTCAATCTACTTTATTGCTCATGTGAAAGTAAATCTCAACATGAACTGAATGGCTGGCACAGTTATTTCCTGTGCTTTGACTTAAATGTATACAAATGAGAGTCAGATCTTACTTTGGTAAACATTTTGCTACAAAGTTATAACTATACACAGCACATTCAGCTTTTGTTTGCTATTCCATGGGTTGTGGCTTGCGCTGGGAAGGACAGCACTTGCTGCTTCTCCTTGAAATGGAGGTGGTGAGCCACCTTCTTCAACTACAGTGGTCCATCTGCATGGTCATTTTTGAAATGGTTTGGTATAGCTATATTGTGGCCACCTCATGTCTGTGGACAGTCAAGAGTCGAGCACAATGCTGGGAGTCTGAAGTCACATGTGGGCCCAACCAGGTGAAGGCAACAGTATTCCTTCCCTAACAGAGGGGACAGGATGGGGTTTTATGAAACTCCGTGGTTGTTTAGAGCTCACCTGAAACTAGTCTTTAATTCTAGAACCATTCATTACATTTATTAATTAGCTGATTTTACATTCCATCAGCCACCATGGCATGATTTGAACCTATGTCATTACCTGGACAGAACCTGCACATTACCAACAGACTATCCTCTCCCTAATAAGTAAGAAAAGGCAGTGTTTGAGTATTGAGTTGAATATTGCTGAGAAACTGTCCATGAATGGTTAACATCAAATAACAATTGAATCCTCAATGTAAAAGCAACGACAGGAAACAAAGGTTGAGACTACATTTGAGGTTCCAAACCACATGTCTTCCTCTCTCCACCACCCTGTTTGTGGTAACAGTCATGCCTGGAGATTTTCAAGGAGGATACCTTTATTGATCTGAGACAGGTCTGATGTCCCATTAAGGATAGAAAGTGGGCTCTTGAAACTATAGCACGATCAGAGACCTGCCAACTTGAAAGGAGCAGCAGCTCTCAAGGTGGCCAGGAAAGAGAAGGTGCTTCAAAATAGGGGAGTGGAGGAGGTTGGGGGAGCTCGATTTTGTGCCCTGTGATTGCTTTTCAGAAAGATGGACAGGGAGGGTATCTAGATGTGCTTGCAACATTGTCTTCTCTACTGCTCCTTCTGGCCTGCTACGCAGAAGTCATCTCCAAAAACAGAACATCAAAGCTTGTGTGAACCTAGAATATCATTGGAATTTTACAGTTGTTGGTAATATTGGGGTGACGAGAATTAGTTTTACTTCATTATTACATCGGTACATTAGCTAAAAATTGTTTGGTTTTAATATTAATGCATTGAAACAAATCAATTATTATCAATACTTGAACCTTGATTGAGTTCCATAAATTTTGTATGTGTTGTGTACGTCTAGGTTATAAATGCAGCTTTATTCACAAAGATATAGAAGAATCAGTTTCTGTAACTTGATGCAATTCAAATTTCTTATTGTTCTGTAAGTGCAAAGGAATGTTAGGTGAAGTGAAAAAGGAACAGAAAATTCTGGAGAAACTCAGCAGGTCTGTCAGCATCTGTGGAAAGGGAAGTAGAGTTAATGTTTTGAATTCAATGTCTCTTCTTCAGAACTGATAACTAGAATTAATAGGCTTTATGTACCAGCTGACTGGTGCCCCCATCACTTCAAGTTCCAACTAAAATAAACCATCAGATCAAACACCAGGTGGCCTGACAGTCAGAAAGGATTAAAAGTCAAGGCACGCAATGTTTCAGTGTGCACAAACTAAAAGTCCCCTTGTTGTGAACCATGGACTTGGTAAATAGAGAAAGCCTAAAGCACATAGTGTGACAGGAAGAAGAACACTTCAGCACATAAGATTCATAAACCTGTTAACTGCACCCAAGGCTCAGACAGATGCCCAGTTTGAATTCTGTCAAGGTCACTTGGCTCCACACCCTACAGACTTGGTCTTTTTCTGGACAAAAGTGTCAAGGTGAAGTGACTGTCTTGACATCAAGGCAGCATCTAACCAACTGATGTATCCGAGAGCCATGGTATAACTGAAGTGCTGTAATTGGGAACCAAGGGAAAAGCTATCCTCTGGTTGGAATCACACAGCACAAGAGACCATGGCTGCAGTTGTTAGAGACTAATAATCTCAGTCCATGGAGTTCCTCAGGGTAACAAAACAAAACACATTGCGCACTTCACTGAAATACATCATTTATCATCAGTTTAAATGGGCAGAACATGAAATTCACTGCTTTTAAAGAGGGTACAATTCAAAATGAACAAAAGTCATTGATGGCTCACTAATTAGTAAATTGAGAAATTTTGATCTAAAAAGCACTTTTACCTCAGTAATTAATTCACTTTTTTCTAAATTGCATTTAGATTTCAATGCACTAAGGACCTGGAAAAGTGTTGCTTAGCAACTACCTGCAAACATCAAGATCTATTAAGCCATCATATTGTGACTGTTGTCTAATCATTAGGTTCTGCATGTCAAAAGCCAATGAGAGTATGTTTTTAAGAAATTCTTTTTACGCACCTTCACATAAATTCAGCCTCTGTGACCAAAAAGTGCAGTCTCATTGTTTCTTGAAAGTGGAGACCCAGGTAAACAGGGCTGTGAAGAAGGCATTTGGTATGCTTGCCTTTATTGGTCAATACATTGAGGAGCTGGGAGGTCATGTTGTGCCTGTACAGGACATTGATTTGGCCACTTTTGGAATACTGCATGCAGTTCTGGTCTCCATGCTATAGGAAGGTTGTTGTGAAACTTGAAAGGGTTCAGAAAAAACTTACAAGGATGTCACCAGGGTTGGAGAGTTTGAGCTAAAGGGAGAGGCTGAATACACTGGGGCTATTTTCCCTGGAGTATCAGAGACTGAGCGGTGGCCTTATAGAGGTTTATAAAATCATGAGGGGTATGGATAGGGTAAATAGACAAGGTCTTTCCCTCAGGATGGGGGAGTCCAAAACCAGAAGGCATAGGTTTAAAGTGAGAGGGGAAAGATTTAAAAGGGACCCAAGGGGCAACTTTGTCACGCAGGCGGTAGTGCATGTATGGAATGAGCTGTGAGAGGATGTGATAGAGGCTGATACAGTTATAACATTTAAAAGGCATCTGGATGGGTGTATGAATAGGAAGGGTTTAGAGGGATATAGACCAAATGCTGGCAAGTGGACCTGGATTTATTTAGGATATTTGGTCAGCATGGACGAATTGGACTGAAAGGTCTGTTTCAGTGCTGTACATCTCTATGACTCGATGACATCAGATATGGAAACAATTAATGATGATATTTTGCCTTATTTAGTATATAACCTGCCAAAACTCACTTAGCCATATATGCCATTTCCCACAAAAGGCTGTAAAATTGAAAATTACTAGATTGTTCAGAAAACTGTGTCCACCCAAGAAATACATCAAATCAATTTCGTTCAATGCACCATTGTACCCATTTAAAAATCATCCTTTTTCCCTAATCTTGCAGTCTTGCCTCACTTTATTGATCTTTCTGTACGTGTGCAGGTATCAAATTTTCTTTGCAAATACAGCAGGTACAACCAGGAGACCACCAGTGACCACTAACTTCGGGTTAACAGGCACAAAGCCATTGGGGGATAAAAATTGTACATCTGTCTAGATGAATGTGCAAACAGACAGCAAGATGTTATACATGTTGACCATGTAATGATGGTAACAGAAGGTTTCCAACCCACAGCACAAGAAAGGTGGAAGGGGTTAGTGAGCAAGATACAATGACTGGGATGCTTCAGTTACTGTATCAATTTAGACTGCATGCAAAATTCACAATCCCTTATCCACCAACAGACTAACAGGTTCATGTCTAATGCTATGCAAGGTGATGGGTTTTGAAGAGTTAAAATTTTACTTAGTACCTCCGCAACAGAGAAAAAGAAACATTGCAGAGACAACTAACTGTGCCAAGGTCATAAGATGAGAAGATGATGGGATACCTTTAGGAAGCTCAAAACTTTCTAATTTTATAGTTGTGCGTGGGAGGTGTTGACACAATGGTAACAGCAGTGGACTAGTCATCCAGAAACCCAAGCCAATGTTTGGACTCTTGTGGCACAGTGGTAGTGGTTCACCTCTGGGCAGATGGACTGGGTTCAAGTCTCACCTCCTCCAGAGGGCAGTAATAGCATGCATGAGCAGGTTAATTCACAATATGTTCACCACAAAGACAAAACTGTTTGGCCGATACTTTCTTTTTTTCTTTTTTATTCATTCACTGGATGAAGATGTCGCCAGCTAGTGACCATCCCCATTGCTGTGGGTCTGGAGTCACATATTGGCCAGATCAGATAAGAATGGCTTTTTCCTTCCCTAAATGATATTAGTGATCCAGATGGGTTTTTCCGACAATTGACAATGGATTTATGGTCATCATCATTCAGATTTTTAAAATTGCATTCAAATTCTACCGTCTCCCATTGAAGGATTCGAATCCAAGGCCCTGGAACATTATCTGGGTCTCTGGATTAACAGTCTAGCAATAATCCCCGGGCGGGTTGCTGGTCTAATCCTAGGGGACTAATGGTGCAGCGGTAGTATCCCATTCTCTTGGCCATAAAGTCCAGGGTTACATCCCATCTGCCCTGAAGGTTAATTTTAAAATAGTTTCCAATCTTATAAGCTCAAATGACAAGCTCAAATGAAAATATACCTTATATAAGACCAGTGAACATAGTCAAAACAAAAGTCAGGAGCAAACAGTGCTGGGTATAAACAGAAAATTATTTCATTACTTTTTAAAGTGGGGTAGGAAATACTCCCCCTTCACAAACACTCACTTGGTTTTCAATTATTCACTGATGGCCTTAACATGTGACATAACCGAGGATCACGGTGAGGACAATTAGCCACTTTTAACATGGTTTACAAGAACTAAATTAGATACTTTTGAGATTTCAGAAAATGAATTGCAAACAGGGTGTAACAAAGTCAGGAAGGATGAAAGATTCATGCTGCCTCTTTTTGGGAATGCCCACTGAACCACAAGCCAATCAGGCATCAGAAAAGCCACAGACAGCCTTTTTCCTTGGAATCAAGACCCCTAGGGCAGGGATTCTGCCAACAGAGAGCTGCTGAGCAATCAGACGCTTGCAGATCCTGAACTCAGCAGCACCACTGAAGAAGCTTTGGCTGCGTCTGCAAGGACAGGCACTGGAATTCTTGGATCACAGAAAGGTCCAGGTTGCAGGTCAGGAATGTGGCAAATGCAGGGTTTCACAGGGTCAGGAGTTTAGAGGGAGGGTGCAACAGGGGGTTGGTAACAAGGGAAAGGAGGGTGGCAGTCAATGGGCACTCCCTGTCCTAGATGTCCAGGCTCTCAATCAGACAAAGTGTTTTTGATTGAGAGACTCCGCCCTTCCTGAGATGACAAGCTGCCATGCATGACACATGGCAGCAAGAACATCTACTCCACTTCAGCTGGGTGAATACCACTGGCATTGAGAAGTAATCCTTAATTGTTCACTAACTGTCCATTTAAATGTCTCAACTTGTGGTGAAATATGGGGCCCACCACATTAGCTTTTTAGCAAATGGCTCCAACAATGGAATTGATAGGCATATTATTGGCAACTCCATAGTAACTGATAGTCAACTTTGTTTCCAGAATAAGAAATAGAGAAACACTTTACACTTGTATGATTGGGAGTGTGGGGGGAAGTGGAGAGAGGGGAGATACAGGAAAGATGTCTCCTATCACTGACAATTCTCAAACCAGGGGACACAGTTTCAGAATATGGGCAAGCATTTACAACTGAGATATGGAGGAATATGTTCACTCAGAGGGTAATGAATCTTTAGAATTTTTGACACCCCTCCTCAAAGCTCAGTCATCTTGTATGCTCAACAGGTAGATTTCTTTATAAATTACATCAAGGAGTATGAGGGTAGAGCAGGGAAATGGAAGTGAGATAAATAACCGAGAATGGTGGAGCAAGCTTGAGGGGTTTAATGTGCAACTCCTGCTCTTATGTTTCAATGGTGCTAATCTACATCACAATTTCTATTCCTCGTGGATCTTCTTTTAACTTCAGCAGAATAAATAATCTGGACAGCGACAATGAGACAACAAGCAACTCAAGGTCTGTTCAAAAAGTTGCACTCATTGCACGCTTCCTTCTGTTTCTACGGTATGGAGGATTCATACTACAACCTATTTGGCAACAACGCAGAAAAATAAGTCTGACCTGTCCTCCGGCCACCCATTTTTAACTGTTGTTACAACTGATACATAGTCCAATCTCTCATCTCTCACCAGGCATTGCTGCTAACTGTTAGGAACCAGCCGTCCAATGTTTTTGTAAACTAATTGGTAATACTTCCCTGTGTTCAGTTTCTATCTCTTTGGACATCACTATTTTCCATTAAGTGAATGAATGGGACAGTTACTTTGCCAAGTTGCAAGTGAGAATAGCCTCCATCCTCAAGGAGTTTAAAGGTCATAGCCTGTAGTAACCTAAAATAATTTTATTTTCAATTTATTTTCCAAGTTGGGAGACCAACTGCGCCGGATTTTACAGGACTGACCCACTTTTGGAGAGGTTGCCTGGTGACCTGGGGTGCCTGCTGTTGGATGACCTTTGTCCCATATTTTTGAAACTCCGAGATTGTTTTCCCCAACTTGATGCCTTGGGAAGATCTTTGACTTTTGTGCATTCACATATTAATGACATACAGGCAAGATCACTCTGCTGTTATTTTCTTTTTACAGCCTCCGAATAACCGCTTCAGCCTCAAAATCTCAGCAATTCCCCCAATCCTCACAGAACTCAAAGATCGGCAGCATTTACCAGTCCCCAAACAGACTTGTGAGCAAGTTCATTACAGCAATAGCAATGGATGCAGGATGTGGGTCATTGGCAATGTCATAGCAATCAATAGTCAAAGTCCTTTCCAGAACAACACAGGGGATAAAAGGTGTTCGGGACAAAGGGTTAGTTTCCACATTTTATTGGAAATGCAGGTTTGGAACACGGAAAATAAAGAAAGGTCACTGGGAAATAATCCAGCAATCAGTAAATTATATCACACTTGATAAAATATTCGGTTTAATAAAAATGTATGAAATTGAAAAATATTCAATCATCTTCTAAAATAAAATTTCTAGATCCTTGGCATTGTACTTGAGTTAAAATACATGTTCAAAAAGGAGTGCATAAAGGATAACTCTTCCAGTCACATTTTGCATTCAATTATCAGGTCATACAAATTGATACTGTCAGCAAAAAGGATGCTGTCAAAGAAGGTTGTGTCGATCTCCTAAAATTAAAGCTCTGCATTAATTTGTATTCCATAACACACAACTCTCATGACTTTTATTTAATATTTGTTGCTAATTTTTACTCTACATACTTGAGACGTTCAGAAACGTCTAATTGAACACTTTCAAAGGCAGGCAGGTTTATAGAAACACACTTGATTTCTGAAATAATAGCTACATATCTACAATTTGTACGTGATAAAGCTACAGATCCTTGAGAAAACTATTGCCACCGAGGGAGTACCAACTTGATTCCTTAATTATTGCACATCTGCTGTGTTCCACACTTCTATAAACAGCAACAAATAATAAAACTTAATTAAAGAAAAAATAAATTTAGCCCTCTACAATTATTTAACTACTTCAAGGTTAAATATGAGAAGTTTGCAAGTGCAGTTAATGGCTTTGTTGATGAACTTTGTTCCTTGATTAATGGGTGTATTGAAATCCATTTCTTGATTAAGTAGAGACCAAAAGAGCATTCAGGACGATAATGGCTAAGTCACACAAATGTTCCCAGCACTGTGCCTATACTCTGTTCATTAAGCTGAACTCAGCCTGGAAAATGAGAATGAGCCTCAGCACAGTTGGTCTTATAGTGAAAGGGAAGGATCAGCTAGGCTTTGATTCAGTTTCCAGTCGACCTACTGGGCATGGACCTTGTATAACAAATGCCTCAAATCTCAGGAGTTATCGCCTTCACAAAATCCTGCAAATCCACTTGCTGGATAAATGTACCAACATGAGCATCCGCTCCCTCACCAGTATTGAGATTTTGCGATGGTCCACATACTCTATGTAAGACTCCCTAAACAAGTGCTCTACTGTGAGCTCCATATTGGAAAGTGATTATGAGGAGGGTATTTCACTACAAAGACACCCTGAAAGCCCCCCTAAACAAATACAACACCCCCATTGACATGTGAGAATTGCTTGCCCTGGAAGATACAAAGTGGAGAGGAAGCATCCGTGAAAGCGCCAACTATTTTGAGCATCACTGAGTCACACGGAAGGCAAATACAAGCAGCAGAATGATTGCACAGAATCTAGAGTGTCCGATCCAGCCACCTACCTCCTCAAACAACCTGCCCCACATGTAGGAGGATCTGTGCTCCTCTGGCCTGGACTATTCAACCACTGCACAAGCAACCCTCCCAGAATGGAAACAAATCATGTTCCAACTTGAGGAACTACCAAAATCAGAAGATTCTATGTGTGGATGTACTCATGCTGCATAAACACATGGAAGTTGAGGATACAGATATACCTTTCTCACATGACGACAGAGTCAAAGTTGGTTATGATACTGTTGATGGTTAAGATAGCTGTCAGCAGTCACTACTTTGCCTCAATTTGAAGAGTTCTTCTGCACATATCATGCATGCTTAATTTTACTTCCCCGTCCCCAATTCTACACAAACACTGTTCCATTTAATTTAGGTTGTGGCAACATAATTTTATCTCCCAGTCTTCAATTCGACACAAACACTGTTCTATTTAATTTAGGTTGTGGCAACTTATTTGATATTTTTCAACCATCTAGAAAATCTGAGGCACTGTTGTGGTAAATCAGGTGATATTCTGTTTCAAAAGGACAAGTGCAAATTACCCTATAATGTACAGGGTACGGTTCTGCTGAAATGCATATGAGCATAAAAATATATCATTTTAAGGCCACAAGGGGAAATTACTTGCCCTGACCAGGTCAATTAGATGCTGACTGTTTTTACTTAGAAGTTATGAAAGCTAAAGGTCAGACTTCTGTACATTTAAAAATATGAAAGTAATTTGCAAGGGTGCCCTCAAATATGGCACATACTCTGTTATAATAAACGGACTCACAGCATTGCTTGAGATGGATAAAATGAATTCTGTTTGAAACTTGCTCCCACAAGGGAGTAGTTGAGGCAAACAGTGTTGGTGCATTGCAAGGGAAGCTAGATTTTTCCAAAAAGGCTGAAGTGAATAGAAGGTTATATGCCAACAGGTTTGAATGATGTAGGGAAGGAAGCAGTGGTCATGTGAATACAAACACTGGCATGGACCAGATGCAGTGAATATCCAGTTTCTGTGCTGTAAATTAGATAATTCCATTGAGGCAACAGCAATGAACAATGCACTTTCTTTGCTCCTAACTCTCAATTCATGGGCATAGGGCTGAATCTTATGGGGCTCTGTGCAATGCGCGCTAGGATGAGGTCTGTGGCAAAATTACTTTAGAAGTCCATCAAGGTCTAGTTCATGCTGTGCCAGCATTTGTTGCCCATTCTCAATTGCCCATGAGAAGGAAGTGATGAGCTGCCACCTTGAACTAGAGCAACCCATGGGTGGTAGGAACACCCACAGTGCTGTTACAAAGGAGTTCCAAGATATTAACCCAGTAAAAGGTGAAGGAACAGCAATATAGTTGCAAGTCAGCACGGTGTGTGGCATGGAGGGGAATGTGCAAGAAGTGCTGTTCCTATATATCTGCTGCTTTTGTTCTTTTAGGTGGTATAAGTTATGAGCTTGGCACATACTGTTGAACGAGCTTTGATGAGCTGTTACTGTGCATCTTGTAGATGGTCCACCTGCTGCCACTGTACATTGTTGGTGGAAGGAGTGAATATTAAATGTGGTGAATGGGATGCCAATCGAGTGTTTGCATGGTCCAGGATTGTGTCAGCTTCCTGTCGTTGAATGTCCAGGTTAGATTCTCTTCTGTTGGAAATAGTCATTGCTTGCCACCTGTGAAGTATCAGCTATTTGCCACTTATCAGCCCAAACCCAGATGTTGTCCAGCTCTTGCTATATGTTGTCATCAGTTGCTATTTAAAGTTGTGAGATCAATGGAGAAGTTTATTAACCTGACAGGAGAATATTTATTTCAGTCATTCATTAAGCTCTGCCCTACAGTTGAGTAATATTTGAGCTGAACTCACATGCCAGTAAGTGCGAGATTTAAACTTTAGTATACTGAAGCACAGTTTAAGTCGATAAGTCATGGTACATGCAGGGTTATAGAGATTGGGTGGAGGCATAGATCAGAGTGGGATGCTCTTTGAAGGTTGGTGCAGGCTCAATGGGCTGAGTGGCCTCTATCTGCACTATAGGAGGTCTATGATTCTATTATGCTGAAAGTTATCAGCCATGCTGCTGTTTGATATAAGATTCAGATGTATGGCCTGAACTCATCATGATTAAAAGCCTGCTGATAATAATGGGTTCCAGCCCCACATCATGTTTTGAATACTCTCTTTGGATTCATGTCCATCGTGTAAATTTAACTCATTTTTATTGATAGATATGGAGTGGTATTTGGGCAAGAACATGGAAATGGTGACCAGCACTTGTGGAACTGCATCCCAGCATTGGTTCAATTCCTTCAGGAGTATAAAAAGAAGGGAAAAACTGGGACTGTCATGACTTCTCATCTGAAATTGAGAAAGATAGTGCATAAAGATGAGATTACTCGTACAAGAAAGCCAATAGAGTGCAATTGTTAAAACCTGTTATAAATGCATGCAGGACAGATTGAAGCAGAAAACAAGACAAATATGATTGCAGAAAGGTATATCATAAAAGCAAAGATTGAAGTTTAGATCTCAAGAACTATTGCTCTGCTAAGAATGCAACACTGACAGCTTGTTTTCCTTCGACAAAAATGCATTCATTTACTTTTTTCAACTACAGGACAGTCCTTGAACAATCAGTCACAGTGCAGACTCTCAGACAAAAAGGAGAAGCCTCTCAATAGCAGGGTACAGCTGGACAGAATCTGACAGGAACGTGCCCTGATCTTTCAAACTGAAGTCTTGTGTTGCAGATTTACAGCAAATCGGTAAGTAATAGCAAACTGAATCTGTTTGCTGTGACAGTAGTTCAACATGAAGAACTCCCACATCTTGATCTCAAAGATGACTTGTGATATCTGTACATCAGTAGATTGAAAAATGGCTGTTTGGTGTCAATCTCCTGTCATTTTGTACTGAGAGGTCTCAGTACATAGCTTAACCTTCAAAGTCCTGCATCTTAGCTGGCACTATGCTATTTCTACTCCAAGTGTTGTTCTGATTGTGTCAGAACAACATGAGCAACTGTTTTGTATTTGAGAGAGATAGCAGGAACTGCAGATGCTGGAGAATCCGAGACAACAAGGTGCAGAGCTGGATAAACACAGCAGGCCAAGCAGCATCACAGGAGCAGGAAGGCTGACGTCTCGGGAGTATTTGTCAAGTTTGCCTTTAGCAAATTTTACCAAACCAGCCTTTTCTTTGATAATGCCTGTTGCAGTTCATTCATAACTTGATGAACCAAGGAATACTTGTACATTATTCACATTGCTGTACTTAATTTAAAAAGTTTGTGTTCCCTTTCTTTTAGTTGATGCCACCTAGAAAAATGCTGATAAAATTTAGCCTCATGATAT
Organism: Rhincodon typus; assembly: GCF_021869965.1. Taxonomy (NCBI): domain Eukaryota; kingdom Metazoa; phylum Chordata; class Chondrichthyes; order Orectolobiformes; family Rhincodontidae; genus Rhincodon; species Rhincodon typus. The sequence continues at coordinate 30,314,382 of NC_063358.1, forward strand.
TACCAATTTGAGCAACAAAATACTTCGGGGACAGAAAACAGTGAAAAGTAATTAATGGATTTGTTCAGAGTAATTTTATAAATCACCAAATTTCATAAATATGAGTATCAAAGCAAACAGGCAATAATAAGGCAAAACAAATCATCACAGTCTGTAGTAAGAATATTCTATTTTCTTTAGCTGTGTTGCTTTGGGAAGGTTGAGGCAATGAACAGATGCAGGAGTTTTACATATCCTTTGGATGAGAAATTGCTCGTCAGGTCAATATATATAGCCCATTCCTAAGTGCCCTTGTGAAAATGTTGGCTCACCACACTCCTGAACCATGGCATTTCATGTGATGATGGTACTCACTGAGGGAGGCGATGGCCTAATCGTATTATTGCTGGACTGTTAATTACACAGATAATGTTCTGGGGACCAGAGTTCAAATCTTGCCATGGCAGATGGTGGAATTTGAATTCAATAAATATCTGGAATTAACAATCTAACGATGACCGTGAATCCATTGTTGATTATCGGAAAAACCCATCTGGTTCACTAATGTCCTTTAGGGAAGGAAACTGGCATCCTTACCTGGTCTGGCCTACATGTGACGCCAGACCCACAGCAATGTGGTTAGGGATGGGCAATAAATGCTGCCTGGCCAGAGATGCCCTTGTCTTGTGAATGAATAAAGAAAAAAAAACACCCTAAATACTGGTTAGGAGGCAGCTCCAGGATTCTGGCAGTAGAGACAATTCCATGTCAGGATGGTGTGAGAGCTGGAATGGAAGTGGTGTTCCCTTGTGGATACCACACACATCCTCTTATCTCATGAAGTTTGGTGGTTTGGAAGATGGTGTCAAAAGAGCCTTGAGTTGCTGCAGTCCATCTTGCAGAAGGCAAAGACTACTGTCACTGTCTGCTAGATATAAATGGAACTAATGTATAAGGTGATATGTGAGATGCTGACTGAAAGGACTGGTTTATCCTGAATGGAGTCAAGTTTGAATTTCTTTGGAGCTGCACTCATCCAGACAAATTGAGAATATTCCATCACAATCCGAAATTTTTCCTGTGGATGCTAGATAGGCTTTGGGGAGCTAGGAGATGAGTCACTTATCTCAATGTTCCCAGACTCTGCTCTATTTGTGTAGCCACAGTATTTGTACAGCTGGTCCAAGAAGTGTATGGCCAGTGGTAATCCCCACAATATTAATGACAGAGTATTGATTGATGGGAATGCAATTGAATGTCAAGGTTAGATTCTGTCTTGTTAGAGACAGTCATTGCCCGACACTTCCATGGAACTATTATCACTTGCCACTTATCATCTTAAATCTGAAATTGTTCAGAAATGGTCACGTGGATTTGCCTACTTCAGTATCTGAAACATTACAAAACAACACGAAACACTGCAATCGTCAGCAAATAGCCACACTTCCGATTCTATTTTGGAAGGAAAGTTGGAAATGAAGCAATCAAAGATACACAAGACTAGAACTCTACCCTGGACAGCTACTGCAGCTTAGAATTAACATGATTGGTTTCCAAGAGCCACAACTATCTTCATTTGTGCTAGATAACTATAACAAATACACAGTTTTTCTTTTCACCTATTCCCTTGATGCCACACTCAAGTCCAATGTTGCCTTGACATCAATGGCATGGAGCCCTCAACTCATTTCATGAATTCAGTTTATTCTCCACATTTGACGAAGGTCGAATTGAGTTTGAAAGCAAAGTGGTTCTTAAATATGCTGGGTTTGAGTTTTGAGGAGAGGTTAGGTAAATGAAGACCCTCTAGGTTTTAGAACAAAGAACGTTCAGAGAGCTAATAGGGGTTTTCAAAATTTTGAGATTTTGATGAAGCAAATTAAAAAACAAATCATTCCTAACTGTCGATAAATTGTAACTAGAGGTTATAAATTACAGGTTATCGTAAATAGAATGAAACTTGCTGTTATATTATTATTTATGGAGATATTTATTCGGACATGTGAGCAACCTGCCAGAAACAATGTTGGAAACAGAATCAAAGGAATGGATAAATATTTGAAAAGTAAATGTTTAAAAATAAAACTGCGAACAGTAAACAGCTCTTTCAGAGAACTGACGCAGTTATTGGACTGAGTGATCTCCATCTGTACAACCATATTCCACAATGCAATCCTTCACCACTTCTGAATATGTGTTCACTCCACAAATGCAGTCTGGATGAAACCAGATTGAAGATCGCTGCATTAAACTCGAACAATAATTACAATTTTTGAGAGCATGATCTTAGGGCAGAAAGAATTGGCAAAATGTAATAATCTCTCACTTGAAGTGGGTTTGTTTGTTGAAGTGGGGAGGGACATTTAATTGGGCTGCCTTCCTGACACTGCTCTGTTTAAGTTTAGGCAGAGAAGACTCATGGCCCCATCACCGATTGAGGCCTCAACCACTGGTAGACAGGAGACTCGCCATGGGGAAAACCAGAAAACAAATTCTTGTCAGGATTGCTCATTGCAGAGCTCTGTCATTCAAATATACAGTGCTCAAGGCACCTGGCATCATGAGGGGGTCCTGTTGAGAACCACTTCTGTGGCTTCCACCACCATTCCTACCACTCTATCTGTGAACCGTCCACCCCACAATACCAACATTGGCATCACTCATATGTGGTCTGTGTTCTTTTGAGATTCTAGGCCTTGGGTTGATGCATTGCTAGCGACAGCCACTGTCTCATTGGTGGCCCTGCCTGCAATGACAGCTGCAAGTCTGTCTTCAAGTGGGGAGTCTGGTGGGAGCTTCACCATGGATCCCAAGGAAGGTCTGTTGTTCCCCAGTTATGTGCCCAAATGGCTCAATTTGATGGGCCTCCTCAAAACGTGGAAATGTAGCTCTCTTCCCAGCCCTTCGCGTACATTAGATTCTGCCCAAAGTTGACATTCTAAAGAGGTTCACAATGTCAAATACAGGCAATGAACAAGGAAAATCTTTCATAAACCTTTAACTCTCAAAATTAGTGGGACTTCCTTCAGGTTGAGGTCAGCAAACATAGAATTAAACATTATATTAAGTATGTGAGGCTTTGGAAAGGATGAAAAACAGGTTTACCAGAATTTTGCCTGGATTAGAGCATACTAGCTTTCAGGAGTTTTCAGATTGTTTTCATGAGAGCGTTGGAGGCTGAGGGGTGACCTGATATAAGTATATAAAATTATGACAGGCGTGGAATGGGTAGATGATCAGAGTCTTTTTCCCAGGTGGAAGTGTCAATCACTAGAGTGCATAAGTTTTAAGGTGAGAGGGGGTAAGTTTAAAGGAGATGTGTGAGGCAAGTTTTTTTTTTACACAGAATGTAGCAGGTACCTGGGACACACTGCCAGTTGAGGTGGGAGAAGCAGATACAATTGGAGCATTTAGACTAACAAATGAAGAGGCAGGCAATAGATGGATACAGACTATGTGCAGGCAGATGGGATTAGACTAGAATGGCATCATGATCAGCACAGACATAGTGGGCCGAAGGGCCTATTTCTGTGCTATACTGTTCCATGTTCTACGAAAAGTTTACAAGTTGCTACCCTATGATAAAGTATAATGATCAGTCGGATCACAAAGCAGTTTCTAAGTATGTCATTCAGTGCGATTCCTAGAATAATCACCTCATATGCCATATTTTCTCTGCCTGTAGCTGGACAAATTGATTCAAGTTAACTGCCACGTGAAAATTGTTTGGAGCCTCTCCTCAGCACCAACTCCAAATATTCCCCCAAAGTTTAAACTGGAAATATGAGACAAGTACCAACCTGCAGGCCACCACTGGGTGGCACAGTGCATTAATGCTCCGATGCTCTGGGCTTTTCACACTGGAATCATTGTGAATCTTGTTCTTAATCTTCCCTTTTACAAAAAAGCAAAATGATAAAGGGTCCTACAACAGCGTCTGACAGGACCAATCAAAATTTGCAAAATAGGATGTGAGACTCTTAATTAGATCTGCATTTTTAACTCCAAATTCTCTAGGTGAGATCCTAGATATTTCATCACCCCATCTACTGAAGAGAAATTGGCTGAGCCTTTTTGGGTCAAATCACAACTGAAAAATCCTTAGCTCCATTGCACTATCCAATGCTGCCAGCAGCATAAAACAGACAATATAGATATGAATGGGAAGAAAAGAATAGCCAGTCTGTATATGTGATGGCCAGTCCAATGTTGCCTGTTTTATTGTCTAACTGAAATTGATAACTTCAGTGAAAGATGAATTTGCACACCTCATATTGTCAACTTGTGCAGTATGCAAAGTTGGTACCAGAATGTCATTCTTACAAATGTAAAAGTCTGAATTGCGTAGTGTTACATTATAATCTTTAGCACCTTTACCAGCTTATTTTCTTATTAACTGTAAAATTCCTCACTGCCATCCCAGTTACTCCAGTGGTCCATGTATGAATAGACTTGCTTTCACTCCTCAAATAAAATAACGCTAGCAGAGTAGGAGCAGCTGTAAGTTTTCCAGCTTTTCCACTGCTGCGTTAGTGATTCCATTTGAAAAATATCTCCTTTCATGATGTTTCATTTTCAGAGCCTCATGCCTGTACTGCTCCTTTCCTTACCCATTATTAACAACAACATTGGTACACCCACTGGGAAGATTAGGATTTCAGCTTCATCACTTAGAACAGAAGTAGAGTGGGCGCTGGATTCCAAAGTTTTTCAGCTACCCTGAGACAGTTAGCACGTAAGATATGGTTCAATAAAGAAAACTACAATTAAAAAAAAAACTTCAAGAATCAGCAGAAATCTCAGCTGCAGCAATATTAGGAAACTGCAGGCACCTAAATTTAAGGCTTGGAGTGTTGGAGATGTATTGCTGCATTCAGGAAACTTGTTCAAGTTGGTTGTTTAAACGGAGGGTGGGGTGGCTGGAGCTATGCAATTCAGCAATGTAGATCTCCAAAGTGCCACAAACCACTGAGAAAATTTTCATGCGTCAATGTTTCAGTATTAAACTGACTTAAAATTAGGTGTGCATACTTCTTTTGTGGTTTCAACAATGCAACGCTGATTACACCAGAACTGCGATGGCATGAATCTGAATACAACAAAATCTAAAGCATAACTACCAAACTTTGTTCAAGTTAAGACTTATTTACCTGAGACAGAAGCAGAACCGAGTGTGTAACCTGGAATTGATTAGGAAACGGGCTAAGTTCTAGCGTGGAAGACCAAAAGGTCACAAGACAAAGCTCAAATATCAATCAGCTGAATGCTTCGTCATCTCAATTGTATTACAACACTGAACAGCAGGCTTTAAGCGTATTGCCAAAGACATCTTAAATTAATATTCAGAGACGTTGGGTTTACTTCAAGCGTGGCAGGAAATACCAATTTTAGTTTTAAGAAGAACAAAAGGTTGAGGTTAGAATATCACTTTAAACTGCAATCAACCGCACTAGCACAGATTGTGTAATTTTGTCCCCTTCTATATTCTGTCGTTGGCAGGATGAAATTCATAATGACAGAACCAGAAGTTGGTGACACTTCTGTTCTCTTCCTTTATGACATGCTTCTGGAAACGTTTTCAAAACTCACTCAAAAGATACTGGAACTTGATATATACTGAGCGCCTTATGCACTTAAAATTCTGGAATCTTTTACACTGGTATTGCTGACATTGGGTAAATTGTGCCAGAAAAAATAAATATACTCCAGAAGAAATTCCAAGCCTGGGCCTTTTGTAAATTACGATCGTTTTTGTTTCTGGGTTTATAATGCAATATATAAGTATGGAGGGCATTTACACTTAAATAATGACAAAGTAAACAACTATACAGATACTGAAATATATTTTCATCTGGATCGTTCAGAACAATATTAATCCAATTCCACTAAATATTTAACCTTGCTTGTTAGGCAATACTGTGAATAGTAATGCTGTAAAGGAACTGGAGTAAAAGCATACAAGTTTTATTGCTTTAATTTGCATATTTCATAATATGCTAAGTTATGAATTTGGAATTGAACGTCAGTTTCAATTTAACATTTCACTGCGTAACTGTATGTTCTGAAGCTTCATAAGCATATTGCACTACTTAGGCTTAACATTTGTCTGGATATCTGTAACATCAAAATCTGAAAGAACTATTATTTATGCTTCGTGGTAGTGGAGGAAAATACAGTATGTTTCAAAATTAGGTAAATCCAGTGTCATGCAAGTAAATAAAGCAATTGATGGAGGGACATAGAGGTGTAATTGCCTTCTGAACTTTTTCTAACTATGGGATTAGGGCTGCAACATTCTGAATCCATATTGCTTATGAACCTCAACAACATTTAAAACCTCGACCAATATTCATTCTTAGGTTCCTGACAGGATGCATTGAAAGCAAGATTGGGCCTCTGCTCGGGGAGGTAATGCTGTGAAAGTATGATGCATCACTCAGTCTGTATTTAAAATATTTTGTTCAAATCCATCATCTGAACTTGTAGATTGAACAGGAGATTTCGGGAAGACTGTTAGGTCATGACTATGACTGATTCCGAAGCTCACCTCAAAAAAGCTATGAAGAAAATTTAAAAGGACTTGAAAATACATGTTAGTTTCCAAACATGATAAGATTCACAGAACAAGCATCAAATATCCAGCAGCAATTAATTATTATTTAAATTATACAAAGGCAAATCTTCTGGGGAAGGAAATATTTACTCCTCTGGAGAAATAGTGCCAATCTCTTATCATTAGCTGATCATTTTGCACTGCTTGGCATTGTCAGCTTAAATATTGAATTTGTTTGGAAAAAAGACATTTTTTAAAACTGTCCCATTAAATCAGGAACAGAAACAGAAATTGCTGGAAAAGCTCAACAGGTCTGGCAGCATGTGGTTCCTCAGAACCAGGTCACTGGATCCAAAACACTAACTCTGATTTCTCTTCACATAATGCTGCCAGACCTGCTGAGCTTTTCTAGCAATTTTTATGCTTGTTTCTGATTTACAGCATCTGCAGTTATTTTGGTTTCCATTAAATTAGGACTCATTTGAATTCAAAAATGCTTGTTTTTGTTGATTAAGAAAGCTTTCCTACAATCTAACTTTGTTTTGATTTGAGTTGATTTATTATTGTCACATGTACCGAGATAACGTGTAAAATACTGTTTTGCGTGCTAACTGGACAAATCATACCTCACATAAGTATATCAGGGTAATGGAAGAGAATGCAGAATGTAGTGATAAAGCTACAGAGAAGGTGCACAGAAAGATCAACTCCACTGTATGAGACATCCATTCACAAGTCTGATAACAGTGGGGAAGAAGCTGTTCATAAATCTGTCGGTATACATTTAAAAACTTTTGTATCTTCTACCCAGTGGAAGAGAGTATAACCAGGTTGGGAGGGGGCTTTGATTATGTTGGCTGCTTTCCTGAGACAGTGAAAACTGTAGATGGAATCAATGGAAGAAAGGCTGATTTTCTGCTGAAAGTAGGACATTTGCTTCAAAAATTTGGTTAATAGGATGTGGGCATCGCTGATAAGATTAGCATTTGTTACCAAACCCTAATTGCCCTTTCCTTTGCCAGGCTATTTGAGGGGGAAGTCACTTACATTGCAGCAAGTCAGGGGTAACATATAGACCAGGCTGGATAAGGGTGGCAGATTTCCTGCTCGAAAGGACATTAGTGAATGAAATAGGTTTTCACAACAAATCATGATAATTTGGCAGAAGCTATTACCAAGATTATTTTTTAATTTGAGATTTTATTAATTTAGGTAAAAATTCACCAGTTGCTATGACAGGATTTGAACCCATGTCCTCAGAATTGGATAAGTACATGAATAGGAAAAGTCTGGGCAAAATGCAGGCAAGTGGGACTAGTCTAGTTTGGGAAAAAGGTTGGCATGAACTACCAAAGGGTCTGTTTCCATGCTGTATGACTTTATGACTCTGGGTTAAGAGTCTAGTGACATAATTGTAGGCTGCCATCACTCTCTTTGAAATACATGGATCTATAAGATCAAAAAAACTTGGTTCTGTGGCCTAGAAGGGATTTCAGATTAATTAATTTTAGAACGGATCTTGTAAAGTTCCCCAGAGGTTAAATCAACCATACAAAAATTTAGAGAATGTTGATTAGAATGTAGATTAGGTTTATGAAAAATAGTCTTGCAAACATTATTCATTAGATCGAATTCAATGGAGCCCACTTGAGCAGAGAGGATTCCAGAAGTACTTGAAAATTTTGGCAGAAATACTTGCATTAGGCCTCAGCATTAGCAGAAATGCTCAAATCTCACCTTTCAGCAATGGAATGCCAACTAGACTCATTAATGAGCTGGGAAGTCTGGTAGCATCTGTGGAGAGAAATCAGAGTTAACATTTTGGGTCCAGTGACCCTTCTTCAGAATGGGTCACTGGACCTGAAACATTAACTCTGATTTCCCTCCACAGATGCTGCCAGATCTGTTGAGATTTTCCAGCTATTTCTGTTTTTGTTTGTGATTTCCAGCATTCACAGTTCTTTTGGTTTCTCATTAATGAGCTAAATGGCACCAATGGTCCCTGGGCCCTTTAAACATAATACCTTTGCCTGCGGTCAATTGGAGGCGGACCCTCATTGTCAGGTACTCAGTGTCCAAATCAAGGCGTCTGGCATCAGAATGGGGTGTCTGGGGGCAAGGCCACTGAAAGACACCCTTCTGCTCTTCCCTTCAATACCTCGTCCCTCCCCACTCAGCTGTATCCAATGGGAACCTTTCACTCGGCCTTGGAGCATTTTTGCAGCACCCATCACTCACAGAGGCTTGAGCTACCACCAACAGAGAGTCAAGTGCTTCAGGGCCCTTAAATGACATTGGGCCTCCCTCACAGATATGATGCAGGGGTCCCACGAGTGGGAGAAAACCCATTGCTAACACCAAATCCCGCCTCTTACAGGTTAGAATGGCATCATTCATATAAAATCTGTTAAATAACTGCACAGTATTCAAACCTATGAGTGACTGTAGGTTTAGTTGTCAGTTTGACTGGCTTATCACAAAGAACTGGATAGGGAGATGATCAATCAGTTGCCTTTCTGTGCAGATGATCAGGGACATAAATATACACGTCTGGAGTTAAGGTCCCATCTTCTCTAGAGGTGTGTAATAACATTGCTGAGCAGGTTGATTAGGAAAATATCTAAAAGAGTGAATAAATGATCACTGACTCAAATTAATATCAATCAATTTTTTAAAAATTGCAGCAGAAAAGTAGATTTAACCTCTTAAATAGATTCGTTGCTTATGCAAAGCATATTACAATACATATTCAAATTCTCATTAAACATTATACTTGCTCACATTTATCGATTAAATTTGGCAGTTGGATTATAATTGGCCTTGTTTCACTGAAGTATTTAATGATTTCCTCTCTGAAGTACAGCAGTTATGAGGAAACATTGGACATTACAATGATGAGGTCAGACAACAAAGGATTTTCATCATTACAGTCGCACTCTTCAAGTTACTTAGTGCAATAACCATCTAATCACAAACCAAAAAAAAGGACAAAAAACATGACAGGTAGGATTAAAGTGTTACAGAATCATGCATAAATGTAGACAAAAGAAGAAAATCAGTCTAAGAATGAAAAAAAAAAGCATTTTCCGCTTTTTCAGGCACCCCAAAGTGCTTTAAAACCAGAAGTCATATGACACCAGGTTATAGTCCAACATGTTTATTTGAAATCACAAGCTTTTCCAGAACTGCTGATGAAGGAGCAGTGCTCCAAGAGCTTGTGATTTCAAATAAACCTGTTGGACTAGAACCTGGTGTCGTATGACTTCTGACTTTGTCCACCCCAGTCCAACACCAGCACTCCCACATCACGCTTTAAAGCCAATCAAATATTTTCTGGAAGGATAGTCACTTGTAAATTTGTTAATGAACAAATGGAACAACTGATGCACAGTGAAGTCCCGAGATAAATCCCAAAATAATCTGTTTAATGATTTTAGTTGAGGGATAACTGTTGGTCAGGATAGCAGGACAATTTTTATGTTTTCAAACTGCCATATTTTACATTTATCCCATACAGTAGGCAAACTTGTGTTAACCTCACAGTTGAAACATGATACCTCTGGCAGTGCTGCACTCCCTCAGTACTGCACTGAAGTGTCAGCCTAGATTATGTATTCATGTGTGCAGAGTTGGACTTGAACTCTCTGACACAGAAGTGAACTACTACCCACTGAACAAACACAGAAACTGAAATCATCATTCCCTTTTTCAGTTTTTTAGTTTAGATGTCTGGAATTTGTTAATTTGTAATTATCTTGTGACGGTAATGCATGAATGCTTGGCATCAGAAACTAGTCATGACATTTATCCTCACGTGTCTCTTTTGACTCCTACTGTCTTTGATCCACTAGTTGACCTTATGCATAAGGGAGACAGAGTTACTATCATAAATGACAAGAGCTGACTTGTTGAAACAAAACCATGGCAATACAGAGCCAGCCGGGTATATTTGGAGGTTGAAGAAAGAACTAAAAGAGAGAAGCAGGACAGAGCTTTATGGGAATGACAAAGAAAGCAAGTGATCCTGCATAGCAGAACTGAAGAGAGAGCCGATTGTACGTGAGACTTCAAAATGCATCTCACTTAGTGTAAAAAAGCAGAGACGACAACTATTCATCACTGGTGGGAGAAATAGGCAGGGCAGCAAGAGACGAAGCTGGGAGGAAAAATGGAAAAGTGACACCTTTTAGGAAAAAGTGAAATGGAAATATGAGATGCCCAGAGAATAGCTGAACATCAACTACCCTGGCAAGAAATGCTCTAATGGAAAAGCAATGAAAAAGGGGTCTGGTTTCGATTGCTCCTGGATCGGTTTTGGTTGCCTGAGAAGGTCAAAGAGAAATCTTCCAGAATGTTTCTTCCCTTATTGCCCCTGACTGTTTTTCTCACCCTTCTTGTGTGAGGAGCAAATGCTTAGCCATCATGCTCTGGCTCATCTTATTATAGGGTAGGGCTGATAGACGAGCACGGTCAATTCCTGCTCATCAATTTTCAATATTTGAAAGAATAAACAGACTCAGCAAAAGGAAGCTAAATTAATTAAGTAACTGGAAATGAATCAGAAGAATGAACAGAAAAAAGCCTCTTTGAAAAGGGAACCAACAAAATCAAGAAAACTACAGACTGGCTGAAAGCCAAGAACTTCACTGTTAAATATCTTTGATTTATTTTCAGGAAATTTGAGGGAATCATTTTACAATGTGCTCCATGAGTATTGTGCTGTCTGAAGCTTTTAACATACAAGTAGATAGATGAATCATAAAAGCATAACATATCAGTGGTAGGAAAGGGAACTGTTTTCTGTTTCTGGCTTTTGCTGTTAGCATTCAACTTTGCCAACTTTGCCGGCATGAACCGATTCCCCTTTCACTGGCCAGACATTAACAAAATCACAGAAGCGAATCTTTGCACTGCCAGAATGCATCTTTTTCTGACCCCCACCGCAGGCATCCTCACAATTCTCTCAGCCAGATTGGCAATTAAATGCCAATTCATTCCGAGTTGAGATGAGTTTTTTTTTGCCATGGACCTGGGCCAAGTCAATGGAATGAGATTCTCCAAATCAACGCTGTGAGTTTACCCTTGTAACTGGCAGAGAAAGGAGATTTCCGATTCACCCAGTCAGGTGACACTCTGAGAATCAAAGGCGACTTCTGCAGTCTACGAAACAGGCTGCCCGAAGAAAAAAGGTATGTAAACGTGAAACCTATACATTACAGCTTCAGGTTACAAAATTGTAACCCCATATTTGTATTGTGTTAAGTTGGGAATACTCTCCTTTCCAGCTCTCTAAACAATCAGTAAGGTAAAGCTCTCTCCTGTGAATCATTTGCAACATTATCACAAACCGAATTTCAACTGTGGAAGTAATGGGCACAATCTTCCCAGTCTGTGAATGATGTGGGTTATGGCAAATCAGCTGGCAAAATATGGCAGGATAAAAAAAAATGAGATTCTCAATACTAGAAAAAGACAAAGTCTGATTTTACCGTTCAAAGTTTTAACAAGATGAGAATCTCATTAGTGAGTAGCCTATTTGCAAGCAATAACATTCATTACCTAATCACACTTCATTTACGTGCAATTTGCTATTTTACCAGACAGTGAAGCAGAAATTCACCAAAGATCCTGAGATACTACGTGTCAAATCCACGACTACTTCCATCGAGAAGGACAGGGGCAGCAGATCCCTGGGAACAGCACCACCTGCAAGTTCCCCTCCAAGCTACTTACCATTCTGACTTGGAAACATATCAGTGTTCCTTCAGTGTCACTGCATCAAAATCAAAGAACTCCCTTCCTAAATGCATTGTGGGTCTACCTATAGCACATGGACTGCAGTGTTTCAAGAAGACAGCTCATTACCACTTTCGCCAGACAACTTGGCATGGGCAATAAATGCTGGCCCAGTCAGAGATGCTCACATCCCACAAATGAATTAGAAACAAACAAAACAGCATCAGTTCCCAACTCTGAAGTCTGAGCAGATACTTGGCAGCTCCAGCTCACTGTATGCTCTTCTGGGCTTCCGTCTTGACCAACATTCCCCAACATCTCATGCACACTCCATGGGCGGTGACTGTCTGCATCTTTTGTCAACAGAAGCTGGCTTCAGACATGCACCAGCCTCCCCACAACATCATGGCACATCTTTCACTTCACTTTGGAGTGCACTGAAACCTTGAATTGTAATGCTACTGCCAGACCACTTTGCACACAACGACAGGAACCCCTTGCTTGCATTGGAACAGGATGCAAGTCAGGACTCTTATCTTGCTCTTTTAGCACTCACTTACTTTGTATTTACTTGGATACTTGCTGCATAGCTGCCTGCCAACTCATTCAGAATTTATAACCTCAACAGACTTCTGTCTTGTCTTGCTTTTTAGCAAATTGGCAGTTTTTCATGCTAGTCAGCAATGATTTGTCGAACGGATGGACACGTTGTTATGCTAAAGTGTTTCCTCTGGGCCACTATACATAGAGACGATCCAAGGTGCTACAGTCTGCACGAGGCTATAGAATTGATCCCTTCTCACCTTGAAATGTAAGTATTTGTCAATAAATTCTATATGCTAAGCTGCTATTCTTCAGTGATACGGGGAAATGGAGGTGGAGGGGACAAGGTTTCAGTGATCCTACTGCACTTACAAACTCATAATATATTTGAGTGGAATGGTTTATGCTGCATATATTGGTTTAAGGCCCACTTCACCAAAGTCTATGTACAGGCATTCCATGGCCATCCTTCTTGGAAACCTCTGCGTTCCACTGTACCAAGGGCAGTAACAAACTGTCATTTGTGTGTGATGTGAATGTGGCAGCTCACATTACTAAGTAACTGTATCATTTCTAATATTCCCCATACTAGTTCATTGGAACCATGACCAGTGGATCCAGCCCCAACAGGGTTTTTTTTTTTATCTCTGAGGCCACGGTACAATGAAGGGGCAAATAAATTGAGGAGGAACAAATGGCCCAGCATACCAAGGACCTGCAGTAATCTCCACATCTGTTGAGCAGCCTCCAAGTGAAGAAGGTGCAGCTGAAGGTTCCTTCAGGATATTCCTCAATGCCAGTTCCTCCAAATAGCAATGGCACGTTATTGCCACAGATGGAGGATGTTCCAGGTCACCTGTGACATTTGTTGGAGCAGAACGTACGAATGTAAGGGGATGGGTTCTTGACCATCTTATCCCAGTAGCTGTCAAGGTGAAAACTGCATGTCCATGCAACTGACTTCTTCCAAGGATCTACCAGGGATATATTTAGGAGCTCTCAATCTTTGACCCATAAATGGACGAAGGCTGTTTTCAAAACAGTATTTTTTTCAGATCACACTGCTTTATCTCATTACCTTGAGATGAAGTCGGCTGTAACCCAAGTAGTAAATTGTGCCAACTGGCTTTTGGATTGCTGAACTCCCCCAGGTGCAGGATTCTCCAGACTGTATGCACATTCATGTTGAGTGTGGCATCTCATAAACCAGGTGACTTCATCAACAGAAAAGGGTTCTATTCAGTCAATGTACAAGGCATCTGTGATATCAGTACCAGTACATACTCTAGAAGTTGCCATGATGCTTATATACCTGAGAAGTCTCAGGTCCATGCTTCACCTCAAGGGCTGGACGCATTACACTGATTGTTTCTGGGAGACAAGATCTGATGACTGTGTTACAGAAAGCCCTGGCTGAGAGGGGATGTGACAGATGCTGAAGAGCTGGGAAAGCAGCAGCAGTCTTCTGAGGAGGAAAATGAGGGCATTGAGTAGGAGGAACATCACCTTTAGCACGATAGAATGGTGCAGCATCAAGCAGAACAAGCCTGAAAGGGCTTAATTGACACCAGCTTCCAATAGATATAAGCTGGACAAGGTTATCATTCACTGACTGCAAATTTGCTGTTGCTCGTAAGGCAAACAGCCCCCATTTATTCCAAGATGAAATTGCAGGGTATTTTTTAAATTTCCTGTTGTTCAACAAAAATTAACATTTTCAACTGTTTGAAGGCTTTACAACATGTTATTTCCTGCATTGAAAAATGAAAAGATAGTATGCGATGCTGGGCTGTGGGGAGAGAGCAGTATTCCTTCAAAGCGGGTTCTAAAATGAGAAAGTTCCAAGGAAGGGTGGTCTCTCTAGCTTTATTCTTGCAGCTATAAACTATGACAGTCGATCAGACCGTGACAACGTAAAAGCAATATATTAAAGAGGGAGAGATTTTATTTGCAATAAGTGTCACCTGTACCAATTATGTGCCCTCCAAAGCTTTCTTTGTCCATTTCCCTTGCACTACATCTACTGTGAAGGGCTATTCTTGGTTGGCAGTGTTTAAACTAGTGCAGAGCTGGATTTTAAATATAGCATCAGTGGCATATATCCCGGTAGGTCACTGCTGGGTGAGTCCTTCCGCTGCTGTTGAGTACCATACGGGAATGATACATATATAATGAGATGTGGTTGGAGAATTAAGAAAGATAACTGCTCATGAAACTCCCTGAAATTGAGACGTAGCTGATTATTGGTAAAATTCAACCCAATGCTTTTATTCTTCCTGACATAGGTTTGAATTAATTTGATTTATTATTGTCACATGTACCTACGTGCAGTGAAAAGTTTTGATTTGCGTGCAGTACAAGCAGGTCATGCCAAAGTGCATTAGGGTAATAGCGAATACAAGTATTATGGCTGCAGAGAAGGTGCACAAAGTGTGAGATCAACATTAAATTTAAAATCTGAGAGGTCCATTCAGTAGTTTAATAAAAGCAGGGAAGAAGCTGTTGTTGGAGATGTAATATATGTTTAAAGTTTTAGCAAAGTTCTGTAGTTCGGGTTGTGGGTGAAGTTGTTGACTTGCTCGCCGAGCTGGCTTGTTTTCGTTCAGATGTTTCGTCACCAAAATAGGTAACATCATCAGTGAGGCCTCCAATGAAGGCTCCATCGGAGGTCTCACTGATGATGTCACCGAGCATGGTGATGTAACGTCTGAATGAAAACACGCCAGTTCGGCGAGCAAGTCAACAACTTCATGTAATATATGCTTTTTTGGCTTTGAAATGAATTCGGGAGAGGGGGGTAAGAATAGCATTAAGACTATTTGTAAAGTAATTTGACTTGTCACTGATTCAATGGAGCATTAAAAAAAACACTGTTGAAGCCCAATAAACTTTTATTTTCTACAGTTCCCAAATGCAAGACTGATTGCTTTAATGGAATACTGTATTGTAACAATTGTCTGCAGAAAATAAATCAATATTGGGAGTTTTTCTTAGAAATTCCTGAGCTGCAATAAACAAGAAAAACACAGACAGCAAGACCAGCAATAGTAGCAGCAACTGGGGAGTTCACTCTCTGTTCCGTAGGAATAATAACTGGCAAATGGATGGCAGCTAAAAGTGAACAGAGAAATAATAATTAATGCTTCAGCTTTCAAACAAAAAAGTTGAAAGATCATGAAGCACGGGAAACCAATTAGATGCATTGAGCAAGTGACTCAAGAACTACATAGAACTCAATGAAAGTGAAATGTTGGAGTATCTTTCTGTGCAAATCAAACAGTAATTGTTTGACTGTAAAAATGAGCCATGACTAAGGATAGGTGTTTGGTCCACTAAAGCCTGCTGTGCTGTTTTGCCTGGTATTCAATGAAGTTAACCACTCGTTCACGCTAATACCCTATTTTCCAAGTATCGATTTATCTCCCTTTAAATGGCCTTTAAACACGAAGACATTAGATTCCATGGTGTATTTCCTCCAATACAGGTTAATCTCTTCAATCTATTTATTCCTGGTAGGAGTGTACTGTTCTGTAATGGCATAAACTAAATCTGACGGCATGATAAAAATAACAGATTAAAAATATTTGATGTAAAAATACGCTAACTTGCAGCAATGTGTTTCAACACATTTTACTACTTTACTGATGAATAAAGAATTTAATCAACTAATTATTCTTAAGGCACTGAAAATAACATATGAAATACATAACAGTCACTGTAATTATTTGTTTCATTACTAAGTCTATTCAAATGGAGAAAATGCATTTTGAACCCCTTTTTCTCCCTCTGCATTTTGCAACTGAACATGTCCGCTTACGAGATGTTAATAGCCAAATACTAATCTATTTTAAGGATTAGTAAATGCTCTGAATTTTCAATGGTAGCCAGATGCAAAAGGATTTTTTTAAAAATTATTTACCACCAATGTTAAAAAAATGGCCCACCAGCTTCCTGGTGCTTGGTTTTAGTGCTAAATGTTCATATGGAACCAGCACCAAATTTTCCTGAAGCAGGGTAGCACAACTAAGAACTAAAAGCTAATCTTACATCTGCGCTACCACAATGTCCAATAAGGTTAAAGTTACTGCAGTGAGTATTTGACACACTGCTGTTTCTGGCATCAAGGCTGAAATCAAGCTGGAGCTGGTCAGATAAAAGTTTTGACTTCTAAAAGTTCAAAAGAACACAAAACAAAATGAGCGTGGGACGAGTGCTAGGATTTGGATTTTAAGTTTAATTGTTCTGCGTCCATCACCACCTGCATTCAGTTCCAAAAAAGAACGTTATCTTTGTTTCTCTCTTCGAACCTGCTGGGTATTCTCAGCACTTGCTGGTTTTATTAAAAGCAATGGTGCTGGAATCTGTGCAATGCAATGGAGTGGGCTGCAATACTCTTGGTTAGTCCCAATACAGTTGCATGCTGAGCATGGCAGCTGGCCCTGTGTACAGTGCATGTACAAGGGGCTTCCTGACTGTCCACAGTGTGACATCAGCAACTACTTGGGCTGACTTCTCAAACATTTTCCAAACTTGAACTGTGCAGGCCGACCAAACCCATTTACTCGTCACTTCAAGCCAAACATGCATTCAAATACAAGAGAGACCTTCCTCACTTACACTGTTCAAAGAGACAGCCATATCTAACATTCAGATTAAGTTATTTCAAGTGACCTCTGTGACTGAAAACTTTGTGGACGAGTTTTGACCAGGATTTTGGAGGCGTTGCATTGAGTTGCTGGATTGGCAGTGAGTGTTGCTTCATCCTCATGTGGAGAGTAGAGAATTTGTTAATCTGTCTACAGTAAGGTGTGTGGATTGCAGTTTCAGAGCCTCTGTGTTTGCAACTCAACAGGAAGAATGAGCAAAGGCAATGAATGGAGAAACTCTTCTTAGAGAGAGAGGGTGGACGAGAAACAGCATCCAAGAAATCCTTCCAAATGGGCTGCTGTAATCAAATTTTGATTCCCTTAAAATGTCTCTGCTACATTAGGCATTCCTTTTCTCCTGTGATATCCCCTTACAGCAACCACTTGATCAGGATCCTGTAATAAAAAACCCTACAAAACATATTCATGAAACCACGGAACATGAACAATTCAACTTTGCGATCAGTTGGGAGTTAAAAATCACAGTCGCGGAGGTTATCAGAGGATTTCATCCCTCTGGGAAAGATTTAATTTCCAAAAGGGCTGGCAGAGGGAAGGCTACAAGGAATCTGCCCATCGCCAGTTAAGTCCCATTAAGCTGCTTAGCAAAGGCTCTCTGACAAAAGGAAATAACTCTCTGTGTGTGGTCTATTGAATTCTTTTATTGTTTTAAACACCTCAGTTGCATCCTGCTTCAATTTTCCAATCTCAGGGTTGAAATTTTACACAATTTTACACAAATTGTTTTCATAACTCTGTCAACCCTTGTAACATTTTGATGAATTGGAACTGTAACCATCAACCTCACCCAACCTCCTGACCATGGTCATGTCCCCATTGTCTATGCAACTGAAGCATTAGTATATGCTTGAGAATCCAAAACCCTGTGAAATAAAAGGTGAACATTCCATTAAATATTTTGATTACATTTTGTACCTGTGTATTAGGTTTTAGCAATTGTGTAGTTTGATGCCCCAAATCTACACTAACGTTTAGTCCTCTGTTGTACATATCTACTTTTTCATCATTGAGAAAATATCCTTTGTTTGATCCAACGTCAATCACTTCATTCTTCCCCAGATTGAATTCCACCCACGATAGTTTTGCCCACTCAGTTAGTGTGCCTGTATCCCCTTACAATAACCGGCATTCATGAAATGCACTAGTCCTCCTACCATGAGTATATGATGCTTAATTCTGTTATCCATTGATTTATTTCATGAAAAGCCGGCAGATTGTTCGGGAAAGCTGCTTTCTGTATGCTGCCATGCAGCATATTCACTTTATCCCAGCTGCCTTGTTCACTATGACTGCCGGTGAGGCACACTATTGCAATGATACCTGAGGGTAGGGTTAATAGATTTCGGTGGAACATGGGAGAATGGTTTACTCAAAGCAGCCAGATCCTAAATCTAACCTGCTATTAAAATTGATAATATTAGCCAAATCTGAAATTGCTTAAAGTTTTTAGATACTCTTAATCAAGAAAATTCACCAAAACATTTGAAATAGAAAGTATTTATATTTACATAGCCCTTTTCACAACCACTGAATGTCTCAAATCACTTTACTAGCCAAAGAAGTACTTCTACTTTTGAAGTGTAGACACAGTTATAATGCAAGAAATTGAGCAGCCACGTTGCATAGCAAACTCCCATTAACTGCAATGCAGTAATGATAAGTTGTTTTTAGGATGTTGATTGAGGGATAGGTATTAGTCTAGATACCCAGGTATGGCTAACTCCCCTAGAGGGAGACTTGACTTAACATCTCTTCTGACAGGTGGCACCTCTGACAATGCAACATTCCTTCAACATTAAGGAGTGTTAACCTTGTTATTTCTGCTCAAGTACGGGAGTGGGACTTGAACTATGCCGAAAGCTCAGATGTAAGAGCGGAATCTTTTCTTAAAAGACCTCTCTCTCTCTCCACAACTCTTCATAATATTCCATATTTAAGGAATATATTTACAAGTACTTTTTCATGTCATTCGGCTTGACTTTGAACTAATTATAATTTATTCATTGGCAATGAAAATCAAGCATCTTCTTTACTGGGTATGTTATCTGCAATGTTAACTTATTCCTTGGCAGCAACTTGAAAGTCCCCATTAGTATTCCTTCTTCATAGACCAGTACGATATTTTCTGAGAGTCTCCCAAATCTCTGGTGATGGTGACTGACCATTTGAGAGTTCAGTTGGAGATTTGAGTCCCTAATCATGTCAATGCTTTGTAAACCACTGTGAGCTATGCATTAACTCGCATGACATGCTGAGTGGAAAATACAAGATCCCTTCAATACCTGCTTCCGAAATGAAGGGTTCAGACCGCAGGGAGAATGTTCATGTGCTTCACAGTAATTTAATAGATGTTTTTCTCCAAGGACACCAGACAACTTTTCAATTGTGAAATTTTAAAAGCGACAAACACGTCAGGGAGCAACCAAGTAACAAACATTGGAATAGTGTGATCTTGTCTCTCTCCAGTTTTCCTTGAGGGAAGACTGCATTACTGCTGGAGCATGTACTAGCTGCTAATGAAGCTCAGCCTTCAGCCTCCGCTGACAGACAGTATAATGAGAGCCTGATTCAACAATCTTTACTGATCACAACTTATTTTTTTCCTGACTTGTTTTGAAATTTTGACTTTAGTTTGTGGAAATGAATCACTGTCTAATGAGATATCAGTCAAATGAAGACACTGATGTTACATTATAATCTGCTTAATTACTTTCCAACAAGGATTATTTGTCTTTTTTGCAGTTCAGTGTTACCCTTCATTAAGCAGCTGAGGTCTACAGGCAAAGGCCAATCAAGTAGAGAACAGATGATACTAAGCTATTCTCAAAGAGCAATTCTCAGAAACCAATGTTTTTGATTTACTCTGTTGTGGCGAAGAGTTTCTGCTTTGGGCACAAGAAGCAATCCAAGCACTGATTGTGAACAAAATTGTGCTCACTTTCTGAAGCGATTTTCTTTGCCCAGTTTCTGTTCCAGTTCATTTGCTTATTACTGAAAATGAGCCCTGTCTTAACTAGTGCAACTGCAAAGTATTTTAGAATATAACTTTTTTTAAAACATTAGCATATAATCCTGAATATATTGAAGTCTTATGCAATTCTACCGATGGAGCTTAAAATAAGTTGAGCACAAAGAAAGACGTTTTTAATCACTGTCTAGTCCAAATCCTTTGAGTAATTCAATTTCAAATAACTGAAAATCACTTTTAAAAACATCTATACAGACCACTTAGCAGTTTAATTTGCATACAGTATCAGTTCCTTAGATAAATGGAAATGTATTTTAAAACGTTAAAAGCCTTTAAAATGTACTCATTATTGTTCTTCAAATCATAAAATGTAAGAGCCTGCAACAAAGTGCCATAATGGACAGAAATTTGCAACAACAGTTAATTTGATCATGACCATAACTAGTTGTACTGGTCGGGCTGGCTTCAAGTGCAATGTATTTTATGCAAAGACAAAAGGTCACAGAAAGTTAATTTGCCTTGGATGTAATTTGAATCTGAAAGTGTGTTGAATTGGCCAATTTGGGCAAATAGCCATGAAAAAACATGTACAATGTGCTGAAAATACATGGCCTGTGTATACACTTTTAACTCATATATTTGTTGTACATACTGGAATTACTGAACTCTGCAAGCATAAAGACATGGCGTGGTTATGTTGTGCAGTGATTATGACAGATTTTATAAAATCTGGTGAAAAGTGACAACAGTTCAATATTCCTAGGCTTCCAAAATTTAAAAGATTTCTTAAATAGTAACTGCAGTTTAATTGTGTTCACGTTTACGAGTCTTATAGTATCTTTGACTATTAAACTCTATAAGGTGTAGCAATATGGGATTTTTACTGTATAGACTGCTTATGTAATATATCCAGAAAACAAATTGTGCACATGCCATTTCAATAATTGAGCCACTGATAGATTCATCTTATTTACAGGCATCCCAAATTATCATCAATTAGACATTACATTACATTTCAAGTTCAGCTCCATGACTGGATATCAATCATGTTGATGTTGATTGCAGTCACTGAATATTTTGTGGAGACAGGAGCCTGGATATCCCAATGCCCATGTAATCATTTCTGAAGCATAAATGGGAGCTGCACAATGGGACCCTGCAGAATCCCCATTTTTGCAGATTTTGAGGGAAATGCCTAGAAATTTTAAGATTCCACTCAGTAATTTCCCAAGCCTGGAACCCTCCAAAATTCACAACATAAACTGGAGAACTCTGAGGGTCCCACTGCAATGAAGTTAATAGCTACTCAAGAAACATCAGATTATTTAAAAAAAAAATTAGTCTAACTCCTGGATTACTTTCAATCTGACCACAAACTTACCTTGCACATGCTGAGATACACTGCCCCTGACCTCTTACCTCCTCAGACCCTGAGCTGATTATTCATCAACCATTCTCTCCAGCCAGATCTCATCACCTTCCTGACAGACCCCACCGCCACTGCAAGACCTGACCCCCACCTCCCCGACTGCCAGACCTGATACCACCACCTCAATGCCACCACCTCTCCAAACATCTCATCTCCACCCAACCTCCCCTATACATTCCATCTCTTTCTTGGCCCCAATACCACCTTGTACTGTATCCACCCACCGAGCAACCTAGGCACCCAATGCCCTAAATACCTGATGCCCGACCAAGTTGGCACTCTATTCCTTACCCACCTGGTGCCATCCCCTCACACCTAACATGTGTACCCCTTCACAGGGGCTGTCAAAGTGGACCTTTAAATCACAAAATTTGGCAGGTGACTGCTTTGAAGAGAGGGCACGGTTTGCCTTCCCTCAACTATCCTGCTCTTATGAGGGACCTATCAGATTTAAAATATGGCACCACATTTCTGAAGAAGTCCTGATCAGCTTCTTCTGGAAGAATTGCAGAGCTCTTTCTTTGTGTAAAAAATGTGATCACCACTCCTCAGAAAATCCATCCCCAGCCTGGGTAATTATTTAACAGCGTCACTTCTCTTGAACTAATTAAAGATCGTGCGTTATTAATGGAATGTATATGCCCTTTTTGTCGATTTGTAAACACTCACTTTCTCCGTAAATTCCATTCTGTAAACAGTGCAGCTAAATACATTTTTTTAAAAAAAATTACTTATGACAGAAAAAATGGCAAGCATCACAGTAATTTCAGTGAATAATAAACAACAGGTCACTCTAAGGAATTCCATTCTGTCATTTGAGTATAATGGATATTAAACGGTCAGTGTTTACCATCATTAGTCCATTGAAGCTAACTGCAATTCTGACAGCCACATGTACACAGAGTAGTGTGGAAATCCAGGAGTTACTGTCAGTACTTCCATGCAACTCCAGACGACACACTGATGAGATGCCCCCAGACATAAATACCTAAGTAAATCAGGCGATTGACATAATCTTGCACTGTTACAGTTAGTCTCAGTGCAAAAAGACCAGTAAAAAAAATGACACCATGTTGAAACAGATGTAACTGGATTTTCAATGGTCCAGTAACTTTACAAAAACTTCCCCTCACTGCACCCAAAAGGCTAATTTTATATTTGCGGAAAGTCACATCTATCCATTGTAATAAAAAAAGATGTAATTTCATACATGTTTATTGTAGCTTTTTACTTCATTTTAGTTTCTATCTTATTCTAATCACAATTTATTTTTCAATATGAAAATTTTAAATGAAGGAAAGTGGAAAATTTCAGGACTTTCAACCTGTGATTTGTTGTCTAGGAAAGTATAAGATTGATTTATAAACTTGTTGCTGGAGGCCTGGGAATTCCCCTGATTTGATGTAAAATTCAAACTGATATCAGAACAGGAGAAATCCAAACCAGAGAGTTTGTTTGCTTCAAAATAAGCAGCAAGTAACATTACTTCACCACTGCTTACAAAATTTAGCCCATATTTTATTGTAAAAGACAGTAGAAACAAAACTTAGCAAATACCAAGTGTGACAATGCAGTGGCTTTGTCATGGCGTTTTTTAGAGAGGGATTGGTGGGCAGGTGATGATGCAGTCTGAGGGAAGATAAACAACTTGTGAAGCCTTGGGGTTTTTTTTTAAGGTTGGAACAAGAGAAGCAGCCTGAATGGGTGTGATAAAGCTCCCACCCATAGAACCAGAATTTTTAGTTTCTTAGGTTTTCAGTAGAAATTGTTGCTGGGGTCTCAGTAGATTGGAAGGCAGTGAATCCTTCATGGCTGCTATACTCTCTCTCTATCTATCTCTTTCTCTCACTCTTTCTGAGTTTTCTGTGGAGGTTTTTCATCCTGGGTTCTTATGCAAGTTGCATGTAAGATGATTCTGTTTTCTGAATTTGCCTTTTGCCAACGGTTTCTTTATGGGAGGTTGCTACATTAGAACAGTTAATTCGTAATAGTTACTGTATCTATTATTCTGTTTTCCTATAATGTTGTTATCTCAACTTCCTCTTTCTTTTGTGATTTTTCAACTATAGTGTTTGAGTAAATTGTGTTTTGCTTAACATTGAGTAATTTGCCTAATCGGCTTGCATCTGGGATGCAGGACCTTATATTTACCTTTAAAATAAGAAAAATTTAGGGGATAGGCTACTTTCATAATATATTTTAAGGGGGTCTGGTCTGGTCCATTACATAAATAAAACGATTTACTTTTACAATACATTGAGCAGTCATTGTAAGGAATAACACTCAACAAGACTCATAACAAATACAAGAGATAACAAGGTGTAGAGCTGGATGAACACAGCAGGCCAAGCAGCATCAGAGGAGCAGGAAGGCTGACATTTCGGGCCTAGACCCTTCTTCAGAAAATGTTCTTGTTATCTCAGATTCTCCAGCATCTGCAGTTCCTACTATCTCATAACAAATACAAACTTGTATTCACATGACACCTTTGCTATTTTCAGGATATTCCAAATAATGTCATGGCCAATGTAATAATGATTATTTAGGCAAATAAAGTGAAAAATTTGCACACGCTAAGGTTCTGAAATGGAAATGAGATAAATGAGCCACTAGTTTAATGTGGAAGTGCTGGCTGAAAGATAGCAACACAGAGTCTTTTATTCTCCTTGAGCAGATCAATGTTGCCTTGTAAGTCACAAGCACCATCAACTTCCTCAATACTGTATTAAAGTGTCAACCATTGATTAGGCGCTCAAGTCCAGGATCTTTCATGAAACCGCAACTTTTCAACTCAAAAGCAAAAATGTTGCAACTGAGCTGAATTGATTGGTTCCCTTCTTTCAGAAAGATCATGTTGTATATAAAGGCACTGAAATGAGTAAACAATTTTTGCTTATACTTACTTATTTTCATGTGTAACTTTCCTTCTTAATACCAAGACACCTGTATATCTAAGTTATCGCTGTCCCTTTAATAACTTAAGTTTCCATTATCTGAATAAGTCTGTTAAGAGATACTTTATCAAATGATTTTGAAAACTCATAAACACATCACCCAATTCGTTACCTTCATTATTCTTTGTTACTTCATGAAGGAACTCAGTTAGTCAGGACATGAATGCCATTAATGGGTTTGTGTTCACTATCCCTTCTTGTTTTGCTTCTAAGTGAGAATCAATTTTGCCCTTTACCAGTGGTCTGCTGTAGTTTTCCCATGAATGATTTTAGATCCATTGCTCGATAGTTGCCAAGTTTATCCTTTTTTTGAGCAGCGATGTAAACACTTGCAGTCTTCCAGAATTCTGGCCCAATTTCCATTTCTAAAAATGATTGAAAGATTGTTGCCAGAGTTTACCTCAGCAACTGAGGGTGGATTCTATTTGGGCTGAATGATTAATTAAATTTGAATGATGTCAGCCTATAAAGCATTTCTTTTCAATTTTTTTTGTCCAACTCAATATCGCAACTTGCCAACCTTCGCTCTAATATTATCCACATTTATTTCTTTGATGAAGACAATCACAAAATAATCATTCAGTATCTCAGTTAGGGACTCTGCTTCAACAAGTTTAGTTTTTACCTGAATCAATCACCATTCCTTTAACTAGCTTTACAATGCTTCACTATTCATTAAAAAATTCAGCATTTCCCTCTCTCTGTCATTGATTCAGATTTTCTCATGTTCTTTATTACTCCTTTACAAAATGCTTTTCCCTTTTTCCCTTCACTTCTTGTATTCTATCTGGTTTCTCACCGAACTTTGTACCTGGCGTTTACCGTAAGCCCTTTTTTTGATTATTTAAATTTCTGTTTTTTTTTGCCATCAATGGAACTTCAGCTTTTGATGCCAAATCTTTCCTGCTTCTGGGCTATAATGTCCAGAACTATACTCAGTGCTTCAGAAATCTGAAGCCCACCCTCGCCATTAACATATTAAAAAATTAAAAGCAAAACATGAGACAAGTAGCCATCTTAGAAAGTTTTACATTACTAAACAAGCAATGCTAAATGTTGTGATCAAAATACAACCTAAGCAAAATAACACAGACATTGAAAATCTGAAACAATTCTTAATGAGATTACATGAATTTCTGATCTATTAATAAAATGTTATAGAAAACATACTAGTCATAAAACAGGAAATAACAATGTTTCCGGTCATGATGCATATTGTCAAGTTGAGATATTGGCTTCTACGGTGTAAATAAAGTAACAAGGTGAATTCAAAAAGTTTCTGTCAAAATTGTTCATGACAAGACTTGAAACATTTTTAAAAATGCACAAATAAATCTGCAGCGTTGTGTAATGTGCAACTAATTGGGATATGTAGGTCATTCATCTATTAGTGATTCAGAATAAGGGCTTAGAAAGCTGACTGTAACCATGGGAATGCAAGTTAATTACTTTTGCAAGTACACGCCCTTGATTAATGAATATTAATGAACATTTCTCAAAGAGGCAGGCGAGTTTAGAGAGACGACAGTTGAATTGTAGCTAGTAAAAACCCTATTTCTGTTCTAGTGACAAAGGAACAGCTCAATTTGTTTACTGAAAGTGACAGCAAAATACTTTCCCGGTAATTTATCAAAATGATTCAAATTTTACATTAAAGTCAAAACTGCACAAAGCTAACAGTTTAGTGGAACAAAAGAAAAACACCTATAAATGCCCCACAGACTGTCTCTCCATATAGTTTATACTTATATTATTTTTGATTGTCTGCAGCTGAATTTCATCTCGATTATTTCAGATAATTCAGTACTGTATCTAACGGTAGAGGTGAAGAAGTGATTTAAATAGCTTCACTGTTGAAAGGATATAATTGATGGGATAAAATGAAAGAGAGAGAGTGTGTGTGTGTGAGAGAGAGAGAGAGAGGATGGGTGATTGAAGGTGAATGGGTAATGATTAAAGGCAAACATTGCAAACATATCTCAGATGGTCTACTGTAGCATACTGTGCCACTAATATATCCAACTGTCACTCAAGTATTGCTGAAAAAAGACACATTTTGGCCTCTCATATTGCACTCCTCAGGATATTTGCAAGAATGCGATTGTAAAAGAAGACAAAATCAGGTTTTATTGAAACACCAAACAAGCAGTACAGGTGCAGAGCTGACATGGGAGGTCTAATATTCAGGTTCAGAGGTATCAGTGATTTAGAAAGAAATCACTACCTGAAACTACAGGAGAAGAGGACAACCTTTGGTTTTTCAGCCTGATCAGCTGAGTGATTTTTAAGACTTAAAAAGTTCTAAATGTTAATCTGTTTTTGTTTGAAAATCTATAATAGTGAGGAAAGGGGGTTATTTTTTCTTATATTTATACTTTGACTGACTTTTAATATTAAGAATTGGTGTAACATTATTGCAGAGCAGTGCTTTTGAGCAGTAAGACTGCTAACGATATGGTTTTGATCAAAGTGTGTTGTGTTTGTTTTTAGATAATTTCTGGTTCTGTATATTGTTAAATGGGCAGAAATGACTTTTATTTAGATGTTGTGCTCTTCCTGCCAGATATGGGAGACCTGGAAGAATTTGCAGACCTTGTTTGAAGGAAGTGTGTTTGGTTGCGAATTCTATCGGACTGCATGGAACAGTTGAAGCCTCAGTTAGAGGCAATGACGCAATATGAGGGATATGAGGCAATATCCCCATTACAAACAGCTATGCTGCTTTGGATACTGTAAAGGTTGGCGGGGGGGGGGGGGGGGGGGGGGGGGGGGCGGGTGGTGGTTAGCCTGTCAGGGGAATATAGCACTGGCAGCCAGATTTCTGGTACCATGACTGGCTTTACTGTAATAAGGGGTATATCAGGTTCCAAGTGATCAATTGTAACAGGGGACTCTCTAGTCTGGGACACAGAGAAATGTTTCTGCAGCTGTCAACGAGGCATGGTGTGTTGCCTCCCTGGTGCCAGGGTCAAGGATGTCTCAGAGTAGGGACAGAATATTCTGAAGGGGGAGGGTGACCAGCAGGAGTCACCAATCATATAGGTTGGGAAAGGGATGAGGATCTCCAGAGAGAATATAGGAAACTAGGCAAGAGGTTGAGAAGTAGGACCTCAAGGGTGGTAACATCTGGATTACAATAGGTGCCATGTGCTAGTGAGAGTAGGAAAAGGAGGATAGAGCAGATGAATGCACAGCTGAACAGGTGGTGCAGGGGACAAGCATTCACATTTTTAGACCTTTGGGGTTTCTTCAGGGGTAGAAATGACCTGTATAAGAGGACAGATTCCACCTGAATCGGAAGGGGACCAATATCCTGATGGGGAGATTTGCTAGTGCTACTCGGGAGGCCTTAAAATAGTGGGGGGTTGGGGGAACCAAACTGATACTGACATATAAGAAAAGGGTGAGGCTGGTACGGTAGAGAAGGGGAGGAAGTCAAATAGTCAAGGCAGACAAGAGCTTGGCAGAGAACAAAATAAGACTGATAAATTAAATTGCATTTACTTCAATGCGAGAGGCCTGACAGGTAGGGCAGATGAACTTAGGGTATGTTTGAGAACATGGAACTAGGATGTCAGAGCTATGACAGAAACATGGGATGAACAGGATTGGCAGCTTAATGTTCCTGGGTATTGATGCTACAGGAAGGATAGAAATGGAGGCAAGAGAGGAGTGGGAGGGGTGTTTTTGGTTAGGGATAACATTATGGCTATATTTAGGGAGGATATTCAAAGGTGAATTTCCAATGAAATTATATGGGTGGAACTGAGAGATATAAAAGAGATGATTGCCTTGTTGGGATTGTATTATAGGCTCCCCAATAGTCAGCAGGAAATTGAGAAGCAAGTATGTAAGGAGATCTCAGATGTCTGCAAGAATAATAGGGCTGTAATGGTAGGGGATTTTAATTTTCCAAACATAGATAGGGAATGTCATAGTGTTAAGGACTTGGATAGGGAGGAATTTGTTAAGTGTGTCGAACAAATGTTCTTATTCAATATGTGGATGTAGCTACTAGAGAAGGAACAATACCTGACCTTCTGTTGGGAAAGAAGGCAGGGTAAGTGACTGAGGTGTCAGTGGGGGAGCACTTTGGGGCCAGTGATCATAATTCTATCAGTTTTAAATAGTTATGGAAAAGGATAGAACTGAGCAAAATGTTAAAATAGAGTATGGCCAATTTTGACACTATTAGACAGGAACTTTCAAAAATTAATTGAGAGAGGTTATTTGCAGGTAAAGGGGCAATTAGGAAGTTGGGGACCTTTAAAAATGAGATGATAAGAGTTCGAATCAGTATGTTCCCGTTAGTGTGAAGAGCAAGGCTGGTAGATGTAGGGAATGCTGGATGACTAGAGAAATTGAGGCTCTAGTCAAGAGAAAAAAGGAAGCATATGTCAGGTATAGACAGCTCACATCGAGTTAATCCCTAGAGGAGTTTAAGGGAAGTAGGATATACTTAAGAGGGAAATCAGGAGGGCAAAAAGGAGTCATGAGATAGTTTTGGCAAATAGAGTTAAGGATAATCCAAAGAGGTTTTATAAGTACAGTAATGGTGAAAGTAACTGGAGAGAGTATAGGACTCCTTACAGATCAACATTGCCATCTATGAGTGGAACCGCAGGAGATGGGTGAGATACTAAATGAATACTTGTCATCAGTATTTACTCTGGAGAAGGATGGAAGTTAGGGAACTTGGGGAAATAAATAGTGATGTCTTGAAAAGATTTCATATTACACAAGAGGAGGTGCTGGAGTTCTTAAAGTAGATACATCCATGGGACCTGATCAGAAGTTTCTCAGAATTTTGTGGGAAGCTAGAGAATAGATTGCTGGGCCCCTTGCTGAGATATTTGTATCATCGACAGCCATGGGTGAGGTGCCAAAAGACTGGAAGTTGGTTAATGTGGTGCCATTATAGAAGAACAGCTGTAAGGAAAAGCAGAGCTCCTATAGACTGGTGACCCTTCAGCCAGTGGTGGGTTTAGTTGTTGGAGGGGATTCTGATGGGAAGAATTTACATGCATTTGGAAAGGCGTGGTCTGATTAGGGATGGTGAACATGGCATTTTGCATGGGAAATTGTGTCTCACTAACTTGAGTGAGTTTTTCGAAGGAGTGACAAAGAAGATTGATCAAGGCAGAGATGTAGATAAAAACCAAAAGAATTGCGGATGCTGTAAATCAGGAACAAAAACAAAGTTGCTGGAAAAGCTCAGCAGGTCTGGCAGCATCTGTGAAGGAAAAAACAGAGTTAACATTTCGGGTCCGGTGTCCCTTCCTCAGAATTCAGAGTTGAAGGGTCACCGGACCCGAAACATTGATTCTGTTTTTTCCTTCACAGATGCTGACAGAGATGTAGATGTCATCTTTATGGGCTTCAGTAAGGCATTCGACAAGGTTCTGCATGGTATATTGGTTAGTAAAGTTAGATCACATGGGATCTGGGGCCGGTGGGTGTGGGGGGGTGGGGGGAGCGTGGTGTGCTGCCAATTGGATAGACACTTTGCTTGAAGATAGGAGACAGAGGGGGGTGTACTGAATTGTTTTTCCGACTTGAGGCCTGTCACCAGTGGTGTGCCACAAGGATCGGTGCTGGGTCCACTGCTTTTTGTCATTTATATAAATGATTTGGGTGTGAATATAGGAGGCATGGTTAGTAAGTTTGTGGATGACACCAAAATACGTGGTATAGTGGACAGTGAAGAAGATTTTCGCAGAGTACAATGGGACCTTGATAAGATGGGCTAATGGGCCAAGGAGTGGCAGATGGAGTTTATTTTAGATAAATGGGAGTATTGCGCTTTGGAAGGCAAACCAAGGCAGGTCTTAAACAGTTAATGTTAGGGCCCTGGGGAGTGTTGCCAAACAAAGAGACCGCGGTGCAGGTCCACAGTTCCTTCAAAGTGGAGATGCAGGCAGACAGGGTGATGAAGAAGGTATTTGGCATGCTAGCCTTCATTGGTCAGAACAATGAGCATAGGAATTGGGACATTATGTTGTGGTTGTACAGGACATTGGTGATGCCACGTTTGGAATACTGCAAAAATTCCAGTCATCCTTCTATAGGAAGGATGTTAAACTTGAGAGGGTGCAGAAAAAAAAATTACAAGTTTGTTGCCAGGACTGGAGGGTTTGAGTTACAGAGAGAGGCTGAATAGGCTGGGGCTTTTTTCCCTGGAGTTTTGGAGGCTGAGGGATGACCATATGGAGGTTTATAAAATTATGAGAGGTATGGATCGGGTGAATAGCCCAAGGTCTTTTTCCCAGGGTAGGGGAGTCCAAAACTAGTGGACATAGGTTTAAGGTGAGAGGGGAAAGATTTAAAAAGGATGTGAAGGAAAAATCTCTCACACAGAAGGTGGTGCATGTATGGAAAGAGCTGCCAGATGAAGTGGTGGAGGCTGGTACAATTACAACATTTAAAAGGCATCCGGATGGGTATATGTACAGCAAGAGTTTTGAGGTATATGGGCCAAATACTGGAAAATGGGACTAGGTCAGATTGCAATGTCTGGTCGATGCAAACAAGTTGGACCGAAAGGTCTGTTTCTATGCCGTATGACTCAATGATTCTAATATTTTATACTGTGATAAGAGAGGGCTGATTGGTTGACAAGTGGCCTCTAATTGGTAACGACATTGCCACAGAGAATGCACCGGGTTGATAATGACTGACAGTTAACTGCCATGTTTTGTTTAAATTTGAATCAGACAAGTTAACTTGGTCAGTTGCAGCATTACTTGAGGAATGAACCAGAGAGTGGCTGAGCCTTGGTCTGTTAAGTTGAAGTGGGCACAATGTGTGTATGTATTCTTTCTTCCTGCACATAACAGGGCCCTGTGCATGAAAGATGTGGTTTCCAGTATGTACAAGTCCACCGCACTGTAAGCCAAACTAACAAACTTAAATTGCTTAACACTGAAATTTGTAGCACACTTGGGATTATTTAGCAAATATTGTCTGATTTCAGAATTATACCTAATATTTAGCACTGTGTTTTCAGTTTGCAAAGACTGGTTGGCTGGGAACCTACTCTGCAAACAGCCGAATTGGTCAGTCATGTCATTCTCAGCATATCTAGGATAATTTTGTAAATTTGTTTAATTGTGGCATCAAGTCTAATGTTGGACATTGTTTTGAGTTTTGCGAGCAAAGGCAAATTAGGTACGGTCAATAACTAATCTGTTGCAAATACAAAAAGGGACATGCTGTTCATCATGAACTGATGTATTGTTCTGGAGGTATTGTCTACATACTGAGCATAACACTGGCAATGAAAATCAGCTACTAAATTAGTAACTTGTATGATAGGTAGAGGTCTTTTTTGGTTTCACAGCGGCATCCAGTTAGCAGTAAACACCACTCGTGCTGATACTGCAAAGCAGCAGCAGGCAACAGCTGTGTATTTCAGCAATATTCAAGCTCTATACTACCAGTAACTAACTGTCACTTAAAAGATTTCTGAAGAAATTGTATGGTCATTAAACAATTTTGCCCTTGTCGTCAATATACTCATAGGATGAGGAAAGGAGCTTAAACAATGGCAGAACACAGAGGCTGTGGTGAAAAATAGCATAATGTCTTGATGATATAGTTTGCAATCATGATGTCTGAAACATATTTAGATTTTATAGATGAATACATACTTTTCGAAAATGTATAATCTAGGCTGTCACTTCAGTCCAGTACTGATGGAACGTTGCACTGTTGGAGGTGCTATTTTTGGAATGCAATATTAAACAGGCCCTACCCGCCATAAAATGTTCCACAGGTAACAGGTTCTTCATAATGTCCTGGAAAATATATATCCCTCATCCGACATCACTGAAGTTGATTAGCTGGCTATTAATACAATGGCCTATTAATATTGATGGCCAGGTACAGTTGCAGCAACATAGACTGGATTTGCACACTGGGACCATGCAGGAAGCTGACTCCACATGAAATATCAGGAAACTGAAATTTCTTCACGGCAATTAGCCTGCTTGGTTTCTGGAACTGCTTCAAAAAATCCATGACACTCAGTGATTTGAGAAGATTCTGGTGTGCATATGATTCAGAGTTACTCAAAAAAAGTGTTTGAGAATTAAAAACCTGCTCAACACCTGGGTAACTGTTAATCAGAACCTCCGATGAACTCTGATTATCCCCTCCATATCTACAGCCACTCCCTCCCATCCCCTGACGCTGCCAGATTTGACATTCCCACACCTTGACCCACCCTTTCCAATCAGACACTGCCCCGGGCTATTGCTTCTAGTGGAATGCCACTGTGTAGAATTGACCGCTGCATTTCCAACATTCCAGCAGTGACAACTTATCAAAAAGTACATAATTGGTTGTAAAACTCTTTAGAACATACAAAGCTCATGAAAAGTCTACAAAAATGCAAGTCATTCTTCTCAACAGTAACGTCTCTTGAAAGCAGGGTCTTTGGGAAAGGAAATCGTTTTGCATTTTCTTATATTTCAAGAATGAAAACTAAATGGAATTCTGAACTAACTTTGTCACTACTCAACATTAACTGTTCATATGTCCTTTGAGTTTTTAAACTGTCAGTAAATTTTGATAAAACATAATTCTTTCTGGCAGAAAATATCCTGAGTATCAGCCAGTCATCAAGAAGGGAACTGCTTCTCCAGTGAATTGTGAATAGATTGGGCACAAGAAGAAGGCAACTAAGATTTGGGAGCTACGGTCAAATTAATTGCAAGAGAAAGGAAGTAGTTTACCTTGTCCGGATCAGAGGCAGTAATCAGCCATACACAGTGTGCATCACTATCATATTGCACCGGGAAATTAGGGGATGAAATAACTCCAGTG
Organism: Rhincodon typus; assembly: GCF_021869965.1. NCBI lineage: Eukaryota > Metazoa > Chordata > Chondrichthyes > Orectolobiformes > Rhincodontidae > Rhincodon > Rhincodon typus. Next base: position 30,348,037 of record NC_063358.1, read on the forward strand.
GGACCATTCAGATGTGCACCACATACTCGAGCTGCAACAAGAGAGGCAGAAACAGTTGAGAATAATAGAATTGTGCTCAAAACACATGAAAAAAAAATGATGCTGGTAGTAAGCCTTGATGCCATTAAAAATATCATAGAATCCTTACAGTATGGAAGCAGGCCGTTTGGCCCATGAAGTCCACACCGACCCTCTGAACAACGGTCAATTCAGACCCACATCCCCACCCTATCTCTGTAGCTGTGCAGCTCCCATGGCTAATCCACCTGGCCTGCACATCTCTGGACACTATGGGCAATTCAGCATGGTCAATCCACCTAACCTGCACATAGAACAAAGAAAATTACAGCACAGAACCAGGCCCTTAGGCCCTCCAAGCCTGCACCAACATGCTGCTCGTCACAATTAAAACCCCCTACCCTTCCAGGGACCGTATCCCTCTATTCCCATCCTATTCATGTATTTCTCGAGACACCCCTTAAAAGTCACTATAGAATCTTCTTCCACTACCTGCCCCGGCATCTTTGGACTGTGGGAGGAAATCCACACAGACACGGTTGCCTAAGGGTGGGATTGAACACAGGTCCCTGGTGCTGAGAGATAGCAGTACTAACACTGAACCACTGTGCCACCTTACCTTAGGATATCATTAAAGTCAGATATAGTCAATTGTGGTCAATTTCAGTTGAAAGACAATAAGTACATTATATGTGTGACTAAACCAGGTGGCAACTTGAGAAACAAAATAGAATTGAAATATTTTCCAAAGCAATGGCAATGGCGTCAACTTCGACAGTAAAAGATGATATGGATCACATTAAATCTTTGTCCTCTTAGCAATTACTATATTTGCAGCCAAACAATCCCCAAAAATAACCTCAATTTGAGGAATTAGATGAGAGTTCTTTTTCTGGTCCAGTGAGGAAATTAGTATAAGTATAATGTGACAATTTCTTGCGAGAAAGTCAGTGAAAATGATGGAGTCAATCAGATTTTCAAGAGTGTAGAGAGAAGGCAAATTAAACTGACGCTTGGATTTAGATCCCAGCTGCAGCTCGAAATTTTTTTTTAAAGTTGGGCACGTATACTCTGGAGCACAGGTAGATTAGCAGAAACCAAATCAGAGTTTGTTAGCTCCAAGATGTACAGATAAACTGCATGCCTAAATGTTTTGACATAACCACAAAATGTGCAAATCAATAGAGGGAAAATGGGCAGCTTAATTTATCTACTTCAAATAGGGATGATGATCTGTGCAACACAAACTGTCTAAAGTGTATGTGCTTGCAGATTAAAGCTGGAACTTGTCAGTCAGCTCACTTGGTGAAATAAGCATAAAAGTCACAGAAGAGTATTAAAGGCTGATTCTGCAATGCTGTGCAGCAAACATCCAGGGAAATTACTGGCAAGCAGCCCATGAATTCCCACCTAGTCAAACCAGTCTCAAGCTCTGCATTGACCATTTCCTGCAATGAGTACTGAACACATGTATAATTGTTCTCAAAGGAAGGATATGATTGCAGAATCAGTACATTTTACGTTCTGGGATTGGCCAGATGGGTACATCGTTTTTCTAGTTTTGTATCATCTAATTACAAAATAATACTACTATACCCTCAGCGCTGAACAAAAATGATGATTATAATTAAATTCTCCCAGAATCATCAGTGAAACCACCAAAATGTTGATGCTTATCTAAGATTCTCTTCATATTCTCTTTAGTTTATCCGTAAAGCTCTATAAAATGAAAGACAAAGAGGAGGCTTCTGTCTGTACGCAAAAGAACGGCTATTACAACAGCGATGCTGAAAAGAACAGCTATGTACAAAAAAAAAGCAACATCTGCATTCTCCTCCCACTGACAAGAGATTTGGCCACATTCATTTTTCCAATTCAACTTAATGTTCTTGTTGGCCTGTGAATTCTACAACTTGTAGCTGCATTTCATCCTGCCAAAAATGAGGCCATCTGTGATTATCCCTCCAGGTACTCTATGCAAGCTGAATCAGCTCCTGTGGTGTGAATAAAACAAATTTCTCATGGTCTAATCACAGGCTTCAAGTATCACTTCCAGATAAAAAAAACAGAAAATTCATTGTGGGCCGTAAAAGAAAATTAAATTCAGTTACATTTTCTTGTCTGAATTCTGTCAGCAGCTTTGATCAAAGGGGCTTTGGTGTAGAGAAACTGAACATGTTCCAGTGTTGCTGGTTTCTCTTTGTGGGGAAAAGACAACGATGTGTATTCCTGCTATACAGATTTCAAAATATCGCATCAGAGCTAACAAAGTAGCTATTGCAGTGGGCAGAACCAGATCTAATAATAATCAAGCCAATATGTAGAAAAGCAAGACCTTGATTCAGCCAATTTTTGCATGAATAATTTTTTTTTTTAACTTATTCATTCATGGGATGAAGCTGTCGCTGGCTACACCAACGTTTATTATCCATCCCAGAGGGCAGTTAAGAGTCAACCATATTGCTGTGAGTTTGGAGTCACATTTAGTAAAGACCAGGTAAGGATGGTACTTTCCCTCCCTGAAAGATATTAGTGAACCGACTGGGTTTTCCAACAATTGATAATGGTTTCATGGTCATTACTAGATCTTTCCTTCCAGATTTTTATTAAATTTAAATTTCACCATCTGCCATGGCAGGATTTAACCCCAGGTCCCCAGAACACTATCTGGCTCTCTGGATAAACCACCTCGCAACAGTAACACTAAGCCATCATACTCCCCTAAATGCAACCACTATCATCATCATATACCAATTGCAATAATGTAAGCACAGTTTATTTTCATGTTGAATGGTGCAGCAACATGGAATTTGGGTAGAAACTAATGAACATCTCTAATGCAGTGAAATTAGTTGGTTCAAATCTGTCTCCACTTGTTTCCCAGCTCCAACAATCCTTGTAGCCTAATCCATAGTTTTTTTTTGTCAAGATCTATTTTATGACTCATCTTAAAGAATGGCAAGAACTCAGAACCAACACCATCTAATACCTTTATCTTCACCTACACCACATCCCCTGCTCTTCACCCACCTCCTTAACCTCCAGGAAAATTGTTGTCATGGTCATTTTGATGGGGAGGAAACAATCTTATCACCTGTACTTTTTATTCTATCACTGGATGTAGATATTGCTATCAAGACCAAAATTTGTTGCCCTCCCTCATGGTCCTTGAGTGGTGTCCTGGCCCATTTAAGAATAATCACATGGACATCTGCGGTTCTGGAGACCTCCGGAGTAGGCTGAGGTGGATTATCTGATTAACGTTTGTTGAAAAAAAAACACAGCAGTGACCACATCCATCTGACTCTAATTTGAAATCCAAATTTTAAAATATTATGTGTTATGTACCTGAAATCAAAAATCCTCAAAGGGAGAAAATAAAATCCTTAAAAGACATTTTTATTTTTAAATTAAAATTAATCACTATTTGTATATTAGGATCGCTAGCTTTCCTGAATTTGAAAGCCTAATTCTTCTGCTAAGGGAAATAGATCTCCCTTCTGAACTGAACTCCAAATTCTTTCTGTACTGAGGCCTTGAACTCTGATGTCAAAACGAAATTAATGACTTTCTGGTCTGTTGTAAACTCAGCTGTACAGACAGTCCATCCATTCACACTGCAGGGAATCTGCCACACGTGACTACAGTCACGTGTATTCTTTAAAATTAATGCAATTAGATGTCTGTTGCAAAGGACGATCTGACCTGTTTCGAAAAAAACACCTTCACAAAACTGACCCATATTCATCTACCTCTATTTTGAAACCCACATTTGAAAATATAATACATATTCTATACATCTTTCATCAGAAAGTAAACTTTCAAGGTTCGTGCTGCATGCTTACGTCCACTAAGAGCAGTTCAACTGAAACAAACAAAAAAGAGAAATTGCTGAAGAAACTCAGCAGGTCTGGCAGCATCTGTAGAGAGAAAACTGAGTTAACTCTTCGAGTAGAGTCACCCTCCTTCAGAACAGCTCAACTGATATGGCTTTAATCAATAGGACCTTTTATTGCCAACACAGAAGTCTTATTACCTCGTTATTTTTGTCTTTGCTTCAAACCCTGATATGAGACGGTAATTCTCCAACCCACAAACCATATACATCTGAAATCAATTTTAAATCTGAGCTTTGTTTCTGCAAGTTATGCACAACATACTGTAGAGTTTGTCATTTTGCAAATCACTGAGCAGAACAAGATATAGAAAACAAGACATAAATTGCTTGAGATGAAAATGCTATTATCTCATTTTTGCACCATTTTTGCTCCTGATATTTTAATTTTATTGCGGTCCATTAACTGATTACCATTTCCATGTACGAAATGAGACACTGAAATACTGAAGATCTGGAGGCTGGATTAATTTAGACTTCTTGTTTCTTTTCTATCTGTAAGACTTCTCAGTGACACTTTATTCACTCACCTTGATGGGCAAGAAAGTTCATGATTCAAAGAAAAGGTTTGAAAGTCTCCTGCTTCCTATCTAACATTTATTAGAAAACATCGCTAAAGCCGATTATCCAGTCATTTATTTAATTTCTGTCATGGGACCTTGCTTAGCAACAATTATCTACATTTTTTTGCTTTATTCAGGAGTCGTGAGCATCGCTAGAAAGGCCAGCATTTATTGTCCTTGTGGTGAGCTGCTTTCTTGAACCGCTACAAGTCCTTGGGAGTTAGATACACCCACAGTGCTGGTCAAAATGGAGTTCCAAGAATTTGATCTAGTGATAGTGAAGGAATGGCTATTTGGTTCCAAGTCAGGATGGCATGTGTGGCATGTGGGAAATTCACAGATGGTGGGAGTTCCCATCCTATTCACTCAAAGAGTTGTGAACTCGTGGAATTCTTTCCCACAGGAAGCTGTTGTGGCCAGTTCATTAGATATATTCGAGAGAGAGCTGGACGTGGCCCTTGCAGCTAGAGGGATCAAGGGGTATGGGGAAAGGGTGGGAATGGGATACTGAGATTGCGTGATCAGCCATAACCGTATTGAATGGTGGTGTAGGCTTGAAGGGCCGAATGACCTACTCCTGCTATTTTCTATGTTTCCATGTTACCTGATGATACGAAGGAATTACAAGACAGTGGACAGCAAACAAAACACATTTATGCTGTAGAAATACGGCATTGATTTAGTTGTTGCATTTATATACTATATATATATAGAAACACATACAAATGGCAGACAATCACTAATTGTGTATCCTGCTGTCCCTCTTACTTCAATGTTACTGAATTCAAGGCAACAATTAATTCTATTTTTGAGCGCTACAATTCCACTTTGATGCAAAGTTCAAATATTGGATAATTCTAAGGTTTATGAAAGTGACACTACCGTCATCTATTGCTCAAAATGCACTGTTTAGACAGTGGATATTTCAAAATGCTATTTGTATATGTTACAATTGGCGTTATCATAATATTGTGTCAAAGCTAAAGTGGAACTTTTTTTTGGGCTAGCATATTGTTGCTTGGGTACACAATTATCAAAAGTACCGAAACAAACTTCAAAACATAACCCAGTTTGTCATAACATTTAATTACAGCTCATTAGAAGCTATTCACACAACATCAAATTTAAATTTTTTAAACTTTGCAAGTAAAATTGTTTCTGCAGTTATTCTATTGCGGCCACCTATCTATTCAAAATGATTGATTTTTCATTCAGTCCCCACTCCTTCAATCATATGTTGACATGAAGGACACATCAAGTCACAGAATGAAGGGAAGAAGAAGAATAATGGTGCTGAACGACTGTGAAGGTGAAAGTTAGTCATCTGTTGCAGCACAGTAACTGTCAGTAATTTCTCACCTCGGCAGAATGGTCTGTGATCACTCCAAGCTGCGAATAAGTCAGACATTCTCATACAGGTTATGCTTTTAGACCCTTGCAATTCATAGCCATCATCACATGAGAACTGCACACTGGATCCCAGTCTAAAAACGGAGAGAAAGAAGCTGTCAATTCTTCACAACATGAGAGAAAATTTTATCTTTGTTACCATACTGTACTGCTATGTCATCTGCTGGAAGGATTCAATTGTTTATAACTTACAGCTTTAAAGATAGACATTTTAAAAATCCTTTTCTAAGTGGCACATTCTTATTGCAGTGACAAATGGTTACGACTGAGGCATGAAGCATTCTCCTTTATACCAAGCAACAAAGTTGAGACATTTCAATCATTTGAGGTTTAGATCATTTCTCCTACACTGTCAGAACTGTATACCACAAAGCCTTCTTGCTATCACTAATCTGTGAATATTGAATGACAGGTTGTCTGTGAATGTCAGGTTCATAGTAGTTTAATTTAAGTGGGACTCATGCCTCCCTTGAGATGAGATTAGGATTGTCAAAGTCCACACACTTGTGCAGCAGCCTGATATTAGCCAGATCAACAGCTCTCAGCTCCAAAACCTAAGAAAGAAGGTCAGCAATATTCAACTAAATCCACAGGAAGCAGCTTATGCCAGTTTCATAGAGAGAAATTGGGGCCTTGCGCACATTTGAACTCAGATATGTTTACAAATTAGCAAGGTTTTATTAGGGTTCAAGCTTTTCCAAATGCTGCAAAATGGGTCTACAGTAAAGAGGTGCTGGATGACAAGCGTGCACATGATGGACTGAAGGGCCTCTTCCAATGCTTAAATATTAAATTGCCAATGCATCAAAAATTTAGCAGAAACAATTCTTAAATTGTCCCAAGATCATTTGGCTGGAGATTACTTGCTTTTGTTGGCTGGAATCCTGTAAAAGTGAAAGTGGTCATAGCCTGTTCTCTTATTATAGAGTCAGAGACATCCAGTGGTCAGTTTAACCTGAGGATTACCATGCTTCAGGTGAGGGACTAAGTTGAGAAACAGAGGCATTCACAGTGACCTTAGCAAGTATAGGAATTGAAGGGTCACCGGACCCGAAATGTTAACTCTGTTTTCCTCCTCCACAGATGCTGCCAGACCTGCTGAGCTTTTCCAGCAACTTTTTTTTTGTTCTTGAATTGAAGCCACTCTGTTTGAGCCATTCTGCATTGCAAATCTGCCATCCGTCCAACTGCGCTAACCAACTGTAACCCAGCTGAGCATATTCACTTTCCATTGACACAGGAAAATGCTGCAGGATGAGTGCAGAGCGAGATGGTCAAATGCAAATACACAATTTGTGCAACTTCTCCCTGAAACAGAGAATCCAGCTTTCCAACTCTTTGATTTCACTCTCCTTTGTTTCTAAATGTGGACGCACATATCTGATACAATAGATTTCAAGAACAAGTTAATCACTTCAATTCGACATTTTCAAAGATAAACTTTTGTGAGGTAAACTAAGCCTCCATCACTGACCACTCGTCCACCCATTTGTTTTTGTTTCTCAGGGTAACTGCTTTAGTCATTCATGGATAAAGGTATATTGCTGTCATGCAATTCTTCTGCAATCATGCATGTGTGCTAGGAAACAAACATTCTGTGTGGAATCTATCATGTTAGAACCAAACTTTGACAAAAGGAAATATTATTCTCTTGCTGTTTAAAACTTCAATATACAGACACCTGACTGGAAAATTTCACCCATCAATTTACCAGCATTAAGTTATTTCCCAGCTCGGCTGGTGGATTTCCAAGGATTCATTTTCTACTCAGTAGGTGACTTCCACTTCTGGTCAGTGCTGATGTGGTTGTGAATTTTGCAGATAGATAATTCAGGCAAAGTTTCAATGAGCTGTAATTGCTGTTTCACTGCCCCTAATTCCAATTAGATGGTTGTTCAAATGTTTAGCTCTAAGCCCAATGGCATCTGGTATAGTTATAGTTTGGTGCATAAGTTTTCCTGTTCTTTCTCAATGCTCGAATACAACATTACTTTTTGCCACTGGCATTTGTTCAGGTTTCCAACTTTGCTCGGCCAATGCTGGTCCAATGTCACAGCATGTGCCAACAAATTCCTATAGCTTCCTTATTCCTTTTGCACATTTTGCTTCGCTATCGGATTCAAATCCACAAGTGATTTTGCAGTGCTATCTGCCCAGTTTGTCATTGTTTGTGTATTGCAATTGAAACCGCTTCTCTTAGAATGGAGCATCTGTGTTTTACCAAAGCTCTGCTTTTGTTTTAACTTGTGTTGGGCCTACTTTGGATTCAAGCAGGGATCAAGGCCCAGTACATGAACCGACTTGTTACTTTTTCAATTGGAAATCACATTCCAATTTTTGCACATTACTCTCTTGATCTCAGCCCCGTGCCTCTTCAGGGTGCCCATTTCTAAAATTCTGCCAATGAAAATCAGTGGAATTAACATCAGCTGGCTAGTAATGGGTGCGACTCGATTTCAGCTCCATGACTTTCCATGCTGACGGTAATATCGACATTCGTCGAAGTTTGAAGACCAGATGCTGTTTGAAATTAAAATTGAGGTAAAATACTGCAATTGCTTGAAATTGAAATATAAACAGAAAATGCTGGAAATATTCAGCAACTCAAGAAGCATCTGATAGAGGCAAATGGAGTTATATATTTCAGATCCACGACCTTTCATCAGGCTGGAAAGTTACAGGTGTAAAATATTTTGATTAAACAGTGAGGTAGGGAAAGGGCAACTAATGTAACTAGATTACATTTAAAATGAACCACTGTGAGTGGGAACCTTCACAACGGATAAAAATGCAGTTAAAAATGTTATAACTGCTTCATTTGTTTGAATACAACCAGGAAAGATAAAACCTCTTGAGACAACAAGGTGCAGGGCTGGATGAACACAGCAGGCCAAGCAGCATCATAGGAGCAGAGAGGCTGACGTTTCGGGCCTAGACCCTTCATCAGAAAAGGGGGAGGGGAAGGGGGTTTTGAAATAAATAGGGAGAGAGTGGGAGGCGGATAGAAGAGGGATAGAGGAGAGGATAGGTGGAGAGGAAACAAACAGGTCGAAGAGGCGGGGATGGGGCCAGGAAAGGTGAGTGTAGGTAGGGAGTTAGGAAGGGGATAGGTCAGTCCAGGGAGGACGGACAGGTCAAGGGGGCGGGATGAGGTTGGTCGGTAGGAGATGGAGGTGCGGCTTGAGGTGGGAGGAGGGGATAGGTGGGAGGAAGAACAGGTTAGGGAGGCAGGGACGAGCTGGACTGGTTTTGGGATGCGGTGGGGGGAGGGGAGATTTTGAAACTTGTGAAATCCACATTGATACCATTGGGCTGCAGGGTTCCCAAGCGGAATATGAGTTGCTGTTCCTGCAACCTTCGGGTGGCATCGTTGTGGCACTGCAGGAGGCCCAGGATGGACATGTCGTCTGAGGAATGGGAGGGGGAGTTGAAATGGTTCGCGACCGGGAGGTGCAGTTGTTTGTTGCGAACCGAGCGTAAGTGTTCTGCAAAGCGGTCCCCGAGTCTCCGCTTGGTTTCCCCGATGTAGAGGAAGCCACACCGGGTACAGCGGATGCAGTATACCACATTGGCAGATGTGCAGGTGAACATCTGCTTGATGTGGAAAGTCTTCTTGGGGCCTGGGATGGGGGTGAGGGAGGAGGTATGGGGGCAGGTGTAGCACTTCCTGCGGTTGCAGGGAAAAGTGCCGGGTGTGGTGGAGCTGGAGGGGAGTGTGGAGCGGACAAGGGAGTCACGGAGAGAGTTGTCCCTCCGGAAAGCAGATAAAGGTGGGGAGGGAAAGATGTCTTTGGTGGTGGGGTCGGATTGCAGATGGCGGAAGTGTC